>NW_024342471.1:3296693-3896693 GCF_902729225.1 Pteropus medius
CCCCCCGCAAGCCATAGGATCTCTAGCCAGGGCCTGGGAGAGGAGGGGGCTGGCTCTGTGATGCCATTGTCCTCACTACTGCTGCTGCTTTCATTTTAGCCACCTCTGATGCCCCTTCCCTCTCCCACTGCTGTCCATGGTGAGTAGGAGGGAGGTGCAGTTCCCAGTCCCTACTCCCCCAGATGTGTGTTACTTGGTTTTTAATGACTGGTTGGGATAAATCCCTAAAGAAATAAACTTTCAGTTGGATACCAGAGACCAGCGGGATTTTTGTTCTCTAGGGCCCTGAGAACGCCCAATTCTTTGATGATAGGCAAAGGAACAGTTTTGGCTGAACTCATTCTTTTAGAAGGTAAGGGCACAACAAGGTATTATGGCACCTAGCCTATTATAGCACCTACAAAGACCTACAGGTGGTGGCATTTTAGGTTTGGGAATAGTTGCCAAGACAGTTTGGATGGGGAGGGGCCTTCCGCCCAGGCCAGAGAGAGATCTTATGAGTTCTGTTTGGGATGCTTGACAGGGAGACAGCAGCACCCCCTACTGGTCAGTTCCTAGCCCCATGCACAGTTCCCAGGCCTCCTCCACTACACTACTGGGGTCCGCTTTTGTGAGATACAGCAGGCTGTGGCTTCACCTTGAACATTGTTTTATTGTCACCTTAGGCAGGTAGGGCTGTTGCATGTTGTGGGCAGGCATAAGGGCACGCTAAGTTGACAGGCAGCGCTGACACCAGTACTCAGTGTTCCTTTTGTCCTCCCTACTGCCCTGCCTTCTATGGCTGGGACAGGGTTTAAGTGGGTCATCTGGCATGAAGGAAAGCTAGCCCCACAGCATGCTACCCCCATAGCCCTCATAAGTGCCTTCACCCTGTACCCTCATTAGCCTACTACTGCCCTATCTACAATACGTGAGTGGTCAGCATCACACCCGGGGAGGTCCTGCTACCTCTGTCCCTCTTGTGTCAGCTTCTAGTCATTTTTCTGTGGTACAGGGCTGCTCTGTCTGGATGCCTGTGTGGGCCGAGCCCACAATTGGTGCACTGAACCCTGCAAACCTCCTTCCTCCTACTGCCTGGGGGGCAGCCTTGTTTGGCATTTCCCTCCCTACTGTCTCCACCCTCCCCACCCCCAGCCCCAACCCAGGCCAGGACCCAGTCTTCCGATGCATTCTGCCTTCAGAGTGACGTGTTCCCTGTGGGCGCACTTGACTCCAGCCCTTGGCAGGGCCCTTCCGCCTTACAATCAGCGGACTGGGGCCCAACCCCGAAGCCAGAGTCTCTGGATGTGTCCCCACCCACCCTCCTGCGACCTCATCTCCCCGGACAGGCAGACGGGGTAAAGGGCGCTGACAGAACAAAGACTTTAGTCCGCCCCCGCCGGCTCCCCAGAGCCCGTAACCATAAGGGGGCGGGGCCGGGCAGAGAGGGGCTGGCACCGCGCCTGCGCGCCCTCAATTGGAAAGAAAGTCAATGGCTGCGCGCACAGAGCGATTGGTGCTGACGTCGACGGCGGTGACTTTAATTTCGGTGTCGCCAAACTGCATGGCGGCGCGGATCTCGCGGCGGCCGGGGGGCGCGCCGGCAGCATCCGGGCTGCCGTCGGCGGGCGCGGGCTCGAGCTCAAGGCTGAGCGCGCCGCACTTGCGCACACCCGGGTCGGTGATGAAGCGCGCGTCCTCCGCGGCGCAGCAGTACAGGTTGATGAGCACGCGCCGCTGGCCTGGGCGTGCGGGGCAGTAGCTGCGCCGCACCTCCTCGCCCAGAGCTACCGACTGCTCTGCAGCCACGAAACGCTCAAAGACGTCGGTGCACCAGCGGCGGCCGTCACGGACCAGTAGCTTGTCTGGCGGATGGCGACCAGCCACAAAGCGGTTGAGCACGCCCACACCGTAGGTGAGCGGCGAGCGGCGCACACGCACCACGCCTGGCGCCTGCCCAAACAGCACCGCGCCCTTGAGGATGGTGAGGCCCACGTCGTGCGGTACCACTACGCGCAGGCCGCGGGTACCCAGCGCCGCCTGCACCGCGTGCTGCAGCACTGCTGACTCGGCGAAGCCGCCCACCAGGAACAGCAGCTTTACGCCCTGCACCTCAGGTCGAGACAGCAGTGCCTCTGCGGAAAGGAGTGAAGGGGGGCAGTTAAGGAGAAGGAGGGAAGGAGAAGAGAGTGAGAGCATGAGCCCCTGAGGCCACCACTATGTGGCCACTGTCACCTCCCCTCTGCCTGTACCCTTCTGGCAATTAGAAAACAGCTATTTCAACTATAAAATGGTTCCCTGGTTCTAATGAAAAACACTGAACACTTTGAGGGCTCCTGGCGATGCTCGCGGGCTCTGTCTCCCCAATACTACGCCCCTCCTCCCATGTGGAGGGCCCCAGAGAAGGATATGCATTTACACCTGTTAAATGCCTACTGCCTACTGCATGCAAGACGTGCTCGCTCTCTAGACACTTCAGCTCTTTTAAATCCCTGTGATAACAGTTTTGGAAACCCAATACTGTCATCCCATTTTATAAGTGGGGAAACAGAGGCACCAGAGGTTCGTTAATTTGGCAAGAGTACACATCATCCCTCCTAGCTCTTAATCCCCATTGCACTGAGTCCTCCAGGTGTTCCAAATGATTCTGGGACTCGGTTTCCAGGCACTAATAGGGGGAGTTATTCCCATATCTGGATGTATATGTGGAGGTGAGTGGCAGACTGAAGCTCAGGTGCTCACCTATATGCTGGATGATCCCACTAACCGTGGGCTGGAAGAGCTCGTTCATGGCCTCGCAAGACATCCTGAGCATCCCCTGTGAGGACCACTTCACGAAGTTCACGCTGTAGATGAAGGGGGCGTAGGCCCATGGATCAGGGTCCCGGGTCCTACTCCTGCTTCAGGCCTATGTGCCTGGGCACTGACCGAACGTTTTGTGATCCCAGCCCCACTTTTGCCACCTCCTGCTTCTGTTCCAGGCGTAAGGTCCAAGGAGAGAAGCCTCCCTTGCCTCCGGGCAGAGGAGCCAAGACCCATTGGTGGGGGTGGGGTGGGGTGTGTGTGTGTGTGTGTGTTTTGGAGTGCTGGGGAGGAGACAGACGTCGGCCCTTTCCCCAGGACCCATGATTTTCTTGTTCCAGTTGTGGTCCACGTATTACTCCTGCCGCCGCCATGCTCCTCCCTCTGCCGCCCAGGCAGGCCTGACTGGTGTGAGCGGCGGATTAGGCGGACCCCCTCTTCCCCCTTAGGCCCATCCCTCCCTTGTAAGGGCGGTTCCCATCCGCACACCCTGCTCGAGCCCGCGGTCCCCCGGCCCACCTGCTCCTGCGCAGGGCCGTCTCCACGTTGTGGCCTCGCTGCTTGCGGTAGAAGTCGATGAAGGAGAAGGGCAGCGAGATGTTGAGCGCCCCCGCACGGTGCGGAGCTGCCGTGCGTTTGCGGGCCTCGAAGGCGATGGTCAGATCCACCCAGGCTGCTGGCCGTTGCCTTTTAAAGGTGGCAATGAAGTCCTCGCCGAAGATGCGACCCAGAAGCTGCTCGAAAGCCAGGTCTACGCCCACCGCGCCATAGGGGCCGCCTGGGGTGGGACAGGGGGCGAAGGAGAATGTCAGTGCAGACCCCACCGCTAGGGGGCGTTAGCGGCCTGGGTACTAAGGACTCGGTACTCACCCGACGCCTTGTAAAGCTCCTTGAGGGTGCCATGTGGCTGCTCCAGCTGGTGCACTGTTAGGTCCACCGTGCCTCCCCCGCAGTCTGCCACCACGTAGCGGTCTCCTGTGGCGGCGAGTGTGGCCACACACTTGAAGCCTGCCTTGCACCCTCAGCCCTGTGTCCCCTCCCGACTCACCCAGCCTCTATCCCTGCCCCAGGTACCAAGTCCTGCGTGTCGGGGTGGGTGAGAGGCTTCAGGTGTTTAAACCTCAGGCCACTGGGTAAAGGCACAAGGTGTGTTGGGGGTGGGGGGCAGAAATGGTTCGGGGCTCTGTAATTCCATCTGCGTAGAATCCCTGGGAGGAGTGTGGCAACAGCAGATAGAGCAAAGAGCTGGTTTCCAGGGGCTGGAGCCAACTTCACGAATGTTCCCTCCCCCTCATCAGTATATGGTGTACCATAGGGCCCAAGACATTCCACCGTCTCTCTGTCCCCCCACCTGCTTGCATCTCTGCCCACAGCTCTCCGACCCCCGACTCCACCAGGAATGTGCGGCTGTGTCGAGACCTTCTCAGCTGCTCACGGGCTGGAGTTTGAGGGAGAGCAGGAAAGTGAGATTAGATGAAGGTGCCTCAGTTACAACATTCAATCTCCATCTTCCCACCAAGGCCCTCCATGAACACGGGGAGCAGCCAGTGCTCTGGAAACTCTTGTTCCACTTCTAACTGGGAGAGGACAGTGCTAAACTCCAAAGGGTCCAGAGAAACCTGATGGGGTACTCCCAGATGCTGTAACCAACAGCTGTGGGGCAGTATTTCTGGAAGCAGAGCCTTCTCTTAATGCAGGAGGGTTTCAGGCCGTCACAAAATCTGGGTTGAGTTTGAAGCTGTGTGTGTCATGCGGGGGATCCAGAGTAGCTCAGGGCTTGGAACCTCTCCCTGTCATGGAGATGGTATTTGGGGGGCAGTGAACAAGGGTGATCATAGCTGTTTCAGTGCCCGGTCTTGGCAGCAGGAGTTTGGGGCTGATGTGTGGGGGGCAGCTGTTTCAGTGGCTGTTCAGGGCAGCAGTCCCCAACCTTTTTGGTATCCGGGACCAGTGCTCCTATGAGAATCTAATGCCTGATGATCTGAGGTGGAGCTGAGGCAGTGATGCTAGTGCTAGGGGGTGGCTGCAAATACAGATGAAGCTTCGCTAGCTTGCCCGCCACTCACTTCCTGCTGTGCGGCCCAGTAACTGACAGGCCATGGATCAGTACCGGTCTGCGGCCCGGGTGTTGGGGACCCCTGGTTTAGCTCCTGAAGACCTTCCCTTTTCCACTCAGAGTGGGGGCTGACTTCCTCCTTTGTCAGTACCCAAGCATTCCTCCCACCAGGGTAGGCTGTCTCCCCAGACCCTCAGACTCAGGGCTGGGCTAAGTCCTACCCTCCTCAGATTGGGCTCCCACAGGTCAGGACTGTGCCTCCTCCCTCAGACTGGGATGTTTCTGCTCTTTCTGATTGGGCTCCTCCAGGGGAGGGGGACCTCTTCTTCATGCTGGACGTGGCCGAGCTTCTGGTCTCAGTGACACTCTGACCCTCCAAGGGCAACTGCCTCCAAGCCCATCACTGGAGGTGGCTCACCTTGCCGGAAGCTTGAGTCGATTGAACGGCGTTCACCCAGGCGCCCACTGCCTGGGGCCCTGCTGCTCAGGTCCAGGAGCTGATGCAGACGCAGCTTGCGGCAGTAGACAGAGGCAGCCTCAGGCTCCAGGGCGATGAGTAGTTGCTCTGCATTCTCTCTAGACACCAGGCCGGCCTGGGGATGGGTGGTGGGCAAGGCCAGGAGCACCATGGGCTGTCACACTTAAGATGGCACCTGGGGCAGGCGACTGGGGCCTGTGGGGCTCCTACATCCTCCCCATCACACTCCACCTATGCTAGGCCTCTCAGGCCCTTCCATGCTGCACAAATTTGGAGCTGCCTCATAGCTACCCTGTGACCAGACTGGGGAGGGGTATGGCCATGGCCAAGGACACTATGGGATTACCCAGCAAGAAGAGACCCTAGACAGAGTGAAAACCTAGAACACCTGGGATTTGCCCCTCTGAGCTGCCCAAAGGGCAGGACTGGCCAGCTGGGCACTGGCTCAGGGTGTTAGTGAGACTCTAGCACTGTGTGTATGTGGGAGAGGGATAATGGACAGACATTAATCAGAGTAGATGGTAGGGGCATATTTTGGCTCATTGAACCCTCTTCCTCCACCAGGTTGGTGTTGGACAGCGGCCATAGGACTCCCCACCCCTAAAACTTCCTGGGGAATCTAATGTAGGAGGAAGGAAATTCTTAACAGTGATATTCCAGGCACCAAGACAGGCCAGTTGTGGGGAGAAAAATGCTTGAGATCTGTTACTTCCTGCATTAGGACAGGGAATCCCTGTGGCAAGTGCTTTATGGTTTTGTGGGATTCCCCAGATTCTGAGCAGGTAGGGGATGGGGATGGGTGGACATTGAGACTTCCTGCCCAGGGCCAGCCCTTCCTGAGCTGGCAGCCAAGGAAGTGTGGGAGGAAGCAGAGTTGGTAAACCAGCATGGGAGGGGCACTGTGGTTGGGGGATGGTATTTGTTCTGGCTGGGCACAGCCTTGCTTTCATCCTGGTCTCTGCAGAGGGATGCCCACTAGGCTCAGGGTTAGCTCCTTCCAGTGACAAGGGTAAGTATCTAAGGCATGCCTGGCCCATGAGCGAGTGTGCATAGGTTGGGGGCCCTCATATCTTCCAAGGGGTCTATAGGTAGGCCTGAGATCCCTTTTGTATGTCCTAGGGTGTCCCCCAAGGCCCTAGGGGCAGGAACAAGTAATGAGTCTTGCTCTGGAAAGCTGTGCCCCCCGTTATCCCCAGATCTCCACCGGAGGGGGGGTGCATTAGCTGTACCCACCCTTTCTCCAGAACTTTGGGCATCTCTTATGGTAGGAAAACCAGAAAACAGTGGCCTTGATCACCACCCTTCATAGATTCATAGTTCTGTTTCCTGAGCTCAAGAACTTAACAGTGCCTGGGGCTGTGGTAGTGGCAGAGTTCTTGAAAATACTGATGCTGGCAAAAGTGGATGTTCTTGGTGCCCTGTCCAGCTGGCAGTGTTGGCTACTACTGGCTCATAGCTGCCCCTTTCTCTGGAGAACTTCCCTTAGCTGAATGGGAACCACCTCGCTTACAGAGGTTCCTTCCACCCCTAGCAACCAGTTACACACCGATATAGATGTACAAAAAGCTGGCCCCTTTGCCTCACTATGGCCAACTACCGGGTACAATTCTCCTTCCAGAGCTCTCTATGGGATCAAGCTGAGGCTAGACTCCAGTTGAGAAATGCCCTTGCTCAGCTCTTTCTCCTGTTCTGCTTCCCTCACCTCCTTTCTACTGAGAGTCCTTCAATATAGACCAATGTACAAGAATCTCCATCTCGGACATGGTTCCATAGTGTAGCTGTTAGCACATGTGCTTTACACGCAGAAGGTCCTGGGTTCCCACCCCAGTGGAGCCATGGTCCATGGTCTACAGCCATGCCACCCTGAACAAGCCCGATGTCTGATCTCGGAAGCTAAGCAGGCTCGGGCCTGGTTAGTACTTGGATGGGAGACCACCTAGGAAGACCAGGTGCTGTATGCATAAATAATAATAAATAATAAAAAGAATCTCCATCTTGGGCTCTCCTTCTAGGAAACTTGACTTAAGGCGCTGGCTAAGCTGGCCTGGGCTGTGCCTCTTGTCCCTCAGCCCTCTGTTCCTGCAGGGCCACCCCTTCTCCTGGTGGCAGCAACCTTCCAAAATGCCCAGCAGCAGGGGGAGACCGGAGGTCTTTATATAATGGCTCTGTGGTACCAAGGTGGTGGGGTAAAAGAGGATATGGGGCCATCCCTGTGGCCCTGTGGAGCACTGTGTACTACTGTGCTTGCAGTCCTCACCAGGTAGGCAGCCTCCCGCATGAATTGCTTGGCTGGCTGTTTCCAGATGGCGGGCACCGTCAACACCCAGCGTACAGTGTCCTTTCCTGGCAGCGATGGACATTGCTCGCTCAGCTCCTGGAGCGGGAGGGAGCAGTGAGGGGAATGGCTGGCTTAGGTTAGGGGGTTGTCTTCAGCCCTCTGTGGGAGCTGGAGGAACTAATCAAGCCTCAGGAAGGGCTTCCCAGCGGAGCTGGAAATATCCCTAACACTTCCCCCCTCCACCAATACCTGTATAGCTCTAGTGCAGGCTCTACCAGACAGGAAGGCAGGGGACTGGAGAGGATGACCTCTGACCGTGGCTACCCATTAGATGGGCAGGGGATGGGTTCAGGGGAAAGGATGGGCCTTGGGGTCCGCTGATCCGTCTGCAGGGGTGGGGCTGCAGCGCACCTGAAGGGCATGCTCCTTGAAGAAGCGCAGGGCATGGGCGAACACCTCTAGGGCAGGCATTTTCTTTCCATTTACAGCCTCCAGCTGGGTCTTCAAGGTGAGATCCTGGCAGGACACAGGGCGACTCTGCAGGAAGCCATAGCTCTGCCCCATTTCCTGAAGACCATTTCCTGGTGCTTCCCCTCTTCGTCATTGTCTCCCTCTTCGTCAGTCTCCCTCTCGCTCTAATCTCACCCTAGTTCTGTCCCCCGCCTCTCCTCTAACCGTATCTTCACAGCTCGGCCCCGCTTCCAATCCGTCTTTTTTCCAAGCTCCGCCCCCTTAACCACACCTCCACCCGCCCCTCCTCACCTTTTAGCTTTGTCCACCATATTAACCCCGCCCCTTCCCCTCTAGGCCCCGCCTCCCTGGCTGGAGCGGGCCTCGAGCCAGAGTGTGACTCACAGTGGCGCTGTGGATCTTCATCTTGAACTTCTCGAAGTAGAGCCAGTCCCGCGCCTCCTCAGGGTCTAGGTCGTGGTAGTAATCGCGGGCGGTGTAGCCAAAGCTGTGAAAGGCTCCCTCCGGGGTCAGCAGCAGGCAGGTGGGGGTCTTCTGGTGGGCAACACCTGGGTCCCCGCCCTCCCATTTCCTGTGGTGACACAGGGCTATCAGCGGGGTCAGCAGCAACCCTCCCTTTGTGGAGTTGGGTGATGGCTCCTTACAGGCCACTTAGCCTTCCCTAGTCTCAGTCTTACCACCTGTAAAATGGGAATAATAATAGTACTTGCCTCGTAGGGTTCTTGTGAAGATGGTGCTTGGCATCCACTTAAAATGCCATCGATGCTGCTCTTGGGATCCTCCCTATCCATGGGGCCATGGGATCCATCCAACATTCTCAGCTTCCAGTCCCATGAGGTATACTATTTGACCTCGCCTCTCTGCACCCTTAACATGCAGCAGCAAACCATCATTCATCCAATTCATCTGCCTAGGTCTGGCTTCCTAATATATCTCTCCAGCACCCTAGCAGAGGCCTTCTCCCATCCTGCTGGTTTGCTCTCCTCTAGGCTGTATTCCACAGCCAAGCTCCTTTAAGGCATTCATGACATTCCTATCTGACCCACCCTAGCAGCTAAACCCCTGTTGACTGCACCTCTAGCAGGTCCCAAAAAAACCTGAATGAGGTTCGAAACCTCCCAATCCACAGATACATCCAAACATCCACCCAGAACTCCCTGCCCAGTTCACTGGCCTGGCAAATCCTTCCTATCCCTCCTCTGTCTTCCTTGATGCCCTGACCCCTCTAAGCCAACTTCACCACTGCAGCCTTTTGGGAAAGGAACCGAGAATCCGGGCTGAAGGAACAGCATGTGCAAAGCTTAGAGATGTGACGATCAGGAGAACTAGCTGCAAGGTGGTTCAATATGAGCAGGAGAAAATACAGGAATGGTTACAGTCAGCTAAGGGATAACATCAAATGCCATATTGGGATTCTATCTTGGTGGGTTTTAAGTCAGGGAGTGAAGAGGTATGACCACATTTGCCTTTAGAAAGGTCACTGGTCCCCATGCAACAGACTAGAGGGGAGGGAGGATGGGGAAGAGAAAACATCCAGGTAAGAGAGTGTGGGATTGGACTTAGGGGTGGTGGCCGTGAAATGGATGGGTACTCCAGAGATATTAGTGAGACAGAAATGACTGGACTTGGTGGCTGGTAGGGGTAGGGAGGGTTTGGGAGGAGGCCATGACGTCCCCTAGTAAATTCCTGTAACAGTCACCTCCACAGGACAGAGATAGTGTCCCTTTATGTCTCCTTGGCCCCAGCATGGCCTCAGCTGAGTGTGCTGACTCCTAGAGGGCTGTAAGTGCCCAGAGCTTTTGTGGCCTCATGTGGATGTAGAGGGAGCAGAGGAAAGGGAAGGACAGTCCAGGCTCACAAAGGTCAAGTCCCTGTATCTTTGGCACAGTGATCCTTCTGTCTGTCTCTCCACTCACCCTTCCATCTAGCCTCCTGGGCCCTGGGGAAACCCCCCGACCCCCAATCCCAATCTGGGTTGGGAGCTCTGGGGTCTCCTATAGTTCCACCTACTAGTTGTAGCTCCATTAAGATACATTCAAAGGATCAGGGTAAGGAGGCCTGGAGGGAGTGTTCAAAGAAATACTTTGTTCAAACAAAACTCAACAACATCAGAATGGATTTTTCTAACATCATTGTCATAACAACTGTGATTTGTCAGCTCAGTTAACCCTCTGACCCTTCGAGTCCTTGTTTTTCATTTGAGATGCTGGACCTAGGAATCTGCCTCATAGAAATCCCAACACAAATTTTCAAGGAAGGAGATTCGTTGCAGCACTTTTTGTAGGAGTGAAAAGTTAGGAAAAAAAAAAAAACAAACTCCTAAAACTATCAGTAGAAAGATGGATAAATTATGACACATATGTACTACGGAATACTACGCAACTGTTAAAAGAAAGCGGCAGCTTTTTTGTACTGACATGAAACATCTACAAAATAATGTTGTAAGTTTAAAATAAGGCAAATTGTATACTTCATTTTTAATTAAAAAACACATATGTATGCATATATGTTTGTG
This sequence comes from Pteropus medius, assembly GCF_902729225.1. Lineage (NCBI taxonomy): Eukaryota > Metazoa > Chordata > Mammalia > Chiroptera > Pteropodidae > Pteropus > Pteropus medius. Next base: position 3,307,273 of record NW_024342471.1, read on the forward strand.
TTTGTGTGAAAGCACAGAAAGAGATTTGTGTATTTTGCTGTATGTTTGTTATATCTCAATAAAATTTTTAAAAATTAAGAACAGAGCCCAACATTTCCTGCAGAGGGCAGGGAGCTGCTTCGATTGAGGCTGAGGGCCCAGGCCTGTGGCCATCTTCCAACCTTTTGCCTCAGTGGGGAGCCCAGACTAGGGGTAGAAGGAGCTCTTAGGGTACCCCTCAGTGATAGTACTCTGGGACCAGGACCATTCCAGAGTGTTAGGACAACTGCCTTCCCCCACCATCTCCCAGCTCAGCTGCCCTCACCTCATCATGTGGATGGCCTCAGGATCACTGGCAAAGCTGAAGGCATAACCACTGGATGTGGTACCAAAGTCGATGGCCACTACCACAGAGAAGGAGGCCTGCTGGGGAGTTCGAGCCTCAGGCTTCTGCAAATATAAGATCTAGAGTCAGGAAGCAGCCCAGGGGACAGGCTGACTGCATGTGGAGGCCCCACGCCTCTTTTGACTGTGGTCCAGACCAGCCCTGGTCCACCCCGCCACCCACCTGCCTGCCTGGGCTTCCCTTCCTTCCCAGGCTTGAGCCCTGGAGATGTCGAATACCCCCACCCCCTCTCATACCATGTCACAGCCTGGGCCCAGCTGGGAGCAATTAGGCTCCTCTTGGCAGTTTCATTGCACATGGACTTGTGTATATTTGACCCTCTTGCCCTTTGTGGCCACAGTGACAAAACAAGACTGTCAGTCTGGGGGCAGAGAAGAGAGGCTCTATGCATGTGCCCAGTGGTCCCTGCCTTCTCTCAGGCCAGGCCTGGGCTCCCTAAAAACAAGGGGATACCCAGGCTGGATCACTAGGGTGAGGCCATCTTGGGTAGGGTGACCCAGGGAGCTAGTAGGAGGGTTATATTCTGGATACTTCAAGCTAATAATTTCCCAACTTTTGTATCAATGTGTCTCCTCTTCCCCAGATATCACTTGGATTCAGGTGGGGTTGTGGTTGACAGGAGGGAGAGCAACTCTGGGAGGCCCAGTGCTCTGAGCACTTTGAAAAACTACATGCTCGGAAGTACACCTGCCCCAGGCAGGCTAGCTGCAATGGCCCCTGGATGTCGTCCTGGAGGGGAGGTGTTTGGGCATTAGCATGTGGGACTTACCTCAGTAGAACTTACTCCTGTGGTCCAAGGTCACCTAAGGTTAATCTTTCTGCAGGGGGCATGACTGCAGTGTGCAGGGGCAGGAGGCATGATGGCACCCCTAGCCCAGCCTAGGCCCTGCCAGGGCTCTGCCAGAGGCTAAGCCTTGATCTCTGGAGTACCACCACCCTCCACACCACCCAGGCCACCCGCTACTCAGATCCCCACTCTGCACTTACTGGAGACTGTGAGGGTGTGAGAGGGGCAATGCCACAGCTTTCCTGGGTCCTTGGGGAGCCAGGTGGGCTGGGAACAGGTGATCGCTCTGGGCTGGAGCCTGCAAAGAAAGGTCAAGTCACTCTGGCACCATCAGGGTAGGGAGCCGGCAGCCGAGCCTCAGGCCTGGGAGGTTCTCCCATCAGTCCTTATTGGGCCAAGGCAAGGGGTGCCCTGCTGGGGAGGGGGACTGCGTGAGAGGGGAGGAAGGATGTGACTTGAGGTGGGGGCAACTGAGGCAGGGGCAGGCTGAGGGCTTATGATCAGTTAGTAGTGACCATCCCTGGAAGACCATCCCTGGAGGATGATCTGTGCCTCGCCTGGGGACTCCCCCCACATCTGTCTCTCCCAGCACCCCTTAGACAGAGTGGGGGAGGGGAGAGACAGAGAAGCATTGTAGGGGTCAGGGAGACTGAGTCCAGAGATAGAAGGGCAGGAGAGATGAGGCAGCTGAGCTCCTGGGGTGGGGTGGAAGGTAGAGAAACCAGAAAAGGTGGGGGAACTACAGACCTAACTGCTCCCCTCCTCCTAGAGTTCAGACACACGGTTCTAATCAGAATCTGAGGGAGCAGCCCTCCTTTCCTCCCAAAAACGGGCCTGGTGAGGATCAAGGTGGGGCAGCACCTTCCCCAGCCCAACCCCGAGCTGAGGGGAATCAACAACACTAGGAAGTTGCATTCCAAGCTGTCCTCCACCCCCATCACAACATATAACACACAACACACATACACCTTGGGCCAGCACTGGGGGGGCAGCAGGCCTGAGATCCTTTCAGCAAGCCCAGGACTGAGCTGGACCATTGATGGGAGGAAGGAGTGTAGCCTCTAGCAGGCAGCCCCGAAGGGTGGCTTGGAGGCTCAGGCGGCTCAAGGGCCTGCCTGACTAGACATCCGCCAGGTGCAGGCTGGTCATTACCACATTGAGATTTGCTAAGGCCCCTGTGAGGGGGACTGAGGCCGCCCTGAGGTTCACACATAGGGACGGGGAGGTTGATGGAGTCTGACGTGAAGACTCATGGATAAAGCAAACTCTCTCAGTGTCTGCCCTGCTCAGTGGCCCTGACAGGTCCTAGCCCTCCCTGGCCTTGGGATACCCTGAGAACATATGTGAGGGGCCAGGTATGAGGGGGACTCTTGAAAGTGCCTGGAAAGGACTGAAATTTGTCTTGAGGTGCTGGAGGGGCAGGGACATGGTAGTCACACCTTCGGGGCTCTCTTTTCTCAGGCAGCCAGCGTGAGCTTGGGCCCTGCCACCAGCTCAGGCTTGAGAGGCCAAGTTGCTGTGGCCTGAGCCTGGGAAGGGAGGCAGGAAGGAAGGCCCGGCCCGCCAGGTCTTTGTGAGTGAACTTCCTGAGGAGTGTCCCTCCTGCCTCCTAGCCTCCCACCCCTGCAGGGAATCCAGAGCCTGTTCCCAGACCAGGCCACAGGCAGAGGCACACATACTCACACAGAGATTTCTGTGCACACAGACCCTCCTGCAGACATACATACACACTTTCACACAAGGCCCTGTGCACAGACCTGCCGACAGGCAGATAGACTGACACATACACACACAGTTACACCAGGTCCTGTGCACACAGACGATGTACAAAACATACACACGCATATAGTCCTGTGCACGCAGACCTGCCCTGCACACGTAAACTAACAGACACACAGGGGATCCTATGAACAGATGTGTCCTGCGCACGTGCGTGTGCACGCACACACACACACAGTCCTGTGTGCCCCAACCCTCCCCCCCCACACACACACTCTCAGGAACTTCTTCTGGAAAAGGCACCACGGACAGACTGGGGGTGAATCTCAGTGCCAGTGCAAGTGGCGTGGTGGGTCGGGGCGGAGGTCAGGGCGGTCTTACCGATGTACAGTCCCTGTAGGCCCAGCTCTGGGACAGCCAGCATCTTTGCAGGCCCTGCGGCTGTGAACAGAAACAGACAAGCAGAATGGCGTTTATTTGTTCCTTTGTTCCCTCGCTGAATACGTATTTATTTTATTTATTTACTTTTGGCTGGAGTGCTTTGAAGTAAATCCCAGACATTATGTAGTTTCACCTATAAATTCTTCAATATGTCTCTCCAACAAATAAAGACTATTTAAAAAGCCATCACCACAACACTATTATCATGTGTAACAAAATTAGCAGTAATTCCTTAATCTCATCTAATGCTCAGTCCCACGGTCCAGTTTGTCTCAAAAAGCTCTTTTTAACAGTTGCTTTGTTGCAATCAGGATGCTCCTAAAAGTTTTCAGTGCCCATTCTATGCCAGGTTCCGTGGGACATCAGAGACCTAGAGAGACATTGTCCTTGCCCTGGGGGCCCACAGCCTGGTGGGGGAAAACTGATTATAATCAGATAATCACCCAAGTGAATTTGAGATTCCAAATGATGCTGTCAAGGTCATAGCTGGATACAAGTGGGGCAGAAAGGGGAGCGTGGTAAGGCTGCAGAGAGGGGCTGAGCTGGCCCGATCCAGTAGGCAGGCTCTTGTGGACCCTATCTGAGATTTGGTTTTACATGAAGGGCAATAGCAAATCTTGAAAGGTTTGAAGTGGCAGAATGGAGGTGGGGGCATGATTAAATTTTTGTTGTAAAAAGTCCTTCCGGATGCATGGGGAGTGTGGATTACAGCAGGACAACATGGAAGCGGGAGCTCAATGGCTATGTGTCTTCAGACAGAAGTGGAGACATGTCAGAGGTTAAAAGCAACAGGGTTGATAGAGGATGACTGGACTGAATACGGGGCATTAGGGAGAAGAAGGTGTCAAGGGTGACATGATCCGATTCAAGTTAGAAGGATAATACTGGAGAAGGGCAGGTTGGCAGGGGGAAAGGGGCAGTGTTCTGGGTGGAGTGCTGAACTGCTGAGAGGACTGACCACGGAGCCAGAGGATATACGATCTAGAGGGCAGGGAGAAGCTGAGGTAGAGACGTGTGCTGACGTGTCATGGGAGGCTTGGCAGAGAAGAAGGGAAGAGACGAGAACCTGAGCATAAAGGTAAACCAGTGGAAGGCGGGTTGGCTGATACCGAGATCTCTGCTATGGTTTCATGAAGATCTTGGTAAGAGAAGGGTGTGGAGCTAGATGCCTTTAGAGGTTGTTAGAAGAGACTGGAAACACCTGTTTGGTCCAGGGCCACATTTTGGTGGAATGAATGGAAATGGGGTGGGAGGCAGGTAAGCCTAGGTGAGGAGCAAGCAGAGCAGCTAGCACTTCAGGGATAGTGGCTGAGATCAGGAGTTGATATGCAGGTAATAGCTAGAGGAACTGAAAGCTTGAGGCGGGGAGCAAGGCTTTTCATTTTCTTTTCTAAATTGGTAGGAACCTGAGCTTGTGTCAGTGAAGTTCTGTGGCCTAGACTAGAGGCAGAATCCTCCAGGTCATCAACAGCTCTGTTACTCGTTGTGGTCTCAGGACGTCAGCATTGGATCCCCTGGGAGTTTGTTAGAAATGCAGAACCTTAGGCCCTGCCTGGGACCTGCTGAGTCAGAACTTGCGTTTTAACAAGATCCCAAGTGGTTCGGTGCACACTGAAGTTTGAGAAGGGCTGCTCAACTGTCTGCAGTTGTGGGCTTGATAAACACCCTAAATAATAGTGGCGGCTGCCCAGAGCCCACTCCCACTCTGTAGCCAGCGGCCGGATCAGGAAGTTTTGCTAACAGAACACAGGCAGGCACAGAGCTGGGCATTGTCACACCCATACACACACATGCACACACCCTTGCTCATGCACAGTTTGCACAACCCAGCCCTGTCATGCACAAAAACTCAGACATATCCAGGATACTCCTGCATGGCCAGCACCATGAAATTTTCAGACCCACTCAATCCTGCTGTCATCGGAGGCACACAGTTGGATGCCCAGGAATCAGAATCAGGGGAAAGACAGGGGCTGGTTGTGGGCACTCGAAGAGCAGCTGAATGATGTTGAGAAAAGGAAAAGCATATAGAGGGGGTGGGTATGGGCCTTGAGAGCCAGGGACAGGAGCCCAGCTTAGGGTGATGGAGTGGTATGCTGGAGATGGTTCCCGCCAGGTGGCAAGAGCTGATCCTGTGCATCTCCTTCCAATTCTGCTCTCATTGACCTCACATTGGTAGCTTTAAATCAGCCATGGTGGAAGCATTTACACCAAAGAAATTGGCAAAGTCTACAAATTAGGGTTTTCTCCCTCTTGTAGAGTTGATTTGTAAAACATTTGCCAGCACACATTGGATCAAAGCCACAAGGAAGAAGCTGGCAGTCCTATTTGTACATTGTTTTGATCCTTCAGCAAAGACTTATTGAACATTTCTTTGTGCTGGGTTCTGAGCTAAGTGCTGGGAAAATACTGTTGAATGAATGAATAGATTTTTCTGGACCAAGGCTCTTATATATGGAGGAGCAACAAAAGTCAGGAATCATCACTCAAAGCTGGATTCCACATCCAAACTGGGTGCCTATAATCTCTCCAGCTGTCTGAAGCTGGTCCAGTTACCTCCCATCTCTGAGTGTGTGATTCACTGAGTGCCCTACACTGGGGTCTTAGGGCTGGCAACGGCCTGTTATGGCACCTGGCTGGAGTGCATTCTGTTGTCTCTCTGTGCCTAAATGCCTTTCCTGCAAAATGGGTCACGCAGGGGGCTTGTGAGGATCAATCCAAGTTAAAAAAGAAAAAAAAAAAGGCAGTTGATAAAGGCAGGGAGTTGGACAGATGTGAGCAGTGTTCTTTCCCTTCATGATGTGGATTCTGAATTTTCTCTTATTAGATTTTTGTCTTATTGAGAGTGTGATTCTAGTCATTCCACATTCTTTAGGGAGAGCAGGAGGACAGAAATCAATTTGTATTAAAGAAGGAGGATCCTGCCAATTCCTCGAGAGGTGGAGGTAGAAGGGGTTGGCAGCCCCATCTGTCTTCAAGACATTCCCCACTATGCACACACACCCAGAAACATTTAAGGAGAATGCTGACTATGGGTCTCAGAATCACCTCAGCTCCCAAAAGCTATGTCTGGGCAGAGTCCAAGGCTGGAAATGGGGTGAGATAGACCCTCTCCCAGGGGTCCACTAATTTCACACTGTTAATGCTTATGGGTTTGAGAATAATTGGGTGGGGGAGTTTGATTTACATAGAAAGTAATTCATTTCCTGGCTACAATCATAGGCTAATCTCTGGCCCCAGCCTGATCTCTACACTACCCACAGACAGACACTTAGCCCTGCCCGTGGACTGACGCCTATCTTTGCCCATGTACTGATGACCCCTAGCCCTTGACTTCATATCAACCTCGAATCTCCAGCTTCACCCTAACTTTTGGCACTGACATCTACCCAATAGACATGACCTGTTATTGGGGACCAGAACAGGGTGTGGCTGAACAGGGACTCGAAACCAGAGACTCCCATCCTAGAGAGCCCCTCAGGCTTACAAAATCCTAGGACTTCTTGACTGATGGAAAGAATTCTCTGAGGATCTCTTCTTGGGGTGAGGGTGTTAAGGCTGGGTACTTATGCCTCCTGGAGCACTGGGAGAATGTAATATTGACAGATTTCAGGGCTCCACACATACCTGTCCTCTGCCCAGAAGGACAAAGAGCTCACCCATATCTTTACAGCTCCCCTCTCTCCCCAGCAGGCTTCCTTTCACTGAGACCCAGTCTCTTCCACCCACTGCTCTCTGCTCAGCATCCTGCCAGCCCTTTAAAGGAACAGGGCTCTGTCAGCAAGCAAAAAGGCCACAAGCATTTCCCCCAAGCCAGAGACTGGGCCAACCAGGGCCCAAGGGACAGATCAGAAACCCCAAAGGGCTGCTGTAGTCTGTCTCTGGAGAGGAGCCTTCCGGGAGAGGGACCTGGAAGGCTATAGGGTGGGGAGGCTGCCTCCTCCTGTGTTGGGGTGAGGGTGACAGAAATGGCCTCCAGAGGCCCCTCCTGTCCTCAACTTTTCTTTCCATACATCCTGCCCCACCCCGGTGGGTCCTCATCATGAGAGCAGCTAGTTCACAAACAATCTCTGTCCCGCAGAGCGCAGGCCCTGAAGCCCCTCCCATCCTCTGCCTACCAGTCCCCCCATCACCTCCCTTACCTCTGAACCTCCAGGGCTCCCTTTGCTCTCACAGGTAGTCCATATTTTAGAGCTCACTGCCTCCCAGTCTCTCTCACCCACACGAGCGTGCTTTACAAACAGGCTCCACTGCCCTTCAGGGAGCCCAGACCCCGCCCCACCTGACCCCCAAGCTGGCTTCATAGAGGGAAACCAGAGTTTCCTGGTCAGGAGGCTAGTCCACAGTCTAGAACTGTGGCACCCGGGCTAGAACTGTGGCACCCGCCACTCTAGAATTTTCCGAAGCACACAGGCCCTGGGACACCCACCCAAGATGCCCGCCTCCCCGCCCCACCCCCATGCACTCTAGGTCTCTACCTCAGGCCTAGGCACTGCCCCACAAGCTGTCCCCAACAGCACCCAGCCCCAACACTCAGCTCCCCACCCGCATCCCTCAGCATTGGTGGTCTCTTCCAGCCTCCCCCTTTGCAGAGCATGTGTGGGGTCCCAAAGCCCAGATGGGAGCCCACAGTCGCTGCCCCAATTTCCTTCTTGAACCAGCAGCTCCCGCTGGAGAGAGGGGCTTTCAGATCTGTCCCCAACAGGGCCTCCCAGGCTCAGGAAGTTTGTGGTGGGGTCTCAGCAGACAGCTCAGGACAGGATGGCTAACAGCGGCCCCTTTCTCCTTTCTGGAGGCCCAGCGGCCCCTGGCCCCAGAACTCACCTCCGTCCTCCTGACAGCAAGACCTCTGTCCCGCCACCTCGATCGCGGCCCGCAGCTGGTGGCCGTGCCTTGCGCGGCGGCCGCAGCCCTCGACGTGCGCCCAGCCCCGTGCCGCCCGCCCACCGCCCCGCGCCGCTCACCCCGCCCGCAGCCCCCTCCCCCAGGCCGGATGGCCGCGCCGACTGCGCCGCCGGGTGGGCCCGCGCTCCCAGCCCAGATGTGCGAGGCTGGGGCGGGGCCTGCCTGCGCGGGGCCTCCGCGGAGGGGCCCAGCCTGGCCCCGAGTCCAGGGCCCCTCCCTGCGCCCTTCCTGCGCGGGGCAGCCCCGCGGCCCCCACTGCGCCTCCCCGATCCGGAGCAGCACTGGGGTGGCTGGGGGTGGCTGGGGGTGGGGTGGGGAGAAGGGTGAGTAGAGGAGGTGGAGGGAGGGGAAGAGGAATTCCAGACCCCTTCGTCGGCCTCCTGCGGCTCTGCTGCAGAGGCTCCTCTCTCGCTACCCCAATAGACCCACCTCAGGGCTCTCTGTAGACAAGCCCATCTGCAAGATCCTAGCTGCTGCGGAGGGAGGGCCCTCCCCAGACCCCTCACAGTACCCTGTCCCAGACCCCTCCAGTTCCTTGACCCACCCTCCACCCTGCGATCCCTAGCCTGGTCTCCAAGGGTCAGAGGGAAGAAGCCGAATTGAGGGTGAAGGCAGGCCCTTGGGTCTGGGGCCTAGCTCTGTCTTTGCTGAAGTTTGGGACAGCGAGGAAAGTGTTCTCACAGGCTGGGGCCCCATTCCTGGAAAGGGGATCACTCAGAACTCATCCTGCCCCAGCCAGGGGCACCCATTCCCTTCCCTGTGAGGGCTCACAGCCTTCTTCCTGTCCTAACCCAGGTCCTCTTTGGGGTGCTGGGACGTAGCCTTCAAACAGGGGGGTTGCAGGGTGGATACCCTCTTCTGCTAAGCCCCTGTAAGGCAGCTGATTTACCGTGCCCCCCACCAGCTACTGGTTCCGGCAGGGCCTGAGTGGGGTCCCTTTCCCTCTGTCCACTGTGCCCCTGCTCAGGCTCAGGCTGGACACCTGTGGGATGGGGGCCAAAGGTTGCTTTTCAGCCAGTTTCTCTGTGCTAGGCCTCCTGTCTGCCCCCAACCCACTCCCCACACAAGGCCCCTATAGTCCTTTGAGCATCACAGTTTTGCCTCCCACCCCAAACCTTTGCAGGGGCCTTTTTCTTGGCCTGAAGTACTGTCCTTTCTCCTCTACCCTTCTAAAAGGCTTCCCAACTAAAGTATCACCTCTCCTAGCTTGTTGCCCTTATTGTCAGGGCCACTGCCCCAGAGGGCCCCAGCAAGGAGGTTAGGGGGTGGCGGGGTATGCTACACCAGATAATTTTGGATGTGGCTGATATCCAGTCATCAGCATCCACTGGCTGCTCCAGGTGTGTGTCTGTATGAGTGTGTGTATCTGTTAGTGTGTCTGTGTTTTTATGTATGTTAGTGTGTCTGTGTGTATGAGTGTGTCTTTGTGTTTCTATGACTGTGTGTATATGTATGTCTGTGTGTGTGAGTGTGTCTCTTGGGATGCCTGTGTGACTTTGTTATTTATAAGTGTCGCTGTGTCATATATCTTTCTGTATGTGTCTGTCTGTATGTACCTGTGTGTATGTGTGACAGGTACGTGATGGAGCTGGCAGGCTTCCTCTCATTCCAGAGGCTGAGCAAAACCTGGGAGGATTCAAGTGTGGCTGGATGTCAGTGTACGGAGAAGGGATGAAGAGTCTGGTCCCTCAGACTCAACCTGCCTCTCGTTTTTCATTTTTCCTTTCACTTCCAGTTTTCCTTCATTCCCACCTGTGGCTCCACATATTGGCTCATCTCTGAGGGGCTGGCAGCAGGCTCTCGGCAAGAGTGAAGACTCGTGGGTGGGGATCCCCAGCCCTGGGCACTCTCCTGCTTGGCAGCTTTCTATCTGTCCCCCCTCCCCCCATTTCAGGCCCCCACAGCACAGTCTGACTCCAGAGTCACAGTCTGCACCATTGAGCAGTTTCCAGTCGGACACAAGGAAGGACAGCAAATAATCTCCGTGAATCCCATTCCATGTTAGAAGAGGTTGGATGTGATTGCCAGTGGAAGGTTTGGGCCCAAGTGGGCATGCACAAGTGTCTTACAGAGTCCCTGCCCTTTACTGTCCTCTCTGTGCCCTTGTATCTCCTTCCTCTCCCCTCTAGGGCCATTGTGGGCCCACCCACTGACCTCACCGGCTTCCTGCTTCTCCCAAATGCAGGAAGCATGAGGAAGAATCAGCCTCTGAGTGTGTCCTCCAGGATCCGCCTCTCTCCAGGCCAGGCCAGGCTTCCCTCCTCTGGCCTTTGCTCGGGATTTTCTCCCATGGATGCCTTTGCTCCTAGCCCTGCCCCTCCAAATCTATCTCTATCATGCAATTGGAGAAGACTTTCAAAAGTGCAAATCTGGTCCCATCACTTCACTTCTCCTATACTCTCCATGGCTCCCCATTGCATACAGGAGAAGATCCAAGTGTAGACTGCCCTTGGCTGACCTCTCAAGCTGCCTTTCCCAGCCTTAAACCTCCAACTCCATCTCCTGCCCCTCAAGCACATCTGCCTTCTGTGCTTCTGACCGTTTGTTCCACCTGGGTGAGTCCCCAGCCCTGACCTGCTCGGAGGTGGCATCCTTCCCTCACTTGGGCCCTTGTGGGAGAAACTGACCCCTTGGGCCCTGTTGTGGGTACTTTGTCTGCTTGGAGAGCCCCCCGCCCTGGTCACCACCAGGTAGGGTTTTAAGAAGACGCTTTGGGTTTGGAAAGCAGGAGCAATGCTCCACTTTTCCAGTTCCCTCCGCCTGGTCTGACATGGCAGACCAGCAGGCAATTTTAGGACAGAGGGTAATGTTTGTCATTAGGACACCTAAGCCTATGTGGGGTGAGGGGCTGTGAAGAGAACTTCTCAGTCTTCCCTCCTCCCTTCCCAAGCCTGGCTGCTTGCTCTGCCCCAGAGCCTGGGATACACACACACACACACACACACACACACACACACACACACACGCATGTGTGGGCACCAGGAGGCGGGCAGGGGTACCCACAGCCTACCTCAGGAACAAGGGTAGGGTGGCAGAGACTTTTTTCACCAGTAGATCCTGTTGACTGCTCCTCATGGTGTGCTGGTGCCTAATTGATTACCTTACCCTGCCACTTCACCTGCCACAACACCCTGGGTTGGGGGAGGACTCTCCATCCTCATTCTACAGAGGAGAAAGATGAGGCTTAGAGAGAACAGGCATTGCCTAATTTAGAGCCAGTGGGCTGTCCCAGAATCTGTGCTCTTACCTGTGCCACATGTTACAGGAGGCTGGTGAAGGGAGGGTAGCACCTGGATACCCAGAGGCACCCCTCCTGGACAGCTGTCCAGCTCTGCCCTTCCTGGGGGCAGGAGGTGGGGGCTTCTGGGACAGAGGCTCCTAGAGTATTCTTTTACCGGATTCCTGAGGTGCGACTTTCCTTCCAGGAATTACTCTGCCTGCCTCCGCCCCACTGAACTTCCTCTCTGTGGCCCACCGCCTCGACCTCGGTCTACATCATTTTCCTCATTTGAGAGGGGAGTGTGGGAGGCCCCGCCCACGGCCAGGAGTTCAAGGCTCATCCTCCATGGTACTTCTACTGTTGTAAGGGCAGCTGGCACCTCGTCCTTCAGAAAAAGAAAGCCCTGGAGTCCCACCTTCCTGTTGAGCCTCCCCAATACCCTGCCCCAAATGACACCCAGAGCACCAGAATCAGCCCTGTCTCCCAGAACTCTGCACCGACTTGCAGCCCCTTCTCCAGTGTAATGTTATTAGAGTTCCCAGCAAGGACATCGGGAAGCCTTGGAGGAGGTGACCCCTGATCTGAGCCCTGAAGGATGACTGAGAGTGTTGTCTATATGGAGAATCAGGAAGGGCTTTCCAGGAGAAGGAAACAGTGCAGAGAAAGTCACGGAGGGTGGAGTGAATAGGAGGCAGAGTAAAATCGACAGGCTCAGCAGCCAGCTGGGTGAGGTGACAGGTTTGTTTGTCCCTGGTACCTTCCAGTACAGACCTATCCTTATGTCCTACCTCAGCAGGTACCCTGACCCTTTGCTCAGGAACCCCCAACCCCACTTGCTCCCCTTGGGCACCTTCTGTCTCTATTCCAGACCACCGGGAGTTCAGCTTCATTGCACAATTCTCCCTCTGCTCACCCCTTCATTTAGCTTGGGTGACACTTCCCCTTGCCAGCCCCTGCCTCACAGAATTGCCCCTCTGCTAGGGTGTAGCAGTACCGAGACTGAGGGAAAAGGAAATGTTAGGGGGAGATGATGCTTCCATTTTAGTCATCTCAAATTGGGAGAGATTGTGTGGTTGCCGTGTAGACAATGCTGGCTGGCCCTTCCCCCAATATCTATTCTCTTTTTCTTAATAATAGAATCTTCTCTTTTTAGCCATGCACATGGCCACCAGCATACAAAATAGATTTCCCAGCCTTTCTTGCTGCTAGGCGTGGCCATGTGACTAAGTTTTGGCTAATGAGATGTAAGCAGAAGGGTTATGTGGCATCTTCTAGCCTTTAAACACTGCTGTTGGCTGCTCATTGTTTCTTGTTCCTCGTTCTGCTTTTTCTCCACCCTGATGCCTGGAATGTGGACTGGAATTCTAACCACCGTGTTGGACCATAAGGTTGAGGGACACACCCTAGCGATGGCAGAACAGTGACCTGCAAGGAGACTGGCACTTGAGCAGTATCCCCATGCCAGCCCAGGACTGTGTACTTCCAGATTTTTAAATGCAAAAGAAACTCTTTTGTTTAGGACACTGAATTTTCAGTCTCTGTTACATATAGCAGAGTAATTCTATCTGATTCAACCCCAGGGAGAAATGTTGCCTAGGCAGCTGGTATAGGGATCTGGAACTCTGAGCAGAGTTTGGGTTGCGGGTAGAAATTTGGCAGCTATTCTTATGGAGACGGTAATTGAAGCCACAAGAGTGAGAGTGGATTAGGTCACCCAGAAGAGAAGAGGGCTGAGACCCTTCCTCCGTGCCCATCAAAGACAATTCTAGCTTTGCCACTCGGTTTCATCCACCTCTCCCAAGATCATCTCAGGAGGATTCTGTCTCCCCAAAAGGCTTCTTGGCTTTTATGATACAGAATCGGGATGCAGGGAGGCTGCGGAAAGATGAGAGACATAGGGACTTGGGAAACATTGTTTTGAGGTGTTTTAAAAGAGAGAATTGTATGAGCAGTTATGGTGTGTGGGAAAGTGGGTCAGAGACATAAAGAAGAGGATTTTATAAGAAGTTGCAAATATCTTTTTCTGTGGTATTCAAAAGAAAAACGCAGAACTTGAAATTTGCTGAAATTACTTAAAAAAAATTTTTTATGGTGACATTGGTTAACGAAATCCAGTGTTTCAAGTGTACAATTCGACAGTGAGTCGTATATATTTTGCATTGTATGTTCACTGCCCATAGTTTCTTTCTGTCACCACATATTTGACCCCTTTTACACCATCTACCTCCCTCCTCCTTTGCTGAAATTACTTTTTGGTTGCTAGACTGGACTTCTTCTGACATCATATTACCTGAGCTTTGAATAATGGCTTTAGAAGTGTTACACAAGTAACAAAAAGGCCTTAGAGCAGCATAAGGATACAGGGGTTTGTATGTTATAGAACCTGGGGGCAGAGGCATGCATCTGGGTTTCACAAGGGCCTGGAACAAGCACCTGAGAATATGCCAGCAGCCAGGGAGCTGTCAGCCCTGGACACTTTCCTCCCTCTGTTGCTACGTGGACTCTCGTCTCTGCTGCTCTCTGTATATCTGCTAAATTCTTCTCTTGATGCACATTGCCTTTTTAAAAAGAAATTAATAGATTTTATCTTTAAAATAGTTTTAGAATTACAAAAACATTGAGCAAATAGTACAAAGAATTCCCATCTATCTTCTCTCACACACACAATTCCCTCGTTATTAGTGCGGCATATTTGTTACAATTATGAACCAATATCGATACATTATTAGCTAAAGTCCACATTTTACATTAAGGTTCACTCTTTGTGTTGTACATCTATAGGTTTTGACAAATTCGTATCATGTATTCACCATTACAGTATCATGCAGAGTAGTTTCACTGCTCTGAAAATCCCGTGCTCCACCTATTCATCCCCCAAACACCTGGCAGCCACTGATCTTTTTACTGTCTCTAAAATCTTGCCTTTATCAGAATGTCATATAGTAGGAATCATTCAGGATGTAATCTTTTCAGACTGGCTTCTTTCACTTAATAATATGCATTTAAGCTTCCTCTGTGTCTTTTATGGATCGATAGCTCATTTCTTCTTTTTTTTTTTAATCACTGATTTAAATTCCACTGTACATATGTACACAATTTATGTATTCTTTCACCTACTGAAAGACATCTTGGTTGCTTCTAATTTTTGGCAATTATAAATAAAGTTGCTATAAACATTCATGTATAAGGTTTTGTGTAGACATAAATTTCCAACTCAACTGGGTAAATATCTAGGAGCTGGATTGCTGGATCATATGGCAAGACTATGTTTAGCTTTGTAAGAAACCACCAAACTGTCTTCCAGGGTGATTGTACCATTTTGCATTCCCGCCAGCAATGAATGAGAGTTCCTGTTGCTCCACATCCTTGTCAGCATTTGGTGTTGTCAGTGTTCTGGATTTTGGCCATTCTAATAGGCGTGTAGTGATATCTCATTGTTGTTTTAATTTGCATTTCCTCAGTGACATTTGATGTGGCACATCTTTTCATATCCTTATTTGCCACATGTATATCTTCTTTGGTGAGGTATCTGTTTAGATCTTTTGCCCATTTTTTTTAAATGGAATTGTTTGATTTCCTATAGTTGAGTTTTAAGAGTTCTTTGAATATTTTGAATACAAGTCCTTTATCAGATATGTGTTTTGCAAATATTTTTCCCAGCCTGTGGTTGCTTTTCAGTCTCTTAACTGATTGCCTTTTATTTATTTTTTCTTCTCCATGCACGTAATCATTCCGCAGCTCCTGAATTTATTTGCCCTTCATTCCAGCCACAAGCAGATGCCAAATAGTGTCTCTTAGTTCCGGTTCCAGATTTTGGGGAGAAACTATTATTTGACCAGTTTGGTAAAGTGGGAAATTAATTATGGCTTGATGATGTGGTGGCATTAAGGTAGTTGGAAAGGAGTCTGGGAAAAGTAATTTGAATTTTCCAGTCTTTGCAGTACAGGAAGACAAACTAGAAAGAGATGAGAAGGGAATGTCAACCTTCCCCATACACAGAAGAGGTAGAGCCCAATTGGCGGGTGGGAGACTATTGATACAGTATAATATGTTGGTAAAGGAATTCGACCATTACAGAATGGGTCAAAACAAAAAGCAAAAACTCCCTTCATCCAGTTCTTCTGGTTCTTCTCAGAACTTTTTCTAGTTTTTAGTTATTCTGGAGTTTTAACATCATAGTTTTAAATAATATGCTTTACTTCTTTTTCTCAATTTAGTTACTCAAGAGAGCATCTAATTGATATCTCATCATTAAAGCAAGCGTTTAAACCATACCGTCTCTCAAGTTCCCTCATGCCTACTTGCTCAGTTGTGTTAGCTATATCATTATTGCAGTCTTGTGTTGGCATTATCTATAGTTCTAAACATTCTATATTTAAAATTTAGTTCTTCTTCCATCAACTTCAGACAGAATTTCTTGAGCCTCACCGCTAAATATGAACAATTAACCCCTCTATGCCATCTGCCACCTTCCTTCGCCACCTCCTTCTAATTTCTGTTGGTTTTATCTTTACATTCCCATGGTTAAAGTTTGTAACACTTACATTCTGTTCTGTAATTATAATTAAATCTTCCATTTTTTAATGTTAATTTGATTCTGAAAACTGAGAACTAACAAATCTTATGATTATATAAACATTATCTACTGCAGAACCAAGTCATGAGATAGCTCCTTTGAGAAGGAAGTATAATGCCATCTCTTCCACCCTCTGCTGCTCCAAGGAGAATATTTGCTGTCTCAAATGTTAAGGTCAAGTACAGTCTCTTTTCTTACACTCCACTAATTGCTCAAAATCATCCCTCACATGTATTTGCTTTATATTTAGTGTCTGGAACAGATTTTGTTGTTTCTGGTTTTTCTAATTGCCTTTTTTTTTCTTTCTGAGAGAAGAAACAGATGTCATCTCCATTATATGACCAAAGTCTACTTGCCATGCACACTTTCCCATGTTGGGGCCCTTTGTGAGATGTGGTAGCTGTTGTGTTTATCCAGCATTCCTTTTACTTCCGCTTTCTTTTGCTGAACTGCTGCTCCCTTAGTCCAATTGTGTGACTTGGGTTTTTTCTAATTGCAGTGACTTCAGTGGTGGGCTTGTACTCAAAGTCTGGCAGTTTACCTTGATAGTGACTCATCTGAGGGATGGACAAACAACTGAGGCATGGATGACTGAAATCCTTCTACGAGATTGAATCAGAGGATATGGAGAGAGAGAAGCACTTGCTTCTTTAGCTTCAGGTAAGGCTTGATCCAGGGACTCTAATGATGTCATCAAGGACCTAGGGTCACTATATATCATTCCTCTGCCCTCACTGTCATCTTCATCCCCTGGTTATTCATGATGGACTGCCACCTCTTATGTAACAAATGGCAGAAGGCGTGTTGATTTCACCCAATCCACAATGTTTGAGAATACAGCAGGGTGATCAGAGTATTTTTTACCAAAAGAAGAGTGAATTCATTTTCGATGCCCAAACCACAGAGGTTCACACTCCTTTCTATTGAATTTCTTTTTATTTTAGTGATTCTATCTTAAATTTCCAAGACTTTGCTTTATTTTTATTGCTGCCTCTTTTTGTTTTACATATGTAATAATATTTGAGTCTTCCTTTTTATAACCTCTCTTCCATTCTTCCAATTATCTTTTTCCTCCGGAATCAGTTGGTTCACCTTTCATTTCATTTATTAAAGAGGCAGTATACTGACTAATTCAGAGTTCAATGCAGGAAACAGACTGCCTGGGTTCAGATTCCATCTCTCTGCCCCTCACTAGCTGTGCAAACCTCATCCAAATTATGTTATCTTCTGTGATGTGGTTTCCTGTAAAGTGGAGGTAACAATAGCACAGAGGGTCAGGCATTAAATTAGTTAATGTTTGTAAAAACACTTAGAATACCAGACCCACAGTAAGCAATCAATAGCTATTTGCTATTCTTTTCTTAATCTTTCTCCTTTTCTTGTTTTGTTTTCCTCAGCTGTCTGGTAATACCTGGTGACCAATTTGTCTTTATGAATGAAGGGCAGAGCCGGTTGGTATTGGCACTAATGTGCGGTACTTCCTGTGCCCTGGACCATTAGCAGTTGGGGATGGGGAGGTCCATATGCCTCCTGCCATCCCCTTGAAGTGTGTTGTCCCCCATAGAGAGTCTATTCTTGCTCTCCATACCTGCTCCAGCATCTCAGGCAGCTTTATCTCAAGCATGCTTCAGCTAGGGTTTCCTCAGCCCCCATTTGTTTCTCATCGCAATCTACCCTTTTTCTGTCTCCTAGAAGTAAATCAAAATTTCTGGACAGTTGATGTTCCCTCAGACTTTCTGTTCTCAGTCCTCCTATGGGATTATTTCCTTTTCCCTTTCCTTTCTGTAATTTGGTGGCATTTGAGGAGCTAGGGGTGGTAGAGACATGTTTGCAGCCCACCATCTTGAAATGAAAGTTGGTGTGGTAGTTTAAATGTTTCTAACTCCATCCAGTTCTGCACAGATGGGGCCTTTTGGGGCTGCAAGTGTTCACACTGGATACCCAGACCCTACACAGGAAGAAGAAATGGAGGACCCACAACTTGGGCCTTTTTATTAACTTGTGAGGCCTCTGTGGGCCTGTGGCCTCAATGTCAGACCTTCAGTGGGTCATCCCAAAGACCTGGTGGCTGGGCTGGGGAGAAGGGTGGCCCTTTGGTCTCCCTAAGAATCCTGGAGGCCTCAAACTCAGGGAACATAACTGGATGAGTACAAGGTGCATAATGAGGGGAGGAGAGCCAGAAGGACAGCCCACAGGCTGTGGGGGGTGACTGAATGAGTAAAAATGAAGGAGCACAGCCTTCAGCCACTGTCACTCTGTACTCATAGAGCTCTTCTGACATTCCAGGACCTGTGGGAAGTTCTTTACATAAAAGATGTCCGGAGGGCTTCCGGTTCAGAGTGGTTGAGTGACTTCCCCAAGATCACATAACTGGAGAATGTCTGCATTTGAACTCAGCTCTATGTAGGCCCCAGGCTCTTAACCACTGTTATCTGCCCCTAGGCTGACCAGAGCAGGGCCGGGAAGATCTCCCTTGGGCTGCCATGGACTGAGCTGTCCACGCCTCGGAAGTTGCAATAGAACTGAAACGACACAAGCGAGAAAGCAGTGCGCTCTGGCGCCCTCTGGAGGAGATAGGAGGCTCTGCAGAGATGCTGTCAAGGAGGTGGGCAAGGGCCCAGGGAATGGGACACCAGTAGGTCCAAGGAATGAATGATAGAATTAGGGTCCTGGTTGCACCATATAAAGATAAGGCTTCATCTTCCCCCATTCTTTAGTAATGAGCTCCCTATATTTGCCTGGGCAGATCATCTATCGGAATAACGACAAGGCCATGTGACTAACTTCTGGCTAGTACGGTAGAAGCGGAAATGAAATGTGCAATTTAAGTAATTATCCTTAGAAGACAAAGACATGACCCTCTTTGTTTCTTCCTCCATCCTGCTTTCTGGAATACAGATATAATGGTTGGAGCTCAAGCAGCTATCTTGGACCATGAGCGGAAGTATATTTACCTGAGAGAGAGGAAGATATACTTCTATTTTACTGAAACCACTGTTATTTGGGGTTTTCTGTCAAACTTTAGCCCTCCAATTTTTTTCATTTAAAAAATTATCCTTGTTTATTTGAAAACAAAAGTAAAGCACATTATCAAAATTTTACTAAGAGTAACACCATCAAGCCATGAAATAATTTATTAGTCAGATTTAATTTCATATTCAAGATTTTGCATTTCAAGTATTGCCACTAAAAAAAAAAAATATTGTTTGGCGACTGTGTCACATATTGAGAAATAGCCTGGGAATTTTTATTTTTTTAAATTCACTTTGGCATCTGTAGACTCAAATAAACAACAAAAGATAATGTTCCCTGACTAGGCAAAGCAGACAAGATATTGTTCTCATCACCACAAGGAAAGGTAAGCAAGTTTAGTGCATGCTGTTTTGGGACATAGGCCTTGGATAAGTTTACTACTGCAGCTAACAAGCAACCAACCACAGTGGCATCCAACAATAAACACATATCTGCAGGTGGGCTCAAGTCTGGCTGACTTTGGCTGGACTCAGCTGGGCTTCATCCCAGGCTGTGGGTTTGTTTCAGGTCTGCTCCACATGTCTGTCCTCCTCTTCGGACCAGCGAGTCAGCTGGAATATGTCCTTTGCAAGGTAGTGGAAGAAATGCAAGAGGGCAGGGCCAACCACGCAAGCATATTTCAAGACTTTGTTTATGTCTTGTCCACTCACTTCCATTGGCCAGAGTAAGTTTCGGCTAAGACTGAAATCAAGGAGTAAAGAAATACGCTTCACCCACCATGAAACAATGGAGTAGAAACAATAGTCTACAGTGGACTGAAAGATTGGGGCCAATAAGTTCCATAGGCCTAAAGCTGGGGGGGTCTCTGGATCAACCAAACTTATGTTGGGGTTGGAGGAGGAAGCAATGGGATGATCCCACTGTGTTTTGGTAAAAAGAGTAAATGACCCAAAATTTGGAGTGGTATAAGGGCTACAAAGAAGACAGAGTGATAGAAACTTAATCTCTGAGCTTGAGGATTTCAGGGTAGAATGGCAGGAGATATTTGCTTTAGGCCACTATGAACTGAAATCCTGGGTCTCTCTGATTCAGGGTTTCATGTCTTTTTTGATCTGCACACGTAGTTTGCCCACAGGATACGGGAGAACTGATCTGTTGTGGCTGGGCTCCCCACCACTACAAATAGGCAAATTAAATTTGAGTTGCAAAACAAAGAAATGTGTTATCGCTTGTATCCAGGATTGTTTGGAACGATTAACATCTGCCCTATATGTCTAGTGCTTGGCATATAATAGGCCCTCAATAAAATGGACTCCAGTATTATAAAGGTAACAGCCATGCTGGGGTCTTTTCTGCCTCAGTTGAGCTGGGGGGCTTGCTGAAATCATGTGTGGGAGGAGTGGGGGTGTGGGACAGTGAGAAGCAGAGAGGAATCAGAGACATCCCTCCAGCCTAGGGGCTTGGAGAATTTACACCTTGATTTGGGTGCTCTGGAAAGCTCCCCCAGCCTAGACTGAGCTTGCCTCCTTCCCAATTGTCAGGACAAAGTATGCAGAAAGCTCCCTTCCACCTCTCTCAGACTCCCTAAAAAGGTCAAGTAGCCCCAGAGTGAGGGGTACAGAAATGACTGGTGAACAGGAACCCCATTTCCCACTTCGCCTGAGAAGAAGCTCCAGCGTGGCCCCAGATGCCATTTCTGCTTGTTCAAGTCCCTCAGTGCCAGGCCATGCCAGGCGCCTTCCCCTGCCAAGGAAGTCTTTCCTGTGGTGATATTGCACAAGGCCTGCAGCTGTTCTCTGACCAACCTCTGGGCTGGACATTAGAGCTGAAGCTTTGAGAAAAGAGGAAGCAGCCCCTGAGGCTGAATCTCCGCTTTTGGGGTGGTAGAGCCCTGGGGAGCCAGCAGCACCAAGAGCTCTTGGCCCTCCTTCCTGTTCTTCTCGCCTGTGGTTCACCAGCCTTGCAGCCACTTCCCTTGTGGAGCAGGTACTCCCATCCCTGGGCCTGGAGGGCGAGTGGAGGGTTGGGAGCGGGGCTGGAGTGAGATTGGCTGGGGGACATCTGGATGTGGGTGCTGGACTCCAAGCCATCCCAAGCCCGAGACACTAATCGAAGCCGCACTCATAACCCAAACACCTTCATAGACCCAAATCTTCCCCAGCCCACATCCCAATCCCAATCTTAACCACCGTCCTGATCCCTGCTCTGCCCAGCTCTGATCTCTGTTCCAATCCTACCTCCTTCAATTGTATCCCATCCCCAATCATTTACTAATTATCATCTCCACCCAGCTGCAACCCCGGCCTCACCCCTACCCCACAACCCCATCTCTCTCACCTCCTTGTCAACTCTAATTCCATTCCAAACCGCAGCCTAACCGTCACCTTCACCCCTGCCCAACTGCAGCCCAGCCTTCATTGTCCCCTCACTCTAAGTCCAATCCCACAGCACCTCATTTACCACCACTTCATTTATCTGAGCACAGGAACCCCAGCACCATCTAGCATAACTCGGGGAATGAGTGCTCAGGCTAAGAGCATTTATAGCCAGATGAAAATGTGAAATTTCTACTGTCCATTTCAAAGCCGAGAGACCTCATTTATGGATTATATGTCTTTCAGAGTTAAATGTTTGGGGCTTTCCACTATTGTGAAGATAATGTACTCCCGGAATTGCTTAGCTGTACCCTAGCTGCCTATCTATGGGGCAGAGCATTCCAGCTGGCTGTCACCCTTACTTTTTTCCTTCTCCAGCCTGATAGGGAAGTTGGGGAGAAGCCCTGGTGTTAGGAAACAGAAACCGAATCCTACATAGCTGCCTAGAGTGAAATTACCTCTGACTTTTCTTCCCTAGGCCAGACTTGGTCTCTGGGATTAAAGGTCAGGGACCTGGGACGCTTTGCCACACATAGACTTTACCCACCCACTTGCTTTCATTCAGGCAGCAAACATAGGTGCCTGCCATGTACCAGGCCACCCCATCCCAACTTTCATGCAACATACACCATTTCTAGGTAAGAGTACGGATTTAAAACCCTGTCTTCAGACTGCCCAGGACTTGGGGATAGAAGAATGAATTTCAGAAACTTCCCGAAGTCTGCGGAACAATGCTCTCCCAAGTGGTCATTGCCTAAGGGTGGGTTGCTTCAGGGCTGTGGTGCTCCCTGTCCCCTAATACACCCACCCCCTTCCCCAAGACCTACAATCACCCTTCTACCACCAGGGGGTGCACGGTGCACACCAGGACAAGCAGCTCAACTGAAGCCTTCAACTCCAGGCTTTCAGAGACAATGGTCTCCTTTCTGGAGTCCTTCTTGCCCTTCCTTTTTCTAGGAAAGTTCTCTGGACTAAGGGTGGTCTTTGGGGTGGAACAGGCTGAGCCAATAAGCTGGATTCTGGTGTGACTGACCCCTTGGGTATTGGGACTGGGCTAAGTAAGTATACATGATGTGATTTTGAGTGATTCTAGAGAGGGTCCTCCCACATGTTCCAAAAATCCCTGCTCCATTCTGGGGTTGGTATGGCACCATTTCTCCACCATTAAGCTCAGCATCGCTGTTTTCAGGGCCCCAAATGGGAGCAGCAGGGAAGCTGGGGACGACAAACATATATCTTGCGGATATCCCAGTTATAGAAGATTTGACCCTGATGCACAGTGTGGCTCTGGGCTCCAGGGCCACACCTGCCCCCACCCATGCACAGTGGGCTGTTATTCAGTCCAGCATTCAGGTCATGGGTCACAGCCTAGGCCAGCATGAGCCTCTCTTGTGGCCAAAGACCAGGTGTAGAGGGTATGGATACATCTTTCCGGGACAGGAGCAGGCTTAGGACTGGACCCTGGTGTCTGCTCAGCCCACATGATAGCCACCAGCACCAGCTGGGCCCCACCTGTGAAGCTGATGGTCTGGGGGCTGGGAGTTGTCACCAGTTTCCTGTCCCCACTTCCAGCCTCCCCAGGCCTTCCCCCTCACTCTGCCAAGTCAGCATTTAAGACCAGGGAGGATTGCAAAGTTGGCAACATGGGTCTTTGAATGTGTGTGCGGCAAAATATACATAACATAAAATTTACTGTTTTAACCATTCTTAGGTGTACAATTCACTGGCATTATGTACATTCACAATATTGCGTAACCATCACCACTGCCTGTTTCCAATACTTTCTCATCTTCTAAAATAGACTCTTTACCCATTAAACATCCCTTTCCTTCCCTCCCTCCAGCGTCTGGCAATCTCTATTTTTCCTTTCTGTCTCTATGAATTTGTCTATTCTAGGTATCACATATAAGTGGAATCATACAATATTGACCCTTTTGGTCTGCCTGACTTCACTTAGCATAACGTTTTCAAGGTTTATCCACGTTGTAACATGTGTCGGAATTTTACTCCTTCTTATGACTAAATAATATTCTATTATATGAGTTTACCATATTTTTTTATCCATTCATTTGCTGGTGGACACTTGGTTGTTTCCACTTTTTGGCTATTGTGAATAACACTGCCATGAACCTGGGCATACGAATATCTGTTTGAGTTCCTGTTTTCAATTCTTTTGGATATATACCTGGAAGTGGAGTTGCCGGATCATACAGTAATCTACATCTGAATTTTTGAGGAACCACCCAACTGTTTTTCACAGGGGCTGTGCCATTTTACATTCCTACCGACAGTGCACTGAGCTTGTAATTTCTCCATATCCTCTCCAACTTTTATTTTCTGGCTTTGTTTGTTTTTTAATGGCCATTCTAATGGGTTGTATCTCATTTTGGTTTTGATTTGCATTTCCCTAATGATTAATGATGCTGAGCATCTTTTCATGGGCTTATTTGCCATTTTATATCATCTTTACAGAAATGTCTATTCCAGTCCTGAGCCCATTTTGTGAATTTGGGTTGTTTGGGTTTTTTGTTGTTGTTGAGTTACAGTAGTTTTTCATGTACATACTTATTTATATATATTTATATGTATATCAATCCCTTATGTATGATATTAATCCTAGATATATGAGTTGCAAATATTTTCTCCCATTCTGTGGTTTGTCTTTTCATTCTCTTAATAGTGTCTGTTGATGCACAAAGTTTTTAACTTTGATTAAGTCTAATTTAGCTATTTTTTTCTTTGTTGCTTGTAATTTTGGTGTCATTCTATAGAAATCATTGCCGAATCTTAGGTCATGAAGATTTTCACCCATATTTTCTTCTAACAGTTTTGTAGTTTTACTTATGTGTGTTTCTGCCACCTCTCCCCTTCAGATTCATATCTATGGCACCCCTTAAAGCCCCCATCCCCATGAGGTACACTCCATGGCAGAGGGTCTGACTTCTTATGCCTGGTATACTGTAGACAATTAACTCATGTTTGTGGGATATGTGTTGTCCAGGGCCCTTGTTCCTCCTGTCACACCTAAACTCACCCTGCCACCAGCTCTAAACCCCAAGGACCACACCTGTCTCTTACCCACTGCTTTAAGGCCAGGGGAGCTCTGCACTGCTGTAGGTCACATGTCCCCAGTTCCAGGCCCTGAGAAATGGGTGCTCACAAGCTGCCAAGGACAAGTCAAGCAGAGCTGGCTCTGGGGTGGCTACAGGAACCCCAAAGGGGAAGTTCTAGCTAGAAACTACCTTCAAGCTGCACCTTGAAGACTGACTAAGGGTTCAGCAAGCAAAGATCATTTGTGGTAGGGACAGAACTGGTGAGCAAGAGAGCCCATGGGCAGATGGGACTGGCCCCAGTGTGGGTGCTTGGGGAGCAGAGAATGAGGGCAGACCTGAGAGTAAGAAATGAGGACCTTTTAGGGATGTGTTGGGCCCACAGCTTATGGGCAATGGGGAGCCACAGAAGGTTATTGAGCAGGGGAGTGGCTTTTAAAGGCAGCACTTCAGTAAGTTCTCAGTCAAGCCCCATTATGGCTCTTAATTGATAAGGCTGGAGGTAGGGAGACAACTCTCAACTCAGAAACTATCATTCTTTCTGAGCACCTTGGAGTAAGTCTGTGGGTTCCAGTTGCTGTTGGCTTGGGTGGCAGGGAGGAGCACAGTAGTTGGGGGAAAGGGAGAGGCAGCTGTTCATCTGCTCTGGAGCAGTGACCTGGAGGGGCTAAGAAAGCAGAACTTGGGGTTGGGTCTGAAGACACACAGAGGGCTTTCTGGTGCATGCCACCAAGTAAGGACATTCCTGGCTAGAGTGTGAGCTGTAAACGTGAGCTCCTGGCTCCGGTGGCAGCTGCCCCAGGGGTCCTCGGCAGCCCTGCCCTCTCACTGGGTTGGCCAGCACGTGGGGACACAAGGCTGGACTCTCAGCAGGCTGTGAGGCTGAGACTCCCTGAAGTCCAAGTCCTTAGGAGACCCCAGTGTGTTTGACCAACACAGAAGACACCACGCTCTTAGGCACCAGAACTAGTGCGAGAATCTGCTATGGGCCACCTGCTCCAGTTTCTCCACCTGGCTTCCTTCATCTCAGCAGGTAAGCTTTGCTGGCCTTGCTCGTTTCACAGGGCCCGCTTTGGTGAGTCCAACTCTTGCTGGCCCATCATCCTGGACTGTGCCTGGTCACAGGTTTGGCCACTGAGGTTGAAGTGCAGACACAAGGAGGCGGTGGCAGAAAGCAATGACCCTCCTTGGGGCATCCAGAGGGACTGTGTTGCTGGGGTCAGGGTAGGGTTTGGGGGCCTATCTAGGGGCACCTTATATGGGGGCAACTCTCAGGGCTCTGTGGTGACTCCTGGCCTGCATTACTCTACTGTCTGTCTGTTCCTCCCTCAGTCCTGGCCTCATGGAGCGTCTCCAGTCCCAACACCGTGGAGGGTGTGAAGGGGTCCTGCCTCATCATCCCCTGCGTCTTCAGTTTCCCTGCCAACGTGGACGTACCCCACGGCATCACAACCATCTGGTACTATGACTACTCGGGAAATCGGCAGGTGGTTCACCACTCAGGGGACCCCAAGCTGGTGGAGGAACGCTTCCGCACCCGCGCCCAGCTGCTGGGGAACCCCCAGCACAGGGAGTGCAACCTGCTCCTGAAGGACCTGAGCCCCCAGGACTCGGGCTCCTACAATTTTCGCTTTGAGATCAGTGAGGTCAATCGCTGGTTAGATGTCAAAGGCACTGCAGTCACTGTGGCAGGTGAGGAGCAGTGTGGCCTGTCTACTTTGTGGAAGGGACTGTCAAGCTGCTTCTGGCTCAACCTTTGTCCTAAGCCTAGCCCAGCCCTAGCCTAGCCCCAGCCCTGTGTCCTCCATGCATTAACTCAAATGGGGGTGGGGATAGAAAGCAACCTCTCCTTCTTCTTGAAGCCCCCTGACCCCAGCTGGGGTTTGCAGGGCAGGAGATCTCAAGTATGGCGAAGGGGAATCCTGACCCTTCTGTCTTTGTCCTCAGAGAACCCCAAAGTGCCCACCATTGCCTCGCCATTAGAGCTTCGTGAGGACATGGAAGCGGACTTCAATTGCTCCACTCCCTACGCATGCCCACAGGAGCTGATCAGCTTGCAGTGGCAAGGCCAAGACCCCACTCGCTCAGTCACCTCCAGCCTCCAGAAGCTCGAGCCCACAGGCATCAGCCACTTGGAGAAACTCCACTTGGCCCTGTCCTGGCAGGACCACGGCCAGACCCTGCACTGCCAGCTCTCAGTGGCTAAATTTAAGACACAGGGCGAGATTCACCTCCAAGTGCAGCGTGAGTGTGCTGGGTGCCACACCCTAGTTACTGAGCACACATCTGTGGCTTCCCGATGGAAACCAGTCCCTCTCCAGCCTGTAGCAACACAGACCTAGTTCCTGAGGCAAAGCTGGGTATACTCGGACCTCTGGGGTGGGGCAGGTGGAGAGAGACTGCCAACCATTAAGAGCCACGTTTAATGGCTTCCTTTTACCTCTTGTCCCTGAGGTCAGGCTGGGCACAGGAGGGGAGACACAAAGAGCCAAAGAGTTGGGGGTCAGGCAGCAAAGACCCTGAGATTTAGTCCAGCTCTGGAGAATGTTGGGAAGGGGACCCCTTTTCCTGCTTAAGACTGCTCTCATTCGCCTTGATCAGGGTAACACCCAGACAAGGCAAAGAGGCCGTGGGAGAAAGCCCGAGTTTCCACTTGATCGAGCATATTTTCATCACGGTAAAACAGGGAGGCCTCTTCTAGAACAATCCCTGATCACAGGCATCTGGTGGCTGGCTCCACCATCCGCTAGATGAACAACCTGGGCAAGTCACTCGCATCGCAGGGCTTCTGTTTTCTCATCTGTATGGGGAAGAGGCCACCTATAGTATTGTTAAATAAATACGAGTTCTTATCTCATAGAATTGTTACAAAATTAGAGGAGTGCTCGGCACATACTAAGCACTCAAAAATATTAGCTTCTACCATTTTCATGTTTACATAGATTAAGCACTTGAAAATATTAGCTTTCATTAGCATATTTACATAGCAAGAGGCTTTGGAACAAGATTTAAAGAAATGTAGTTTCTTTGTATTGTTGACGCCCTCCTTACAAGTAGGCTAACCATTCTTAGAGCTCGTTGATTCTGCCTTTGGCCCGGTCCATTAGGTGGTTGGTCCTTTACCAACAGCTACCAGTGGCTGTACCAGAACAAGCAGTGTGGTACTCAGACCCCTAAACAGAATAGAGGGCAATGGATAGTGTCATGAGGCAGAAAGCCCTAGAAGGCAGTGTGGGCTGGACACTAGGCCAAACATTTCATCATCAAGTTCTCAGTGAAGAAGGAAGGAATCAGAAAGTCATCACAAGGTGGGGACATCGCAGTCGTAGACCGGGGAACTAAGAGGACTGATGACTTACCTGGGTGGGCTTCCTTAAGGCCAAGGTGAGAAGTGTGCCACCCCATGCTCACTCTGGCACCTTACCTGACACCCCCCATTGTGCCTTGCAGATGCCCCCAAGGGGGTGGAGATCCTCCTCAGCCCCTCGAAGGGGAACATTCGTCCAGGTGATCTGGTCACACTCACCTGCCTGGTGAACAGCAGCTACCCCGAGGTCAATTCCATGCAGTGGGTCAAGGATGGGACACGCCTCAAAACCCAGAGTCCTGTGCTACGGTTGTCCCAGGCAGCCTGGGACGATGCTGGCATCTACACCTGCCAAGCTGAGAATAGTGTGGGCTCCTCAGTCTCACTCCCTGTCAGTCTGCACATCTTCAGTGAGTCCTGGATGAGCCTGGGTCTTGACTAGAGGGCAAGGATGGGGTCCTGGCCACTAGGGCAGAGGGGAGCCAGGCCAAAGCACCTCCTGGGATGCAGGTAAGGAGTCCCAACCTGGCCTCACACAGATGACAGACCTCCCTGGCAGGGTGGGATGTCAGGAGGATCCTGGTGAACAAGACTAAGAGGGTCAGGGCCAGTCCAGGATGCTCCTCTGCAGAAGGGATGTGGTGTAGACTGTTCAGAGATTTAGGCTGAGAAGCTACAATCCTGAAACTCTGAGAGATTGGGCCTGGAAGTCGGCTGGGTACCCCCAGTGTGCCCTATGCTGTCCCCGCAGTGGCTGAGGTCCAGGTGAGCCCAGCAGGTCCCATCCAGGAGAACCAGACGGTGACGCTGGCCTGCAACATGCCTAAAGAAGCACCCAGTGAGCTGCGCTACAGCTGGTACAAGAACCATGCCCTGCTGGAGGACATCCACAGCCGTACCCTCCAGCTGCACGCAGCCACCAGGGCCGACACTGGCTTCTATTTCTGTGAGGTGCAGAATGCCCATGGCAGGGAGCGCTCTGGGCCCGTCAGCGTGGTGGTCATCCGTAAGTGGCCAGTGTGGGGTGGACACTGCCGGAGCTGGGCCAAAGGGTAGAGCCCTTGCCAGAGAGTTAGGATCCTGGGCCCGGGTGGCCTTGAGCTCTGCACACCTGAGCAGGGTTTTAACTTCCCTGGGCCTCTCAGTCCCCCACTATTTAAAAAGTTTATTTTGAAGAGTACAAAGAATTATCATATGCCTTTAACTTAGGATTCCCAATTTGTTAACATTTTGGTACATTTGCTTTTTCTCCTTTAAAATATATATTATGTGTATGTGTATATATACACACATGTACACATATACATGTGTGTATATACACGTGCACATATAGGTGTGAATGCATGTACACACATTTTCTCTTCATAAAAACACATATATGTATGCACTCTATTGGTATACATATACACATATATGTTATCTCTATCTATCATCTATCTATCTATGCATTTATAGCCCTAAAGTTGCAGACATGATGCCCTTTTACCACTTAGTTCCTCAGTGTGTATTTTATAAGTTCATTTTCATATATAACCACAGCATAGTGATCACAGTCAGGAAACTTAACATTGATACAAGACTATTATGTAATCTACAGTCCATATTTAAATTTTACCAATTGACCCAAAAACGTCCTTTATGGCGATTGTTTTTTTGGTCCAGGATCTAATCCAGATCCTGCTTTGCATTCAGTTGCCATGTCTATTTACTACTTTTTAGTCTGGGACAGTTCCTCAGTCTTTCCTTGTCTTTCTGACATTGAAACTTGAAGATTACAGGCCAGTTGTTGTGTGAATGTTCCCTGGTTTCTCTGAATCGAGGAGACCGAGCCCGTACGCTTGGGCAGGAACAACACACACGTGCTGCTGTGTCTGTCTCGCTGCATCGCGTCAGGAGACACGTGGGGTCAGAGTGTCCTGTCGCTGATAGTGCTCTCTCTGATTACTTGGTTGAGGTGCTATCCACTGCCAGGTCTCTTTGCCTATTTTCTCATCTTTAAAATAGGGTCCTTGATCCTCACTCGCAGGGTTGCAGTATGAGACAAAGGGGGTGCAGGGGTCATAGGCTATAAATGGGGATCCAGGGAGTGTCCCTGTCTGAGGGTGAGAGGACCTTCTCCACACAGACCCGCCCCTCACCCCAGACCTAACTGCCTTTCTGGAGACACAAGGAGGCCTGGTGGGCATCCTCCACTGTTCCGTGGTCAGCGAGCCTGTGGCCACCCTGGTGTTGTCACACGGAGGACTTGTCCTGGCCTCCACCTCTGGCGACGGTGACCACAGCCCACGCTTCAGTGTCTTCTCTGCCCCCAACTTCCTGCGCCTGGAGATCCGAGATCTAGGGTCAGCCGACAGTGGGGAATACACCTGTACAGCCACCAACTCTTATGGGAATGTGTCCTCCACCCTGGACTTCCGTGCCAATGGTAAGATGGCTACTGGGGGCTGGTGGAGGAAGCTTGAGGAGGAGGCCTGCTCTGGCTTCTTCCTCCTAGGAGTCCAGGGGGCTCGACTGAAGGGCTGAATTAGCCAGTTAGTAAAAATCACATCAAAGACCCGGGCTTTTTTATACAGTCATCCCAACCCGGGAGGCCCCTGGAGATCAAGGCCAAAAGGGAAACATGGCAGGTTGTATCATTCCTTTTGTAAACATTCTGACTCTGAACTTGGAGGGTTCTTCATATGCATTCATTTGCTTTTTATTTATCAAGCATTTGGAGCAGGCTCTGTGCTGGGAGTCAGACGCAGGAGGCACAACAGAGGAGTAGGGTCTTCCCACTCTTGGTGCATGTGCTGCCCTTCTCTTTTTCTGAGGCTGTGGCAAACACAGTCAATTAATCAAGCCAGGTTTTTGACATAAGCCTGGTTCCAGCTCAAAATTCTCCTCAACCATGCTATGTCCACCTGCTATGAATAGATCAGAATTGGAGTTCAAGGCCAAACCCTCCTGATCATCAAGAGATTTACAGAGCCGATGGCATGAAACCCAGATTTATCTACAATTGTGTAGGAAGAGTGTGATGCTGGAGGGCTTCCTGCGGTGGGTAGCATGGAGCCACGAATGTGCGGGGGAGCTGAGCCTTTCTTTCTTCCTCTTCTGCCAGCTGCCCGCCTCCTCATCAGCCCCGCAGCGGAGGTGGTAGAAGGGCAGGCAGTGACGCTCAGCTGCAGGAGCGGCCTGAGCCCAACGCCTGACATCCGCTTCTCCTGGTACCTGAATGGAGCTCTGCTTCTCGAGGGGCCCAGCAGCAGCCTCCTGCTCCCTGCAGTCACCAGCAGTGATGCCGGTTCATACCACTGTCGGGCCCAGGATGGCCACAGGGCTAGCGGGCCCTCCTCACCCGCCGTCCTCACCGTGCTCTGTGAGCAGCCTCCCCGCCAGCCCCTGCCTGCCTTGGGAAGGATCAGTCCACTGGGGTCCACTAGCTATCCCTACCTCCTCCAGGCCCACCTGACCCTGTCCTGCCCAGGGTCTAGATCAGGAGGGCTGCTGCAGATCTGGGCACCATGGATCTCTCCACCCAGGGCTGAAATTTGGGGGACAAGGCTGAGGATTTCTCTACCTCCTCAACCTCTAATCCCAGTCCCTTTAGGGCCTCCTGGCCCTAGCCTCAAAGTCGCCATGGGCACCATGTCCAAGTTCTGTTCTCCTGAGCTGGGCCCTGAGACACCACAGTCCTATACATGCGCACACACGCCCCATGGGCTATGCCCTCACAGGCTCTGGAGACACAGAGGTAGAACCTCTCCACATAAGAACTTCGTCCTCTTGTGAGTGATGCTTCATATTAGCCCAAGGGGCGGACCAATGTTCAAGGAACACTTAGCTTCCAGAAAGCCTCCCCTGACATGCGCAAGGGCAATGTCTTGGGACTGTCAGGAAGAACAATTGCCTTTCAGGGGTTTTCTAGTGTCAGGGAGAGATCACATGGGGCCTTGGTTGATGAATGTCTTTGACCATCCATCTCCAGAAGCCTCTAGAAAGAGGGCATTTTAGGCATTCTCTATCATCGTGGGAGCTGGCTTGGAGATCAGAGATATGAGGCAGAGAGGATCTTGGGAAAGGGATGGAGTGCAGAGTGGGAGCAGAGAGCAAGACTCACGAAGATTGCCTATGTGGGCGCCCCGCTCAGGAGCACATGGGTGTTAGGCAAGCAACTGCTAGCCCACATGGCACCTTTATCCAAGCTAGAAAATGGCACTCCTCCCTCTGGGAAAACTCAGTCCAGCACTAGGGCATAGCTTAGCACGAGGGGCATGGGATGAATTCTTCCCACTCTGGCCTGGTTGTCCTTGTGCAATGCACAGCCTGCACAGCTGTTTGCAGCAGCTCTGGGCACATGCCTTTGTCCAATGTGTTCTGGGAGTCTAGCCAGCCTTGAGTGAACCTATGAGGCCCTGGCAGAGGCTGTGGATGAGTGCCCATGCTCTTCCTCTCTTCAGATGCCCCACGCCAGCCCAAGCTCACTGCCCGGCTGGATCCTGATGCTGCAGATGGAGCTGGCCGTAGAGGCTCTCTCGAATGCCGTGTGGACAGTGACCCACCAGCCCAGCTACAGCTGCTCCACAGGGACCGTGTAGTAGCTTCTTCCCTGCCATCAGGGGTTGGCTGCAGCACCTGTGGGGGCTGTCCCCAGCGCATGAAGGTCGACAGAGCCCCCAACTTGCTGCGTGTTGTGATTAGAGACCCAGTGCTGGAGGATGAGGGTGTGTACCTGTGTGATGCCAGAAACACCCTGGGCAATGCCTCCTCCTCGGTGACCTTCAATGCCCATGGTGAGTCAGGACAGGGAATGGTGGCACAGGGTCAGGGGCCACTACTCAGGACCCTATTTCTTTGCAACCCCTGGCTCTAGAAGAATCTATCCAGTGAAACCACTTTGTTCAGCAGTGGATGTTCGCTTTCCTCCCCTACCCAGGGGGCACTCCAGAGGGTCACTTTCCTGCCCCCTCCAGGCTGGGAGGCTGAACCATTGGACCTGGGTTGGGGGAAAGCAGTCAAAGTGAGGCCTGTCTCAAGTGAACTTGTGCTGCCTACTTTCCAGCCACTGTCCTGGTCATCACACCATCACACACGCTGCCTGAGGGCACCGGAGCCAACTTGACTTGCAATGTGAGCCGGGAAGCCGACAGTGGCCCTGCCAACTTCTCCTGGTTCCGGAATGGGGCACTGTGGGCTCAGGGCCCCCTGGAAACCGTGACACTCTTACCTGTGGCCAGAACAGATGCTGCCCTCTATGCCTGCCGCATGTTCTCTGAGGCTGGTGCCCAGCTCTCCGCTCCTGTGGTCCTGAGTGTGCTCTGTGGGTGATGGGCAAGGGCAGTGTTAGGCACTTGAGGGGACTCAGGGGGTGGTCTGGGAGGAACCAGGCTGGGTTTGGGTTGCGGGAGACAAGTACGTGGCTTGGGCATGGGATAGGGCAGGCCTGGACTATGTGTGTGGAGCAGGCAGTGGGACATAGTGTGGCAGCTGGAATGTGGTGAGCTGGGTTCAGGATGGAGCCTGAGCTCCCTACTGTCCCTGCAGATCCCCCAGACACTCCAAAACTGTCAGCCCTCCTGGACGTGGGCCAGGGACACATGGCTGTGTTTGTCTGCACTGTGGACAGTAGCCCCCTGGCGCAGCTGGCCCTGTTCCATGGGGAGCGCCTCCTGGCCACCAGCATGGGGCCCCAGCTCCCATCCCATGGCCGTCTTGGAGCCAAAGCCATGGCCAACTCTCTGCAGCTGGAAGTCCGAGACCTGAGCCTTGGGGACTCTGGCAGCTACCGCTGTGAGGCCACAAATGTCCTTGGATCAGCCAATACCTCCCTTTTCTTCCAGGTCCGAGGTGAGCGTCGGTCCCTCTAAAGATACGGTAGACCCAGATGCCTTGGGGGCTACTTTGGCCAGGTTTTGGGCTGGGTCGTATGGAAATGTGAGTTCTTTTTCAGCCATGGTTTGGGGACAGTTTCCAGCCAGCCAGCAGGAGGCCTCTCCTTGTCTCCAGCTATATATTTTCACCTATAATAACTGTGGCAGCCACTAGGAGGCAGTGGCATTTGTACAAGGCAGCTTGCTTGGTTGGAGCAATTTCTGACATATAACTTTTTTTGTAATAATATAATTTTGTTAGTAAGAATTCTCATACTAAACCTAATATATGTACATTATGCATATACATGTGTAATATATGTATACGAATGTGTGTATATACACACATATATACATATATACACATATATAAGAATATATTCATATTCTTCATTAATATACATAGTCATACATATATATATATTCATCTATAAAAATCCTCCCTCTGTGAATAAGCCAGGAAAAGGGAAAGTTAATATCCACAATGCTGCAAAGGCCAAAGAAAAGCACACAATTTTTCTCCCATAATGACAAACGTTAATTTTTGAACATTTTCGTTGAGCCTCGGTTCTATAGATCTTTTATTTATCATAAGAATTTCACAGGCAGAGAAATTGAGGGTCAAAGCTTTAGGAGCTTGTTCATGATCACATCACATGACTAGCAGGTGGCCCTGGTCCCAGACATAGCCTGTGTTCTCAATCACCGTTCCAGCTGTCCCTCCTTCTCACTTCCCCCATCTTGGTCTCCTCCTGCCTCAGACCCAGGAGGAACTAGGGACTGCCCTTTGCCCAGTCCACAGTTCCTGGTCTCTCATGACCTGGAGCCTGGGTGCAGAGATGGACTGGAAATAGTTGGAGAGAACTCAAGATCACACAGCTGCTAACTTCCGCCTCCAAGCCCTTGGCCACCCATGCTGAGTCCAGCTCATAATCAGGACAATGGCCCTTGGCATGACCTAAATCTCTCCCATTTTAGTGCTTTATAGGGTCAAACTAACATTTGTCAAGAGCTAACACATGCAGGTGCTGCGCCTGGCACTGGGCTGCAAATCAGACAAACCAGGCCCTCAAGAGGTTCACCCTCTGGTAAGCAAGAAGTGATTGGCAGAGCAAAACCATAACTCAAGGTGGCAGTTGGTGACTGCCAAGACAGACCCATGCCAGGTAGTCAGGGGCAGGAGAGGTGGAGGCGTGGAGTTGAATTCGGCAGTGGTCTGGTGGGGGAGCCGTAGCTCCGGGTCACAGGGCTTGGGCCACGCTGTTCTGGTGTGGACGCATACCCAGCCCCAGATGTGGGAGGGTATGGCGGAGGGCCCTCACTTGCTCTTGGTTTCTCCCTGCAGGAGCCTGGGTCCAGGTCTCACCATCGCCTGAGCTCCAGGAGGGCCAGGCCGTGGTCCTGAGCTGTGAGGTACCCACGGAGGCCCTAGAGGGGATCTCATATCGCTGGTATAGGGATGGCCAACCCCTCCAGGATTCGACCTCGGCCACACTTCGTTTTGCAGCCATAACTTTGAACCAGGCTGGGGCCTACCACTGCCAAGCCCAGGCTCCAGGCTCAGCCAGCACAAGCCTGGCCGCCCCTGTCAGCCTCCACGTGTCCTGTAAGTGTTTTCATCCCGTGCATGTTTCTTGGAGGGTAATGGAGCCAAGAGCATGGCTGAGGGAGGGGATGCTGAGCCCCTGGTTTTGGGCTCTGCCTCCATGAGAGAACTTCAGATGAGGGATCACCTGGCCAGACTCTGACCAGTCCCTGCTCATGTAGATGCCCCACGCCAGGCCATGCTCACCACCCTGATGGACACCGGCCCCGGGCGACTGGGCCTCCTCCTGTGCCGTGTGAACAGTGACCCTCCGGCCCAGCTACGACTGCTCCATGGGGAGCGCCTGGTGGCCTCCACTCTACAAGATCAGGGGGAACTTGCAGGCAGTTCTCCCCGGCTACAGGTGGCTGTGGCCCCCAACATACTGCGCCTGGAGATCCACAATGCAGTGCTGGAGGATGAGGGTGTCTACACCTGCGAGGCCACCAACACCCTGGGCCAGACCTCAGCCTCGGCCAGTTTCGATGCCCAGGGTCAGTGTGGGTGTGTGAGTATGTGCGTGGGTGGCTCTTTTAAGGAGGAAGAAGGTTGGAGAGGGTTCTGGAAGCCTGAGGTACAGGCAAAAGGGCTGAACATAAGGATGGTCCCCATTTCCACCCTTCTTAAGGGCAGCGGTCTCTAAACTTGGGTTTCATGGAAGAATCTTTATTAAAAACAGAATTTACATGGCTGCCCAGTGGATAAAACTAATCAGAAAGGGAATGTTCGAGGAGAAACCACAACAGGGCCAGGGAGGCTGTATCCTCCTGTGTGCCCCGTATCCTCCTGTGTGCCCCCAGCTAGGGTCAGGGAGGGTTCTGCAGAATTCTGCTTGGGAACACCTGAGAGTTGATGAGCTGTTTCCCAAGCTCCACCTCTGAGCCACATGTACAGGTGGGCCACCTGTGCCTCCCAGAGGCCGAGAGACTTCCCTCCCTCATGGAGACAGGTGGCTTGTTTTACATAGCTTCATGTTGTCCTTCTCTCTCCAGCCGTGAGTGTGCAGGTGTGGCCCAAGGACACCGTGCAGGAGGGGCAGCTGGTGAATCTGACCTGTGTTGCGTGGAGCACCCGCCCAGCCCAGCTCACCTACATGTGGTACCAGGATGGGAAGCAGCGCCCAGGTGCCCACTCCATTGCCCTGCCCAATGTTACAGTCACGGATGCTGCCTCCTACCACTGTGGTGTGGTGGTCCCTGGCCAGGCACTCCGCCTCTCCAGACCTGTCACCCTGGATGTCCTCTGTGAGTGTGGTTGGCTGCAGGGTGGAGCTGGAAGGCATGACAGCAGCCTGCAGGGATCAGGGCATGGCCAGAGCCCCATAGGTGTCCAACCCAGAAACCTAGTACACAAACTCCTCTGGCTGATGGAGCACTACACAAGGAGCATTAGAGTTGGGGGGCTAGGGGGATACATCCTCTTTGAGTAGAGCAGCCGTGCCCCAGATTGGGCAAGTGGAGGTCCTTGGGGTGGGGAGCCAGATCCCTCCTGGTTTGAATGTCACCTGCAAACGGGCCTCCTCATGGCTGTGGTCTCTCAATAACATCTATGCCTTTCATGCTCCTGCAGATGCACCCCGCAGCCTACGCCTGACCTACCTCTTGGAAAGCCATGGCGGGCGGCTGGCCCTGCTGCTGTGCACTGTGGACAGCCGCCCACCTGCCCAGCTGGCCCTTAGCCATGCTGGCCGCCTCCTGGCCTCCTCAACCGCAGCCTCTGTACCCAACACCCTGCGCCTGGAGCTGTGGGAGCCCCGGCCCAGTGATGAGGGTCTCTATAGCTGCTCTGCCCGCAGTCCTCTGGGCCAGGCCAACACGTCTCTGGAATTGCAGCTGGAGGGTGAGGCAGGGCCCAAGTCAAGGCCACCAGGTGTGGGATCAGCCGTGGTGTCTGGATGGATCCAGTTGACCCAGGCCTTCTATGCACAGGTGTGCAGGTGATCCTGGCTCCGTCAGCTGATGTACCTGAAGGGGCTTCCATCACAGTGACCTGTGAAGACCCTGCTGCCAGCCCACCCACCCTCTATACCTGGTATCACAACAGCCGTTGGCTGCAGGAAGGGCCAGCTGCCTCCCTCTCTTTCCCAGTGGCTACACGGGCTCATGCAGGCGCCTACTCCTGCCAGGTCCAGGATGCCCAGGGCACACGCAGCTCCCGGCCTGCAGCCCTGCAAGTCCTCTGTGAGCAGAGATCCCTGGCTGAGAGCATCCGGGGTGGTGGAGGGCCCTTCTGAGCCCTGGTGGGCGTGGGCACAGGACTACAGGGGGCTGAGGAATGGGCACTTGGGGAAAGAAGGACATAGGTGATGAAGAAAGAGACCCTGGGTCCTTGGGAACCCTGCCTGGAGGAATCTACCCACAGGACTCCTGAGAGGGTGGCACTTCTAGGAGGTGACTATTTGTCCAGAGGCTTGAGCCTCACCAATACCAGAAGGGTGGACAATGGACAATATAGGGTTTCCAAGCAAAGCCTTTAACTATGCCCTGCGCTACCCCAGATGCCCCTCGGGATGCTGTTCTGTCCTCCTTCTGGGACTCGAGAGCCAGCCCCATGGCTGTGGTGCAGTGCACTGTGGACAGTGAGCCACCTGCCGAGCTGACCCTGTCCCACGATGGCAAGGTGCTGGCTACGAGCCGCGGGGTCCATGGCTTGACACTGGAGACAGGCCATGTCCAGGTGGCCCGCAACGCCCTGCGGCTGCAGGTGCAAGATGTGCCCTCAGGTGATGAGGACACCTACATGTGCACGGCCCACAACTTTCTGGGATCAGTCAGCACCACAGGACAGCTACAGGCAGAAGGTGAGCAGGTGAGGGGAGAGGAGAAGGGCCTCAGGTGCTGTGGGGTTGGAGTTCGTGTCAAGAGGGGCTGGCTGGCCTGGAGTGATAGACATAGCCCTTGCACAATCTGATGGAAGAGGAACAGCTCCCACTGCAGGGGGTTGCCTCTCGGATCCCACTCAGATTCTACCCAGAGGCTCCGGCTCCCAAAGGCCTGCAGGTTCCCCACCACCTCCTGGTCCTCGGCCTGCAGGTGTGCGTGTCGTGGCCGAGCCAGGCCTGGATGTGCCTGAGGGTGAGGCGTTGAACCTGAGTTGTCACTTTCCTGGTGGCCCCAGGCCCTTGGGCAACTCCACCTTTGCTTGGTTCTGGAATGGCCGGCAACTACATTCGGAGCCCGTGCCCACCCTTGCCTTCTCACATGTGGCCCGTGCCCAAGCTGGGATGTACCACTGCCGGGCTGAGCTTCCCACTGGGGCCACCACCTCTGCTCCAGTCATGCTTCGTGTGCTCTGTGAGTGACACCACCTTAATCTCCCTATATCTTACATGCTCACCTCAGGTCTTTCTCTTCTTATGTCTGCAAAGAGTAAGGACTTCAGAGGTATGGAGTTTTGGGTTGGAAGACCCCCACTGATGGACGGCTTGGCTTCTTCATCTGCAAAGCATCAGTCCCCTTGCCTTGTGAGACATATAGACGATAAAGTACACAGAGTGCCTGATACACAATAGGTCTTCATCAGTCTTGGTCCCCTACTCCATTTTTCACCAGGGCCCAATGCTGTATCAGCCAGCTATTGATGCATAACAAGTCAGCCCAAAACTTAATACTTAAAATGACAACCATTTTATTTGCTCATAATTCTGTGAGTCAGAAATTTGGGCTGGGATCAGCTGGGCAGTTCTTCCGTTGGTCTCCCTTCATGTGGCTATTGTTGTCCAGTGA
Source organism: Pteropus medius (assembly GCF_902729225.1). Lineage (NCBI taxonomy): Eukaryota > Metazoa > Chordata > Mammalia > Chiroptera > Pteropodidae > Pteropus > Pteropus medius. Next base: position 3,346,173 of record NW_024342471.1, read on the forward strand.
CTGAACCGAAGCTAGACAGTCTAGGATGGCTTCACCCTCGTGGCTGGTTGTCGGGGCTGGCTATTGGCTGGGCCACATGTGTCCAGCAGGCTGGCCTGGGCTTCCCACATGGTGGGAAGTATTCTTGAGGTCTAGCCCTGAAGTTACACAATGTCACTTCTCTGACTTCTAGTGGTCGAAGAGAGTCACAGATTCAAGGAGTGAGGACATAGGCTCTTAATGGGAGGAGCTGCAAAGTCACATTACATGGTTAGGGAAGGGGAGGAATTTGTGGTTGTTTTCTACAATTACCATACTTCTTGTCTTCCTACAGACCCTCCCAAGACGCCTACCATGACGGTCTTTGTGGAGCCTGAGGGTGGCGTCCAGGGCATCCTGGACTGCCGAGTGGACAGCCAGCCCATAGCCAGCTTGACCCTCCATCTTGGCAATCGGCTGTTGGCCTCCAGTCAGCCTCGGGGTGTTCCAGCTGAGCCGCACATCCACATCTCAGCCACCCCCAATGCCTTGAGGATGGACATTGAGGAGCTAAGGCCCAGCGACCAGGGGGAATACGTGTGCTCTGCCTCCAATGCCTTGGGCTCTGCCTCTGCCTCCATGTACTTTGGAACCAGAGGTGAGGAAGGACTCCATCTCCCAGGCTGCTCTGCACGAGGCCCTGCCCTCAGGTCCAAAGGATTCTTCTGAGGTCTTCCCTAAATCCCTTCAGAGGCAATTAGTTCGTCTGTCTAGTCCAGAGTGGTTTCTTGAAGCTCTTTTGCATGGGGAAGCCCCTGAGATAAAGTGAAAGCTAGAAAAAAATTTCATCTTGGGCGGGCGCCTTGGGAAGGAGCACTGTAGGCCTGGAGCCATAGCTGCTCCCTAATCTATACTCTCTGTTCTAGCCCTGAGCCGCCTGCATCTGTTCCAGAAGCTACTCTGGGTCCTAGGGCTCGTGGCGGGCCTTCTCTTCCTCCTGTTGGGCCTGGGGGCCTGCTACACCTGGAGGTGGGTCAGGAGCTGGAGGGCAGATGGAGCCATTTCTTCCTTTTCTCTTTTCCCCAATATTCCCCATGTCCCTCCTGCCAAATTCACAGGCTCCATACTTTCTAGCCTGTCTCCTTCCCTCCTACGTTCCAAATTTGGGAATCCCTTCTAGAATCATCTCTAAATCCATCTTGCTGTAGTTTTTTTTCTTTCCTTATCTCTACCATTTTTATGCTGAAGAAACGGCTGGAGAGGAAGCAAGGTAAGGTACCCCCACTCCCCACAGTGCTTCCCACTGCTCAGTGCAGTGAGCAGTCTGGGCAAAAGCATGTGGGGTGGGAGAAGGGAATGGGGGCAGGCAGGGAGGGGGAGGCTCTCTGACTCTACTCTCGCCCTTGTAGAAGGAGGCATTTTCATAAGCTGAGTGTGGGTGAGACTTCCGTGGAGATGGCGTCCCAGAAGGACACCATGCAGGTATCTATTCCCCATGCAGGCCCGCGCAGACATAATGCTAGGCTACCCCACAGCGCAGGGCTGGCCCTTAGAGGCTGCTCTCATTTATAGGCTGGTACCTGGGGCTCGGGGGAAACTGGGGAGAGAACATAGAGAACCAGGGCCCCTTGAGAATACAAGGGGAGCCACATTCTGACTGGAACAGAGAGAAGCCATGTGTTTGCCATGTGGCTGGCTGGATTCTGAGCTTAGCCACAACACCTCTATTTCCAAGACACATCTCAGAACACAGAACCCCACCTATGTTTTGGGGTCTGTCTTCCCCACTGCTGAGTCTGTCCATCATGTGGGCAAGGGTGAAATCGTGTTTCCCTTCCCTGGTGATGTGCCCCCTTCTACAGATGATCCATTTGGTGGGCCAGGCATGCACATTCTCACCAATCTCCTTGGGACCCTTACCCAGGGCTGGGGACCTGGAGGACTGCCCTCCAGAGTTAGGGTTCAGGTGATGTCTGCTCCCAGAATCTTCCTGTGACCAAGGTTTTCTTTGTGGGAAGCTCATTGATCCTGACACAACCACATTTGGAACTCCATCCTGTGCTCCGCCTCTGAGCTGACCTGTGGCATTGCCTGCCCTCAGGAGGAGGAGGTTACTGGAATCTGTGATGACTTGAGCCTCGTAAACAAGACGGCGCTGGATCCTGCCTGCCTCTGTGAAAACAGTTCTGTGACATCTGACTTTCTATGACATGGTTCCAAACCTCTTGCCCCCAAGAAAAATGTGTGGTGAGAGGAGGGGGTGAATCTCAATCTACCCAGGAGGGTATTGACCCTGGGGGATGCTGAAGAGAAATAAGTTGATCTCTCTCACTTTTCTCTGGATCTCATCTCTCCATTTATCTTCCAATGCACTGCCTTTCACATCTCTCTCCTCCAAACCTACCCTGGACTTTTTGGACGGATTAGAAGAGGAACCTTCTACATCGTTAGGGGCTGGTCAAGGCACTCTGTACTAGATAGAATATAAGTCGGGCTGCCTAACAAGAGACCAAATACAGTAACTTTAACATAAGAAAATTTTATTTTTCTCTGCCATATTAGTCTGGGTATGTTATGGTGGTTTAAGGTATCGGAGCTCTGGATCCCTTTATCTTATTTTTATCCATCCCTAAAATGTTGCCTTTGATTATGAGGTTCACAATGACTCCACCGTGTTCACATTTTCTCCAGCAAGAAGAATGGAAGTTGAAGGTACACCCATTCCCATTGTGGACACAATCCAGAAGTTGCACATGTCATATCCACTGCTCATTGGCTAGAGTTTAGTCACATGGCCACTCCAAAGCTTCAAGGGATTCTGGCAAATGTAGTTTTTATTCCACTTCCAAAGAACTCCCCACTATGGACTCATCCTTGAGACATTTGACATTGATGAGAATGTAGCCAGCAGGACATGTTCTGTCTCAGTACCCATCCACTGAGGGGCATGCCTGGTCATGGGCTTGCTGGAGGAGGTAGTTCCTCTCACACATTAAGACTGAGGACATCAAGAAGGTTTGGTGGTCCCTAGAGAGAGGGCATGCCAGGCAGTGGGGTTGCCCCTGGAAGAAGAGGTACCCTCATTCCTACCCCCCACCCCACCCCCACCAACGAAAAGTGTGGAGAGCAGACATAATGTCGTCAGTATCTTTGTTTCTGTCTCAGGTGCATTTCTTTCCATGATCCAGTGAGTTCAGTTCTTCTTCTTGGAGGCTCGTACATCAGGGGCTGTTAAGATGAATGAGGGTCACTAAGGAAGAATAATGTGCTTCCAGGAAGTCAGAGCCAATTCTTGGGTAGTCTAGTGAATCCCCTGGTGGTCTGGTGACAGATGGTTGGAGGAGCCTGCCACTCTAGGATTTAGGCTGAGAAATATGGGGAGTATAGGAGCTTACAGGTTGGGAAGAAATTCGAGGCCAGGTGAGCTCCATGGAGCCACGGCTGGGACCCTTCCTGGTCCCAGGTCCCATTCCTTTTAGTGCCTGATTGCCAGACTCTTCCTAGGAGCCCATCTGGCATGTCTTCCCAATAAATGATCATCCTATGACATAACTGGAGTGAGTCACTTTCTTGCAACCCAAACTGTTGGACTAGAAGCACAGAAGATTCAAATGCGAGGGGGGTTTATTCTGGGAGGCTGCCTGCAGAGGTGGCCAGTGAGTGCAAATAATATGCATTTACCATAGATTACCTACGATCAAGTAATTTGTTCCCCTTCCTGCTCCGTGAGGGTCTGGGGAGCTGCTCACCTCCTCTGCCCACATGACCAGCACCATGCTTGGCATGCAGTATGTGGGCACTTAGTAAGCCCTGGTTTTTCTATATTGCTGTCAAATGGGAGGGTGGAAAGTGTAGGATAAATCCAGAGGTGGAACACAGAGAGAGCAAGCCCAAAGCAGCCAATGTTTTGGGGCTGTCTGGGGAAGAGAGCTTGAGGCACAGACCACAGGTGGTCACAGAAGGGTTGGTGACTGGGAGATCTGGGAACATTCAACTTGAGAGTCTTTATCTGCTTCCGTATATCTCCAAGGGGGCATAGGTCCATCTGGGATTAGAGGGTTCTCAGAGGGGTTTGTTGTGTCTACCCCTATTGGTTTGAGGCGTGTCGAGAATTTAAAAATAAATTTTTGATTCAAGTGTAACACACATACAGAAAATTGCACCCATCAGAAGTGTAGAGCTCAATGGCTTTTCAAAGCCAACACACCCCTGTAACCAGCACCCAGATCAAGAAACAGACCATTATCAGCACTCCAGAGTCTCCCTTGTGACCCGCTCCCAGTCACAACCTCCGAAACGTAACTACTTTCCTGACTTCTCACACCGTAGATTTGATTTGCTTGGTTTTAAACTTTATACAAATGGAATCAAATCGTACAGAATATATGACAACTTGGGAAAACTGTTTAATTATCTATTAAAGCTAAAATATTCCTGCCCTATGACCCTGAAATTTTCCCTCAGTATTTACTCAAAAGGATTAAACGTTTCTGTACACTGTAAGATTGTACTAGAATGTTCACAGTAATGCTATTCATAATAGCCCCAAACCAGAAACAACAAATGCACATCAACGACAGAATGGATAAATGAATTGTGCTATGTTTACACAATGGAATATTATACAGCAATGAGAAGAAGCTACAAATACACATATTATAGCCAATTGGTCCCAAACATAATGTTGAGTGAAAGGAGTCAGATGCTAAACAGTGTAGACTGCATGATTCTATTCTCACGATGTTTAAGGACAGGCAAATCTAATCAATGGTGATGCAAGTCAAAATAGTGGTTACTTATGGGGGAAGGTTGTGATTTGGAGAGACCACAAAGGGACCTTCAGGGGGTGGAGTATATGCTGTTTCTTAGTCTGGGTGCAGGTTTTATGGGTATGTTCACTTTGTAAAATGCCATTGAGCAGGGTACTTAGAAAATGCACATTTTTCTAAAAATACACTTAATTAATTTTTTTTAAAATCCCCCACCCATTATATTGGATGTCCAGGGCATTCTACCCAAGTTATAGTCGATTATACAATTTTTTTAAAGCACCTCCTTCACTTTTCAAAGGGACATCATTTTCCCCTTTAAATGCACATGACCCTTGACTACACCTTGGGGGCTCTGCATTCACACATGTGACTTTTCCTGATGCATCCAAGCATTGGCTTGTGACCTCTAGGTGCCACCTGGAACATCTCCATGGGCCAGAGTTGGCAGCGCCATCCTTAGACACCCTGTTCTGAGTCACTCTTCAGGGTGAGCCCTGTTTACAGATGGCGGGTGTTGCCCATTACATTAGCACTTCAAAGATTTAACTCTCACTGGTTTGCCTTCTCTCCAAAACACTTCCTGATGCTCCTCTGGAGAGTGACACCAGCAAGGCATTTGATAAATCACCTTTCCCATGGCTTGTTATCAGGTATGAACACTGAGCTGATCAGTGGCACTTCTAGGATCCATCTTCCTCAACTTCGGTCCAACAGCCCCATCCCTTCCTTTGCAATTTCCAAATGTAAATAAACAGTTGCTCTGATTTTCAGCAGAAAATTCTTCTGCTGTGCTTGGACATAGCTCATCTAGGATTGAGAGCAGCCACTTGGCAAGGATGACTCCAATCCCCACACAGCTCTTAGGCTACATATCTCCCTCATTTTATCAGCACTAATTGTGTGCCAGGCCCTGTGCCAGGCAGTGAACAAAAGACAGTTCCAGACCCATGGAGCTCAGGGTCCGGGGGAAGAGAGACAAGGAAACGGGTAACTATAATGCTGTGTGAAATGCGGTGCAGTGAGAAGTATAGTTCAGGGAACAGTAATCAGGCTTTGGGTCCAGGAGGACTCCTCGACAAGGAGACAACAGATAAAGCCACGGTCTGCACTATGAGTAGGAGTTCGCCACTTGGCTGTATTCTTGCCAGAGGAGAAGTCTATGCTGATGTCCTGTCTTCTTCTCTTCCTGATGTCCACACTAAAGCCTCCTCCTCCACGTTCAGAGTCTGGTGGCTCTGAGGTCTGTGCTGCTTTCCTGGTCCCCAGCTTGTTTGGGGCTCGAACCACCTTCAAGTCCTCACCGGGCCCTGCCAGGACTCACATTTGATGTTGTCCTGTCCCTGTGATTTCTGGAGCTTTCTTAGTTGCCTCTCTTCTTCCTCTTCAGGATTGCTTTCTTTATCATGGTTGAAAGTTCTATCTTCATAATTTCCCCTTTCTCAGGATTTATATTCTCTTCTGGAATCTCCAGATGTGCTCCCGGTTCAAGATAGAAGCCTGAGTCTCTCTGTCCACCCCTGCTCTAAATCCTCCCCGAACAAAAGCTCGGACAGAAAAATGGACACTGAATACAACAGGTTGCCTTGCTCTCTGCCCCCTGGCTCATCCAGCAGAAAGATCAGGGAATTCTGTCCTGGAGCGGTGGCCTCTGCTGCTGTTAGTACCATTGTGACCCCATTTAATCATCCACAGGGAGAGGGGTTGATGCCTCTTCAGCCTGTTCACACTGGAGCTCTCAGCGTGATTAAAGCCATCTATGTCTGTATTAGGTTTTATTCCCAAGATGAGATTCATGTGCAAGTGATTTACTAAGAACATGCTCCCAGGGGAGACCAGTACAAGGGTGCGGGGAGCAGGACAGGCAAAGAGAAGAAGTTAGGGACACATGTATTTGAATGTCCATAGCAGCAATTTTTGTAACATCTCAAAACTAGGAACCACCCAAATGTCTAGCAACAGTAGAATCAATGGGGAGAAAATGTGGTTACATTCACACAATTGAATACTACTCAGCAAAGAATATCAATGAACTAAAGCTTCGATACATCTCACAAACTGGGAAGAATATTTGCAACTCATACTGTATACAAAGAGTTAAATACCCTTGCATATAGAGTTCCTTCAAGTTAAGAGAGACTGACAAAATTTTAAAAAATGGGTTGTGGATATGAACAGGTAATTCAGGGAAAAGGAAATATAAATGGCTCATAAATGTTTAAACAAATATTCAAACTCACTTGTAAGAAAAATGCAAATAAAGACCACACTTTCACTTTCACACTAGCAAAAATCCATTTGATAACTATATTGAGTAAGGTTGTGGGAAAATGGACACTCCAGATATTTCTGGTACAATTATAAACTGGCACAGATTGGAGGGCAATTTAACTGTATCTACACAAATCATAAACACACATATCCCTTGACCCAGTAATCTCACTTGTAGGAAATCATCTCACAGATAAATTTGTGAATAAAATTATCCATCATAGTGTTACTGGCACTCTGGGTTCTCACGATTTCCCAGGTTGGAAATTAAGAGACTAGCCCAAGAGGAACCTGGACGAATAAATGGTGGCATTCAACTATGAAAAATGATGAGGATGTTGCACACCCACTAGAATGGCTAAAATTAAAGAGATCGACAACACCAAATGTGGGAAGTAGAGGAACTAGAACTTTCATACATTGCTAGTGGGAATGTAAAATGGCACAGCCCCTTTGCAAAAATTAAATTATGTTTTTACCATATGACCTGGCAATTCTACTTGTAGGTATTTGCAGATGAGAAATGAAAACATCTGTCCATACAAAGACTTTTACAGAAATTTTGTAGAAGCTATATTTCAAAGAGCCTCAAACTGGAAAAGAACCCCAATGTCTAACTGGAGACTAGGGATGTACTTTCCTCTTACCATGGAACTATAAAAGAACAGATTACTGATGCATGAAACAGTGTAAATGAATCTCAAAAACAAAAAGAGAGAAGGAAACCAGACACACAAAAATACATGTTTTATGATTCTGTCCTATAAAGTTCTAGAATATGGCAAAACATCTATAGACAAAAAGCAGATCAGTGGTTGCCTGGGGTGGGGAGTAGGAGAGACTGTTGTATATGGATTGTGGTTTTGATTACACAGGTGTATAAATTTATTAAAACTCATCTAACTGTACATGTTATATAGATGGATTTTATTGTATGTAAATTATACTTTAATAAAGTTGATATTAATACTAATAAAGTAACAATAATAGAGTAATTGTAATAATCATAAGAATAGTGCTAATGAGACCACTCTAAATACACTGATACCAAACGAAGGTTCTTCAAGGTGTATTAAAGTGAAAAAAAATCAAGGTGCAGAAAAACGTTTAGAGAAAAAATGTATTGTCTCAGCTATGCATGAAATGATCTAAAAGCCTATACAAGAAGCTAATAATAGTGGCTTCCTGTTGGGGGATGTGGGCTGAGAGGGTGGGGACAGAAGAGTGAAGGATGTTCCCTAAACATCTTACCATACTTTTTGATGTTTGAATCACGCGCACATAGATTTCTCTGGCTACTGGAACTCTTACTGATCGAATTGCCGCATTTTGAATTCTCAAAAACAGGTTTGCTTAAAAGTTAACATCCTTCACTATCGGAATACTTGCTACTCGCTGTTTGAATTGACACAAACAAACCTTGAAAACAAGAAACAGATGTTACCGAGGGCGAAAAGATTCTCCACTTCTGGGAATCTATTGTTTTGTAAAATTTTCCCCGTGGTCATGGCTAGGGACTAAGGGCTGCGCCCGCCTCGTCCGCGCACCGCTCGGGCCGCCTTGCCTTTGGCGCGGCAGAATCCAAAGGACCGCGCCTCCCCTGGCTCCTCCACCCCCACCCCACCCCAGCCCCCCGCTCAGCTGCGCGCGCCTCTCAGATGGGGCTAGTGGCCACTGGGACACAGAGACAAGCTCAGAACCGCAATCGAACCTGCTTGTAGCCGTCGCCCCGGTCTCCCTTCTCCTAGGAGCACTTCTGCCGGGTTCTCTCCAGGGCGCCTCTGGGCAGGACTGATGACTAGGCGGGGACAGAGGTCCGCCCTGGAGACCACCGAGGCGGGGGTGGGGAGGGGGAAGGGCGCTCCCTAGGCAGACCCGAGCAGCAACAGGTGGCCCACGAGCCCTGGCCTCTGTCTCCCCGCTCTCCCCCCGCCCCGCCCCCACGCCCCGGCTATGGTCCTCAAAGGCCCTTCCAGAGAGTCCCCACCCCATCCCCCACACTATATCCCCACAAATAGGGGCCCCTTGAGACCTATGGGGAGGGATGGCGCAGGTCGGTCCCCCCAAGGGGCTGCACCGATTCCCCTTCCCACCCCGCGCGGTCCAGCTCTACTCTTGAAACGGCCGCTCTGGCCAGGAGGGTCACCCCGACTCCTCAAAGGCACGCGAGCTCGGGCCCTGCCGTCCAGAGTCGGGACGGGCTCTGCTGCGGTCACCGCGCGGGCAGCTAGGGATGCGTGCTGGGTCGCGTGGGGAGGGGTGCGGCCCGGGAGGGGGGCGTGGGAGACGGCGGGAGGGCTGCCCTGGGCGTGAGTCGGCTGCGATCCAGCCAGGGCGGGGCCGGGAGCCGGGAGCCGGGAGCCTGGCGCGGAGCTGCAGCTCAGAGGCCGAGGCGCTCACAGCTATGGGCCGAAGGTCTAGGAGAGCTCTAGGGTCGCGGGTCTTGCTGCTGCTGCTGCTGCTGCGGCTACCGTGGCCGATGTGGGGGGCCGAGGCGTTTCGCGGTGAGTGGGAGCGCGCCCCTAGGGACAGGCGCCCCTAGGGACACTGTCAGAGGATGGAAGATTTGAAACCCTGGGAATGCGCAGTCAAGAGGACAGGGAACAGGGAGGGTTTGGGAGGGGGTCTGTGGGACTTGTCCAGGGACTGTCACTTGGTCTTGGGCCCAGACTTACACACTGCCCAGTTGCCACTGTGCCCACGACAAAACAGAGTGGCAGGGACCCTTCCCCTCTGAGTAGCTGCCCAGCCCCTCAAACCCCTCTGCTTGGATTCTCTGCTGGAATCACCCCTAGGCCCCATTTCTCAGTGGGAAAGCTCCTGCCCCTGCATCCCTTAGGGCTGAAGGGACTTTCCTCCTCCTGGGAGCCCCCAGTGCCCCAGACTCTCTGCTGTGTCCTCAGACTAGGGAATGAACTCTGGCTTCCATGCTCACAAATCACCCTTGCTCATCCCTTCGTCCCAGGACCTTGGGGCGGTGTGTATATTGCTTATAGTGTTGCCTTGTTTGGTTCGATAGAGCAGGGTGGCTCCAAACAGAAGGTGCCTGTTTAGCAGGGCTGTGGGAGAAGACTCCACTCCGGCTCTTCCCAGTGTAACTTCTCCAACCCTCTGGGGACAAGGACAACAGCAACCTCTCCATGTGGATGGGAGGATTTGCAGAGTCCTGTATATCTTGTGCCTGGTGAGGGGACAGGGAAGGTGACCAGGGAGGAGGCAGGAAAGGCAGGGCTCGCAGCCTAGAGGTGGGTTCTAGAGCAGTGTGGAGGGGGGACCCAACAAGGATAGGGTCCTGCTCTGTTGTGGGGCCCCCAAGGGAAGGGATGATAGCTGTCATGCCCTTAGGGATAGTCCCAGGCATTCTGCAGCTTCCTACTCCTCCTCAGCCTTGGGTCAGGGGATGATGATTTGACCCTCGGGAGGAGTGAAGAGGGGCTCTATGCTCCCTAACACACACTGGCTCCCCCAGTTTCTGCTCCTATCTGCCTAGTTGCCACAGCTCCATCTCTGCCTCTCTCTCTCCTTTGTCAAGGTGCCAGTGGTCAGTGTGTGTGCACAGGGCCATGAGGAGAACCTCCAATCCATACCCGCACATGCACACAGGCAGGCCCTCCCCTCTCCACCGTAAGAGACCCGGGCCCAGCAAGACCTGGTTCTCCACACCCGTTAAGTCCTCTCTGGGCTGAGAAGAATCCCCTTCTCCCTCTCCCTAGAAGCTTTCAGACTCCTCCCCACACTGACCTCTCAGCCTCCAATCCATGGCTGTGTCCTCCCTCCACCCACCATGGCAACTCACTCGTCCAAATCAGGGAGGGCTTCTTGGGGGAAGGGGACCCCTGGAGCTATTGCTATTCTAGGTCTTTGAAGATGGGGCTTAGGGGAGGAGATGGAGGAGGGGAAAGGAGTTAGCAGTGACCTGGTAGTTGCTGAGCCACTTCCACAAGCAGCCATCTCAGCCTGGGCAGGACTGGGGTCAGGGCTGGGTGGGGATTGGGGAGCTGTCTATTCTGGGAGCTGGGCTTCCCCAAGGACTGAATGCCAGAGGTGTGGGATGGCTGCCTGCAGGCTCTGGGCTGTCTGGGGCCTGGCTCTTACAGGGATGGTGTAGTGAGAGTTACTGGGGCCCATGGTGAGGGAGGCTGGGAGCATTCCAGGGGAACATTCCAGCGACCTCTAAGTAATGCTTGGCTCTGGTGTTCCTCCTGACCCTCCTCCCCCCTTAAGCACACTCAGTCCAGGAGCACTCAGGCTCTGTCTCCCAGGGGCTTCTGGGCCAGGGTCTCTGGAAGCCCCATCTCCAGCATGAAGCCCCCAATGGGGTCTCTGAGCAAGGTGGGCCTCCCAAGATAACATCTAGCTGTTGTTTTTCGCAGAGGGTGGCAGAGACACAGGCATCCTCTTCACAAATCTCTCACACTAAAGACATCTGCCACTCAGTCTAAAATACCCGAGGCTCCCTCCCCCTCCTCTTCCCCTGTGCACTGGAGGATTTGGTCTCTTCCTTGTGACCTTTGACTGCCAAACCCTCCCCCAAGGTCAGTGGGGCTCCTGCATCCCCAGCTGAACTGTCCTTCCCAGGCTCCTCTGTCCCTCTTCTGCCATCGGTCTAAATACTCCTCAGTTCCGAGAATGCTCCGTGGATGCCTGCCCTCCAGGCTAAACCTTGAGTGCTGAAGATGGATGTTCCTCCCTGATGACATCTTCTAACCCTATTCCTCTGTTGTCCCCACTCCCATCTGTTCCTCAAGTCCCTCTCACCCTGTGCTCTGTTCTCACCCCAGGAAACACCCCTGGAGAGCCGGTCACCCCTCACTGGGTCCTGGATGCACAACCTTGGCGCATGGTCACCCTGGAGGAGCCGGTCAGTGCTGTGTCACCTCTTCCTCTGTGGGAGCCCAGGGTCTCCCAGGCTCTTCGCCCCTCCCCAAATTTCATCGTGACAGTTTTGCTAGGGTCTCTAGGTTCCCCGCCACTCTGTCCTTTAGGTCCCTCCCCGAAGGGCTGACAGGGCAACATCTAGCTTGCATGAGCCTGCACACATGGAAGTCATTTTCAGGCTTCCTTCCTTCTTTCTCTCCCTTCTCAGAAATATCTGGGTCACCCCATGCCATCAGGCAGAGGTGGGGCCTGAGTTTATGAGGCATGAAACTTTTCAGGGACTTCTTAGAGAAAACAACAAAATATCTTTCTTTTGCAAAGTTTACCAGAATATGTGACCCTGTGGACACATTGCTGTCCCTTCCAGGACTCTGCCATTGAGGGGCCTGAAACTTCAGCTTCACTGACTCATGCAGAATCCATTTCTGTCCAGGGGGCAGTGGTCACTCTTTTGGTGGCCCCCAGCTAAAAGCCCAGCCCATTTTGCTTCTCTAGGATGCTGGGCCCCAGCCTCCTCCCGACACCCACCCACCACACACCAGAATAACCACACTCCCTTCTGCATGTGCCACACAGCTGTGCTGCAAACCAGGAGGCCAGAAACCTCGGTATACCCACTGTACAGAGGGGCAAATTGAAGCCCAGAGAGGTTGGAGAAAAAGCCCAAGGTCACACAGTTCTTTAGTCTAGAAGTTTGAGACCCACTAGGGTCTGAAAGACTTCAAACCATTGGCCAACGTCCCCTAACTTAGAGCTCTCTTCATCCTGAATTTTTAGGCAAGAAAGGACAACCCACTGTCCAAGTCAGCGAGGAGGGCAGGCAGGCTAGGGGGCTCCCACAGGCCCAACAAGTCCGAACCTAAAACCCTCACTTGGTCCCCCCAGACCCTCAGGGCCCCCATTCAAGTGGTCAAGCACGCCCTAGCCCAAGCTTTGAGATCATTTTCCTGGACATCACTGGCAGAGGGAAAGGCTGGGCTCACGCTGGGGTCATCCTGATTGTGGACCTCCCTCCCGGTCTGGCCTGGGCTGTGACCAGAAGAGGAATCCCAGAGGGGCCTTCCTCTTCCCACTTACGGGCCTCTGCTCCCAGGAAGCCTGCCAAAATGATGACAGAGTTGAGGCAAGGAGTCCTGTCCCAGAGGAAGGAAACACTCACATTTCAGGCCAGGGATGGGGTGCACGGTGAGGGCCAGGGTCAGTAGGATGGTAAGGAGTGAGGACAGCAGGGGGACAGAGAGAGGGGGTTCTGTGGTAGGGGTGGCAGGAGGTGCCTTTCCATTTGGGCTGCCACCTTTCCTTGGTACAAACCTTCCTCCAATAAAACAAGTGACATTCTGGCCACATAAGCTCAAGTTTGGGGCCTTATGGGGCCCTTGGCTGGGGCAGGGGGCTGTCTGCTCCCCACCTGCCGAGGAAGGGTCCCCACGCCAAGACGTGAGCCCCTTGGCCTGCAGCCTAGCCCAGTGCATTGTGGGATAAAAAGGAAAGGCCAGCATTCCAAAGACAGAGCAGTTCTCCGGGAGGTTCCTGGACCAGCTCCGGCTCTGGGCCCCCAGCCAGCCTGAGTGGACAAGGGAGGAAGATGAGGTCTTCCCACAGGGTGGAAAAGCCAAAGAGGGTAGGGAAGGGGAGGCTGGCAGGCTGGCCCAGGCCCCCTCCTGACATCTGGTCGAGAAAGCCAGTGTTTTTTTCTTGGCCTGGGTCAGGGGTCTGTGTTTACTTCATGAGATCAGTGAAGCAGATGTGGGGCAGGCTTGCTGGAGGCCAAGGACAATTTCAGGGTGGGAGCAGTTGTCAGAGTTAGAGATAGAAGAGTAAAGTCTGAATCCTGCAGAGTAGGGAGAAGCAAAATATAAAACAAGAGGTCGTAAAGAGGCCCGAGCCACAGCTGCCTGATGCTTGCTGCCCTGCTCCCTTGACCCTCCACTGTCTTCAGGACTCCACTGTCCTCCCTGCCTAGAGGAAGCCTGGGCATGTTAGAGGAGGGAGGGACAGAGGAAGGGCCCAGTAACCTTGGGCAAGGCAGGGCACTTTTCTGGGACCTCTTATCTCCCTAGGGAGGAAGTGGTGTGCACATAGCAGGCCATGTCAAATGGCTGTTTTCAGAACAACAAACATCCTGAGTTTGGGAATACCTTTGTCTGCATATTCTCACCCTCACACCCATCCATGCCCACCAGGGCAAGTGGAGAGCCTGCTGCCCTCTGCCTCCATTCTCTCCCCCAAGAACTCCCTCAAGAGCTGACTGCACATCCCACCTGCTCCCTGGCAGGCAGGAGGCCGGGCTGCCTGCCATCTCAGTCTTATACTCCTTCTTGTCCAGGTCTTAAAGCTAGACACGAGGCTGGTGGCCTTGAAGGCTGAAGGCCAGGAGCTCCTGCTAGAGCTGGAGAAGAATCAGTAAGTACCAGGCCAGGGAATGTGCTAGGAGTCAAGACAGCCCTTCTCTCTGGGGAGAACTAGTGCTGGGGGCAGGGACTGGTGGGAACCCAGGAGGGAGGCTAGAGGGGTGAGGGCCTCAAGGAGGCTCAGGTGACAGAGTCACACCGTTCTATGACTGGCTCCCTTGAGGCTGAAGTGGACTGTTGGGGCTGGGTCTGTCCTGCTGTGGGGCACATCCCTCATCCAGGCCCCAGAAGCTTCTTGCCATCTCCCTGCTGGAAATGAGTGAGCATCACCTAGTGGGTGCTTGAAGAGTAAGCTGAGCCAAAAAATCCAAGATGGATTCCAAGAGCGGGCTGATGAAATGACAGGGACGAAGGTGCAGCGGCTACAAAGATTAAGGCACATTCAGGTGGCAGCAATTTGTCCAGCTTTTCCAGAGGGTCTCCATCTGCAAGAAAAAGAGCAATGAATTTGGGGAGTCCCAGTGGGGCCAGATCACAGAAGGCCATTTTAGTGCTGAGTGTCCTGGATGGTTCAGAGCCAAAGATTTGGAGTTGGTGGATGGTGCTAGGCTGGATGGTGTGGTTGTCCAAGATGGAGCGTGGGATCTTAAAACTTTTCAGACTATATTATCAACAGCTATTTATCGAGTGCTTGTTTCATTGCAGGCACATGTTTTATTCTCCCTCATGAAGTCAGACGAACTGGGAACAAACTCTAGTTCCACCATGCCGAACCAGTTTCTCTGGGGTTTCATGTCCCCACACTTTAAATGAAGTGGTCACATCACCTACCTCCTAGGGTTGAGTGGGGAACAAAGCTGGAGAAGGTGGAGGAAAGACTAGGAGGTGGAGAAGCAGGCATCACAGGTCTTTGGGGGCAGTCTGGTGGTAAAGAGGTCAAGGTGAGGTATGGATCGAGGATTTTCTTAAAAAAAGAGGCACTGACTTATGGGTGATCCGTCTTGGTGGGAAGGACCCTGGTGAGGTGAAGCCTGAAAATGGAATCTTTACTGAAGTGGAGTCTACAGAAGGTGGGGGCAGGTGGGGATTCTGTTTCTTCTAGAAGCAGGGAATAAGCACCCCTGAAGAACAGGTGGGGAGATATGTGGGGTCTGGGCCAAAGGAAAAGATGTGAAGAATCCTTGAGGCAGGGAGGTGGACTAAGAGTGGGCTGATCAGATGCCTAACGAGGGCAGGCAGCAGGCAGGGCCGCCTGGGGAGTTCACCATACCATCTTGGCTCCCAGTCCCACTTCCTTGGCAGAATCTGAGTCTTCCCCTCCAGCCCAGCTCCAGACCTGCGGAACCAGACCCCACAGGGACCACAAACGTTTCCTTTATTCCTGCTCCTCCCTGGTGCTTCCCACACTCCCACTTCCCACATCTAAGCCATCACCAAGGCCCCTTCCTGCCCTTCGCCTTTCTCCTCCCTCCAGCCCAAGTCTTCTCTGAGTGAAGCAGCACACGATCATGCCTGTCCCTTCCCTAAGGCACACTTGGGTTGCTTCTTAAGTGCTAGGCCTGTGCCTTACTCTTAGAACTGCTCAATTAGTATTCAGGGAGGAAGGCATCCCGGAGGAGGTAGGGCTGCATTAGGTGATTCCTGTAACACTCTCTCCCAGCAGGCTGCTGGCCCCGGGATACAGAGAAACCCACTACAGACCAGATGGGCAGCCAGTGGTGCTGGTTCCCAACCACACGGTGAGATACTTTCATGGGTTCTGAGGACACGGTAAGGGTGCTGGGGGATGCACTCCCTAAGGGCCTACCCACAGTTCCTCCTCTGTTCTCCTCCTGATCCTAAGGAGAGGCAGGAGCCAGCCCCTGCACCATGCCCTCAACCTTGGCTGAGATTTGGGGCTGTGTTCTTTGGTCTCCAGGATCATTGTCACTACCATGGGCGTGTGAGAGGCTTCCCGGACTCCTGGGTCATCCTCAGCAGTTGCTTTGGGATGAGGTGAGGCATTCTGGGGGAAGAGTCTGGGCCTGGGGCTAGGGCAAGAGTTCTCTCACACCCCCCTCTGCACCCCAGGGGCCTGATCAAGCTCAGCAGCAACGCCAGCTATTATGTGCATCCCTGGCCATCTGGGGACACCAAGGACGTCTCAACTCACAAGATTTTCCGGACCAAGCAATTGCTCAGCTGGAAAGGAGCATGTGGCCAGAGGGACTCTGGGGACAAAGGAGACGTGGCTAGCTTTTCTCATGCCACCCAGATCAGGGTCAGGGGCACAGACAGGGGTGGGAGTGGGAATGCAGTGTCCATAGCCCCCCAAATCAGAAGGGACAGGAATGCACAGTGACAGTTCAGGGCCTCCTGTCCTGATATTTGGAAGCTGGAGAAACAAATTCTAGCAAAAATTAAAGTTAACTGCTTTCTAGGGATTGAGGTTGGTGGTCAGGGCTCTCAAGCCCAGCAGCCTGTCACTCAGGGTCACTGTTGCCTCTCCCCAGAAGAGGCGGGAGGCCGGCAGGAGCAGGAGGTACTTGGAGCTGTACATAGTGGCTGACCATACCCTGGTGAGAGGAGACCCAGGGGGTTGGCAGCCCAGATGGGACCAGCTCAGCCCCTCACACCACCTTGCTGTGCCTTTCCAGTTCTTGACCCAGCACCGGAACTTGAACCATACCAAACAGCGTCTCTTGGAAGTCACCAACTATGTGGACCAGGTCAGGGGCAGTAGGGAGATAGCCCTAATGGGGGTGACCACAACAAGGGGCAGTCAGGTCCTAATGGGATGTGGTAGGCTTGGCGATGAGGTGAGGGGATGAGCGGAGAGGAGAGGGGTGCCCCCACAGAGGAGCAGGGGCACAGTGGCGCCTCTGGTCCCCTTCTTCAGGCCTGTCTTGCCCTGACTGCAGATTCTCAGGACTCTGGACATTCAGGTGGCGCTGACCGGCCTGGAAGTGTGGACCAAGAAGGACCAGAGCCCTGTCACAACGGATGCGAATGCCACGCTCTGGGCCTTCCTGCAGTGGCGTCGGGGGTTGTGGGCGCGGCTGCCACACGACTCAGCGCAGCTGCTCACGTAGGTGCCCCCGATCCCCACGTGCCATCGCGCCAGGCATGTGTGACTCCCGCCTCGCCAGTCACGCTGCCCTCTGCCCTCAGGGGCCGTGTCTTTCAGGGCAACACGGTGGGCCTAGCGCCGGTCGAGGGTATGTGCCACGCTGAGAGCTCGGGGGGCGTGAGCACGGTGAGCTGCCCCGATATCAGACCGGAGGAGAGGTGCAGGTGGTGGCGGTTGGGGGGTTCCCCGCAGCTCGTAGTGACTGTCCCCACATCCTCCCAGGACCACTCGGAGCTCCCCATTGGCGCTGCAGTCACCATGGCCCACGAGATAGGCCACAGCCTGGGTCTCAGCCACGACCCTGATGGCTGCTGCGTGGAGGCCGAGGCGGAGCAGGGAGGCTGCGTCATGGCCTCGGCCACTGGGTACCGGCGCCCCGGTGGGGTTAGGGGCTGCGGGGCAGGCTTCGCCGGGCAGGCTTCGCTAGATCTGGGGCCCTTCCTCGGCTGCATTCCTTTGCGCGAATGGTTATCCTCGCTTCCTCTTCTGTAAAATGGGGATATGATCATAGTACCCGCATTGAGAGTTATGAGACTCAAATGGAAGAAACGCAGGAAAGTGAATTCTCAAGAGTATGAATAGCCTAATGGTTACTCCATCCCCGGGAGTAGCAGCGCCAGGTCGGGATTCGACCCCGATCCTGGGCTGCCAGCTCCTGACGTCACACCCTCCCGTCTCGGGCTCTCTATGCAACTTTGCACGAGTCACTTACCCATTCTGGGCTCTGCCTCTAAAGGAGTCTAGCTGCCCGCAGCTCAGGCAGCGTCCGCGTATCCCGCGACTGTGTGGCCAAGCGCGGGGGCGGCGGGCGGGGTCGTTGTGGGAGGGGATCAGAGGTGAACAGTGGGTGGAGAGGGGGCGTCCCCGCGCGTCCGACGCCCTTTCCCGCGCGTAGGCACCCGTTCCCGCGAGTGTTCAGCGCCTGCAGCCGCAGACAGCTGCGCGCCTTCTTCCGCAAGGGGGGCGGAGCGTGCCTGTCTAACGCGCCCGACTCCCGGCTCCCGGTGCCCCCCGCGCACTGCGGAAACAGCTTTGTGGAGGAGGGCGAAGAGTGCGACTGCGGCGCGGGCCAGGTCAGGTCTGCGCGCCCGGCCCCGGGAGGCCAAGGCTGGCCCCACCGCCCGCTGGCCCCAAGGTCCGGCGCGCTGCTCCCTCACCTGGTCCCTCCTTGCCTTTCTGGCTCCAGGAGTGCCCGGACACCTGCTGCTCTGCCCACGACTGCTCTCTGCGTGCGGGGGCTCAGTGCTCCCAAGGGGACTGCTGCGCGCGCTGCCTGGTGAGGGCATGGGAGGCTCGCAGGTGAGGGTGGAAGGGCACTGGGAGCCGGTTTGTTGGCCTCGGCTAGTCCGCGTCCTTCAGTCCTCAGCGGGTGCTGGGTCTGCTCTGTACTTGCTTCCACCTGGCTCTCCCGCTGGGCTCTCCCTCCTCTGAGCATCGCTCTCTGTGTGGATCTCTCACTATCCATTTTCTCTCTGTGCCTCGGCCGCCTTCCCATCACCCGGGTCTCCTGCGTAGCTGAAGTCGGCGGGCGCGCCTTGCCGCCGGGCTGCTGGTGACTGTGACCTCCCTGAGTTCTGCACGGGCTCCTCTCCCTACTGCCCCCCAGACATTTACTTACTGGATGGCTCCCCCTGCGCCAGCGGCCGCGGCTACTGCCGGGACGGCGAGTGTCCCACGCTCGAGCAGCAGTGCCAGCAGCTCTGGGGGCCTGGTGAGAAGACGCGCGCGCCCTTGCACCGCACCTCATCTTCGGGGCTGAGCAATTTTCTACTCTAGGGAAGATAGGAGGGAGGATCTGAGAGGGGAGGAGCGCGGCCCGCATATGGGCCGCCAGCCTTACCCATGCTTCCCCAGGCTCCCACCCAGCCCCAGAGGCCTGTTTCCAGGTGGTGAACTCTGCAGGAGACGCCCATGGGAACTGCGGCCAGGACACCGAGGGCGGCTTCGTGCCTTGTGCTCAGAGGTGGAGAGAGGAGAGGAGGTTGCGGAAGCTGGGGAGCGAGTTGGGGGCAGGAGACATTCCATGCTGTTTGACCACCCTCTATTTGGTCCCCAGGGATGCACAGTGTGGGAAGCTGCAGTGCCAGGGTGGGGAACAGAACCCACTGGCACCACACACGATGCCGGTGGACTCTACCTTCAGCCTAGGCAGCCACGAGGTGACCTGCAGGGGAGCCTTCTTGCTACCTGGTGCCCAGCTGGACCTGCATGACTTGGGTCTAGTAGAGCCAGGTACCCAGTGTGGATCTAGAATGGTGAGCCCTGCCCATCGGACCCCTCCCTGCCACTTGAATCCTACAGACCAAAGCGTCACTCCCCCTCACTACTCAGTGAACACCACTGCCCATAGGTGTGCCAGGAGAGGCGCTGCCAGAACACTACCTTCTGGGAGCTGGAGCGTTGCCTGATCACCTGCCATGGCCACGGGGTGAGTGACCTGAAAGGTGGGGGGAGTGACCTTGAGGTCCCTGATGCCATGAGAACCTCTTCTCTTTTCCTCTGCAGGTTTGCAATAGTAACCACAACTGCCACTGTGATCCGGGCTGGGCTCCGCCCTCCTGTGACAAGCCAGGGTTGGGTGGTAGCATAGACAGTGGCCCTATGCAGCCTGAAAGTGCGCCCATGGGGAGCAATGGGGAGGGGCTGCATGGTGCACCTGCTCAGGACTCAGCCCCACCCTGTCCTCTCAGACCAGGACACCTTCCTGCTGGCGGTGATCTTTAGCTTCCTGTTGCCTCTGCTCCCTGGGGCCGGCCTGGCCTGGTGCTGCTACCGGCAGCCAGGATCCTGGCTCCAGCAATACCTCTGCGGCTCGAGGAGGGACCCCGTGCGCAGTGGGTAGGCTCTGAGGGCCCAGCTCCCTGCTCCCTGAGCCCACTCCTGTGACTCCTACTCCTCAGAGCTCTGCTGGGCCTGGTGCAGCTGGGGCAGGGTCCTTAGCCTCACCTCTAGGTGCAGAGAGGCAGCAGAGACAGTAGAAAGAAGCCTTGAGCAGGAGACAGAATGGCCTCCCAGTCAGGCTGAGGGTGTGGATCCCAGCAGGACCCTCTATCCTTCCCACTGCTGTGGTTCAGCCCCTTTTGTCCATTCCTATGTTTCTCCCACCAAGTGGCCGCCTCACCCTTGACTTTGCCTCGTTTTCCACTAGCTATTAATGTAGTTTCTGCTCCACTGCGCCCTTTAAGGCCTCTCCTGCCTCTCTCATGAGCTTTCAGCCTTCTCTCACTTCCTTTGCCTAAATCTCTGCCGTTACCCACTTCAAGTTCCCAAATCGTGGGCCCAGCACATCTTTTTACTCCATACCACTGGTCAGCTATGGTACTGGCTGCCCTTGTGCCAAGGGCCAACCCCAACCCAGTTCTTTATGACGTGGGAGGAGGGTTCCATAATACCAAACACAGTTGACCTAGGGCTGCCCTTTCACTGGGCACTGGGCCAGGCAGGTACCTTATAGCTATATCTGACAGTCTAGCCTTGGGAGTGCTCTGGGCAAGCTGAGGGAGAGGGCAGGGTTTGGGCTGGAAATGGGAGCAGAGGGCATCCCCGACAGGGGTAAGGCACCAGCTATGTCCCAGGTGCCAACTGAGAGGGTCTCGACATAATGAACAGTGATTTGGGGTGTGTGGGCAGAGACGCAAAGTGGTCAGAACTTGGTGTGTCAACATGAGGGGGCCTTCATGGGGGCGTTGACGGCATGTCATTGCCAGGGCAGAGTCTTGAGGGCATTGGAGACATGGAAGGAAGTGGCAGGCCCTGGGAGATGGGGCATGAGCAGCCAAGCATTGCTTGGAGTCATCAAGAGCAGCAGGGCCACCCAATGGCAAGGAGCGTAGGCACAGCTGCCATTGGGGAAGAAGTCCACCCCTCTTTGGGACCTGAGTGATATCAACATTTAGAGAGTGCCAGAATGCTGGGGTGGTGTCAGAACACAGGAGAAATGTCAGGGCTGGAGAGAGAAAGTGCTTGCAGCTCTGGGAAGGCCTGAGTCTCAGCTGGAGGCTGGACCCCAAAGGTTCCTTTCAGGAGGGAGCAGGAAGGGAGCTAGAGAGTGCCCTGGAACAGAAGGGTGGAAACTCAACACAGAAGGCAGAGCAGAACACAAAACTCAGGCTGGGCACATGCTGCTGGCTGCAGGGAAGCAGCCTGGGAGTGCCCTGCTCAACATCACTGTTCCAACCTTCTGGCCTCTTATCCCACTGCTCAGGCCCAAAGGTGGTCCACGCAGGGACCAACCCCTGAGCAGTATTCACCTCATTGAGTTGGGCCAGATGACCACTGGAGAACCCCGGCCCCTGGGTGAGTGAGGCACAGGGGGAGTTGGGGGAAGGAAGTGAAGGGATGGACTCTTGGGCCCCCTCCTCTCCACTTAGCACCCAGTCACCTTGGGTTCCCAGTGCCCTACCTGCCCCAGGGACTCCTGCCAACTGTGTTCACAGCACTTATTCTCTACTCATTGCTCCCAGACCTTGAGATCTCTGCCAGAGCCCAACAGCCACCTTGAGAAGCCTGTGCTCTGTGGCCCTGCCTGGACCCCCAGGTAGGTGGGGACCCTGATGTGGGGCCTTCTACCCCCCATTGCTCATCCACCCACCTCTCTTGCCCCTCAGCTCACTGTCCCCTACTCTGGGGTTTCTGAGCTTCGGTTATTATGGAAATGAGGTATGACCACATGAAGAAACTGTTGTCATGGAGGCCAGATGCTAGTCGCCTCTGCAGTGGAGGAGGGAGAAGTGGCTCTTCTTGTCTTCTGTCCTCATCTGTCACCTCTGCCACATGACTTGCAGCCCGAGGTCCCCAATCTGTTCACAGCAGGTCAAGTTCAGAAGCTGATATCCTGTTTCTGGTGAGAAGGAGATCCTGAGAGGAGGACACTTACAGACAGGTGGCTACTGACAGCCACTCCAGGCACTTGGACCCCCAGGGGCAGAGCCAGCAAGTAAGCTGACCTCCTGCACCTTCAGGCAGCTTGCAAGTTTCTTTTCCAGGTTACCTCTGCCGTACCCACTCCAGAACCCCAAAGTCTCATCAGAATTTTCTCAATGTTGTCCTTGTTCCTTAGGGTTGGGGATCCTGCTAGGGTACACACGCCAGCCCAAGAATCCACCTGTTATGTAAAACTTTGTTACTTAAACTTACTCTGGAAGAGAAACCAAAGAGGCTGAAAACTCATCATTATTAAGATAACTTATATAAGAGGTGTGTCTTGGACGGCAACAATACCAAGTGGACGTCCTCTGTGCCACGTGGGAGGTACTAAAGGGTTGCATAGGACAGGGCAGGATGGACAGGGTATGGGGGTGTGACCTGCCCAGGTAGGGGAAAATGCCTTACATGCTTGCCAGGGGTAGGACAGAGCCCCATTCCAGGAATCAGCATGCCTGGGGCATAGGGGCGGGGGGTCAATCAGATAGCCTCCAAGGGGATTTACCTGAAGCAGTCTCTGTTCTGACCCAGAGGATCTGGCAGAGGTCAGAGTTCAGGCAATGGTCACCTCACAGAATAGCCTCTCCTCTGTACTATCAGTCTAAGGGGCAAAGTTCACATAATCACTGACCTCCTGTCACCAAGGGAGGCTGGGAGAGGCCTCTGTCTGGGGAACCTGAGGGTATGTGCTACATGCACTTCACTCAGACCCTGCTCTGCAGAGGGCAGTGACTGCTGGGCCAGAGCCTGGACTCGGACTGGAGCCTTGCCCTGCAAAGCAAACAAAATTCTTGGGACCTTCCTTCCTTCCTTCCTCTTCCTGCCCTGTCTTGTCCCCAGATGCTGCTTAAGCCCCATCCCATTCCTAGTCCTGCACCTGAGGTTTTAGAAGAGTGTGGGGTATGCTGCAGCCCCCTCATTTTGGGCATTCCTGAGCCTCTTCTACATTCTCTGGGAGGGGACACGGAGCCATTTTAGAAAGGGCACCAAAGAAATCAGAAGAAAGACATGTTGTCCTTGGGCCTCTGTGAGTCTTTTCTGTCTGTAAATTCAACCTCATAGAGCTCCCTGAGGGGTGATGGCTGGTGGGTAGAGCCTCAGATGGAGCCAGAGCCCCAGATGGACCCAGGCAAAGGATGGTGTTGCCTTGCTTGAATGATCCCTTTGTCTCACCTCTCCTGACTCCCTTGGACATTCTCAGAAGCCACTTACTCTCTCTTTGCTTCATGCAAGAGTTGCTGAGCGACCTTCTGTGTCAGTCAACTGCTGCTGCATAACAAAACTCACCCCAAACTTCGTAGGTTAAAACAACCACCAAGTCTGTGAATTGCCAAATTAGGTTGAACTCAGCTAGTGGTTCGATTGATCTCAGCTCAGCTGACTTATATGTTTGTGGTCAACCGATGGTCGGCTAGGCAGCTCTGCTTCTGGGGTTGGCTGGCTGTTGGCTGGGGCTATGGGGATGAGTAGGATGCATGTCTCATTTTCCAGCAGGCTAGCCCAGGCTTGTTCACATGACAGGGAAGGTTCTAAGAGAGCAGGACCAAGATTAGGATGAGGTATGTGTGCCCACTTACCTTGGGCACACAAAAAAGTAATCAAGGTAACTAATACTTTAATTCAATATTTTAAAAGATCAAAATTAATGTGAAAAAATTCATGATGAACAAAATATCAAAATTTTAAGTCAAGAGGGGATCAGTAAGGGTGCTATCTTAGCCATGTGGGAGCCAGAGGCAAAAGGAAACATCAGTAATTGTGATCCTGAGGCAATTGCCTCTCACCTGACCCTGTAAGAGAGTAAGTAGAAGTTTGCAAGGCCTCTTGAGATTCCGTGACTGGCACCTTATTTCCATGACACTCTGTTGGCCCAAGCAAGTCACAGAGTTAGCCCAGCTTCCGAGAACTAGGGAAAAATCTCTACCTTTTAATAAGAGCACCAAAACCATAATTCAGAGGGTGTGGAGTTGGGGAATTTTTGCAAACACTGGCTCCCTCCATTGGCAGCTGAGACGAGGCAGCCCCTGACTCAGGCTTGCTTTCAGTCGACCAGCCCCAAGGGGCTGAATGAGACTGTTTTCTAAAGCCCCCTCATATGTTCATTATACCTGTGGGATTTTGATTTATAGAGAGGACTGAGTGATGACATGGAGAGGTTAGTGCCATTGAAAGAAGTGTTTTTGATCACTTACAGTCCCCCAAGAGAAGGGGGCATGCAGGGCCATATGGGGAAGCACCGGGTTTATAAGGAAAGACTGAGGAACTGCCACAGATTGGAGAGAACTAAGGCCATATGACGACTAAGTGCAATGTGGGATCCTGGGTTGGATCTTGGAACAGAAAAAGGACATTAGTAGAAAAATGGGAAATTCAGAATGGTCTGTAGTTAACTGTATTGTACCCATGTTAGTTTCCTAGTTTTAACAATTGTGCTATGATTATGTAAGATGTTAACATCAGTGGAAGCTGGGTGAAGAGTATAAAGGGAATACTAACGTTTTTGCAAATTTCCTGCAAGTCTAAAATTAGTAAACAGTAAAAAGTAAAATCAGGGAATGAAAGGAACAGTGTTTCATAAAGGTAATAGTTCAGCATGGGAGAGACAAAGTCTCCTGGAGTGGCTGTATGGGTGTTGCTTTGATGGGGGAGGGTGCAGTGGGGTCCATCTAGACACATTCAGGCTCTAGATTCAGTGGCTCCTGGATCTACCTTCAGGTGCAGCTTGGGGCGGGGACTCAGTGCGGGGCGGGGAGTCATGCATTCTCCTCAGGGTGGGAGTGCACTTATCAGCGTAGATGCCTAGGTTTCCACCTGCTCCAGCTCAGGCAGCACTGGGAGAAGGCACCTGTCCCGCGGGGTTTCTGCCTGGCGCTGTCTTCTCTGTTTGCAGACCAGCATGGCTCGCTGCTTGGGGCTCCTTGTACTGCTGCTGCTACAACTGCTTCTGAGTGAGTGGCTGCTCTTCCTCAGGACCCCTGGACCCTGGCCTTTCTGTCCTGGATCTTTAAGGACAGGGTAGGAGGGCAAGAGCATGATACCAGGAAAAGCTGGAAAGCAGGAAGGGGCACCCACAAAAGACCTGTGCTTGGGGTGTGGGGATACCTGGTAGTTTGCTCTACAGCTCGCTGCTCATCCTGCCTCTGGCCTTAAGGTCCTGGGAGTCACTGTCCTTCCCAAGTCCTGTCTCTCCCACCTCTCTTACTCTTCCTCCAGCCCCAGCCCTCCACCTTCAGTCTTGGTGCTTCATACTGATTCCTTGCCCTGCATCTTGCCTTGTCTCTGTGCCACCTGTTCAGACTGCCCCTTCCCCACCTGAGGCATCACAGAG
Source organism: Pteropus medius (assembly GCF_902729225.1). Classification (NCBI taxonomy): domain Eukaryota; kingdom Metazoa; phylum Chordata; class Mammalia; order Chiroptera; family Pteropodidae; genus Pteropus; species Pteropus medius. The sequence goes on from NW_024342471.1 coordinate 3,371,760, forward strand.
GGAGGGGTCATTTTACTGGATGGGATGGGGGAATGGGACTGGGCAAATGTTTAAGGCAGAGGAACTCTTGGAGCTGAGATGTGCATTTTGAGGGCGGAGATGAGGTAAGGGTACTCCTGGTGGAGGGAGACAGGTAAGCAAATGAGCAGAGGTGGGACCAAGACCTTAGGGGACACTAAGAGCTGTTGCGTGTGACTGAGGCCTGGGGACATGAGGGGCTTGGCTGGGAGGGAAGGGCAAAATTTGCCAGCTGCTGTGTGTGTCCTGGAGGGGTGGAGAAGAGAGGAAAGAGGAACTGAGGACTCCTCTCTCTCCTGCCAGTCCTTTCCACTCACATACTCATTCCAAGTCCTTAGTGTCTATTTGTCCTTCCTGCAGACCAGGAGGCACTGAAGCCACGGCAAGAATCACCATGCCCCCTACCATCCAATCCATGGCCACTAAACGAGGCGGCCAGTGCCAGAGAGGGGACATGCTTCTAGCCCTGAGACAGGAGAAAACCCCCTCTGCTAATATACGGTGAAATGCGTGTGGCACCGGGCTGGAAACCTTCCCTCAGACTGCCCTGTCAAAAGGCTTCTTGCCTCAGTGAGATGCTCCCAGGGGGTCTGAGAGCATGTGGGGCAGGGGTGGTAGCCTGCTTTGGTGACCTAGATCCTAGGAAGGGGATGCCAAGCCTCTACCTCTGGAGACTCTGGCTTGGCTGGATTTAGATGTGTCCCCGTGGCCCTTCTGCCCCACCAACCCCTGCTGTGTGATTGTTGTGCCAGGTGTAGTCTCTGCCCCCAGTTCTGACCCTGCGGCCTGCCATGAGGGGCTTCTCTCAAATCCACACCCTGTAACCGGGTCTAAAATGTCCCCCAGTGCCCAGAATCCCTCCTTCCCTGGCTGGTGGAGGGTGGAGGAACCAGGCGAAGCCAGAGTCCGGAAGAGGCAGCAGGGTTAGAGCGGCCAGAACGGGGCGCCAGGAGGGAATGGAGGGAGAAGACACTGGTGGCAGGAGGCAGGAGGAGGTTCAGGACGTTAGGAAGGAGGGAGAACCGGGAACCTACAGACCCATCTCCAAGGGGCTGGGGGGAGAAAAGACAAGGAAGAAGACTCAGCGTGTCAAAGAGAGAGGATGAGGAGTGGCCACTGTTCTCAAGGCCATTTTTGATCATCTCCATTAGCCAGGTCCCCAAAAGCCTTGTTTCCCACGTCAGGGTGGGAGAAACCCTGCGGACCCCTCTTGGGATGGGTGTTACCGTTCTGGGGAAGGGGTGGTGTCTGCGGAGGATGGGTCTCACCCTGCCGGGGAGTCTCGGTTGGCCCCATCCATCCCTGACGTGTTTCAGGAATCCCCAGAGCCCACCCTCCAACCTCTCAGCGGAAGGTCGGTCAGTGTTAACTGTTCACACCTTTGGACCACACTCTGTCCCCCTCGAGTTTTGAGCGCCCTGCATCATTGGAGGGCGGAGCAGAGGGTGAAATGTGCTTGTGGGGCGCACCAAGAACTGCAGCCTGCCCACCCCTCCACCAGGATCGCCACGTTCGGTCGCACGGAACCGGTGCGTGGACGCGGCCGAAGCGTGTACGGCGGACGTGCGGTGCCAGCGGCTGCGCACCCAGTACGTGGCGCAGTGCTTGGGTGCGGCCGCGTCCGGAGGTTGTCCCCAGGTCCGCTGCCGCCGCGCCCTGCGCCGCTTCTTCGCCCGCGGGCCGCCGGCGCTCACCCACGCGCTGCTCTTCTGCCCGTGCGCCAGCCCGGCGTGCGCCGAGCGCCGGCGCCAGACCTTCGTGCCCGCCTGTGCCTTCTCGGGGCCGGGCTCGGCGCCGCCCTCCTGCCTGGCGCCTTTAGACACCTGCGAGCACAGTCGGGTCTGCAGGTGCGGGCGGGGGTGGGGCAAGGCGGGCAGGGCTGGAGCGGCTGGCGGGGCTGGCGGGGCTGGCGGGGCTGGGCAAGGCCGCCTCGCCCACCCGCCTGCCGCCCACTTGCCGTACGGCGCAGGCCCCGTCTCCTGGCCTTCCAGGCCTCCTGCGCGCCGGTTCCCAGCACCCCCGATGGCTGCCCGCGGGACCAAGCCCCCCGATGCCTGCGCGCCTACGCGGGCCTCGTGGGTAAGCGCCTCCGGGATCCGGACGGGGCCGGGGCTCTCCCGGGCTGCCTGCGCCTGGGTGGACCCATTACCCCTCCCTCGGGGTCCCGCAGGCACCGCCGTTACCCCCAACTACGTTGACAACGTGAGTGCGCGCGTGGCGCCCTGGTGCCACTGTGGAGTCAGCGGAAACCGGAGGGAAGAGTGCGAAGCTTTCCGGGGGCTCTTCACAAGGAACCACTGCTTGGGTGAGAGGCTCGGGCGCGGCGGGGCGGTGCCAGGCGGCGCGGGAGTCGGGTCTGCGCTTACTGCTGACCGCCCCTACCAAGCTGCCTGGCCGGCGGGAGCCCATTTTGAGGCAGCCAGGTAGGCCCTCTGCTGTCTGTGCCCACCTGTCTCCGGAGACCAGGTGACAGACTAAAGTAGAATCCTGGGAGTGTTTAAGCTGGTGCCCCTGCGTGCGGGAGGGGGAGTCAGTTAAAACAAATTTCCGAGGACCTGGAATGGAAGTAGGCGAAATTCCTGCTTCTGCCACTGTTGAGGTGTTTCCATCCCTGAGGCACTGCCAGCTCCGCCCCCCCATGATCTCGGCATAAGGGTCTGAATAGCGTGGTGATCCCCTGCCCAATCTAGGAGTTACAGGGCCTGAGTTTGAAGCCCAATTCTGCCACTTACTAGCTGAGAGTTAACTCCTCTAAGCTTTTTTGTGTCCATCTGTGAAATGGGGATGATAATAGTCACTCTCCCCTATGAGGATGGAAGACTGTAAGGTTAAAAACTCAGCATAGTTTGTCCTTATTTTGTTATTCCGTGCCCTATACCTTCCATTCCAGAACCCAATCCTTGCAGACATTTTATCTTCCTGTCCCTGCCTGGAAAGAGACTATGTAGGATGCCAGGAGTCTCTCAATTTGTCCCTGAGGATCTGGCCCCTGTGCTGAGGTTTCCCAGACAAACCCCCCCTGGACACTTCCCTCTATAGATGGAGCCATACAGGCCTTTGACAGCGTGTGGCCTCTAGTCCTGCAGGATCAGCCGAACTCCCTCCAGGACCTTGAGCACAGCCTCTTGCAGGTAGGTGCAAGTAGGTGCAGGTAGGGGATGGTGAGCTGGCAGCCCTTGCACTGCCTCCTTCCACCCGTCCATGCCAGGTGGGCCTAGATGGACATGAATGATCTGGCATGGGGGTGGAAGCAGAGAGCAGAGCCAGGCTTCTGACTCAGGTACACACTGTGCTCTCATCCCTCAAGGTGTCCTCAGCAGACAGGCCCCTGGAGGGGTGCTCCGTGCTCACCTTGCTCCTTGTCCTGGCTCTCCAGCCTCAGCTCTGACTAGGACAGCAGACCTTGGACAACACATCCAACTGTCCCACACTGCCTGGGGTACACAGCCACCTCTGTGGCCCATGCTCCACTGTAAAGAGACTGGCTTACCTCCAGTGCTTTTGCCTTGCTGCCTTTTGCAGATCTGGACACCCTGTGTGCCTGTCCCCTAGAACGAGGCATATAGGCTGGGGCCTGACTGCAAAGGCTATGGTTTCCCTTACAGTAGGCTTATTGGTTGTAAAGTCTCTTTGTCCACAGACCTTGGAAGAGTTGGAATCTCCCACAGGCTAGGGATGGGAGGGTGTCACCTGTGTAGCTGAGGCCTCACCGGAGCCCCAGATCACCTAGAGAAAGTCAGAGACAATCCAAATTCCCAGAATTCTAGGAGATTTTTATCAGCACCCACCCCCGACCCAAGCAAATCATGCCTTAAGAAGTATATCTATATCTGTACAGACTTGTAGGCAAAACCCCCTCTAACACTATAGCTTTTTATGGTACCCTCCCAGTTAGTCACCACCCATGATGATAGTCACCTGCACCCCATAACATGTTGGCAGAATGCTTCCTGTCCACGATATGTCGCTTGGTGGGCACCACCTGGAGTAAGTGAGAATCCAGTTCTCTGCATTGCACTGACCATATGACCACCTTCCCCATGCTTTAACCTAGCACTAGGAATGGCATTCACAGTTCAGTAAATCCATGTGCACTGAGACTGGCCTTGTTTTCACATGACCTGTGTCCTGGAGCCCACGGTCAGCTAACAGGATGTGCCTCTGCTGGCCTGTGTGACATTGGATGGCCTCAGAACCTCTCAACTCTGTCTTCTTACCTACAGATGCTAAACAGAATCAACTATTAGGTCCCAGTGGCAGGGATTTTGGTTGCAATTGTTTATTCTTTCCTTCTCTGCTAGTACTCAGATAAAGAAACTACACTTCCCGGCTTCCCTTGCAGCTAGGGGTGGTATATGACACAGTTCTGACCAATGAGAGGAATTCACAGATGAGGCTTCCAGGAGAGCTCTTTAAACAGGAACAGACTTGCTGACTGGCCCCCGCTGCCTCTAGCCTCAACCCTTCCCTCTTCTTGCCCAGACCTTGGTGGCAATGCCTGGGGACACAGGCACCATCTTGAAAATGGAGCCACGGTACTAGCCCCAGTCCTCCTCTCTTTGAACTCTTTATTATATGAGAAAAATGATGCTCTACTTTGTTTAAGGCAATTTCTCTTCAGGTTATTTGCAGCCAAACATAGGCCCTGAGTGATACACTCCCACCCCTGGGGTGCCTGGGAGTCCCAGGATCACCCACTATACTCACCTCGCGGAGCCCCACCTCAGCGCCCGGCCCTGACAGACACTTGAAAGAAGGGGCAGCAGTGATTGTTTTTTTATTCCTGCATTTTCTATTTGCTTCTGTTCACGTGGAGAGTCAAATTCTTTCCTGGAGCCAAGAGAAATTTGTCATAAAGGTTTTTATGAACACTCCATGTGCGTAGCCGGTGTGGACCCAGCAAATGCCAAGGGCGTTGTGTTAAACTACAGTTCTTCAAAGAGGTTTGGGGAGGAGAAGGCAGAACAGTGGGAGCCAGGTATAAGCCTTCTGCCCACTTCTTTCTTCCTCAAAAGCTTGGAGACTCCTGATGAGTGAAGGATTCCTATGTCTCCAGGCTGTTCCTTCTCAAACCTGGTTGCGGTTTGTTAGGGGCCACGAAGCCGGTGGAAGTGGAGGCTGTTGATGCCTTGCTCAAAGACCTCTCTGGGCCAATGTAAACCATCCTCAGGCTTCTGGGAATGTTGGCTGCAAACACAGTTCACAGCTGCCCCCTTCTCTAGAAGAAATGCCTGTAAGGTTACACTCTGCTCCCTAACATGGACTGCAGCTAATAACTGACTGAGGTGGACTATAAAGGCCTAGCTTGCTTCCCTCAGGGGACACAATTCTGTATTCCAGTCTTGCTCCAGAGCTCTGTGCCTGATCCCGGTTGAGACCACATCTTAGTTCCTTCCCCTGCCCTCTCCTGCCTCCCTCACTTAGATATTCCTCCGAGGGTACTGCCTCCAATAAATCAGAGCCTAAGAATCCCTATCTTGGGCTTGGCTTCTGGAGAACTTGACCTATGACACGGGGGTTAGATACAGACACACCAAATCCGAGGCCTGGGGCTATTCTAACCAGAAAAAGAGCCACCGTCTCAGATTGTGTCCTTAGCAAATCATACCAAACCCACAGACACTGTGTAGCAGCTGGCAAACAGCCTCCCAGCTTCGGCCAGTATTCTCCTGATTGAAACCAAACACAAGTCAAAAAGGCCTGGGCATGTGACTGAGCAATCCAAGCTTCAGGCACAGCTGTCTCCAGGGGTTCAAATGATGTTGTCCCCTCTGGTCTGTGCATGGCTTCTGTCTGAGGTTAGGCAGGCTCTCACCGCAGGGTCAGTCAGAATGCCGGCAGCAGCCCTGGATCAGTGATCTCTCCTCCTACCATTCTCAGCAGAAACAGGCCCCTCTCTTTCCTAGCATTCTTGGACTTCTAGTGGCCTGAGGAGTGACATCAGCACCCCCAAGATCACACGGAATGGGAAGGTCCTTTTCCAATGGAAAAATGGAGGGGCGTTGGGCATAGTTCAAACTGTTCTCACTTCCTGTAGAAGGAATGCTCTCAGCCTCTTACACCTGCACAGGAATGGACACCTGTAAGTGGGCTGGGGAGAGAGGGGGTGTGTGTGTATATGGAGCAGGGAGGTTGGGCGCGAGATGGGGAAGCGAAAGCATCGCCTCGCCCTGTTCACCATGATGGCATAGTGGGCCAAACGCAGAATTAAATACCTGCTAAATAATTTGCCTATGTGAGTGTGTGAAACTTTTACTCCACTTTTTATTTAAATAATTAGAGTAAAATATAGGCATATACCTTTCAAAAGATGGGGAAGATAAAAGTGAGCAGATCCTTGTTGAAAGTAGCACAGTTGTTCCATGGCTGCTGGCTGTCTACCTTCAGTACTTCTCTCCAAGCAGGCAAACTCAGGGTTTTTACCAAATGGAGCCTTTTTAACATCAAACATTGTGCACCAGAAAAGAGGCTTCCTTATTGGATGTAGGGGGGGAAATGGAAGGTCACAGGGTCTCTGTTCCCTGGCTCTCTGTTTCTCCCCAGAGTTAGCATTTCACGTGGGAGGCCTAAGGCCATCCAGGGCGTGGAGCCAGCCAGCTCTGCAGAGAGAAGCCAAGAGGAAGGACAAGGCATTGAGGCCCGCAGAGGCCACCATCTTGCCACTCCTGGGCCAGCTGACTTTCTGAGGGTTTTGCTGCTGTCGTGGGTTGGTGGCCCCAAAGATACGTCCACATCATAATCTGTGGAACCTGTGAGTGTTATCTTTTATGAAGGCAAAAGAGTGAATATTACCTTATATGCCAAAAGATGTGATTAAGTTAAGGATCTTGAGAGGAAGCACTTGTCCGGGGTTATTCAAGTGGGCCCTAACTGCAGTCACGTGCATCCTTATATGAGAGAGGCAGAGGGAGATGAGACACAGGGAGAGGTGGGAGTGATGCGGCCACAGCCAAGGAATGCCAGCAGCCACCAGATGCTAGAAGGGGCCAGGAACAGTCTTCCCCAGAACCTCTGGAGGGAGTATAGCCCTGAGACACCATGATTCTGGGCTTCTGGCCTCTGGAACTGTGAGAATAAATTTCTGTTGTTTAAAGCCACCAAGGTTGGGTAATTTGTTACAGCAGCCCAGGGAAAATGATGAAGTTGTCTAAGGTGGTCAGAATTTCGTTTCTCTTACTTCTACCTAAAAAGGTCCTGGTTCATAGTGTTAAGTCTGACCAAACACCTCAAGACCAAGTCTAGCGGTGGCCCCCACAACCAGGAAGGGGTCCTGCCTTTCTCGTTCGCCTTTGAGTGTCAGCCTCCATGTCCTGCTGGATAGTCTGCTTACTGTCACTGTCTCACATGCACTCTGGGAGACTGGTCCTGACCCTTGCGTCATCCCTGTGAGCTGTTTTAAATATTGAGCTTGTAACTGGCAGGTGGTTGGGTGTGGGGAGGAGGGGTAAGGCAGAAAGGCAGGTGTTGGAAGCTTCTGTGGATTTATTCATGAGCCGTGAAGTTTCTGGTGGAAACTTCACGGCTCATGAATGTCCACTCTGGCTTCGAGCCTGCTCTCTAGGGTACAAGGTTGACGTGGAAACTGCTCACTGCCCACCTGCCCACTGCCCTTCCCCTACCTTCCCCAACTGGATCAGTTGGGGCCAAACTCATAGAACTGGCTCAATCTTACAGGAAGTGTGGATGCTGGCTGTGAAATTTCCAGAGAAGCAGGAGGACAGGGTCTATGCAGGGCTTTAGGAGACATTCCCCAGCTGGACAGCAACTTGTCAGTGAGTCTTGCAAGCATATGAAGGGAGGCAGGGACACGGCCCTGCCTCACTGGGCTGCAGGCCTGGGAAGTCCTGGGTGGAAGGATGTCTCGGGAAGCTGCTCTGCCAGGGACATGTCACCCTATATCCAAAGAGCCTCCAGCCCAAGGCAGAAGATGGAGAGGAAAGTTAAAATGAGTATACACACAGGAGAACAAAATACAGAAACAACTTCACAAACTGAGCCCTCAAGGAACCGGGATTAAGCAAATGAAGAGGAAAGGCCTACAGGGGTGCAAATGGGCCAACCACCAGGGCTGATCCCCAGCTCCCTGTGCAGCACGATTCATAGTGGGATCATCTGGTCTAGTCCCTTGAGTTGGGGACACAGGATGAAAGAAAATTCTTGCCAGGCATGTTACACAGCTAGTAATGCAGGGTTTGTCCATTCAGATGTCACCCACACAGGTATGTGGGGTTGGGGACTTAGTTACCAGGAATGACATTGTCGTTAGTGACAGAATTTTCCAAAATGATGACCAGCTCTTGGTAAAGTTATGAAGAAAACAAAGTTCTGTCTTCCCTTGGTTTACATAATAGTTGCATTTCTGGAAAACTGACTATATATTAAAGCAGCTCTCAAATACGTTGGGTTTATAACAGTGTTGAGTTCTATACCAAAATAATTGGGGACAAATTTTCTCATTTACAGAAATATCCAGTAAGATGTTTGAAAATCGAGTGGGATGTGGGTCAGTTCTTTGTTTGGTGGGACAGTCCTGCATGTCACAGGATGACCACCTTCAGGCCCAGCCACTAAATCACAGCAGCTCCTCCCCCTTTAATGCAAGAGTCAGAATCGCCCCCACCTATTTCCAAAATGCCCCCCAGGTGGCAATCCTGTGCCAGTTGAGAGCTATTGCCCTACTGGACCTGCTTGCCCCAACTCCTACCACTGCCGTTGTACCCCACTTTGCTTTGGCACCCCAGGCATGCAGCCACCTTTGGGCCTTCGCACCAGCTCCCGCCTTTAGGCTCTGCTCAGCTCTCACCTTATCAGAACATCTCTCCCCAGCCCCACTATGAAAAGTAGCAATGCCCCCAGCACTTTCCTCCCCTAACCTTATTTTTACCTTTCTTCATGGAACTTATCTGACATTGAACTCATTGTCTCCCCTACTGCATTGTAAACTCCATGAGGACAGGGATTTTTGTCTGTTTTTTTTCACTGTGACATCCCTGGTCCCCACACAATGCCTGTTGGGGCAGGACACCCTCATGACCCACGTGTACAGGAAAGATGAGCGTGGCAAGACACACAGCAATTACTGGAATACAGTGATTTCGACATCCTGCTGGGCCTTGCCTTGGGGTAGGGGAAGTTCCCGACTAGGCCTAAATCTGCTCTCTGGGCCACTTATGAGGTGGCATTGGACACAGCTTTCACAACCATCTCCTGCCAGTAGATGGTTCTAATTAAGCTTCGATAGTTACAAGGTTGTGTATTTTCATTTTTAAAGGTCAGGCTAATGGTTCGTTTGACAACATAATTCCTTCAAAAACCTACACTTTTTATCTTTTACTTTCCAGGCAGGTCCAGGGTCAGTGACAACATCCCTGGTTCTTTCTTGGTCACAGTTCTCAAGCTGGCTTTATTTCTTTGCTTCCTTACCAAATGCCTCTCCCTCAAGGCAAAGGCCTGGAAGTTATGAGGCTCCAGAGGGAAGACCACACCCTCCGTCTGATTCTCACCATGAAGCAGCCGCTAGGTGTCACCGGGTCTTTGTGGTTCACCTCTTAGTATGGGGAAGACTAGAAGCCAGACTAGTTGTCTTTTCTAACACTGAAGAGCCCAGATATCAGGGCCTTTCCCTTCTGCTTGTAAACTGGCTAATTCTTTCTGGAACTCCACTCTTTGTGACATCTTGCCAAAAGTAGCCAATAGTCAATGCGTACTACTTTGTTTTTTTTCCAATATCTTCCCCTTGAGCTAAAAACTCAGTAGAAACATAGTTTGCTTTCCTAGTTATCAAACATAACAGCCTTACCAGATGTTTTTTCACGGCCTGACAGAGATCTGCCTGCTGCATCTGTTTGCCTGTCACCTAGCCACTAAGCCAGTGCCACAAGTTTTAGATTTTGGTCACAGAGCCCTTCCACTTAAAGGTACCAATTTGTATATTAGAGTAAGAAAAGCTACCTGTTGTAATAAAGGCCCAAATCTCAGTGGCTCAATAGAATAAAGTTCACTTTTCAGTGATGCGAAGACCAGCAGACAGCCCGCCTCTAAGTGGTGACTCAGGGTCCCATGTGTGGAGAGCAGATTGCAAGCTGACCAGGTCCTTGCAATCTGTGAGGTCAACCAGGGGTTGCCTCGCCTCAAGGAACTCTTCTAAGAACGGGGAAGTACGGAACTGATGGGGGGTGGGGCGGGTAACAATGCGGTGCTACTCCGAGGCGAGGGGTAAGCTCACAGCCTCGAGCAGACGGAACTGCAAAAGATCATAACAGGGTGTGGGTTGGGTGAGGATAACCTTATCTTAGCCAGTAATTGTATGCTCTGGTATAAAAGCAGCTTGCAAAAATGAAACCACAGCATTGTCCACCATCAGTGGACAAAATCAGGGCAGTGGACCTCCTGATCCCAGCTTTCTGTCTTCTTGCTTTTCTCAATCTCCCACCGTTCCCACTCAGGTTTACTTTCCAGAGCTGTGCTGGACATGGCAGGATTTACCATTTGCTAGACGTGGCACCATGTTCCATCCATCTTCAATACCTCATTTCTTCCAACGTCTCTTTGGCCAGAGCTTGGTTTATGGAGCCAACCTAACTGCGAAGGGAGAAGCAATTGATCTGGGATTCCAAAGGCAAAATGTAACAGGTTTGGCGAATACACAGCAGCCTCTGCCAAAATACTACCAAAGCCCAGGTTTTTATCCTGTCAGGAACACTTGACTGCTCCCGTGGCCCTCCCCAGAAGAGTTTCAAGGTCCTCCTCAACCTGGCAGCAGTCACCAGTCCAAGTTCCCTTGTCAAGCCCAGAGCCAAGCTCTGGTGAGCAGGACTCCTCCGCGCTCTGCCCCAGCCCCCTTGGCCTGGGGCCTGGTCCGACCTCCCCTGTATGAACAACTGCTCTTCCCTGTGCTTCTTCCAACTTTCTTAACGCCCATCACACCTATCCCACCCTTCTGGGCCTTTTGCACTGCGCACCAGGGCACGGAAATACACTGTTCTGGCCACACTCTGAGGGCAGGCGCTGTATAAAGCGGGGCTGGGCATACAGAAGGCCGGCAGATGAGACTTTGGGAATGGACATGTCATCAAAAACTCAAGACCAAGGACAATGCTGGGGCCATGTGGGACGATACCTACCAGCATCTCTGAGATTTAGCAGCTTGGAAAACCTAGAGAGACATTCAGGAGGCCGTGAGGAGGCAAGATGCTGAAAGACCAAGCGCAGCTGGTGAGGCAGGGCCCAGGCGCGGACCGAACTGCACCCGGCCCTTCCCCGTGCCAGGCAGAGCTGCCCTGCACACCAGTCTCCGTCCCCAGCATTGTCGTTTCCAGGGCACACAGGTGTGTGAAAACGTCAGGAAGTCCTCTCACAAGCGGCGCGGAGCTCCCCACCCCCCAGTGTCTGAGGGGCCCACCCTGCTGGTTTTACATTTTCACCTTCACAACTCCCAAGTGCTTCCTCTGAGGCAGTCTGAAATCTGGGAACCATTGTAAACATTTTTTTTCCTTAAGGTTCTAATGACTAAATTGTAAAAATAAGTGAAACGAATCAAAACCAAAAACACTCAGAAGAAAAAAGACGTTTTTATCAGATCTACTTTTATTTCATAAGGAAGTTTGTAGTATAGTATTTACTTTTGTTTATATACAAGTTCTTCACATTTGTGTTTAAAATGCACAGACCTCCCTTAATGCTCTTGTTCCTGCTTAAATTAGCTGTTATTTTACAATACAAAAAATACCAAAAAATTGCAGTCCTAAATGTATGTATAACACCCACGATAATCCCCAGCAATGAATAGTTTACAATACTTACTCCATATTTACATGAGTGCAATAGATGCTAAATTATACATATTAACAAACTAAGCTTGAATCCAAACAACAACAAAAAAAACCGTAAATAACTATAGAACGAAACATTTCCAGAGCCAGAATTAGTTCAACGAAACAGGCTTCACTAGTGTTTAGAATGTTTTGTGCACAAATTCAGTTACTGAAAGTTGATTCTGTTATTGCCTTTAAAAGAGAAGGCGCCAGCTTTCCTCTCCACTCCAGATCACTTCCCGGCAGGCGAGGGTTTATTAGTTTGAAGGACTCGGGAAATGTCTCTCGGCCAGGCCTGGCTATCTACAAACCGTCATGGTGATATTTATGGTTTGAGCAGAGTTTGGTAAATTGGGTAAACGTTTCAGACTGAAAGCCAGTGAATGGCCCCAAGGACAGACCCTCTGCCTTCCTGGGTCTGTCCTCAGGATGGCCAATTCTCACATAAACCACAGGGAAAGATCTCCTGGGACAATGGGTTTGGGAGCTGGATTCTGTTTTAATTCTAAAGAGCTTCTTTTTCATCTTGGTCACTGCCCTAGTGTTAGCTTAGGTTGTAAGTGCTTAGTGAGTATTTGTTGAATGAACAGATGAATGAATGAAACTGAAGGATCAAAGGTGTTCATGACAAGGACACCATGACCCAAGGAAGTGAATCCCTCCCACCCCTTCCCCAAATACACTCGCTCCATTAAGTTGAAGGGGTAAGACTTGCACTGAAAGGTAAAATGCCTTTTTCTACTCTTAGTGCTCCAGTCTTTTCATTTGCCCCAGATTTCCCAGTAGAGCTCTCATATTGCACCTCGAGCTTTGCCCACAGATATTCCCATGTTTTCTTTTTGCTGCCAATCTTCTGTCCAGGGCTGCTTTTTCTCTGGGTGAGCTCAGGGGAGAATGAATTGCCTTCTCTCCAGACTGTGTGTAGGGAGGAGGCAGGAGATAGACAGGAGCCCAGGGTATCTGTGGTTCTCCATGGGGGAAACAGGAGCTATTGATCAACAAATCTGCCAGCCCACTCCCACCCCCAGTTTCCAGTATAGTAAACTGTGCTCCTGGGAAATGCTCATTAAAAATTTAGACAAAACCACAGCAAAACACAGTCTAGAAAACCCCTTTTTGGAATATCTGATTTCTACAGGTATAGTCTTTGAACTTAAAGATTATGTGAAACATTTCTCAGCATAAAATTGGTTGTCCCTGGCCACCCACAGCACCAAGAGGCTGACAGATTCACGACACACTTGCAGAGCCAACAACAGCGACAGAGATTCCTGCTGCCTTGAGTCTCCTGACACACTGCCGTTTAAATGGACTCGCTGCCAAGTTTTCAAGTATGGACTGAGAGACGATTCAGGTTTTAAGAGTTACCCAATTTGTACCAGGTGCATTTGAACACACTGGGACAATGGGGACACCCTTCTTGGCCTTGTTACAAACGTATCAGGGCCTAACGAGAGGACTTCTCTGAACTTGGATATCCAGGATATGGCACAAAAACATTAGGTGAAACTCAGACACCGCTGCGTTTAATAAAAATACATTTAGCTATTTTTGTTTTATGTACACTCCGAATGTCTGAACATTCTGGACACTACTGTATAGTTATGTACAAGTACGATATCGATGTTTTCATGACTAATTTATATACAGGCTCTCCCGTGACATGCAGACATTCCTCTGAAGTTCCAGATGACATCCCTTTGTAACTGGCTCTAAGCTGAGTGTCTCTTTCTTACTCTCTTCCTCTGGCCTGAGCCTGGAGGAAGCTGTTTGCTACTGGCTGCAAAGGAGAAGCAGGTAGATTCAGCTGTTTCTCCACTGTTGGAACAGAATTAAACTTCACTTGTTCCTTCCTTCCTTTTTGAAGACAAACATTATCTTTTAGGAAAAAAAAAATAATAACCAGGTGGCTATGGGACATGGTACATGTTATTTCAAGGCCTGGGACTACTGTGGGGAAGAGACTTCTTTGGCCAAGGGGACACTGGTCCTTTGAACAAACAAAGGCTTCCCTGTGGGAGGACTCTCTCCAGAGGCCTCTCTGTCAGGAGGCCTCATGGTAATTATGGAGGTGCGGGGCCAGTCCATGGTAGGCTCTCTTTGGGTGCTGTGATCTCGAGCAGGAATGTGGGGAGCTTGTAGAGAAGATCTTTTTTAAAACCATCTGTTCTTTAACAGTGATGTGAACACACAGCTTTTCGAGAGGTGTCTCAAAGTAGAGGTGTTTTGTGCACCAAACAGTGTTTTATGGTTCAACTTCCTTGAAAACATCTTTCTAGGTAATTCTTCATGGAAGTGGGGTCAGTGTTGGGGAAGAGACAATACTCCCTCTCTAGGCACTGCATTTAAAGGTGAAATGCCGCAGTTTTTGCTCTCTTGTGTATTAATCTCTCCAAATTCACAAACTTGAGTATTGTTGTCTAGAAGCCCATCCCAGTAGGGTAATGCCGGAGAACCCCAGGTTTTGAAGCAGAAGAGAGGTCTTGGGAGGCTGCTGCATAATGCCAGAATACAGAGCACCATAGATGGGACAACATGACATCCAGGCAGTACCCTGGAGAGAAAAGCATGGACTGCCTCCCCCGACCCCCGCTTCAATTTGGTCACTTTCCATTTGGCATAGTTTTTACCATTCTTGTCCATTTTTTTCCATGTGCTTGTCATCCTTATAGTGTTCACTGCCCTCCCCACGGCCAGCACCTGGGTCTGGGGAGGAGGTCTGAAGAGCCCAGCCCGTCCTGGGGGAAAGAGGGCAAACAGCTCCAGGCCCTTCTCCAGGCTTTCATCTGGTTCTGCTGACTATGGGAGACCGCCCCTCTGCTGGTTCGTGATTCTACCTGAGGATGACCCACGGCTCTGAGCAGCAACAGGAACAAAGAGTTGCTCTTTGATCCAGGGGTCCCAAGTGCTGTCACTCTGTTTTCTACTCAAGGGAGACTCTTAACGTGACATGAGCGAGTCCCTTCCTCTGTGGTGCCCTGGCAGTAGGAGGCCAGAAGGCCTGGAGTGACCTGGGGCAGGGGAAGGGAGGCACATGGGGACCTTGTGTATTTAGTGTCCTTTTTGACAACAAAACAAACAGGAGCTTTTATAGTTAGGTCATTTCTGCTTTCCTCTCAGTCCTTACTGCTGGGTTAAAGGGTGCTTGGGGTGAGAATTCTTTCCCGGTTGCAAATTACATTTTAGAAAAAAAAGCAGATTGCTAATGGTAGCTATTTAAATTTTATAAGAATGTAGGAGTGCACTTATGTAAAAACTTAGGCTTACTAACTTCCAACTGCTAGATCTATTTAAAGTCTAGGCACTTAGTGTGTGTGTGTATATGTGTGTGTGTGTGTGTGCGTGTGAGAGAGAGAGAGAGAGAATTTCAAATGGATTAAGACTAAATTAATCAAGTTACACTAGAAAACTACCTATTACACCAGTTTACATTCTAAGTAACACTGCTGACCTTGACATTTAAAATAGCCCCCTTCTATCTTAGTTTGATATGACTCAAAAGAGATGGACCATTATTAGTTCTCAACTAGAAAAAAGCTACTCCCTAGAAGAGAGGTATCTGCCTAAATCGTGCAAGAATAAATAGCACATCTTTTAAAAAAGACAGCAGGCTTCAGATGAAAACAAGTGAATTCATCTGACTAGTTTTTAAAAGACGATGTTCTAGAACGACTGATGACAAATGTCTACTTGTAAACACTACATCTTTGTTTTTTTGCACAGTTGAGACAGTCCCAAGACCAGTTTCCCACAAGCAACCTGAGTGTCAATCCTAGCTCTCTCACTGGCTCCATACCAGCCTCCTCCAGCAACTGGATCACCCTTGGACCTGTAATTAAATCAATTATTTCCTATGCAAAAGTAAAAGGTTAGATGCTGGAGCACAGATGCGAGAAACCGTCAAAGAAAGCTTGTGAACATGCAGATGAGTCAGATGTTTCCAGTCGGAGGGTTTCCAGTCTTCTGCCCTGCTCGGCTCAGCACAGCATCTCCCTGCCTGCTCCCTCCCTGCAGACGGCTCTGTCTTGCCACACGTCCCTTGCTCACGGAGAGTCCCTGGCCCCAGCATCAAATGCAGGTTCCAGGCTGAGCAGGGGGCTGCTGCTTCCGATTTCTCACCGCTCCTGACTTCTCTTTGTACACTATTGGCATCTGCTGGGAGATGTCCACCAGGGCGCTGGCTACTGCGAGGCCTTGGGAGAACCCCCAGAGGGAAAACGTGTTAAGGAACAGCTTGCTTTTGTTTTTAAAAATAACTTAAAATTTTCCTTCTTACATTTCCACAGTGCAATAAATAAAGCAATAAAGTATATAGGGAAAAGTCTTACTATCCACTCTCCCTCTCTCCACCTTTCCCCTTCTCCATCTAAGAGACCTGCTTTCATTAGTTGTATACATTTCAGGGTTTAGTTAAGTACATATTATAAATACATATTACATTCTCCTCCCTCCCCACCATTTACGCAAAAGGTGTAGCTTGCTTTTCAGCAGATCAACCAAGCACAATGCTCTGCCTGGTGGTGGGAGCATTTTCATTTGATTGCAGACATACTCTAAGCAATAAATTTCTCGCGCCTGCCTCCAAAAGGGCTCCAAGAAAAAGCAGCACTATTTACAATGAAATTCAGATTCATTCCACATCGCCCACCCAGCACTAGTGATTTTTATATCTATAGATTAGGAGAGACTCTGGGGCCAGGCTTTGGAATAAGCAAGGTTCTTTAACCTCCGTGTGCCTCAGTTTCCTCATTTGTAAAATGGGATAATAACAGCACAGGGCTTGTGTGAGGAATTGAGTGAACTGAAGTAAAGTCTTAGAATGCTGCCTGGCTCATCACCCCCACCCCCACCTTTGCCTCAGGGACTGGGGGTTCCATTTTCCTTTTTGCCCTGGTAATGAATTAACTCGATGTTCACTAGCTAGAGAAGGCACAGTTCTGGGGTAGCTGGAAGCCAAAGGCTCAGACCAGCCCAGGCTCAGAGTCCCGCTGAGGCCCTCAGGCATCATGTTGCAGGAGCCTGTTACTCTACCTCTCTGAGCCTATGAAATGGGGGGATGGGGAGGGTGTAGCTTTTAAGTGCCAGGTTTAGTTCCTGACATTCAATGGGGAATCCACACCAGTGACAACTGTTATACCAAAGGCAGAGCCGGGTGCTCTGGGAGTCCACACAAGGACGCCATCTAAAATGGGGGGTAGAGAAGGATGGCAAGGATGGTCCCATTACTGGGGTGGGTCTTAAGCCGTGAGTAGGCCTTCGCTACGCATCTGGGGGCGTGGGCACAGCAGACAAAGGCTGGGGCAGGAAAGGCCACAGTGTTGCAAGCCTGTCATTTCCCCACCCAGCACCTTGCCTTCAGGGAGCACTGGACAATGTCTGCTGGGCTAAGTGGTGGCAGAAGACACCACCTCAGAGTCTTCAGGTCGATGGGCCACCCTGCCCTCAACACAAGAAAGGCCGAGTTGGGGGCTCAGGACCCATGGGCAAGGGCAAATCAAGCTGGTCTCCCAGGAAGCGATGGCAACAAATCCTGGCCTGGACCTGCCTAACAGCCTCCCCTTGCGAGGACACCACAGACACAGACCGCCTGAAAGCTGAGCTGGAGGCTCTTCTGGTCTTAGGGATGCACTCGGGGCTGTGGAGCTCGGGGCCTGCACAAGGATTCTGGGTCATGCTTTCCTCATAGGCACAATGTTTTCTTTGGCTAAGGCAACCCCTGACCCCCAGACTCATCTCAACTGAAAGCTGTCTAAAACGTTCATATTATCTGAGGCATCCCTCCAAAGCATTCCATGATTAATCAAGATACTTCCCAAACTGTATTCCATCTTTCCTTCATATTCAACAAGATGATGTGTATCTAAATTATGATTCATGTATTTGATGGAATAGTATAAAAGACATTGGTAAAATATTATGTAGTAAGCAGTAAAAATGTTTATAAGTTATATGAGAAAAAGAAGAATAAAAATGAGAGTGATACAAACATTTTAACTGAATTGCTAGCAAGGGCTGAAAAGGAAACAGAACAGTGAAAATTGGTAGGTGTTGGGTGGTAGAACTGTGAGTAAATTTTCAAAAACTTCCTTTAAGTTGTTAAAATTGCTATTTGTGCCTTATACTTAAAATAGAGTGAAAAAGCAAATGAAAGGCAGTGGTGCTAGAAATACCAATTTCAGAATCACCAGCTTGGAGGAGCTAACTGGAAGCCACAACAATAGGTAAGATGACTGAGAAAGAACGTGTGGAGTGAAGTGGGAGAAAGCGTACATTTAGAGGCACAGCAAGGAAAGAGAGATGGGAAAGCAGCAGCAGAGCCAGAGAGGGCTGGAAACGGGTAGCAAAGGAAGGTATGGTCAGAAGCATCAATACCACTGGGAGGCTGAGGAAGCTGGTTCAGTGAGGAGAGCTCTAGACTTTCCCCTGGGAGGGAATGGTGATCTCAGTAAAGACAGGTTAGGGCAGGGGTCCCCAATCCCTGGGCCACAGACCGGTACTCATCTGTGGCCTCTTAGGAACAGGGCCACACAAAAGGAGGTGAGTGTCAGGCAAGCAAGCGAGGGAACAAGCAAAGCTTCATCTGTATGTGCGGCTGCTCCCCAGCACTAGCATCATTGCCTCAGCTCCACCTCAGATCATCGGCATTAGATTCTCATAGGAGCACCAGTCCCTGGTGCCAAAAAGCTTGGGGCCCGCTGGGTAGGGAATACCATTGACAAAAGGATTACTTCACCAAATCCTCTCGACGACATGAAGCAGGCATTATATAGTATCGCCTTTATGCTCAAATTCTCTATGAAAGCGAAGGATCCTTGACATGCTAAAATGAAAGCTGTGTTTGTCATTGCTGCTCATCGACTCACCTGACTGTCCTGGAGGAGGGATTCCACCAAAGCCTCGAGGGAGCCTCACAAACACAGAGAGGACAGCAGCTTTGTTGCCAAAACATGGCTCCAGGGCGATGGGTTTAGGAATAGTCTGGTGGGAGAAAATGAAGAATTAGCTAAAGCTGTGTTTCTCAACCTTTAATGCTGCAGCCTTTAGATGTGATTTTTAAAGATGCCTTCTGTATTAGTTTCTATTGCTGATAACATATTACCGACTTAGTTGTTTAAAATAAAACCTATTTATTATTTCAGTTTTGTAGGTCAGAAGTCCAGGCGAGCTCTGTAGGGTTCTCTGCTAGGGATACAGGATTATTCATGTCTTCCATCAGTTCTGTAAAATACTCAGCTCTTTCTCACAAGGGGGAAATCAAGTACCAGTTGGGTTCCACTCTTATCCGAGGGCTCTGGGGAAGAATCTGCTTCAAATCTCATTCAGGTTGTTGGCAGAATCCAGTTCGCCGTGACTATAGGCCTGAGGTTCCCATTTCCTTGCTTCCCTTTAATTTACTCACTATTCCTTCTTACTTCAAGAGGTCAGCCAGGGGCCACTCTCTTCTCTTGAAGGCTGCTTGCATTCCTCCTCATATGGGCCTTCCAGCTTCGAACCGGCCATGGCACAAGTCCTTCTCATGCTTTACTCTTCTGCCCGCAGCCAGAGGAAACTCTCCCCATATCTTCAGGTCAGCTACCTTGGGACTTTCATTACTTCTGTAAAATCCCTTCAGAGCAGTACCTGGAGTCTGACTAACTATGGGAAACAACCCCTGGGGGCCATCTTTAGCATTCTGTCGACCATATCCCCAAATATGTCAGCCATCTCTTCAATCTGGTTAAAGAAAATAATTTCAAGAACCACTCTGGCTGTGGCACAGAGAAATGACGGGATGGAGGAAATGGCAGAAGTGGGGAAACCAGTTATGGGCAATTACAATGATTCAGGTGAGAGACGACAGTGGCCTAGACCCGGTGGTAGGTACTGTGAAGGAGGTGTGCGCAGTGGTCAGATGAAGAGGGCTGAACGAGCAAGAACAGCCAGAAGGTGAGTGTGTGGTGTCCTGAAATGAAAGTCAAGAAAGTGTTCTAAGAAGTAACCAACTGTACTACATGCTGCTCACATGACATACGATCTCGTTCAGTACTTTAGGTTTGTCTATTCTTTTTAATCCCACAAATTATTACTCTTTTATCAGAACAATGTTTGCTTAGAATTATGCATGTTTCCCTTTAATTTACTCACTATTCCTTCTTACTTCATCCTCCTGAGGTAATTTTCCTTCTTTCTAGCACATCCTTTTAGACATTTCTTTTGCGCAGTTCTGTTGCACACTCTCAGTTTTTCTTCTAATCAGAAGATATCTTTATTTTGTCCTTGTTCTTGGAACGTAGTTACTGGGCACACAATTCTAGGTTGGCAGTTCTCTTTCAGTACTTTGAAGACATTCTTCAACTCTGTCTGGCTTCTGATGTTACTAATCAGAACTCAGCTGTCACTCTGTCATTCCTTTGTAGGTGATTTTTTTCCTACTTATTTTTTAATGTGGTAAAATACACACAACATAAACTGTACCATCTTAACCATTTTTAGGTATACAGTTCAGTGGTATCAAATGCATTCATACTGCTGTGCAACCATCCCCACTAACTGTCTCCAGAACTCTCATCTTATAAAACTGAAATCCTGTACCCATTCAGCAGTAACTCCCCATTCCTTCCTCCTGCCCCAGCAACCACCATTCTACTTTTTGTCTCTATGAATCTGACTACTTGCGATACTTCATATAAGTGGAATCATATCATATTTGTCTTTTTGTGACTGGCTTATTTTACTCATATATTGTCCTCAAGATTTATCTATGTTATAGCATGTATTAGAATTTCTCTTTTTTAAGGCCAAATAATATTCCACTGTTTGTACGCACCCCATTTTGTTTATCCATTCATCCATCAGTGGTCACTTGAGTTGTTTCCATCTTTTACTTACTATGAATAATGCTGCTATGAATGTGGGTGTACAAATATATCTTTGAGACCATGCTTTCAATTTGGGGGTTATATAATCAGAAGTGGATTGTTGGATTACATAATTCTATTTTTATTTTTTATTTTGATTAAAAAGTACTGTTTTCCACAGTGGCCGCATCATGTTTATATTCTCACTAACAGTGCACAAGGGTTCCAATTTCTCCACATTGTAGTGATCTTTTTTTTCCCTCTGGCTGATTTTAAGATGTTCTCTTTATCTTTGGAGTTCTATAGTTTCACTATGATAAATCTAACTGTACTCTTCTTTCTCTTCTGCTTTCCTCTGTTTCTTTCCTTAATTCTGCTTGTGATATGTTTTGCTTCTGAGATCTGTATATTCATGACTTCCATCAGTTCTGGAAAATTCTCAGTTATTATCTCTAAATACTGCATCGCCTCCATTCATTTGTTCTGGGACTCTGATTATATATATATGTATGTCTCCTCATTTTATCCTCCATATTCTTATTAACTATCATATTTTCCATTTCCTTGTCTCTCTGATCTATAGTCTATGTAATTTCTTCAGATTCACCTTCCAGTTCAAAAGCTCTCCCTCGCTTGTATCTGATGTACTACTGAAACAAATTTTCGAGTTTTAGGGTATAAAGCCACAGAATACTTATAAGAATATCAGGAGATTTTATATTTTAAAATCCCCTGAACATGACACTGCTTAGCAACATTAACCAAAGACTGAAAAATGAAAGCAAAAGAATACCTGACAACTTTGATGTGTTGGCTTCTTATAAAAAAGAAAGAGGACGGTAAACATAAGAGGCAATAGAATAAGGCACTTGCTCTCTCGGGTTTCCCAGATCTACAAGCATGAGTTTTGACAAATTAAGTTATACGGAACTTGTAATTACATTCTCACCTTTATACTTCCCCCAATAAGATCAGGAGGCTCTTCATCTGTTTCTAAGGCAACATTTACAGAGGCAAAGGGACGACTGGCCATCTGCTGCATCTCTCGAAGAAGTTGCTAATGAGTAATAAAGCAGATATTAATGCAATGAGCACTGAGGGGACTTTATTAGAGAATACTACATATTAAAAAAACTTCATCCTCTTCTCTGATTCGAATAAATCAAACCCAAAATGATATTTCTGAAACAGCTGGGAAAAGCTGGACATGAACCAGGTACTAGGTAACATTAGAAATTATTAAATCTTGTTGGATGTGGTAACAGTATTGTCATTATAGTAAAGAAAAAATCTTCATCTGTTGGCTATGTATACTTTAGTATGGATAGAACACCATGATGCCTGCTTGTTAAATACATAAAAATAAATGACACAGCCCTATCTCCTCATATTTTTATTACTAGATTAAAGCCACGCTTTCTTTTTTCCTGCTTAAATTTGAACCAAGTATTTACATGGCAACAAAAACCTGCCCCTCATTACACAATATTTAGGAACTGAAAAAGCTCTTTATTCAGAGAGGTGGTGTAAGCTAAAAACATAAACAAGTGTGAAGTTTTGCAAAGTTAGAGGGACAAGCAGGGGCTCTGGATTTAGAGAGGCATGGATGTGAATCCCTGCTCCAACGCTCATCAGCGGTGTGACCTAAAAAAAGGTGTCCAAAGACTCTGGGCATCAGTTCCTTCCTCTGAAATGGGTTTTCAAACCCGTAACTATGTCCGCTGGATCAAATGAGATACATTAGCTCATGGCTTGGCACATGGTGGGTGGTCAATAATGTATCATTAAGGATATTAGGGATCTGGGCATGTCACTGAAGTTTTGAGGTCATGTCACGGAAGATGACCAGGTCTTACTTCAAACCATTCCCTTGGAACGACTGTAGGAGTGAGAATCTTGGGCTGAATAGATCATGGCTCTGTTTTAGAAGGGCATTTTTATGTCAAGTATTTTTCTTGAAATACCAATAATAACATTCCTAGATCTCATTAAAGCTGTTGGTCTATTTACTCAACAAATACATGCAGCAACCTAGTCTGGGTTGTGTGCTATTTTGAGTGCTGGAGTCACAGTAAGACAGAGTACCTACCCTTCGCCAGTTCTCACTCATACAGTTCCTTTATGAAGAGTGCAGGAGATAAGGTGGGTAAAAGCACTTAAAACAGAGCTTGGTACATAGCAAGGGCTTAAGCAGTGTTAACTGCTATTGTTTTTGTTATTATAATAATAGCAAATCATTTCTTCTACAATTGTGAGAGGAATAGATCATGACTGACAGTTTAGAAATGATGAAATATATTCTAAATAGTCAGGTTCAGAGTAACAGTAATTTTAAATCACTACAGTAAAAACTTAATTTATTGGTTGACCAAGTGCATAGTAAGCTTGCTTGCTTGCTTATTTATTTATATTTTTTAGGCGAGGCAATCCTTGGTTGATCTCAGAGATTGCAAGGACCTTGTCAGCTTACAATCCTTTAGTTTTTAATTTTTTACACCTACAGCACCTGGTCTTCCTTGGTGGTCTCCCATCCAAGTACTAACCAGGCCCGACCCTGCTTAGCTTCCGAGATCAGACAAGATCGGGCTTTTCCAGGGTAGCATGGCTGTAGACCATGGGCCGTGGTTCCACTGGGGCGCGAACCCAGGACCTTCTGAGTGTAAAGCAGATGTGCTAACCACTACACTATGGAACTACATCCTAATGAGAAATTTTTAAGGTGCCTAAGTGGCTGATTGTGCGCTCAGTGTTATTATGAAAGGCCGAACTACTGAGCCCTCACATCTCCAGCCTAAGTTATGGCCAGGGTTCTGGCAGGAAGGGGAAAAGAGGCACCTGTAAGTTAATATTAGAGTTTCCTTTTAGAAAGTTAAAGCCATGTGGGGCAGAATTAGTTATACTTCATGCAGCACAAATTGAAGTCTACCCTTCATCTACTGTTGAAAGGGCAGCATTCTTCTCACTGTGGATATGCCCATCAATTATCACTAAGTAGCTACCTAAACTGCTTAAGAGAAATATGTAGAAAAGAAAAAGCTCTTCCAGAAATCGTTAATCTTTGTCCACTGAGGCTTACCTCTCTACGCCTGGAGGCCCAACAACTTTGTTTGATCTTCCAAACCACAGCAGCCACCAGGAGCAAAGAGAGGAAACAACTGTGAGAAAGGAGAGTACTGAGTTATTATCCCATCCCCCAGAATCAGCATCACTGTCATCCACACCTCAGGCCAGGCAGGAAACACTCCCCCAAAAAACATCTCCAAGCTCCTCTCCGATGAGTCATCACAACCATGTCCTGGTTCACAGGATGTAAAGTGTGGGAAGACTTTGATAAACTGAGCTTCCTGACCGGACCTTTCGAAGGTATTTTCCCTATAAGGTACTGGGAAAGAACTCTGACCTTTATGGAAATGGCCCATCATGGCTTATCCCAAATAAGAAAAGTTATTCTAAGATAATTATGACAAATAACAAGCATGCTGTATAATCAAAATTAGCAAATATTCATTGATTGGCAAAGTCTAAAAAAATGAGATAAAGTAACAACTTCTTAAAAGAGGCTAACAAAGAATAAATTTATGTGTAATAATATATATTCAATTATATTTTTACAAAGTAAACACTTTTTTTTATAAAGTGAAACTATCAAACTCAAGCCAACAACTTTATTAAAAGTATTAGGAGAGCCTAACTCCCAGTGGTCATGTAACTGCAAGTGATTTTAATGTAAGGAAGAGGCAAGAGAATTCAAATGTTAATCAAGCCACAATCAGAAACTGCAATATGCTGATCAGCCCTTCAGCCCAGCCAGGAGGACACCTGCAGAACAAAGGAAGATTTCTGCTGGGATTGCTAACAACCCTTTCCCCACAGCAGTGAAGGGGAAAACAAGAACATTCATTCCCTGTGGCTAAAATCATGGGGAACCTATAAATTAAAGGCTAAAAACTGTCAGCAGGCCTTTCACTCTACATATTCTTACCTTTTCACGCTACATACTCTTCCCCTTCCCCTTCCTCACTGTATGTCCATGTCAAAGGAAATGGGTTAACACAGTCTTTTAAACTATAACTTTCAGGAACTAAAGAATGACATATAAACTGAATTCCCTGAACATTCAGGGTTCCTCTCACTGCCTTAACTCTTTCTCAGTGTCCTCGTCTCTATTGTCTCTGTCCTTCTTGGTCCCTCTCAGTGCCTTTATGCTGTCTCTCAACTGTCTCTCTCACTCTCGGCCTCTGAGAGAAAACCACATTCCGTCTGTGGAGTGTTACCCCTTTTCTAATAAACTCTTTCGACTCTAACTTTGGCGTGTGTTTTGAATTCTTTCTTCACTCTCTGCAAAAGACCCTCTTCTCCCAGTGCAAGGCTCGGTCAGCACCTCCCACCTGGGGAAATCTGCCCTGTCCTGCATCAATTTCAACTTTCTCTCATTATAAACCAGGTACTGAATGGTTAGAAAAGTTACTGTGACAGCAGAGAACGAATTCCGGTTAAAAGGATTAATGAGCCTAACAAAATACACCTCTTAGATAATTGCTTAAGTATTTTTAAAACTGGCATTTTACTCATTAATTTGTAAAAGAAGTTTGCTATAGAGTATTGTTCCAGAGTGTTACACACAGACATGAGGCTGTTGGCCCCTGCAGTCAAGGTATTCTCTTGAAGACCTCCACATTTACAGAATAGGGTCAACTGGCTGGAGAAAGGCACTCTTATTATGTTAGTAGGACTGAATTTCTGCCCTTTCAGAAATAGAAACCTCATGGCTCCCATATTCTGCCACTTCTCCAAGATACACAAGAGTACAGACCCCTCAAATGGGAATCCTGACAAACCAGAAAGGGGCCCCAGAGTCATCATTAAGTGGGAAGCCTTCAGTTCCTATCTTGCTGGGCCACTTGGCTGTCCTGACACGGCTGGCCCTCCCTCCTCCCTGACAGTGTCTATTTTCCTTTTTGTCAATATCTTGTTTGGCCAGGTCCTGTTCTAGGCTAATGGACTACACTGATGAACTGAACAAAAGACCACTGTTCCCATGGAGTTTACATTCCAGCAGGTGGAGACCAACACAAAACAATATAAAAAAGCAAATTCTAGAGCATGTCAGAAGGTAGTAAGTGGTATGAAAAGAAAAGATAAGGGTCAGGAGGTTGAGTGCCAGTGGTACTCTAAAGCATAATGGTTACATGGACCTTATTTCTTGAGAAATTGACATGTGGGCAAAGACTTGGAGGAGGTGTGGGAGGTGGTGACATGGATGTCTAAGGAAATACACCTGGGCGATGGGGGCCAGTCAGTGCAAAGGCCGAGATGTGGACGTATTTAGGACTGCTTGAGGAACCTAAGGAAGCCAGTGTGGCTGGAGTGGGGCGAGTCAGGCCAGAGACAGAAGTGGAGGTGTAAGGGGAAGGTAGATCACGGAAGGCCCTACAGGCATTATAAGGGCATTGGATTTTACTGAGGTGAGGAGCCAATCAATGCAGGTTTCTGAACAGAGAAGTGTCATGATTTAACTTATGCTGTGGAGACCATTAGGGTAGCAATGACAGAAATAGGAAAACCAGCAGTCTAGGTGAGAAATGATAGTGGCTCAAACCAGGGAGGTGGTAGCAGGGATGTGAAAAGCTCTTTGGAATCTGGCCATAATTTGAAGGGTGAGTCAACAGGATTTCCTGATGGGCTGGATGTAGGTTATGGAAGAACGAGAGAAATCGAGGTTTCTAGACTGAGGGACCTGCCATCAACCTAGATGGGGGAGGCTCTGGGTGAGTAGGTGCAAGATAGCAGATTAGTAGTTTAGTTTTGAACCCATTGGATTCTGAGATATCTACTCCACAGCCAGGGACGGTGTCATGGGCAGATATATGAGCATGGAGGCTACGTGACAGGTCTGGGCTGGAGTTGGCATTTGGGAGTCATCAACATATATATGGTATTTGAAGTAAACAATCTGGATGAGGCCATGTCCTAGAGGGCACCCCAACATTGAGAAGTTGGGGGAGAACAGGAAGCAGTAAACGAATCTGAGAAGAGTAACCTCAGCTTGTCTTGGTTTCCATGTATAATCCTGCTTTTTGTTATTTTTATTCTAACAGATAAACACAAAAAGGCAGCAAAACCAACGTGGAAGGAAATGAAGCAAATGAGAACAGCAGGTCAAGACACTGCTAAATGCAGCTGAGTACAGGGCTGGTTTCAGCGGTGAAGACCCAGCTGTCACTCAGAGGCTTCTCTTGGGACTACCCTCTTAATACAGAGCCATAAAACACCACAGCACAGGTCTGTGCCCCTTGCCCCCCAGGCCTGGGTGGGGCTTCTGTCTTCAATGCAGACTTGTTGAAAATATCAACAACCCCATTCCTTCTACCTGTCCCAGCATTAAGACACGACACAAACAATGCTGCTGATAGATACATGCATTATTCCTCCTAGGGTAATATGACGATGAAGAATTTACTAGTTATTTAAAAAAAAAGGTGGAACTTGCTGATATCCCTCCCTTCTTTTTTCCTACCACTAATTTGGTACAGGTGGAGCTCTCAGCGTTCATCCTACAATTGAAAGAAACAGCATGAAAATTTCATTCACAGAAAAAGAGAACAATCTAGTGAATTCCTATATGCCCATTAATCTTGACAATTATTAACGTTTGCCAGTGTCATTCAAAGATCATTCTTAAGTGTATTTCTTTCAATACTAGGACACTAACCCAAGGCTAAAGGTTCCTTACTTTCTGTCAGCTCTGTACCCAAGGAGAAATCAAGAATACTTTGGCCTTTTTGTCCTAAACCTGTCCCTGCCTTTCAGAGGCTTATATTTTCCTGAGGCTTCTCAAAAATCCACTCCTTGATTCTAGTTCTATCTTTTATATGTCTTCTGAAAACTCACAATTTGTCTAAAAGCTCAGACAAATCTGTCCATTTCTCACCAGCTTAACTATAATTGTGCAGCTAGGAAATTTTTTGAGTGTCCTCAACATTCCTTCCAGAGGGTGAGACTATTAAAGAATGGTCTTCTTTTTCTGCACATACAAGTCTAGCCTTCCTAAAACTACATACACATTTCTTGGCCTCGTCTTGACCTTTCAGCAAGCCTGAACAAAGACATTGCTGCTGCTTCCCAAGTTTCTGTAATTTGTACTTCATCATTCTGGTCAGAATTAGATCTGGAGTGGCAGGACCCCTTATCACTTCTATCTTCTGGAAAATGAAATGGTCAACAAGTCATGGATTTGTTAAATGCCTGCTGTCAATCTGACAAGAGTCTCAGCATTATATCTTGTCTACGGTAGGAATTCCCATTACATTCCCTCCTATTTGCGAGATGGTGTGACATCACTTACTTCTCCTTTTGATGCTCACCCAAATGCTACCCTCCAAGACACCTCTAATTCCAGCCACACAGACTTTCAGGGTGTTAGTCTCTCTCTCCTCCTCCTCTAATAACAGTTATAATCCTAACTACACTAGCGCATTGCTCCCAGAAACGAAGTCCTTTCATATACATTACTTCATTTGCTTCTAAGGGCAAGGAAGAGATTGGGTCTTATTACTTCCCTCTTTATACACAAGGCTCTTACTGGAGTCTGGAGAAGCATCTCATTAAGACACAAACAGGGCTTAACAGATTTGTCAGGATCTAGAGCACACGTCACTGTGCTCGAGGGTGAAGCACATTTCCTAACTCCCCTCACACTGATTTTCTCATTTGAATCATTGACCCCTCTGCCCAAATCTAACTCTCTTTTCTGTGTTATATGAGCTGTTCTTCAGAGTGCTGAGGATTATCTGTATTCTTTTCCTCCTCCCCTTATATGTTTCATGTAAATCCTTTTGGAGCTGGTTAACTTGCTCTGGGAAAATATTTTCTTCTCCATGTTCATGAAGAGGACTCTATTCTCAGCTAAAAGTTCATCATTCTTAATTCTTAAACAAAACCCAGAAAAACCAAAGTTCTGGATTCTTTTCCAAATGTTGCACCTTCAAAAGGGAGAAGTGATGAAAATATCATCTGTCCTTGTTTATTATACAAGATTTTGTGGTCCCTAAAGATGCTCCCCTGATCAAAGCTGATGGTGTCAGTCTTCCACCAACCAGCAGAAGTGACTAATCCTCACTGGGTTGGTACCTGGCAGCAGGGTCATCGCATTCTGTACACATGTTCAAGAAAAGAACATACTTGCTGATTGGAACTGAGTTAGCATACAGCCTCTGCATCCCCTTAAAAGCAAGCCATCGACCAGCACCACTAGGCTTTTACCCTCAGAGAGGTGGTACCTATGGTTCCTTATGACTCTACACATCTTCTGAAGGTCTAGTTTCCTTCATATATTTGAGCATGACAATGCGTTAGATGCTAAAGGGGTGTGTGTGTGTGTAGGGGGTACCCAAGAGATAGTTTCCCTGTTCTCTTGAAGCTTAGAGTCTAAATGGGGACACACATTAAGCAAGTTAAAAAAAACAACAACTATGATAAGTACCATGATGAAAAACAATATGGTTCTATGGGAGAGAAGAACAAGAGGAGGTGACTTAGTTTAGGGGTTCCAGGATGGAACCTTGGAAGAAGTGGTACTGTCCCAAGATTTGAAGGATGAGTGTAGTATAATAAAAAATATACATTTGGTCTTTGTCCCGAGTTCCTGGCACAGAGCTCCTAAAAACCCCTGACACTGTCCTGAGTGAGCGGAGTGTGCCCCCTCCAACTCTTTTTTAAAATATAAATGCTCAATACGGCTTTATTTCTAATAGCCAAAAACTAGAGAAACCCAAATGTCTATCAGGAGGTAAATGGATAAACAAATTGTGGTTTATCTTTACACATAATATTACTCAGCATTAAAAAGGAATGAACTACTGTTTTTTATTTTGATTTAAAACAATTTTAAATATATCTTTACTAGTTTTTTTGTACAAAGTATCTGTACAATTCAGAAGGGTATAATAAAAACGACAGGCTTTCTGAGTCTGAATTAACTATTTTTTACTACGGGTTTATTGAGATGTAGTTCAGTAGTGTCTCTTGTATGCTAATAGTGACTCATGGGAGGGATGGGGGCTGGTTGCCAGTAAAACCAATCTTGTGATTTGGAGGTTAGGGGAGGGGAAAGGTGCTGGAGACTGACTTCAATCATGGAAGGCCAGTGATTTCGTTAATCATGCCTATGTTAATGAAACATTGGAAAGAAGGTTTGGGGACTTTCTGGACGGGTGAACACACTGATGTGCTGGCAGGGTGTCATGCCCAGAGAAGGCATGGAAGCTTTGTATTCTCTTCCCATCCCTGTACCTTGCCCTAGCATCTCTTCCATGAGTTGCATTCTTTAAAATAAAACTGTAATTTTAAGTATAGTGCTTTCCTAAGTTCTGTGAGACTTTAGCAAACTGTCGAATCTGAGGGGGGCTCATGATAATGGAGGGAAGAGGCAAGAGAATGAAAATGTTAAATCAAGTTATATTCAGAGATGCAATATGCTGATCAGCCCTAAAGCCAGACCATGAAGAAACCTGCAGAACAAAGGAATATTTCTGCTGAGATTGCTAACGCACCATTTACCCATACAGTGAAAGGAAAACAGAGTCTTTAAGTGTGTGCCCTACACAAAATAAAATCATTCATTCCCTATGGCTAAAACCATGGGGAACTTACGGATCAAAGGCTGGGAATTCCCTTTCACACGACATATTCTTACCTTTTTATGTTACAAACTCATCCTTTCAACACTATATGCCCATACCATCAAAGGAAAATGGGTAAATAAAGTCTTTAAACTGTAATTCACAGAAACTGAAGAACGATATATAAACTGAATTCCCCTCTCAGTGTCTTTTCTCACTGTCGCTGTCTCTCTCTCTCTCTCTGTTGTCTCTCTGAGTCTCACTCTCTGCCTTTGAGAGGACACCATACTCTTGTCTACAGTGATACCTCTTCTCTGATAAACTTTCTGTTTGACTCTAACTCTGGCATGTGTTTGAATTCTTTCTTGCACTCAGCCAAGAACTCTTACTTTTTCTCAGTTCAGGGCCTGAGCGTCCCCCACCCCCACACCCACTCAGGGAATTTGTCCTGTCCTGCATCAATGAGAACCAACAAATTTGTAGATGGTCAGGCAGAAGTATGGGTAGCCTGGGGACCCATCTGTGACTGATGTCTGAAATGGGGGCAATCTTTTCAGACTGAGCACTTCATCTACAGGGCTTGCGCTAACTCCAGGTAGTGTCAGAACTGAAATGAACCCAGCTGGTGAAGGGTAGGAAGAAGATTGTTCTAGAAAGAAGGAAAAGCGTGTACAAATGCTTTGAGATGGGCAAGAGCATGGTGCTTTTGAAGAAACAGAAGGTAGCCGTGTAGTGGGAATGCAGAGAGAAGATGAAGATGGAGAGGTAAGCAGAGGTGCCACTCGATGTAAGTAGACAGACCTAAACTAAATCATAATTTTAAAGGTCTCCTCTGGACTTTTGTGAATTGTAGAGGGGCCAAAGTTAACTGAAAATAGTCCAGGCAAGACTGGGATGGTTAGGACTAGGGTGGAAATGAAGGTGGAGTAGACCAAGGTTGTAAATGCGGGGATGCAGTGAGGGCGTGCCTTTTGGATGTAAAGGGAGAAAAGTGACTTCAACTAGCAGCACAATGTTGCCAATTAGTGATGTGGAGAAGACTGGTGAGGAAGGATCAAAAAGTTCACTTCTGGACATGTTATGATGAAGGTGGGGATGGCAGAGTTCAATTCAAGAACACAGTGAAAAGCCGGCCAGGGTCAAGCTCTGGAAGAATGTCCACAGTGCCAGGTTGAACAGAAATGGCTGTTCTGCAAGGGAGGCCATGAAGCAGTGGCCTTGGGGCAGTATGAAGTCACAGAGGCAAGAAGAGTCTCACTGGTGGGTGGTCAGTTGGGTGCTTTTGGATCTGGCAAAAGAAGTGTGCTAGCTGCCCTCAAAAACACTGGTGGTTTAGTTGGGGTGTGGGGACAGAAGACAGACTGGAGAAGGCTAAAAAGTAAAAGAGGGTACAAAGAGGGAGGAGGCTCTGAGGAAGTGCCAGTGTGTGTGTTGGTAAAGTAGCACCGGACGGCTTCCTCTCCACTTTCTGCCTGTGCTGAGCAGTAGAAGACAGCAGCTAAGGCAGTGAGCTCTGGTCCTGGGGCTGAGGCCAGAGAGGACATTCAGAAGACAGACTAACGGTATACCCTGCCTAGCAGCACATTCTGCCCCTACTCCACACTCACTGGAGGCTGTGACAGACAGAAACAGCATTCACACACAGGCAAATGTGGAATCTTCAACACAACCCAAGACCGGACATTTTGAGGAAAACCAACACTGTGAAAAAGAGGTACCAAACAACAAATAATATACCCCAAACATCTGAGGAGAGTTACTAATAGCTCAAAATAAGACTTTGGAGTAAAATAAAGTATTATTAATCTCACAAATAAATATGAAAGGACACTGCATTCACAAAACCAAAAGAGGCTTTAAGAAAAAATGCATTAGAAATAAAATGCATTAGAAACATTGTCTAATCACTATGTTGTACACCTGAAACTAATATAATATTGTATGCCAGCTATAATTGGAAAAAATACATGTTTTAAAAAACATTACAAAAAATCATTAGATGGGGTCAACAAAAGAAATGAAACTAATTTCATATTAAATTAATGAGCTGGAAAATACTGCTAAGGAGCTCACCTAGAATGCAGTGCAAAACGAAAATCAGAAAGAAAATTAAAGTTCAGTTAATATAGACGTCAGATCCAGAATTTTCCTCATTCATCTAACAGAGAATTCCAGAATTCAAGCAAGTAGAATTAGAGGAAACAATCAAAGAAATAGAAAAAATGTTGCAAAACTCAATACTCTAGACTCCAGACTGAAAGGGTCCCTAATAAGTATCAAATCTTTCTCAGATCTTTTCTGAGAGAATTACTCTAGGATACAGTTCTGCATAACAACATTCAACGAAGGAAAAGGACACAAAATGGTGCAAGAAAAAAAAAGGTGAAACTTATAACTCTTTCTATATAACCTAACTACAACCTAGAATTTAAATCCCAGATAACTACTGTGTAGGAGTTCACTGCATGGTTGTGGGATAATAATTATGAGGCTCTCTCAGAGCCCTACAGCAGCTAGCTCTTGTAGGAACAGGAAACATGAAGCTGCCAGGAGCTGAGGCCATAATCACATTCCCTCCATACACCATCTTCTTTCTCAACTGACCTCCTATACTTTAGCTCACATGTGGATGGATGCGATACTGTCCAGCACCTGAATTCACACAACTTTCGGCTAACTCGGGGTTTCTTAATGCCAGTTTAACAGTAAGAATCACTGGAGAGCCTTTATATATCACAACAGTCAGGTCTCATGCCAGACCAATTAAATCAGCATCTCTGGGAGTGGGACCCAGGCTGTTGCTTCTTTTTTTTAAGCTTCCCAGGTAGTTCTAAGGTATAGCCAGGGCTAAGATTCATGAGCTAATTGTTTTAGGCTCTCAGAACCCAATTTAAAACTTGTAGAAGCGGCCTCTAATTGGCCCTGTTCATCTCTGCATGTCACACTGTAGGTTTGTCTATGTCTTAAGGTGTCTGCCCTTAAGCTCTAGATCGTTAAATAACTACATTAAAGGGTGAAGTGCTATAATAATAACATGAGGAGGGCATAGTCCAAGAAGGGGTGGACTCTGGGGTAAATGTGCCAGAAGAAGACTTCACCAAGTAGACAATTAGGCTGGGTTTCGAAGGAGGTCAGTGGGTGGGTAGGTACCTTTGAGGCAAATGCAGGGGAGAATTAGATTAAGGGTACCACCCCTCCAGGCCCTGCTGCTCGCATGGCCAAAAAGGAAAGAAATGACAATTATCTTAGAAGGACTCATAATTTGTAGAAGTCACAGGGCAAAGATTCATAAAACATTAAATTTTCAAGAATATAAGGATATCTTTGGCCCAACTCTGGAAGAACCATGAAGGATGGATGGTGTCAGTGAGTCCTGGCTGCTTCGCACTAAGCAGAATAAAAAAGTGTTAGGAAGAGTGAAAAGAGATCTTAGGGTTTTAATATTTCTGTGGTCACATGAGAGAGAGTAGTTTCCTTCTGAAATCTACATATCTGTGGAAGGAAGCGATTTCCTTGTAAATGGGAAGAAAATGCATCAAATTCCCAGCATTCCATAGTGCTGGCATTGTATCATTTGGGACAGAGGCTCTGGGTCCCAAATCAGCTCCAACGAGCTGAACTGGGCATACTCTGAAGAAATAAAATTATGAGTCAATTCCCGTGAGTGGTGTGGCCTTGGAGTTGAGGTAATTAATAGTCTGCCTTGATTCATTGACAAGTTTCTTAAGTCTATCCATTTGGAAAAAAAGTAAAGCCATATTCAAAGAGATTTCATATGGATAAAGGAAGACTTAAACATGAAAAAACAAGAAATAAAATACTCATGAAGAAAATGTAGGAAAAGACTAACAGACCTGCTTAGTGAAAAATACCAGAAAAGACAAACAATTAAAGCCATACACACGGAAATAGTCATAAAATATAATGAGGTCCTAAATTTCAGTAAGAAAAAGGCAAATATACCAAAAGAAATGCAAACATAGGATATAAACAGGTAATTCAAAATGAGGGCTCTAAGAGATCAGTAAACATAATAAAAGAAATCCAAATGAAAACAAGATACCAATGATAACTCCCAGATTAGCAAAATTAAAAATAATAACAATTTCTAGGGTTGCTGAGAAATAATCATAGCAGTCATAAGAGAGATAGGCAGAAATAGTAAGAGATAGTGCATTCCTGCTGTAAGAGAGCAAATTCATGCAACTGTTCTGAGGGACCATCTGGCAGTGTTTTCACATTTTGATATAGTAATTACAGAATTAAAAAAATCTCAGAGAGAATATTTATAGAAAAATGCAGACATATGCAACAAAAATTGAGGATAATCTAAGTCAGTCAAAAGAGGAATGGTTTAATAAAATATTGAACTCATACTATGGGAAAAGCTGTTTTAAACTTCCACATGGGAAAAACCACAGAATACTGAGTGAAAAAAGCAAGTTACAGAACTTGGAGACAACCCATTTTATAAATCGAAGAATCAGAAAAACCATAATTTATATGCAGTGTATACAGAGAAAAAAGTATGGAAACATAAACAAAATATTAACAATGGTAATTTCTAAAGAGTAGAATTAGGGGAAGTTTCAATTTTTACTTTATTTTTATGTTGTTTGAAGTTGTACTACGAACATAAATTACTTTTAGTATTTTATAAGCATTTTTGTCTTCATGCTAATTTTCCACTTTAAAAAGTCTGAATGAAGAGATAATATTTTTGCTTTGTATGTTGTCTCTACAAACTTTTCCCCTTTGTATTATCTATATCATTGTTTAATAGACATTAAATGTGAGCCACATATGTAATCTGAAATGTTCTAGTAGCCACATTAAAAAAGTAAAAAGAAACAGGTAAAATTAACTTTAATAAGTTTTATTTAATGCAAGATAGCCAAAACACCATTTGAACATGTGACCAATATAAAAATTATTGAGATAGTTTACATTCTTATTTTCTACTAAGTCATCAGAATCCAGTGTGTATTTTATGTTATAGGTACGTTTATTTCAATTTGAACACTAGATTTTTATCAGGAAATATTTTATCTGTATTTAGATTTCATAAAATTCACATTTGAAAAAGTAGATTCACATATCAAGGTTGTTCTAAAAATACAAGTTTTCTGATAACTGAATCAAGTATCAATTTTTAAATTATATTTAAATTAGTTAAAATTAACTAAAATGAAAAATTCAGTTTCTCAGTCGCACTAGCTACATTTCAAGCACTCAAATGTTACATGTGACTAGTGACCATTAAGTCTATAGTGATTTTTTAGCTTCTTGTTTGTTACTATCTACTTTTTATTTCCATTTAATTTTTTATCACTTAAAACAAATTTGAGCCTTTTAAACTTTGTTTCTTTGGTTATGTATTATGTTCCACTAGTCACCCTGATTTTGTGTCAGTGCCACACTAATCACTGTAGCTCAACAAAACGCTCATCATCTGGGAGAGCTAGTGAACTGTCTCCCCACCTTCCATTTTTTCTTGGTCATTCTTTCTTGATCTAGATGTAAGGTAATTTTAAGCAATTTTATTTATCAAAGTAGCAAAAATATATGTAAATTTTATTTCTGTTGGTGAAATATAGAAATATAATTGATTTTCTCCCCTAGAAATACTAAAGTATACTTTTATTAGAATTCTTATCTCCCTCCGAGATTGCAAGAGATGCAATGAGTTGCTTCTCGGTAAAGATATCACTATCCATAAACTAATTAAAGGCTATACAGGATGCTGGGTCTCCTACACGTTTAGGAACAAAATACACTAGCAACCGAAGTAAAAACAAAACAAACAAAAAACCTATTACAAGTGAGCTTTATATCAAAAAGTATAATTTGGTAGTGTGACAACTCTCTTTCTCAACCACATCAGTTTACAGCAGGTAGAAGCGAGCCTGTCAGTATGTAGAGGATTCTTGACACGAGGCTACCTGTTCCCCAGCATCACTAAGGAAGTGATTTCTTTCATGGCAGAGAGCAGAGGAGGGTACCTTATGGCCTTCTATGGGAAATATAATTGTATGGTTTTCATGCCAGCATCTACCCTTACTAGTAAGAGCTGCAAAAGATGTATGCCTCCGAACAACATAGAACAGATTTTTTAATATTGCTCTTGTAATTAGCAGCTTTGCTGAATTCACCTATTAATTTTAACACTTTACCTCTAGATTATTTTTAATTTCTATGAATATAATCATGTTGTAGTGATGATTTTTCCTTTTCCAATTCTTATGTATTTTATTTATTATTCCTATCTTACCATATTGGCTAGAACCTCTATCACAATGTGGAATGAAATTAAGTGACAGTGGCATCTTTGTTTTGTTCCCAAATTCAAAGGAAAAGCTTCAAACATTTTACCATTAATAATATGGTTGGCTTTATATATTGTTCCTTGATCAGATTTAAAGAAGGTTCTTTCTAGTCCTAGTTTCCTAAGATTTTTAAATGAATGATATTAAATCTTATGAAATGTTTTCTCCCATTGATTAACATGATCATATTCTTCCCCTCCTTTATGCAATTAACATCAATTACATTGATTGACTTTCTGATGCTAAATCAACCTTGAAATTCCTGGAATAAACCCAACTGAGTTATGATGTAGTAGTCTTTTTATATTACTGGTAGATTTTTGCTTCCTCCTTCATGAAGAAGTTCATTTCTCAAAATATTCTTGTCAGGTTGTGCTAAATTCATAAAATGAGTTGGGGAGTATACCTTCTTTTTCTATTCTCTACAAGATTTGGTTAACATCGATATTATTTCTTCCTTAAAAGGGTATAAGTTACCAATGAAGCTACTTGGGCCTACAGTTATCTTTGCGGGAAAATTTTAAATTATGTATTGTGTTTTAAAACAGATACAGGACTATTTAGATTTCCTATTTCTTGTGTGTCAGTTTTGGTAAATTGTATAAGTTTTTTAAAATTGTTCCGTACCATCTGCTCCATCTTCAAATTTATTCTCATGATGTTGTTCATAAAGTACTCTTCTGGAGAAAAAAATGTCTGCAGGATTTGGAGTAATGCCCTTCTTTATTTTTGACATTATTTATACCTTCTCGCTTTTTTTCTTGGTCAAACTTGCCAGGGGCTTATCAACATTATTCTTATTCTTATTAAAAATCTAATTTGTGGTTCTTTCAATCCTCTCTATTGTATTTCTTCCCTTAAATCATCAATTTTGCTCTATTTATAGTCATTCCTTCTATTCTCTTTAGGTTTAATTAGTTCTTTTTCTGATTTACTGAACGGGGTATTTTTCCCTTTGCAGTATATATCTTTATAAAGCAGTGATTCTCAACCTCAGCTGCATATTGGAATCAGCTGGGATTCAAATGCTTGAGTCCCATCCCCAGAGATTCTGATGTAACTGGTTTGGGATATGGCTTGGGCATCAAAAGTTCCCCCAAGTACTTCTACAAGGCAGCTAAGATTCAGAATTACAGATTTAAAGCTACACTCTCTAAGTACAACTTTAACAGCATCCTACAAGTTCATAATATTTTCTTCATTATCCAGTTCAAATTGTTTTAAAATTTCTGTTTTAAGTGATTTAATTTATATAAATTTTTAATATAGGCAAATGCAATATATGGTTTGTTTTAGAAGTCAGGTAAATAATTACCTTTGGGGAAGTGTGAGGGGGTTGTGCTTGATGGAAATACAAGGGAGCTTCTAAGGTACTGGTAATATTATATCTCCTGTTCTGGGTAGTAGTTACATGAGTATGTTCAATTTGCAATAATTCGTTGGGCTAGGCATGTATGATTTTTAAGTGTTCCTGTAATTTTATATTATTCTTTGATGTAATTTTCCAAGGAGAGAAAATAGATTCCATACAAAGAGTGAGAATTATAATGGTATTAGCCTTTTCAATATTAATACTGGAAGCCAGAAAAAAACAGCATAATGCCTTTCAAATTCTAAGAGAAAATGATTTCCAACCTAGAATTCTGTATTCAATCTTTCAATTAACCATGAGGGTAAAATTAAGACATTTTCCAGACAAGGAAGGTAACAGAAAAGTTTCCCCTGAACCTGTTCTCAAAAACCTACTGGAGATTGTGGATCAATAAAAGGAGGGAATAAAGAGGGAGATGAAGACATAAGATCTGGGAAACAGAAATTTCGATGTGAAACAAAGGCAATGGAAACTCCCAACATGACAGCTGTACAGCAGGCCTCAAGAACTAGTGTACCTGGGAGCAGCAGTCTGGAGGGTTCTAGGGCAGACAGCTCCAAAGGAAACTAAAATGGAGAGCACCTGCTTGTGTTTGACCAAACTGGGAGATTTTTCAGTTCTGTCAGAGTACGTAATAAATAAATCAAGGGTAGCTACACAGAAAACCATTAAAAAAAAAAAAAAAAAAAACTATGGCAAATACATTTAGAATAAGCAAACAGTGATCCCTCATCCAAAAAATGGGGAAATATAATCATAGTTCACTTCAGCTGTGAATAGGAGTTTTCTGGTCATAATTATATAAAGAAAGATGACTGATTTAGCCAAGCATTGAGGGGAAGGAAGGAGATTTTATGTTTGGGGTGTGGGAGAGTTGTCGGGTGAGGTAACATAAGATAATAAATCCTCATTTTCTACAGTAGAACATCAAAAGATAACAGAACTGAAAAATCAAGAAATAGTGTAAGCACGGAGAAGCAAAACATAGCTAAAACAATTTAAATTGGGGAGGAGAGGGTTGGGAAGGTGGGGGCAGGATGCTGCTACTTCCTCTCATAAACACTGTAGCACTTGTGTTCTCCAGTTATGTGTATATATTATTTTCATAAAAATAAAATTAAACTGGAAAAATCCTATAATAATAAAAGTAATCCTAGGGGCCTAACAAGTCATTATAGCTTTAAAACTCTGTATAATCACCTGACTCATCTCTTGAACAAGAGGAAGCATATATGTAGCACACACCAGTAATCATTATTAATTGTTGCTTCAACCCCAGACCCCACACGAAGAGCCAAATTATTTACGTTTTAGTATAGGTACATGAAAAGCTGCCTCAAAAATTCAGAACATACAAAGTTCATGTTTTCATTTTATCAGATTAGAATGAATTTATACTACTGACATGTAATTTTTCAGGAATATAAATACAATTAGTTTGATCTGTTGTGCAAATATAGGATTATTCATTTATCTTTATGAGCTGATAATGAATGGAATTAAGTGCCTGAATTAAAGAACAGTTATAGTTTGTATAAGTGAAATTACCTGAAGAAAGTCACGAAGAACTGTACCAGGTCCATAAAATTGCTGTGCTGGGAGAAGGCAATCTGTGATAGAAAAACAGGTAGTGAGGTTAGGCGGGTTACAAAATAGCACCATTAACTCAGCCTTCTCGGTTCAAGAGTTAAGCTGAAAGACATACTTTAAATTTTAAAGAAAAGATTAACAAAATTTTTTTCACTTGAGGAAAAGTATCTCATTTTGTTAGTTTTTTTTCTTGGTTAACTGCCAACCTTATAGCCGTAAGAACTTAACTCTTGTTTATATATCAATTAGCCTATGGTAAAATTGGTTTTGTTACACCTTGTTTTGCTTCAAGTCACAGAATTCATCAACGACGTTAAATGAGGCTTCGAACACCTCCTCCAGCGCCCCTCTGCTCATG
The DNA here is from genome assembly GCF_902729225.1 of Pteropus medius. Lineage (NCBI taxonomy): Eukaryota > Metazoa > Chordata > Mammalia > Chiroptera > Pteropodidae > Pteropus > Pteropus medius. The sequence goes on from NW_024342471.1 coordinate 3,411,694, forward strand.
ACACCATATCTAAGTTCTTAGAGCCTGACCTTGAAGAGTCTGACGTCAGACTCCTATGTGAAAATCCTAATGACAGGCAAGCCAGTTTGCCTGCTACCTCTTTGTGCTTTATTCAGACAAAATACTCTCCTGGTTTGCTTCAGATTCCAATTCTTGGTCTATGACAAGGTGGGCAGCTTCACCTTGTGTCCTTCATTACTTGGACATTTATGTGCTCAATGTGTACTCGCTTCAAGATATTGTCCTTTTGTTTAACTGCGTCTCAATTTTACTAAATTGAATATCACCTGACATTCAATGTAACATAAGCTAGAACTTAAATAACTTCATTGTACAGTTAATAGTTTTTAAATCAAGAATATAAAAAATTCCTAAATGCTTTTAAAACTGACTGTAAGATTCATCTTGATTTCAAAGATATTAGGATATAAAAAATTTGCAGGATTTATTACTAAGTATGACAACTGTATCCTTATAATTATTATCTACTATACATGTAGTCTTAGCCAGATGTTATGGTGTATTCCTTTTAAAAAAAAAAAAGAAAGAAAGAAAGAAAGAAAACACAGCCCTCTTTGGAGAGAGAATGATACTATGGATGAAACAATTACTGAATAAGGTGACAACTGTTCCAGTACAGACAAATACGACCAGAATCAGAGAAGTAAATGATTAGCATCTTTTCCTAACCCCACCCGCCTACCTATATTTGTCAGGCAGCAACTCCCATCCTGTGGTAAAAGTGCTACGCCCAGGCCCCAGCATCATAACAATTTAATGCTTTGCATTCTTTTTACAGCCAGACTCGGAGAGGCAGAAGAGGTTTCCACTGTTTGCCTTTTTGATGGTCTTTTCTTTTTGATATTCCATAAATAAAGTACCAATACTACCTATTTAGGCCACAGAATATTATGGGTCTTATAATTTGAAGATTTTGTGTCTTCCCTTTAGCCACCACTTATAATTAGAAATACAAAGATAACATATCACAGATAAAGAAATCCACATTCCTTGCTTTTCCTTCATTTATTACAGTAACCAGTCCTAAATAAGGAGGCTCCTGAGAATATGACTACAGTCCTCACATAAAAGCTTTTTTGTAAAAAATAAATTTATTTAAATTAGTTTCAAGTATATAGTACATTGTTTAGACATCTATAGTGTCATAAAACGATCCCAATTGCTCCCTCCCTCCCCTGGACCTGCACTTAGCCATCATATTAATGTTAACTACGTTCCCTCTTCCATGCTCCCCATGACCAACTATCAACTACTATCAACTACTAATTTGTACTTGTTTAACCTTTCACCCCATTCTCCCAGCCCCCCTCCCCTCAAAAACTTTTTAATAAGACTGGAGAAGGACAATAAACAAAGTTATTCAACCTTGAGGAATGAAGACTCCAAGTTACAACACATAAAGGAGAAGGAAACAGGCTCTAGTCCATTCAATTCTGTTTATAGAGCTTAACTTTTTAAAACATTAGGATGTCCTCAGTGTTTAGACTTGAAGAAATCTGTGAGATGTTTTTACTTATTGTGAGATGCCAAAAAGTTTGAATGCCAATGGCACCTTCTGAGGACCTATCAGGTGTCTCTGTGACCTGTGCCACATAATACTCCTCCAGGCAGCTCTCCCAACATTGGGATCCCAACCATTAGCATGGCTTCTTGGTGAAACAGGGCTACACCACATTCATGTCCAATTTAAAATCATACAAACCTATATAAACTGGCTGCCAGTGTGGTTGGTCTCCAAGACTTACATTACTCTAAAAAGGGTCCTCTTTTGTTGCATGTTAATCATCTAAGTCCCTACAGTGACAATGTTTCCTAGGGAAGTAAAAGTCATAATGTAAAAATGTTTATGAATAGACTGACGACTAAGTAACATTTAGCCCTGCTTAACACCCCGCCCGCTGTGTCAGTCTTTGCTTATTAATATTTAGTTGATAGGGTGATGAACTTATTATCCAAACTAAGAATGCTGAGTGAAGGGGAGTGCTAATAAAAATTACACTGGGGCAACAAGCATGAATTGGGCAGTCCCTACTCACAAACTGTCAGATGATGCAAGCCAACTGCAAAATCAATTTTGTAAAAGACAAGATTTTAGTGAAAATGCTGTTGGAGAACTGATCAAACAAAACCATTGACAAACGAAGACTTGGAAGGATTATAAACCGAAGAGAGATGAAGGATAAAGACTTAATTAAGTCCTTCAAAATACTCTGAATAGGATTACAAAATACTCTGGAGTATTTTTAAATCATGCTGAGAAGAAAAATCTGAAGTGAAGGATTCCATTTGTGCGCTGATCTCCTGTGGGAGGGGAGGGGTCCTCGGAGCCTCTGTGATTCTTCTGTGCCCAAGCCACTCACACGTGGGAGTGAGGACAGGTGCCTTCAAACCTCATGGCCATGGGCCAGAGCACTGGGAGGCAGCAGTCAGTGAATGCAGAATGGAGGGCCTTCCCCATATCTCTGGTCTCAGTTAAGCCCTAAGGTTTCTACATGTCACTGAGAGGAGGAGATAGGGCTCTGTAAAAACAGGCTAAGAATGAATTTCTCATCAACTATGGTGAGTAGAGGCTGAGCCCAAGTATACTCGAAAAATAAGAAAAATAAGACATTTCTTACTTAACTACCACAAATTTTTTTAACATTTGTATTGTGCATCCAGTATGTGCAACCCACAAAGTAGGTACCCAAAAACTTAAGTGAATGAATGGATGAATACTGAAATGACTAGGGTCAGACCACAGTTTAATATAGAAGGTATGAAAGAGGAAATTTGCCTTTATCTTCTCCACCAAGAACGATCTTTATTGCTATGAGCATGCAAGACAGGGGAATGATGGGAAAGGACAATTGGCCACCTTGTGAGGTGAAGCTTCCTGGCTTTGAGGCAGCACCCATCAGGCTCTGAGAAAACCCAAGATCTGTGTGTGCCTGGGAGAATTTCTGTAGGCTGCTCCCATGGCACCCTGAGACCAGCAGCTCCACCAGGGCTCAGCTCCACCTGGTCTGGGAGCCCACTGAGACTACGAGCCCTTTGCTCCTCAATTCTCCTTAAGAGGCCAGGCTCTGCAGATGCTGAAGATCTCACATCAGGACCAGAAAGGGCCTAAGTGGCCATGGCTGCCAGCCGGGCTCCTGGCTTCACCATGCCAATCTTGCATGTAGTCTTGGACACTGCAAGGCTGGAAGCCAGAAGAGGAATGAGTCCTCTCTTAAGAATTTAGGCCTGTCTACGAACAACTTTCCACTCAGGCCTCAGCTATGCCAAGGACAGAAGATTCTGTGAACACCGGCTGAGCATATTCTAACCTAGGTCTAGTGCTGACACCTCCTTGAGTTCTGCTATGACACAAAATAACTTTAAAACAAAACAAACAAAAAAACCCCCGAAGTTCTATATGAAACTCTACATTGAGACCACGGGCCCTGGACTGGATCCTAGTGCCCATCACCTGGCCTCACACACCACCCACCTAATGCTGGTTTGGCACAGAAACTGCATACCCAAGCTCTGGTCAGAGCCTCCAGGCTGGTGAATACCACTGAGCCACTCATTCCTGACATGCAAGCTAAAACTCACCATCTATCCACTCCCAGCCTCCCACCTCAATACTGCTCTGTGCTTTCTTCCCCGAGTTTCCTTTCAGCCATTCCTTTACACCACTCTCCAGAATTCCTCTTCCATTTTATCATGTTCACTAATAATTTTAAAAGCATTAAGAACTACATACACTTTGTTGAAATATCAACAAGTACCAAAGGGCTAATTGAATCCTGCTCTCCTCTCCTCATTTCTCCAGAGGGCTCCACCTTTAATTAAAATTCTTTTTAGTTCTTATGGGGGGTTACTTTTTTATCACTAGTTTTTTTGTTGTTATTTCTTCAGTTAGCCATTTTAGGCATCACCTGCTGACTTCCTACTATAATAGAAGGTGATTTAAGCCCTCATCCCCTCTCCCATCCTCCAGTATAGTTAAATCACTGTTCTCTGTGCCTCTGGTAAATTCTATATCATTTCCCTGAGGGTGATGGTGACAGAAAGATGCCAACAGAGACAGGAAATGGATACAGGCAGAAGATGTGCCTATTACCCACAACAGCTGCAGGAGACAGTACAGCCATGGGCAGTAGCTTCCCAGGCCTCACAGCCCATGGGAAGAAGTCTTCGGGCCTCTGATGCACCTCTGTTTGGGGTGAAGTCAATAGCTCTCAGTAGCTCCCTCTGCCATTTTCAGGTGTGTTGGGCTACAGAAGTTTTGCCCCTGATGCCTGACTGTCCTAGAGATTGCCCAACAGTGGCCAATAACTGGTAAAACCTTAGTACAATGTTGTGTGCTTCCTGAAAAGTAAAACAGAAGGTCAGTTCCGAGATACTTCCTAGGTGGCAGGCCCAGCTGAGGCTACCTTTAGGAAACTACCTTTAGGAAGGTAAGTAATATAGTTGGACCTTTATTTCTTATTCTATCACCCATGTTATCTTTTTTCATTTTTTATAATGGAAAATATTAAACTATTTAAAAAGTAGAGAGAATAGTATAATGAACTCAGCTCTAATAATTACCAACTCGTAACCAATCTTGTTTCATCTATATTCATTTTCCTCATGATATTATTTTGAAGCAAATCCTATCACTTCATTCTTAAATATTTCAATATATACAGTATCTCCTAATTACCCTCTCTGTAAAATCAAGGATGTTCATGTCTTCCTCCCTTTCTTTTCTTCTACCTCTCAACTCTTTTGACAAAATTCCAACCTAGAACAATTCAGTCCTCTTAATACCACATTGTGTAGACTGGGATGACAAATTCTTGGTCTCCAACCCCAGCTGGCTACTTACCACTGGTCAGCAATCATTCTGACAATATCAGAAAAAGCTGTCCCTACCTTTATAAAAGTTAAAAAGCTGCAAAAAAGAACAACGTTCTGGTACCAACCCTAAAGCTCTTGTACCTACAACTACGCATGAACCTATCGCATATTTATAGTGTCTACAACTGATTAACACTATGCACGACACCCAGGACACAGAAATATAAAACACTGTCCTTGCCCTTAAGGAAATCTTTGCAGAGTGAGAAACCAGATAAGTCTATGGCTGTGGAAGCAAAGGCAAGGAAAGGAAGTTGCTATGGGATATGCCTAAGGGCTCATCAGATAGACTCCTCCCCCGGGTTTCTACGCATGAATTCCCCCTGGATTCCCCAACTTGGGCCTGGCTCCTTCCAATCCATTCTCCCAACTGCTGCCAGAGGGTCTTTCAAAAACATGGATCTTTGGTCACTTTTTGGCTTTAAGTATTTCAGTGACTCAGTGGTTTTCAGGCTAAACTCCTCAGCTAAAACTTCCAATCGATAATAGCCTCTGCCTAGCTCTCTAGCATCTTACTCACAGGGCTGTCACTTCAGCTCTACTAAACTGGTAGTTCTTGAGAGTGATTGGACACACACCCTTTTCCCACTCCAAACATCACCACCTCCTAACTTCATGTTCCTTAGGACTCATCTCTGATGTTGCCCCTCCCTCCTCACTCAGATTCAGGCGACATGGGATACTCTCCTCAAGAGTATGGGGGCACAGCCCCATCAGCTAGCATCTGACATAGCTCCTGCTGTCTGTTCATGGCTGCTGCTCTGGGCTGGAAAGTCTGTTGAGTGAATGGATGTTAAAGAAAGTCTAGTGGGTCCTGGCTATGGAGAGCTCAGGAAAGAGGTCTGCCAGAGACGAAGATTTATGCATCCCAGCCATAGGTGGTGTTTATAGAGGATGTGGATGAGACTATCCAGGGAGAAAGGGTCCAGAGGAAACCCAAGGGAATGATGTCACTGAAGAGCTGAGAAGAAGTAGCCAAAGCTGCATGTGAAAAGCAGGAAAGGAGACTTTAAGAAGAAGGAATAATAAATAATGATCATGATGAAAATCACAAGGTAGTACAAGAATCTTAAATGCTACGTGAAACAAATAAAGACTCATAATTTTAGTTTACTTCTAAATGTATTTCGAGGCTCTCTAATTCTTAAAACTCTTAAGGTAGAGATATCTAACACCAGGAGGTTTGTATATACATTATTATTATTATACAATAAATACAAACATTAAAAGTATATCTGACATTATTCATAACAAAGAGTGGAAATAACCCAAATATCCATCAACAGATGAATGGATAAACAATATGGTATATCCATACAAGGGAACATTATTCAATCTTAAAAAGGAATAAAACACTGAAACATACTAAATATGGACGAACCTTGAAAACATTTTGCTAAGTGAAGAAGCCAGTCACAAAGGACCAAATACTATGTGATTCAATTTATATGAATTGTCAAAATAGGCAATGGAAAGTAGGCTGGTGGTTGCCAGGGGCTAGGGAGATGAAGGAATGGGAAATGACTGCTAGTGGGTACAGGATTTATTTTTGGGGGTGATGAAAATATGCTAAAGTTGATTGTGGTCATGGTTGCACAACTCTGTGAATATATTAAAAACCACTAAATTGTATGCTTTAAATGGGTGAATTGTATGGCATGTGAATTATATCTCAATAAAACTTTTACTAAAAAAAGTATATCCGAGTCAACAAAAGTTTCATACATCCTTAGCTCAGTATAGTTATCCTGTTAGCACCCACAAACATAACTTTGAACTCTAAATGAATGCTCAGTTCTCAGTACAAATTCTGTGTTGCCTTCACTTGTGAACACTAGCTTCTTACATAAAGTAACAGATGAAACACCCAGCATGGAGAGGGCTTCAATATTCGTTCCACATTACAATAACAACCTCTGTTGCAGAGCCAGTAACAAGCCAGAATCCCAGCTTTACTTCCCACCTTCCCAACTCACACGATGTCCGCCTAGCCTATCCATTCTCTATCCTAAATATCTACCCTTCCAAACAATGGGCCTGGATAAGCTGAGTCCCTGCTCGCTGGGGAGAACAACTAGGACCCCTTTCAGAAAGCCGGGACTGTGGGAGCGGCGCTCACCCACAGGAGCAACTGACCCAAATCAGGCCCAACTGGCCCCAACACACCCACCAACCGACTACACACAGGTCTTTTCAGTCTGGGTGGGTTTTTTAAAAAACTGCATCTACAAAGATTTTTACAGTTAGTTTCGAATTCCCTCAGTTAGCGGTTACAGGTTTTAATCTGTTCCTAATTATGGAAAAGAATCCTGGGATTGGTTCAGAGTGAAGAAACTTGAGTTTAGCGTTACCATTTTTAAAGCACCAATGTTTACATGAATTTCTGGGTAGAGAATTAGATTTCCTCAGTTATTTTGCTTTAAAAAAGGATAAAGACCAAAGTTATTTTGCCTGCACTGAAAGCCACACTGAAATTTAACTGAATGGCCTACATTGCATCATTTAGACATTTCCCTATTCTCTTCCTTAAATAAGTTTCTACATTTTTACTAAACTTGTACACAGTCTCTAAGTGTGCACGCATGTGTTTAAGAGCTAACTAAACTTAGAAAGGCTAAGACTCTGAGGAAAACAGAGCAATAAAGAAACTTAGAGCTCCCTTTCTTGAGAACATGACTGCATCTGCCTAGGAAGACGCCAGCTCAGCTCTCCACACAGCGCACACACAGATACAGTCTCAAGTGCAGAGAGAATCAGCAGCACGTGAAGACACCAAGAACACATGATGCTACAGGTCTAGTTACATTGTTTGTAAATATTGCAGTTAGTTATACCAAAGAGCAAGAAGATGCATTTTCAATAGAACTTACCTGCTTCTTCAAGGAAAGCTTGGCAAACTAAATGGTGAGCACGCCATGTTTATTTTCAAAAGTGCTCCTGAATGCAGCTTTCATAAGGGGATCTTATCCAAGTGAGTGATCCAGCCCAGGTAAAGAGTACCAAAAAATCAGGTACAAAATCGACATCTCTTTGATACTTAAACTTAAAATTAGTACTTTTAAAAGTAAGTGTGGGGAAGAGATCCCTCTAGATGGAAATGCTCTGAAACCATTTCAGTGACTTTCAGAGGGTGGAGCAACAGGGCATCGGGAGGAAAAAAACTAAGAACTCTGCACTGGCAACAGCGCGGCTATCTCAAGCACAAAAGCCTGTTTATGTGCACAGAGCACTCTTTCCAGATGGGAAACACGTCAGCAGCATAAGTCAAGACTTTCACTAAGAATCTTAAAAATATTAATCATGTTTTGGCTATAAGTAACAAAGCATGAAGTTTGATTGGATTCAGAATATCATGAGGTATGTCAGTATGAAAACAATCTCAACTTAAAACAAGCCAATAAATATTTACTAGAGCCCAAATCAACTTTTAGCAAATGTATTTTGAGCTACTCTATGATAGTGTTAGGAGATTTTACTAAATTGAAATTGTACTGACTGGAGCCTACAGCACAACCTCCTTGTGCTCAAATAACCTAAATCCCTAATTGGCCCCCACTAAGTTGGTATGTATACCTTGTATAATCCCCTGCCCTTGTGTGTGGGTGGGCCGGACCTAATCAGATGACCCCTTTTAAAAAAAAAGGAGAGTCTATAGGTTAAGGACAAAGTCAGAGAAAGTTGAAGCGTCAAATTATATCTATATCTATTTTCGGTCTAAACTTTATTTTCAAAAGTTATAGAAACAGAATCGTGCATGACGTAAATTTCTTTAAAAAAATTTTTCCCCACTCAGCAAAATTTCCTTTATTCAAGTTGTTGCATCAACAGTTTGTTTCTTTTTATTGCTGAGTATTAGTTCATGATATGTATATAACACAGTTTATTTAACCATTCACCTGCTGAAGAATACTTGGGTTGTTTCCAGTTTGGGGTTATTATAAATAAAGCTGCTAAAGATTACTATACAGGTGCTACAAGTGCTGGTGTACAGGTGTTTGTGTGAACATCGATTTTCATTTCTCTGGGATAAATGCCCAGGAATGCAACTGCTGGGCTGTATACTAAGTGCAAGTTTAATTTTATAAAAAAAAAAAAAAAAGCCAAACTATTTTCCAGAGTGGCTGTACCGTCTTACTTTCACACCAGCAATGTACACATGATTCAATTTCACGGCATCCTCTCTAGCATTTGGTGTTATTACTATTCTCAATTTTAGCCATTTTCATAAGTGTGCAGTGATATTTCATTGATTTTAATTTGTATTTCTTTAATAGCTGTTGATGCTACAGATCCTTTCATGTGGTTATTTGATATACGTATACCCTCTTTGGTGAAATGTCTTTTCACATCTTTTGTCCATTTTCTAAATTGTTTTAATGTTGAAATTTGAGAATTCCTCTTATATTCCAGCTGCAAGTGCTTTGTCAGACCTGTGGTTTGTAAATATTTTCTCCCAGTTTGTAGCTTATTTATTCATACTCTTATCAGAGTCTCTCACAGGGAAAAAGCTTTTTGTTTTGATGTAGTCCAATTTATCAAATTTTCTTTTTATGGGTTATATTCTTGTTGTCAAATCTAAAAACCTTTTACCTAGCCTTAGGATATGAAGATTTTCTACTTCTTTTTCTTAAAAGTTTTATAGTTTTATGTCATACATTTAAAATCTGTGATCCACACTGAGTTAATTTTTGTGTAAGATATGAGGTTTAGGTTGAAGCTCATTTATTTGCCTCTAGTTGTCCAATTGTTCCAGCACGATTTGTTGAAAAGGCTATCGTTCCTCTATTGAATTGTCTTTACACCTCTGTCAAAAATCAGCTGGACACATTTATGTGGTTCTATTTCAGGCTTCTTAATTCTATTCTGTTGATTTGTGTGTATCCTTCCACCAATAACCACAATGTCTTGGTTACTGTCGATAAACAGTAAGCCTTAACACTGCATATACTGATTCCTCCCACTTTATTCCTCTTTTTCAAAACTGTTATAGCTTGTCTAGAATCTTTGCTTTTTCATACAAATTTAAAATAAGTCTATATCTACAAAAAAAAATGTTGCTGCAATTTTTAAATCTTTTTTTTTTTTTTTTGCTGGAGTGAAATATATATAAGACGTTTTAAGCATTTTTAAGTTTAAGCATTTTTAAGTGTATGGTTCAGTACACTAAAACAAAGATGCTGCAAAGATTAGATAAGAGGGCAGTGTAAATAACTCTGTGTCGACACATTTGAAAATACATGAAATAGCTCTCCCCAGGCTGGCACTTACTCACCAAGGAGAAGGCCATGCTCAGTTCGAACATGAAGATCTGAAGCCCAAGAGCCAGAACCTGGATGAGTTTGAGCCTGGCATCTCCCAGGCTCTCCTTAAGCTGGAGCTGAACTCAAAACCTCAAGGTCCAACTAAGGGAGCTGAATATAAGAGCAGCCAAGGAAACTAAAGTTGGTGGCAGTCAAAAACCTATTATAATCTTTGTTCCTGTTCCTCAACTGAAATCTTTCCAGAAAATTCAAGTCCCGCTAGTACATGAATTAGAGAAAAAGTTCAGTGGGAAGCATGTTGTCTTCACTGCTCAGAAAATTCTGCCTAAGCCAACTTGAAAAAGCCGTACCAAAAAATGAGCAAAAGCATCCTAAGAGCTGTGTACAATGCGATCCTGGAGGACTTGATTTTCCCAAGTCAAATTGTGGGCAAAAAACTTTGTGTGAAACTGGATGGCAGCTGACTCATAAAGGTTTATTTGGATAAAGCACAGCAGAATAATGTGGAACACAAGGTAGAAACTTTTCTATAAGAAGCTCATGGGCAAGGATGTTAACTTTGAATTCCCAGAGTTTCAGTTGTAAACAAAAATGACTAAAACATCATTCACAATTAAAAAATGAGAAAACTTATGAAATTAACTCTAGAAAAAATTATCTTATGTGACTCAAACAAGATAAAATCCAATATCCTATGACTATTAAAGAAGTTGAATCAGCATTAAAAAAAACTCCTCAAATAAAATACCAGAATAAAATGATTTTATAAGAGAGATTATCAAGTATTCAAGGTTCATATAACTCTAAACTTATATAATCTCTTCCAGAGATAAGAAATAAAATGCCTCAATTTATAATTATTAAAAGTCAGTTTAACCTTGAAATAAAAACCATAACAAAGACAGGAAAGGAATATTATTGGATATTCTCATTCATGAAATAGATACAACGTTCTAACTGAAATATTAGTAAATTGAATCTAGCAATGCATAAAGAAAGAAAATAATACGTCATGCCCAAGTCAGGTTTATCCCAGGAATGCAAATGATTTCCAGTGTCCTGGCCTGTGTAACAAGATCAATGGTGGAGCCGTTCACAGACGAAGGAAGCGCAGTGTTTGGAGCTAAGTCCATGAGAATGATGATGTGCTGAGTGCAAGAAGCTTGTGAATATCCAAATAGAGATGCCTAGGCAGCAACCAAAAGTACTGGTCTGGAGCTCAAGTATAAGCTGGGCTGGAGACACAGCACTGAGAATCACCAGTACGGAAGTAGTACCAAAAGTCCTACCAGTGGGATGGAATTACCCAGGGAAACTGGGATGAAGACAGAAGAGAACCAATGCCCGAATCCCAGACAACCCCAATGTTTAAGGAAGAAGATTCCCTAAAGATTGGCCAGAGAATCAGGGAAAGAGAGGACCAGGAAAGCAAGAAAGACAGTGACTCAAATCACTTTACGAGAAGGAGAGGGGACTGCAGAATTCAGTCACTGGAGTCCATTAAGACAGGGCAATTTCAGGATGTGGTGAGAAATGAGGCAGACTACTGTGGGCTGATGGGTGAGTGCATAAGAGAAAATAAAAATAAGGAGTATGGTCAATGCTTACAAGAAGGCTGGCTGAGGAGGGAAGCATAGTGTATATAAGAGGAAAGGGAGAAGCAGATTAGAGGATGAACAAATTTGTAGACCATCCACAACAAGGAAAGAAAAGAGAGTGCTGACAAAGCCTGTCCTCCACATTCCAGAAAGGAAAACGATTGTTCTTTAGTCACAGTCCAAAGGCGTGAACACAAAACCACTAGAACTAGAACACAATCCCAATCCTAATTGATCAGTGACAACTTGCTTCAACTGGTCACATTTCTGAGTCAGCAAACTGCCCCAGCCCCAGCCCGGTGACCATGCTTCCGTGGCTAAAGGTAAACCAGTCCCCGAAAGTCCACCCATCCTTAAATTCCACATTTACCAAAATGAAGTAGGTAAAAGCAGAAAATATTGAGTCAAGGCCTCAAAAATACAGTGGCGGGTGATCATTATAAGTACAAATAGGTCTTGGATAAGAGGAAGTCCACTGGTTCCCTGAGAACAGAGAAAGTAAGCAGATGGATAACAGCAGATAGATGCAGCAGGTCACATGAGCCTTTAGACCTACACTTTCAGGGCACATGTACAAAATATCTGAGACATAAAAAGACTACATAAACTGTATAGGAGCAAGCTGGAACTCAAACCCACGTTTGTCCGAATGCAAGGGCCTAGGCTCTTTAACACGACCTTGAACTGCCTTTTATTACACTCTGTCCTACTCTACTCTCCTTTAAACTCGGAGAGCATTTGGAGATTTTTTCATGTGGCACTTTCCACACTTGGCTTTCACAGATTTTATGTGTGTTTGTTTCCTTGATGCCCACCTTATTCACTCGAGAATTAAAGCTCTTTGTGTAGCACTATAGGCATTTACATGGCAAGTGCTTAATGAAATTACAGTTGCAATTATCAAATTTGTTTGTGTCAAGTTGTTTTCAAAAGCACTGATAATTTTCCTTTATATGATTTACACCATCTCCATTACAATCTTCTTTACTGTATTCATGCGCTCAGCACTCCTTTGCCATAGATACTACAGGGACAAAGCAATATTGTACATGTCATTTACCGCAAGTTCCAAATTAGCGAATTTGGTCTCTACTAAAAGAGATGTCTGCAGGTGAGACCGAAAACCATATCTTACCTGAATTTTGATGGGCCAGGTGAAATTACTGACATAAACAAAGAAAGTGATATTTGGGTGGTTGCGAAAATCAAACTTTTCATTAGAGAAGCTATCTTTGTACTCCTTAATGTTGGTTTTTGAAACAACAGGCATCTCTTCTCCAGCCTGGGTTCCAGCTGTTAGAAAGAAAAAAATGAAACAGAAGAGCCTTTTTTGAGAAGGCAGAATCTACTCTCATTAATAAGGATAATTGCATTTGCTAAACACTTACTATGTCCCAGGAACCGCCTTTAAGAGCTCAAGCTCATTTAACCCTAACAATAACTCTATTATTCCCACTTACAGATAAGGAAACTGAGGTTCAGAGAAACTAAGCAGCTTGGTTCAGGTCATACAGCCAGCAAGAAGCGGAGCTGGGATTTGAAGCTGGGAAGGCTGACACACAAACCTGTGACCTTAACTAGAATGGTTTTACCAGGAATTCCTGCAACTCCCCTCCACTAAAACAGGCTACACGTGGCCATGAAAATACAGATACCACTAGAATCCTATTAACAAGAAATGGCATTTCCACAACACTTCAATTGCTCCGCATTTCCCCTTTACACTTATTTGGCAGTGCCCCAGATGCTCCCTACCAGGGACACTGATTCACCCTTCACTTCCTAATTAGCAGTGACCTCAGGTCCCAACAGTAGCAGGGAGGTAGGGATCACTCAGTTCCTTCTGCAATACAGCTACCACTGTATTTAAGTCCCCCCAATCTGGTATAAACTCGTCCTATTCCTAAAGAGTCCTTCAACATTCCATATTCTCCCTCTGCCTACCTAGAAACTATAGCATCTATAAAGATTCATGAACTAGATTTTTCCCACGATTGGAGCCAGATCGTTAGGTCCTCACTGAGACAGTCATTGCAAATCATCATTCACATGCTCATAGATGTTGCCTATCTCAAGATAAATGCTTCAGGAATTCAGACTTTTTTAAAAAAAAGTCTCTCCTCACTGCAATTTTCAGATTCTTTTCTGAATTCTATACAGTCTTTTAAGACATGATAAACAAAGTGATATGCAACACTAATGATTTTATTTTGCTTCAAACTGGTTGTGTTTTGACCAAAACAGTATTGTATAGTAATAATGATGAAACGTAGTTACCATTTAGTGAAAAGTTACTACATTTCAAGCACTAAATTGAGTACTTTATTATCTCATTTAATTCTTACTTTACATGGCTACTAGCTGTTTTTATACACAAGGAAACAGGCTCAGAAAGCTCAGGTAATTTGACCAATAGCACAGTGCAGTATAGTAAGTAACAGACAGAATTCAAACACCCAGGAATGTCAAGCAATGTTCTTAACTGTGACATAAGTCCCACCCTTTACATTTTTAGATTTTTTGCCTAGCATATCTTCATTAGTGAATCACAGTAAGATAAAAAAAAAGAAAAAGAAAAAAAAGATAGCAAAAGCTGTGCTCTTAGAGCTTGATTTAATTCCCACGTACATTTTCCGCATACCTACTAAAATCTCATTCTGTTTTAAATATTTCCATTTCTTGAAACTATGAGTCATTTGCATTTTTCACTTCTGAAGCACGGATGGGGATGATGATGGTAGTGCCAGAACAGCGGCTGCAGCAATGTTACTAGTGGTGGTAGTGGGGCATGGGTCGGGAGCATGTGCTGAGCCTGACACCATGGTTGGCACTGGCATATATAATCCAATTTAATCCATGCAACAATTCTAGAAGATAAGTATTATTATCTTCTCTTAATGATGAACCCTAAGGTCTAGAGAGGGGTTTAGATATTTGCTCAAGGTCCCTCAGCTGATAAGTGGCAAAGAGGGGTTTCAAACCCATCTGTCTGTCTCCAGAGCCCCCTTTCTCAACTCCTACATCATTTTTTCAGTGTATTACCTCCACCTGGAAGGTTTTTACCTGAGAAGCTGGCAGCCCACGTGATATTGAGGTTGAAGTTTTTAGAGGCATTGATGAACATGTCCAAATCCCTATTTTGCTGATGAGAGGTACAGATAATTAGAAAATTAATTATAACAGTTTTCAGGTTTTAAAATGAAGCAGTAATAAAATTTTACTACTCTCATTTTTCTTAATTTCAAAGCAGATATTCTACAATGTCTTAAGAGAAATTCACACAGAAGAATTAATATAATTTCTAACCAATATAAGCAATATCCCGCAAATATATTTTTTCTCCTATAAAAGTATATGGAATTTAATGCTTTATCAAATGTCTAACTCCATGAAAAAGTATCTTTTATTTATTTATTTTTTAAGGCGAGGTAACCCTTGGTTGACCTCGCAGACTGAAAGGACCCTGTCAGCTTATAATCCTTTATTTTTTATTTTTTATGCCTACAGCACCTGGTCTTCCTAGATGGTCTGTCACCCAAGTACTAACCAGGCCCGACTCTGCTTAGCTTCCGAGATCAGATGGGATCGAGCTTGTTCAGGGTGGCATGGCCGTAGACGAAATAGTATCTTTCAAAATGACCCTCACTAGAACACAGTGACTTAACACCTTGCAACCTATGTTAGGGGAATCAGCCTCCTAAAGATCCTCTGGGAAGCAATTTCCAAATGTCCAGACAGTAAAACACTTGATCAAATGCCCCAAATTACATGTATTTATAAATTCAACCTATGTACTTCTGACCTGATAGATTATATACAGTGTAAAGTTCTCCAAAATGTAAATGGTTTTTTAAGAAGTATATAAAGCTGAAATAAACTAAATAAAAAATACTCTGACTATATTTATGATTTTAATAAAATTTTTCTCACTAAAAATATTATTTCGAAGATGACTAAATGTGTGTTGTTAGCTTTGAAAACCTTGTTTACCACTTAGAGATACAGCAATTTGAAGAGCTGGTTTAATTTGATTCTTGGTTTTAATGGCTGAAAAAGATATCTCTGAGAATTGTGTTGAGCCAATTTAGCAAATAAATCTCTTTCTTGGGGGTCAATGAATCATTTTTGCGAATGAATCAGATGTTGTATTTTTATATTTCATAAACGAATCCAATCCTGCTGAAATTCTTCATTTTGTAAGATCATAAAACAAGTTAGAAAATTAAGATTTTTAAGGGTGTTGTTTTGATAGTTTTTACAGGACAAAATTAAATGGAAACATTTCCAAATAGTCATTTTAAAAATGTGATTTCCAACCAGAAGCTTCACAGAGCAGTTACCACCTCATTTATTGATATACCCTCTCCTTCCTCTTGAAGAGATAGCTCAAGTGTTTATTTTTAATTATTTGCTGGCAGCACACTACTAACAATTACTTCTTTCCGTGGAAAGGATAAACTTGAAATCCTAGTGCTTTAGTAAAAGACAGAACACACATACACTGAATAATTCTATTAAATATTATGTCATATTAAATATTATGTCATAAACAGAGAGGTCCAAAGATTTTCATGGTCACTCCCCACCTCACGAAGAAGTATTACCAAGAGTCTACTACATTTATTTAAAATAAAATTAACAACATCAGTTACCTCCTAAAAGACTGAGCACCTCAACCACTTGTTTATGAATTAGGTAGCAAATAAATTTCATGTGATGCTAAAATCTTATCCTAAAATCTCTCCTTCCTAAATTTTCTTAAACTTAACACAGCCACTCAAATGATATGCCTACAGTTTTTCCGTAAAATATTTTCATTTAAAGTCATGTATTATTTCTATTTCTAAACCTATTCACTCCTGAGAATGAATGCATCTTCGCTAGTATTCTCTCTTCTTAATTTTATCATTGAAATAGAATACAAAAAACAAGTCTTATTTGCATTTAATTGCATAGTAAACATCCCATACTGTGGACTTTATTATATTACTGATTTATTTGTTTTTTAAATTTAGCAATGTTTTTTGATAAAAATTAATTAAGAAATACACTTTGGCTTATTATCATTCCGTTTTCCATGTATTATTTGCCACAATTACTGTGATGGAAATTTTGTAATGATAAATGGTTTTGTATACATTGATGAAAAAAAGAAAGTTCCAAGGAGGCTCGTAAATAATTTATCATCAAGTTTAGAAAAATTTCATTACATACTGGAGTATTAAATGACTTTATATTTCATTGAAGAAATTGTATAGGTGTGTCTTCATGTTCTAGAGGCTTCACTTTTGAATGTCATGCTGTGTTGGCTTCCTTCTACTACTAGGTAGTACCTTACCGCAGGCTGGGGTTCATCATTAACGAAAGTAAATATAAATCCACATTTTTAATAGTCGTTTTAATAATTTCGATTATTTCTTAATTTTATTTCTGGCTGATTTCTTGTTGGACCCAACTAAACCTTTACTGTTTTTACCTTGTAATGAGGCTAACAACTTATTCTAGGAGCAGGAGTGTCACCTCTGCCACCTTCCTTGTATCACTGGAATTAATTTCAATCCACTTTCTTTGTGGGTGCTTTTTAAGCCTCTGATCCACTTGAGTAAATCTGGGCTCTGCAATCTGCCACTCTGATGGGAAGAGTGCCCCTTGCAGTTTCTTCTCATTTTCTGTATGGGGATGCAACGGGCTAATCAGCAAACCAAGTGTGTTGAATCAGTCTGTGTATCAGATTCTGGTAAATCTTAATAACACTGTTCTTGCCTTTTAGACAGAAAGAAGATAAAATTGCAGAGTCTAACATTTCTTTCCTATACCTCTAAACATCATCCTGTGTGCTCCACTCTAGAGACCACTGCTAAGGCAGTGCTTCTATACATAATGACCAAGAAAAAGATCCACACAAATTCAAAATAAAGTAAGAAGACTTTTAACCTTACTTCATCAGGTGTAGCCACAAAATTGATGGCTGTGTAATAGCGGTCATCCTCCTGTGATAGGCTAAAGGTGAACTGATAGTCAATAAGAAGAGTATCTATAGAAAGAAAAACATGTATATTTAAAAACTGAAATAAACAGAATAGGTCTCTAAAGATACAGCTTGATTTTCTCATAAATATTCAATAGCCAGGAAAGCACTTTTGGCTCACTTATACCCAGGGACTGTGGGTTTGTCAAAGGAAATCAAGTCTGTAGGCAGTATTACTTTGTTTGGGTTAACCCACCATACCCTCCTGATATCAAGACTCTCGCTGAGATTTAAGCTCCAGCCTAACTCATCTACAAGTATTAACTGAATATCTATCACATGCTAGGTTTTGCTTAAGGATACAATGCTATAAATGGGGAGCTGTTGGTAATTTTAACTGTTTAAGAAACTACCAAATGGTTTTCCAAAGAGTACTATTTCGCATTCCCACAAAGAACATATGAAGTTTCTCCACATCATTGTTAAAACCTGGCATTGGCTTTTATTTTTCAAAATAGATAAACAGATTATAATGTATCAGATCACAAAAAATTTATTGATGTAGTTTCGGGTTCCACATGGTAACTAAACATTAAAAAATGGCCAGTTTTCCGGTTTTGGTATGGTCTCAAAGGATAATAGTCATAATTATCTGAAAAAGTCATTAAAATACTCCACCTTTTTCCAACTATATGTCTGGTGAGGCCAGTTTTTTTTAATGTACTTTCACCAAAGAGATGGGTTGCAACAGAATGCAGAAGCAGATGTGAAAATCCAGTTGTAGTCTATTAAGCCACAGTACTGGCCTTTGACTCTAGTTATTCTAGGGTTATATCTCATTGTGGTCTTAATACACATAACTAAATGTCTAATGATGTTATCCATTTTTTTAATGGGTTTATTGACCATTCAAATATATTCTTTAGTGAAATGTCTAATTCAAATTTTTGCCTGTTTTTAACTAGAAATGTCTCCTTATTCAGTTGTAAGAGTTCTTTTATATATTCTGAATATAAGCTCTTTATCAAATAAATATATGCTTTGCAAACATTTTCTGTAGTCTGTGGCTTGTTTTTTATTTTTATAATGGTGTTTTTTAAAATAAAAGTTTAAAATTTTGATAACTCCCAATAAACTTTCTCTTTTATAAATTGTGCTTTTGCAATCATATCTAAGAACTCTTTCCCCTACGCAGGGTCATAAAGTTTTTCTCTTGTTTTCTTCTAGAAGAGTATATATTTTCATATTAATATGTTCCAACTGAACATCAATTTTGAGGGGACACTATTCAACTCAGGAAAACAGGTATATAATTACAGTGCATAAGCAAAAACATTAACTCCTTTTTCTCTGCTTCCATAATCTGACCTACTGTGTGGATTCTATTGGAAGAAAATGCATTAACCCATAAGGACCTGGTCACCTTCCCAGATAGCTTTACCTGTCACTGTAAGTTAATCATTAGATATTTTATTTTATGTATTAGAGCCTAAAGAGGTGGTTAACGAAAATCAGTTTCAGACAGAATAACTTCAACTATATTTTAAGAATTTTTTTTATCTATACTCTAAAATATGAAATATGGTGACCCCTCAACCTGCTAATGACAAATGAAATAAAGTCTCAAGAGAATATAAGGAAATGAGAGATGCATATCTCTATACTTTTCTCTGTCTGCTACTGACATATGAACATAAACCACAACCACAATTAAAGCAGCTTACCATAGTATCTATATATTTATTAAACTTAATAGCTGTAGACACATCAAATTAAGGGACACTTCCATGGGTGGTTGCTATATTCCTAGAGCACTTACCATTCTCAAACCAGGTTAAAGACAACAATGAAGTTTTACTGAACTACTTTGCTTCTAGACAAATATGAATTACAAAAACACTTACAATAACATGTTCCTTTGAGAGGATTTCCCTGGTATCGATTTTCTACCTCACATCTAGAGGGGAAAAAATTATGATTATTTTCTAATTGTTATTTAAAAGAGAATATATTCATTTTAAAATCGAGCAAATTCTTTAATATAAACTGCAGTTTTTGAGTCAGTATAATTAAATTCTTCATTGTTACTCAAATCAGATGAACTAATAAGAGTTTGCCTTCATTTTTAATGCTGACTGCCCAGCAGTTCACACGACCAACTGATAACCATTTGCTAAAGCACATGAGATCCAAATATAATAAATCTAGACCTTACTTATAATCATGAAAAACACATTTTCACTTTTGTTGTGGACTATATATTCTTATAAAAGAACAGTTAAAACATTTTTCATCCATTCATGAAAGATTCTCCCTGGATAAACTAATACTGTTCTTTAAATACAAGTGAGAGAAGGCTAAATGCAAGGAATCTTTCTTTTTTTTTTAACCTTGAACATGGTTCACCAATCTGGAAAAAAAAAATAAGTTCTAGTCAAAAAGAAGTATTAATTTCCCCCACAGATATCATCTATGAACACCAGCAAAACCATTTAGGCAGGCACAATGCTATGAACTATGAGGAAAGAAGGGGAAAGTTTGTGTCAAGCACTTTTCCCACATATATGACACAGGGATACTGTGTCCTTTCATCCAGAGCAATTATCAGAACTTGCTTATATCTAAATCTCTTGAAAAGAAAGTCTTTCATAGGATCTATGGCTCACTCCTTTGTTGTATACCAAAACTGAGGACAAGAGTGATTAATTTTGCTGTATTACATTTTTCTGTTTAAAGAAACCTAGATTCAAAAATTAAATTTAAACATGATTGGACTTTTCTTCACATATTGGCTTTAGGACAGCATGAAACCAGTAAACACAGACAGTGGTGTAAACTATAAAATGCAGACAGAGCAACACCCTCCTGAATGCCATTACCAAGGCCTTCATCACTGGTGACATTATTATTACTAGTGTTCCTTAAGAGAAACGGTTTGCCAATGACATATCTGCTTACATTGGTTCAATATTTTGATACTACTAAACATTGCTCTCTTAAGTCTCCTCTTGAGAGAATAAGTAAACCTAGAGCACGTGTTTTATGAGCACGTGTTTTCTGGTGAGGCAGACAGGAACAATCTCTCTTTTAATTCACCAGGACACTAAAAATTGTCACTAGTCCCACTAGTGATGGATGAGAAAACAGAGGTTTAGCACAGTTAAGTGATACGACTCATGAGAGGACCCTACTCAGTGGAAGTACATCCAGGGTTGAAACCCCACCTCTGCCTGATGCTGCATCCTTATGCACACTTCACCAAAGAAGGAGGGATATGTCACAGGGAAGAGGATCATTGCCACTACTACAAACCAAAATGCCAAATAAAAAACAAATGCACCCTCCTGACGAGACAAAAACTGTGTAGTCGGTGAAGTTAAAAGACTAATCCCGCCATCCTCCTCAGATGGAGGCTGGCCAGGCTAGACCTGTCTGAAGTGGAAAGGGCAAAATTCCAAATCGATTAACTCGGGGATTCCTTAGAGCCCATGCAACGAGGCACAGATCCAGCTGATCTGGCTGTCAGTCACTAAACCCAGGCGTGGCCTGTGGCAGAACCCTGGGAGTGTGATACTCACAGCTGGCACTCATCTCCCTTGACGCCCTTGGTGGTGCAGAAGCACTTGCCTGTGTTGGTATTGCACAGCGAGGCGTGCCCATTGCACTTGCATGCTGGGGAGGAGGAAAAGGAATGGAGGTCACAACTGGCTTTAAAGATTACTATCAGAGACTTTCCTAAAAAAAAAATCATTTTATCTAAATTGGATTTGATAGGAAAGACAGATTGAAAGTATTTAATAGTTAAGATTCTTGTTTTTCAGCTAATAATTTATCTCAAATAATGTAAAGACAGCATTAAAAGAACCAAAGTCAAAGGATAGGAGGAAAGATGTTATTTCTGCTCCATCTGAAGTAACCACTATTTTGATCTTTTCAATCGACTGTTTTTCACTATTATGATTCTTTCATTTGTTTAATAAACATCTATGAAGCATCTCCAGTGTGCCAGGTGCTAAGTGTGGGAACAAAGACACAGTCCCTGTCCCCATGGAGATGCTTTGGGCGATGATTACCCTGAGAGGCAGGGTTGGTTAGGCTGTGCTTCACCTCAGCTGAGGTGCCTTCTCCATGATGGTCACTTTTCAAGTCACATCAGGGCTCAGAACTGGGGTGGGATTCCAACAGCAGGTCTGCATTTCAGAGACCCTTCAGAACTCACCCCCCTTCCTTGTCTTCTCCTTAGCCTTCATAGAAAATAACTTGTCATCTTCTTCTTCTACCCATCAACACCTATTTACCTTTTCTCATCCAACACATAAGTGTAAGCTATGATAAATTTAATATTCCAGTATACTCAATACCTTTGCACTTTACAACTTGTTTTTCTGTGAATAAATTAAAGGCATTAGGCTGGAGACGGATATACTTTTACAAGAAATACTGCAGAGAAAAGTATTACCCAAAAAACCCTGTGAAATGGAAGGGTGTAGCCTTTAAGAGAATGGATGCTAGAGTCAGAAATATGAGTGTTCAACTCTTGGCTCAGTTGAGTATGGAGAGGGGATGCAGTATATTAGTAAAAAGCAAAGGCCCCAAGCCAGTTTGCCTGAGTGTGAATTTAGTCTCCTCCACTGAACTCCTTTGTAACTTTGGGCATGCTGTTTGACCCTTTAAGTCTCCATTTACTCATCTATATGATGGGATAAAAACAGTACCTATTTCATAGATTGTTGTGAGGATTAAATGAGATAATAAATGAAACACAGTAAGCATGCAATAAATCATGGGTATTAGCCTTAGCATAAGGACTATACAATTTTAAGAGAACTTGGTGCCATCCATACTATTTTTTAAAATTAATTAATTAATTTTTTTTTTTTTATGGTGACGCTGGTTAACGAAATCCAGCAAATTTCAGTTGTAAACTTTAACAGTAAGGCATATATATATATTTACACTAAATCATGTTTTCTATTGTGGACTGTAACTCTGAAAAATATAGCTAGCTCTAAAGTCTGGACAACTGCATTCAGTATCCACAAATGCCACAGAGGAGGATGTAATTTTTCTAGATGGCAGCTATAGATACAGGATGACAGCAACAAGGCACAGACCCAGCTGACCTGGCTGTCAGTTTAGGCACCTGGAGGCACAACCACGCCCAGCAGGTAAAGTCACATATCCTGGATGTGGTTCTCACCATGGCCATATCTCAGAGTGGGAAGCTGAGCAGTGCTTGATCATGGGGATAATAAAAGCACCTATGTCTCAGGTGGCTGCCCGTATAATGCCTTATACATATTTATCAATAATCTTCTGATTACTATCGAACGCAGTCTATTCACAAGGAATGGAAAAATATTTTTACTGAGTATCTTTTAATCTGAGCAAGAAATTTTATTTAAGAGTGGTAGGAAATGACATTAGAAGAATAATAATAATTGCTCATGTCTACTGAGCGCTGACTACGTGGCATGTGCTGCTCTGTCTGCTTTCATTTCAACAACCACCCTAAGATCCCTATTTTACAGACAAGGAAACTGAACCCCAGAGAGGTTAAGGGATATACTGCTGAACACAGCTCTCTCCTGGCTCTTCTGGGATGAGATCAGATTCTCAAGGGCCATACTAAGGAGTTTGGAGGTGGAATTTGGGGAGTAGCTAGAAATTTTCTTTTCTTATTTTCTTGCTCAGAATCTGAAGGATCTTTCCATTG
Source organism: Pteropus medius (assembly GCF_902729225.1). NCBI lineage: Eukaryota > Metazoa > Chordata > Mammalia > Chiroptera > Pteropodidae > Pteropus > Pteropus medius. The sequence goes on from NW_024342471.1 coordinate 3,435,130, forward strand.
GAAACCAGAACAACCCAAAAAGTCGTTCATTGGTATCACTGGTCATTTAGGAAAAACACGATTTATATCCTAACAACAGAATGTCCTATTGCTTGCAGGAATCTATTTGACATGCATGGGGAAACATGGGACTATTTAAATCTTTAGACTATACTAGAAGTACTGAGGACTCCAGTTCCTGGTTAAAAACCTAGGTGTGATTTTTTTCCAACCATAGGCTTTCCCTGGCAGGCCTTACAGGGAGAGCTGCCCACCTCACACCAGCCTGGGTGGAAGTTTATGAGAGGAGTTGCGGCCAAGGTCCCAGGACCCCTTGGCTGGCCACCTCTTTCCCATATTTGCTTTCCTAGCTCAGGCGCCTTCATTCCTAGGTCTGTCTGAGCCTTGGGCAGAGGTCTTCAGGAGCCTCTGCTGAGCCTCCTCATGAGGGAGAGGAAGCCTTGAAGACACTTCCCCACTCTCAGTCCTCAGTGCTTTTCCACTCCCAGCTCTTCCCCTTTACCCTCCCTTCCCCACCCCTGAGTCCATAAGAGGCTTTTGCTGAGTCTTTTGTTTGGGTTCCCTCGACAGTGCGACACCTGCCCCTAGCTGCCAGGTCTGTGCTCATACACCTGACCTTCAACCAGCTGATTCTAGAAGAGACCAAGGAGATTCAAATCTTTCTCTGTTTAAGCCTCTTGTTTATATCATTGCAGTAAGTGATTAAAGGCTTAATTCTTTCATTTTTGGTTTGTTGCTTTAACTGGCTACTCTGACACTTGGCAGCTCTGCTCACTTTCTCCCAGGCTTAGCTGAGCTCCTGAAGAGTATGACTTAAGAAATACAGTATCCAAAACCAAGTGGTTACTTTTCTCCTAGATATTCGAGTCACAGTGAAGTACTGTGTTCTGCCTGGGTTGCAATCAGTAGTAACCCTGATGGATAGATTTGACTTACGCTGACATTTTCCCCCGTTGGTGGGATCACCATAGAAGCCAGATATGCAGGTCTCACAGTGTTTGCCCGTAGTCAAGTTCTCACACTTCTCACAGATACTCTGATTAATGCATTTGCTGTGCCCATTGCACTGGCAAGCTGAAAGAAAAAAGAATTTTCAGGGGCATGTCCCATGGTAGAACTGGGTGCAGTAAGTTCTACAAGATTTATTTGCAACTATCTCTTTAAGCTCCTTATTGCTTTTAAATACAAAATCATCGAAACCAACCCATTAGAAACTAGTTTGAAAAATAAAACATCAAAAAAGATGTAGTCCAGAAAAACCAGAAATATACCATAGCAAGATGAAAGTCATAGCCATTAAAAATAATTTTTGTTATTGTAAAAATAACATATATTCACTATAATAAATTTGAAAAATATAAGGGGAGAAAATCATACATAATTCCACCATCCAGAGATCACTGCTCATATCTGGAATGTTTTCTTCTAGTATTGTTTCTATAGAGTTTTACACATTTGTGTTCATGTTAATATTCAATTCTAATTTTTTTACTTAGGTCGCAATTATTTTACCACACTATTTTGTGTATCATAAACAAAACTTTAAATGGCATAATGATTTCTATGAAATAAGTTATTTAACCATTTGTTTACATTCTGATATTTAGTTTGGTTTCAATTTTTTATTTTTAGAAAAATAACCATCTTTATATATAAAATTTCCATAAGCTGAACTAGTAAGTTCCCCGATGCGTATAGGATTTTATTAGAAAGGCATAGAAGCCTGGACCTCTCAGTACTGCGCAGGACAGCTGTGCAGGTTTGCACTGCAAATTCCAGGGGGTACCATTCACAGAGCACACAACCTATACCACCATAAACAAAATCTCTTATTCTGCAGCTTTTTCCGCCCCCACCCCCTGCCAGCTTTATTAAGATATAACTGACATATAATATTGTGTAAGTTTAAGGTTTACATGTGTTGATCTGATACACTTATATATTGCCAAGTGATTATCACCATAGCATTAGCTAATACCTGAATCACGTCATAATTTTCTTTTTCATTCTAATTATCTAAGATCTACTCTTCTAGCAATTTTTGCAGATCTGTCTTAGTTGATCAATGTAATAACGTTTTTTAACATCTCAGCAACTTTCCATAGCCTTGCACTTGTTCTGTTTACCACCTGTTTTTGACCCCAGCCCTGTAAGTATTTGAGTTGTTCTATAGATTGTGGCTGAAAAAACTTAAAAATAATTACATCGGTATGACTGCATCAAAATTACTTAAAATGTATGGGATATATATGTTGTTCTTGTGAAGATGGGGAACTATATATACAGTCATCCCTCCATATCCATGGATGTTCAAGTCCCTTAGTTGGCCCTCTGTATCTGTGGATGCAGAACCTGCAGATACAGAGGGCTGACTATACAGCAAAACAGCAATGCACAACGCATACACAAAATGTGATACCTAAAATTATCTGTGAAAAAAAATCTGTATTCTGGTTCAAGATAAAAAGATTTAAAAAATGATTCTTCCCCTAGAAAATGCCACTGAAATCACGAAGAAATGTAAAAACAATAATAAATCAACAGGAGTATGGGATAAGAGGAAAAAGTACTATCAGAAGTATTGAAGATAATTCTGAAGTATTGAGGAATTTCTAGAAATTATAAAGCAGATATGGCCAACCTGACAATGACACCTATATCCTAAGGTAGGAAGCAGGAGAAGGGGACTGCCAAAGTGACGAGATGCACTTTACCAATTGACATCTGAATAAGCCAGCAGAGGCTGGGAGCCACAGCAGGCCTCAGGAGAGTGATGGACAGGAGGAAGTGTCTCATAACCTGCTCTATGCCTGTTCAACAACTGCCTGAGGCATCTGTCCAGGGACAGCAAGAGGAAAGGTCAGTTCTGTAGGGTAGGCAGGGGAAGGGAGGTTGAGGTCATAAAGAAATACCAAGGCAATGCCCCAGCTATCTTCAGGTTGCCATAACACCCACGGTGAAGGAGCTCTTGACACAAGCATGGACATGCCAAATAGATCCAGGCACCAGGCCTGTTGCTTCCTCCTTCCTCCACTAATGGATGAACGCAGACCAGTCATAACAGTCAGAGCAGACCAGAGCTGGAGAAGACCCTATGGCTGGCTAGCCAGCCTCTTTCTTAGGGACATCACACCACACCTTCACAACAGCTCTAAATACATAATACTGATAAATCTCGATATTCAGTTTTAAATACAAATGAATCTTGAGGAGCTACAAGTATGAGAAAATCTTCAATTTAAGCACCACCTGGATAAACATGCAGAGCAACTAACTCTGAAGTAAGGGTTCGTGTAAGAAACTTAAGAGAACGAGAAACACTAATTTAGCATATTCAAAGAGGCTGGAGAGATTACTGCAATCATAAAATAAGAAAGCAACCTCTGAAAAAGAACCTCACGATCTTTAGAGACATCTTGCAAAATGAAAAAGGATAAAACAAAACAAAATCAGACACAAAACAAAAAACCCTCAATAGGTTAAATAGAACACGCACGGCCAAAAAGCTATCTGTAAGAAAACATAACTGCATGCCAACAAATCTGATCTTCGATGAATCCCAGAAACACATAGATTACCAAAACTGACTCACGCAGAAATAGCCTATCTGAATAGACCTATAAGAGATTGAATAAATAATCAAAAATCTCACGACAAAAAGTCCAAGCCCAGATAGCTTCACTGGTGAACTGCATTAACACTAAAAGAAGAATCAATGCCAATCCTTTGTAAACTCTTCCAGTAAACAGAGGAGGGAATATCTCCCAACTCACTCTATGAAGCCCTGAAACCAAAGCCAGACACAAAAGTCATCACACAAAAAAGAAATCTCTCATGAATACAGACACGAAATCCCTAAGTAGCAAAATGAATGCAGCAACACACTGAAAAGGATTATAAGTCATAAGCAAATGGCATTATCCCAGAAATACAAGGCTGTTTAAATATCTTTAAGTCAGTTATGTAACACATAGTATGAATAGATGAAAGAACAAAAATCACATGATTATCACGCTACGGAAAAAACATTTGACAAAATCTAGCGCCCATTCATGACAAAAACCTTCAAAAGCTAGAAACGGAATGAAAATATGTATGAAAAAATCTAAAGCCAACATCAAACTTAACAGAGAAAGACTGAATTCTTTCCCCCTAATATCAGAAACAAGACAATAATGTCCACTCTCTCTACTTTTATTAAACATTAAATTGGAGTTTCTAGCCACCCCAGTAAGCCCCAAAAACAAATTTAAAGAAGGGTATCCAAATTGTAAAGGAAAACGTAAACTTTCTTTCTTAGCAGACAACATGACTTTGTATGCAGAAAACACTAAGAAATCTACTAAAAACACTAACAGAAATAATGAGTTCAGCAAGGCTGCAAGATACAAAATCAATATACAAAAATCGATTGTATTTTTATACACTAGCAATAAAGAGTCAGAAAATAAAATTAAGATAATTCCGTTCATAATACATAAAGAATAAAATACTTTGTACAGTAAATTTAACAAAAAAAGTACAGGATATGTACACTGAAAACTATAAAACATTGCTGAAAGAAAGAACTAAAGAGATAGATATTCCACGTTCATAAACTGAAAGGCTTAATATTTTTAAGATGCCAATACATCTCAAATTGGTCTATAGCTACAATCTCAACCAAATATCAACTGGCTTTTTGTTGCTGTTTTCAAAAATGACAAGTTCATCCTAAAATTCACACGGAAATGCAAGAAACCCAGGATAGCCATAACAATCTAGAAAAATAAGAACAAAGTTGGAAGACTTAAACTTCTCAATTTCAAAACTTATTACAAAGCTACAGTAGTCAGTACGATACTGGCATAAGGACAGACAGAGAGGTCAATGGAACAGAAATGAGAGCCCGGGAATAAGTTCTTACATTTACAGTCAACTGATTTTCGACAAATGTGTCCCTTAAATTTAATGGTAAAAAATATCCTTTCCAACAATGGTAAAGGAACAAGCGGATAACCATATGCAAAAAGATGAACTGGGACCCTTACCTCACGCCATATGTAAAAATTAACTCAAAGTGGATTACGGACCTAAATATAAGAGACACGTTTATAAAACTTAAAAAAAAAAAAACCAAAGGAATAAATCTTTGTGATTGTGGATTAGTTAAGGCACTGATTTCTTAGATACAATACCAAAAGCACAAGGGATAAAAGAAGATATTGATACATTAGGATTACAAAATGTAAAACTTTTGTATTTTAAAAGATACCATCGAGAAAGAGAAAAACCCCACAGAATGAGAGGAAAAATTGCAAGTCGTAAATTCAATATGGGATTTATACCTAGGATTCATAAAGAACTCTTACAGGTCAATAATAAAAAGACAAATAATGTAATTTAAAAATGGGTAAAGAATTGGAATGGACATTTTTCCAAAGAAGACATACAAATAGCCAATAAGATGCTCAACTTCATTAGTCATTAGGGAAATGCAAATCAAAACCACAGTGAGATACCATTTCTCATACACTAGAACTGTTACAATAAAAAAGATGAACACAAGTGTTGATGAGGATGTGGAGAGCTGAGCCTTTTTACACTGATAAATGAGAATGAAAAACGGTGCAGCTATTTCTTTACATCCTTTGCTTATGTTTTCTGTTAGGTTGGCATTTAGCTGTTTTGTCCCTGAAGGGAGGAGGTTCACACACTCTGGATGACAATCATTTGATATATACATTGAAGATATTTTCTCCCAGTCTGTTTCTTGGCTTTTATTTTTGTTTACAGTGGTCTTTCCTTTACCGAAGTCCTCACAGAGAGCCCTGTAGTCAATGGCACTATCTGACAGGCTCTAGGAGAAATTCTCTCCCACTAACTTCCTGGAAGTCTTTGTACCTGCCTAGCGTCTCCCAACTGTTCTGGAGGCCCATCAGCAGATTCCTGAGTATTTACTGAAAGTCTTAATCAAAGGCCAATTTCTTGAGGTTGGTTTCTCAGGGCAGCCTCTCTAGCAGGCCTACTAGGCCCAGACTGTAGGCTAGCTCAATCATCTATTCTTTCTTGCACCAACCACTGGAAGGGATAGAGAAGGAAAGGGAAGAAAGGATGGGGAAGAGGGAAGTGGGGATGGAGGGAGGGTAAGAAAAAGGGAGGGAGGGAGGCTGGATTTTTCCTCTTGCCAAAAGGGAAAGAGATCTTTTTCCATTCTCCCCTTCTCTTAAGAGTATTTCATTAAGAAACACTTTATTTATAAATCCTTCCTCTGTTCCTTTGATATGTATAAGTACATAAATCTATTTTAAACCTAAATAAGCCTCTTGTCAGCACCATAATCCAGGAATGTTTTTCTTAAGGGCCTAGAACCCATCTCTTTGAAATGGAACCATCAAGGAAGATAGTCATTTTTGGGATTTAGCCTAGATGCTTTGTGCCAAGCTGCAATCACCCACTTGCCATAAAGGTACAAGATATTTTATTGTTTTCTCTGGATAAAGGCATTTAACACAGGTGGCCACCCCAATTACCATGTAAATGCAGAATAAACTGTGAAAGAATGTACAGCAAACCGTGCTGTCAAGTCTTCTCACATGAGGACAAAGTATGGTTCAGCTTAAGAACATGTATATAATAGACTATATCTACTTGGCTATTTATTTAAAAGGTTAATATTTCACTTCGTCTTTGCATTCTCATTAGAGGATTGCCTGTGATGTGATCACAGTCTGGTTTAATACTTATGCAATAATAAAATTGAATTCGTTCTTTTCTACATTTCTGGAGAGAAACTTCTGAGTTGGCAGGAGATTTTATTTTAAATTTTTCTAACAGATGCCGAGATGTGTTTTTAAGTAAAAAGTAAACTGCAGAACAATATATGTCATATGCATAACATATAGCATAGTATTTTGTTTTTAAAAATATAAACTGGTATGTCTTGAGCTATCTATATTAAATTGTTAAAAGTTTTTACCTCTCTGAAGAACTGGAAATGAAAAGAGAATTTCCAGTTTTTATTTTATCTACATCTGCAATATTTAATTTTTTATAGGGAACTTCTTTTATTACTTTTATAATGAAAGCAAAACAATTCATTTGAAATTCTCAGTATTTTCATTCACTGACAATAAAAATATTTTCATGTAAAACTATTTCTCCTAAAATTGTGTTATTTTTATTCTTAAAGAAAATCCAAAGAAATAAGGTAGACCTCAAGGTTTTATTCTTTGTAAATAGGGAGTGAAACATTTGATTTGGATACACAAGACATCTTACCTGGACAATGAATGAAAGACCAGTTATATCTGCTGTCCTCCAGACACATGCTGGAATTGAGAAGAGGCTGTGGATAGAAATTTCCTGTAGGGGCCTGAGAAGGCATCTTCACTGGTCCCTTATAGGAGCCCTCTATGCATTTCCCTTTGCCAGTGTTGCTGGGATCAGTACACCAGCCACAGCCTGGTTGCTCCAAGCAATGACTACAGGTACAGTAGCCTGAACAATTTTCAGCTGTTAAAAAAACAGAAGTTTCAATTCACTATCACATGTAAATTTGAATTCATTGCATGTGAATTACCTTTTTAATAGACTATTCAACTTCTGTCAGTCAAAATTCTTATTCTATTGTAATTATTTAAACAACATAATAAACTTGAAGAGCCCAATACTTTGCCCAACATGCAACAGGGACTCCTCCCCTCCTCTTCTTATCCCAGAACGCTGGAGGCAGAAGGGATCTTAGCAGTCACCTATTAGAAAGCACTTTATGAATTAAGAATAAGATGCGGCAACCTTACATGGACTGAGCAGTATGATCTGAAGTTGGGCTTGTTATTTCTAGACTGTGGTCTACCCTATATCTATTTACTTGTGTCTTTGTGCTTCATTCTGTATGAAGATTCTCATCAGGCAGTCTCTGGACAGACCAGAGGAGAAGGTCAAGTCCAGTCTTGTCCCCATAACGTTCAAAGGCTGATAGCACTGCCCCGCAGCAGGAGTTGTCGCTCATACACAGGGCACTCATGTGTGCCTAGAGCTCATTTTTCACTTACGGGGGCAGCTGCTCATGGTATACCACTCCATACACTGGCCAAAAGGGAACGAGGCAACGTAGGCATTGGAGTCCACACACTGCTTCATGTTGCTGCACCACATGCACTCGGAGCTGCCGCTGGTGCACTCTCCACACGCCGTCCGCAAGGCACATGGCGTCCGGCACTGCTTGGCACTGTGGTTCGCTGGGAAGTAAACCCGAGAGAGACACTTAGAGCCCCCACCATGTTGGCTAAGGCCAAAGGCTTTGCAGTGTGGATTGCGACCCACTAGTGTGTCATGAAATCAATTCAGTGGGCTACACTAAATGAAAGAGAAAATAGAAAACATTAGAGTCACCATGTAAAGTTTATTTATATTTACAAATATACAGTCAAGTATATTTATACGCTTGGGGAAAAAAACTTTTTCTTTTCAAGGAACATTAAGGACAGACGCGAAGAAACAAGCTAACCTTTCCATGTGAGCAGGGGTTCTAAAGCTCCTTATAGGGGACCCAGAGCAAACGTCAGGGGTTTTACAACCCACCTGAACATGCAAAATTGTATCCTTGTATATCCTGGTGGAAGTACCACAGCATTAATTAAATACACCAAAGCATGCAGGATCCAAAATGGCTGAAAAGCTCCTCTACAGGAAGTTCAGAAATCACATTATACAGTGCTATAAATTTTCTTCTACACCTCTGTATTCCAACAATTACAGTGCTTTCCTAAAATGAGACATGAGGTCAATGGAGCCCAGCCTCCCAAAAGTACCTGCACAATGCCAGCTATTGCTTTGAGTCCCTCTGCAGGAGGAGGATGCTTGCTTCAGGCTTGTCTGCAGGCTGCAGATGCTGCCCCTGTGCCTGCCTTTCTTTAAGAAGCCTAAATGTAGCCCAGAGGACAGATTCAAATCTGTGAAGCTACTCAAAAGTGTTCAATCCTTCAGTACTCTCCCATAGTTTTAGCATATCAGGTTTGTTTGTTTTCTTTCACAGAACTGCTCTCATCGTTTTCCTCCCCACTGACACTACCTTTCTGTTCACTGTCCTATCTGTCCCCTAGTCTGTTCTGATCTTTTCTTTGCTTTTATTTGCATTTTTTGGTTCTTTATTCCACAACATTTCTCTGTCAACACCAAGAAATTTGCCTTTCAGAGCAATTCTTAGTACTTTTTTATGGTCAACAAACCAACCAATTTCATTGTTAATTAGACTATTAGGCTCTTCGAGTAGTGCTAGTTATTTTTTGTTTTGGTGCATGGTTATACTATTCAGAGCCAGAGACTACTTTCTTTTTCTTCTAAAATTCTGGGTTATACTCTGCTTCATTTGCTTGAAATCAATACTCCATCTATTTTTCATAATTATTTCACACATCTCAATACTTAACTATGCCTTCCACAGTTTCTCTTTCAATGAACTTCCAGTAATGCATAATTTTCCCCATACACTTACCAGGCCTTTCACAGACACTACCATTGAGTGGGTTGATGCAGGTTGCAGCCTTCAAGCCCCGAGTACTGGGTTCTGATAAGATTCCACAGAATCCGGCATCACTGGGCTCAGATGGCATCCATTGTAGCAAACTATTTGTGAATGGGGACATATCTTCCCAACACCAGTAGGACACATTGATCTTCCGAAGGCCAACCCACGGGGTCAAGGTAAGCTTGGACTATAGGCAAAAACAGACACAGCTATGAATATAATCAATGTCTTGACCAAAATAGGTTTCTATATAAAAACCATGAAGTTACATATACCCTAGATATGGGAAAAGTCCCTATCCTAACTCAGCTGTGACAGATTAGGACAAATCATCATTTTTATGTTATATATCATTCCTGGCACTTATACAAAGAACAAAAATATAGCTCAGAAAGGTAATATATCAAAAATTTCACAGAATAGCAAAGCAATAATCAAGTTCTAAAATTTCTACACCCTATGACAAATGCTATAAAGAGATGGCCACCCCCAAACTTGGTTTAAATGTCTATTCATACATGAAACCATCTAGCCAATATTTATGAAATGTTGGTTATATGTCTATCCTCAAATCACTGACTAAGCCTGTTTTGGGGCAGTGGCCAGTTCAGATGATTGAAGAGCCTCACCTTTAGCTGGGGGGTACTGGCTGGCACCGAATATTATGGAAAATAATAGGACAGTAAACCCCTTGGAAAGTCTCTGTCTCCCACACTACTAAAATTTCCTACCAATTGCATTAAAAAAAAATTAATTAAAAAGTAATAAAAGTACAAAGTTCAGCTGAGAAATGAAAGAGATTCCTAATTTCGGCACTTAACAAAACAATATATACGATGTATTTCCATTTTTGAGAGGAAAAAATATGCATGCCTATTAAAAGACTGAAAAGAAATGAACACACCCAAAAGCAGTTATTTTTAGTTGTAATAAGTAATACTTATTTTATTTTTAATGTTAGTATTTTCCAAATTTCCTTTTAATGTGTATTATTTTTTAAGTTAAGAATTAATGTTTTTTAAAAGTCCTTCAACAACTCACTTCTCTTTGCTTTCAAAGCAATTAGCACTGTAGACAAGGCCTCTCAAGATTTGGCCTTGATCCCTCATGAGGTCCAGTTATAGAAATTCCCTCCCACCTAGCCTGCAGCCAGTCATGCATCATTACCTGCAGCTTACCCTTCTACCAAAATACAGAGAGCCCTTCCCTTTTCACTTTCTCAGCTCACTCCTTCTCACCTCTGGGGGTTACCTTTTTCTGGCTATTAGCCAGCCTCTGCCCTAATGGCTAGGTTGGGTGCTCTTTCTTGTTTATCCATGTAAGCCTGGGCTCCAAGTCTAGACTGATAGCTGTGGGACTTTAGTTGTCTCTCATCTGTCAGTCTTATCACAAGACTGTGAACTCCTGTTATAAAAAAGGTAGTCCCAGCAGATCAGACTACTCAGAACCTTCTAGAGCTACGAAATCTGAGGAAGAGAAAAGAGGGACCAGAAGATATGACATCTGTGCCAGCTGGGACAGCTGAACCCTTCTAACCAGCTATTCTTTCAGACACATGGAATTGGGAGTTACTGGTAATGAGCAAAGTTATAAGTCACCAATTTTCTGAGTGACTGACTGCAGGTAACACCAGATGACAGTCAAAGACATAACGCTGGGAGAGGCCTGTATTTCGGGTGAGGCCAAGAGAAACAAACAACATGACAGTTTCCAATGGAGATTATAAAATTTGAAAAAGCTCAAAATATAAAATATCAAATGTGGCCACAGTGTCTCCCTAAAGTAACCACATTTATAAGGTATTACTAATGTGTGAGTGTCCACACCATACCAAATTTGCACCGGAAAAAAAAAGACTAACTGGAGAAAAGTAAAATACAGGGCGCCTCTTACCAGTCGCAGAATGACCCTCTGGGTGGTATCCAGAGACTACACTCTATGTCCTCACCTGAAGAAGTCTGTACCAAAGGAAGTGCTGCCCATCCTCCTCCTGCCTGACTAGAAAAGCATTCCCCTGAACTGCTCTGTACCAAAGCCAGCACTGTTAAAAGAGTTTTGTCCTGTGAGTACCTACTTAATTGAGAGTAGGACCACAGTCTAGAACTCTGGACTTAAAAAGACCAAATGCGATTGTAGAATGTCAACTACAAGCCACTTGAGAGCACTGGGAGGACATGAAAAGAACTTGGGGTCTTTCTGTGCTCAAAGGCTTAATAAGTACCTTCTCCAGGGGCTGGCCAGGCCTTAAATAGACTCAATAGGATGTACATTTCTTAGGGTGATGACCATTAAATCATATTACACATGAATAATGCTGGAAATCTGAGAGACACAGGTGGCTTAACTCAACCTAGTTAATTAGAAGGGACATTGCCCTCTCCCCACAGCAGAACCTAGGACTAAAACAGATATGAAATTATCTACTGATGTCACAAGGATGTGTATATGTACACATTACAGTTCGATGACCATGTAAGTATTCAAATATCTTATAATTTAATAGATATGACCAATAAAAATAAGTGTTAAAAATCTTAAGAAAGAAAGTATTAAAAGAAGAGAATATGACAGTGCAGGTCCACTGTCTATTACACTGCACATACATTCCTCCTCCGGTCAAGCACATCACAGGTAAGCTGTACTCATGCCCTCAGTAGAAAGGTGGATACTAGAAATTTAAGTTCTGAGGATTTTAACTCACCATGCTCTGAGATGACTGCATTATTCGCAGCTGCTTAAGGACGAATTCTACCTTCTTCTGGGATGTAAGAGAAGCCAAAAAGGCATTGTGGTTCCTACAGGACAATTTAGCATTGTCATAATTCTCCTTTGCAGTAGTAATTTTCAAACACGAGTTTACAACCAAATGCCAGCCAATGCCACAGATATTTTCTTTTATAAAGAAGAGAGAGAGAAAAAAAATTTTAGAAATTACACAAAACTATCATATTACTAGTTCGCATTACTAAAAACCTAAATTTTTTTGTGATTTGAGTTCCACGTACTTGATGTGGATGTGGTGAGGGCATCAGACACATCATTAAGCACCAAATACAGAATATAAGAACTTTAAAAATGTCTATCAGTTATATCTTCTGAATCTCAACAAACATATTCTGTTGAAAGAGCTCTGTCCTATGATTATCTACTTAATTGAGGGTAGGACCACAGCCTAGGACTTAGGACTCAAAAAGATCATCATGTGTTTTACAGAAAAACACCTATTTGGTGCCAGTATTTTATAATCCTCCTTCTGAAGAACAATTAGGAAAGGTGGGTATAAAACTGCAAGAATGGAAATGAGTTGGTAAATGAAAAAGTCTACAGTCTTCAAAAGTTGCACTGTTTTCATATCAAGTGGAAGGTAAAATCAAGTGGACAAATCATCCCAAAAGGGAGATAGAAAGTTCCTCTTAGGGGAAAAAAAACTCAAAGTCATACGGTTACAGCCCACAAATTAAGCCTGTAATCTGCTACTGTGATCATCCTGAACCCACCCAAAGAACTGCACAGAAGCTGTGAATGCTTCCTAGAAGCCAGTGAATGTGCAAAGCAACTTCACCAGAACCAAAGTACTCTGGAGACACCATCAACAAGGTTCACTAACAGTCAGTGAGACAAATGAAAGATACCACGGGACAGGGATCATTTAAGAGCAGATAAAGACTTGCTTCTCAAAGTGTGGCAACAGTGTCACAGCTCTTTAAAATGTAGATTCTAGGTCTCACCAAGATTTGTACCAGAATCTGACTTCTAGCAAGATCTTCAGGTACTCTACTGTGCATTAAAATTTGAGATGCCATAAGATAAAGAACAATAAGCTCACTCATGCAAGCTGATTCAAGTATTTCCAGAGGACATTCAAAATGGGCCTATAGAGCCAATTGCCCTGCACATGCCTCGGATGTTACGTGGAGCCACGGAAGCCCCACTTCCTGGACATCTCGAGTGAGCAAATATATCAAAGAGTTTCAGTCATGGCTTGCTGGCCTCAGGCCCTCTAACTCATCATCTCAAACCTCAGAGATGCCATAACTTGATGTGTTTGGGGCTGGAGATCACCCCAGGAAGTGATGCTGACACAAGAATCTCTCTTCTTCTTGTCAGAAGGTGTTGACAATCTAACTCCAGTGGTCAATAAGAAGTACTCTTCACGAAGTGCCCAGCAGATTGGCTGCTGAGACTGCTGCACTCTATTCTCAGGTTTCCACAGCAGAGTGGGGTGAGGACAATGGAGTAGGCTCAATGATATGGAGTCAAGCTGTCATTCAACTGTCCAGAACAGATGATGCTTCACTTTATTTCAAAGGACAGTAAGAGCAAATACTTAAGAACTATATTTTTGTTTTAGAAAGGCTGCACAGTACTGGTGGCGTGTGTGTGAAGTCTTTGGACCCACATACAAGATGCCCCTGCAAGACCTACCAGGTAGGGCGATGCACTCCTGATTCCGGGGCTCCCACTGGCAGTTCTGGTCCAGGGCACAGCTCCTGCAGCTGGTCTTCTTGTTACAGTAGTACATGGGGTTATCCTTGGGGCAATTCTCATACCTGGAAATGGAGATCTAGAACACAGTGGACAAAAGCTTTTCTCTTACATCCACAGAGAGAAGTCACGATGAAGACAAAATCTAACTGAGGAAGCAAACTGCAAACAGACAAATAAACAAATAAGATGCAGATAAAGCAGCGCTGCAGTGCACACACTGTAGTAAATGTTCTGTTCAAGGACACGCCTTCACCCGGCAAGGAACAGTGCATTCTTAAACACCATGCTTCAACCTGCTCATCCGTAAGGTGGGGATGTTGAACGTAGGGCTCTTCAAATGCCTCCCAAACAGGCTAAAGGTTTTATATTTTATGAACTGTTTTACAGATTGACAAAGAATGTCTTATAAACTGTCGTAAACTATAAAGCTGAGTCATCATCTTTTTTGCCTTATAATCTTAATAAAAAATTATAAATGGTGAGCATTAATTATGCTGAGCCAAGATATAACATAAGACAGAGAGATTTTACAAAATCTAGTACTTCCACAATTCAGAGTGGCAACTACACACCTGACTCACTTTCAATCAAGTCCTAACTTGTTCCCAAGACCTTGCACAGGTTATAAGCTTCATCATTACAAGCCTTATACCAAGGATCTAGTACTTAGTCACAGCCAGGCCTAGGGAGTATCAGTCTTTCCTTCTTCTACAACACCATATGTCAATCCTGTGGCAAAAGGGACCTCTGGAATTAGGACATATAGAGCATCCATTCCTAAAAGAAAACCTAAGCAATGATAAAATCCAAATCTACATTGGAGGTTTTAAAAATAACTCTGGGCCAGTATTTATATCATACATACTATAATCTACACCCAATCCCACTCAGGAGTTTTCCATCCTCTGAAATCTTTGAGAAATGGCCTCTCACCTGTCCTTCCGTGCAGCTGTGGTTTCTAGGGACACAATGGTCATTGCACCAGTGGCAGTCATTGGTGTTGGCTGTGCAGCTGTAACAATCTGTGTGCTGATCGCATCTGTCATGGTCGAGAGCTATGAAGAGAAGAAAGTCAACAACTGTGACAGCTTCTCCTCAGAGAAGCCACAGGCCATTACAGCTACTACTGAGCACAATCTGAGAATAAGGGTAAAAAAAAAAAATGTAACAAGGGTTGAGAAGTAAACTGAGGAATGCAATGTGCAGGAAAATATACTGGTGTGTTCAGGTTAAAATAGTATTTAGAAATAAGTAAACAATCTCAAGAAACGCTATTCTGTACCCACTCACCCAACAAAAGTACAGAGAAAGTGAAAAACGAAAATAAGTTAATTTAATTTAACAACAAGATATAATGAAAGTAGGTCTGGTTCTTTAAATACTTTTCTTCCCAAGAAAAAAATCAACTAGCAATAGAATGAATGCTAAGAGCTTCCCAAATAAAGTAAGATAGGAGACTAAGCCATTCCTCCCAGCTAGAATTGCTAGGCTGATCTGGGCATAGGAAGTGGGTAACACCAGAGAACCCCAAAGGAGACACTAGACTGAGCTGCATTTTATGCACCTATATGTAAATCCAAGAGTGCAAGTGTAAGAACTTCTGGGCTACTGTAGACCTGCTGCATCGCCTATCAAATCTAAACAGGTCATGGTCAGCAACGAAAGAGAGGCTGCACAACCACATTGCCTCGTCTGTTGAATCACTTGTGAACATGGCATATGATGGAAACCATGGATAAGAAAAGGCAGGGCCCACTCTCACAAAGACCCCAACTGCCTGTTCCTTAGGTAGCTCTTCCTGCCCTGGTCACTAGCCCAAGGACTGAGCCCAAACAGAAAGCAGAGTAAACCAGGGAGGTGACATCTGAGATGAGTTAACAACAAATGGGTTCATCCTGAATCATCTAAGGTAAATGAATATTATTTCCTATAAACCTGCATATTTAATTTGAACTTGTAAAATTTGGCTGAAAAATAACTATTTTACTGATGTTATCCCTTTTAGGAGACAGTGACCAATCCTATCAGGTTCTAGTCATCTCAGTTCTCCAGCACTGACCAGCCCACCAAGGAACCTGGAAGGTTGCCTAGGTGTTTTTACTGAGGACTTATGTCCAGCTTAAGAGTGAAAGCTGCCTCTATCCACTATAACTCTCATGGTAACTACTATGCCAACCCTAATAGTTAAGAAATTCAGTCAACATACTTTAAATTAATTAAAGTAAACAAATATTTTACAGAGACACTTTTCTTACTTTTAAAGGGCTTTCTCACATATTACATCACTGTATTGCGCTGCGCTGTATGTCAGAGCAAAATGGTAAGAAGTAAAGTAGGTAAGCTGAAGAAAGCTTGGAAAATATAAGGGGTGGTTCTGGAAGCAGGGACCAGTGCTCATCCGCAGCAACTGTCTGTTTTGCTCTCATTGCTGTGCCCAATTAGAGAAGCTAGAAAAGAATAGTTCTTTGCAAAGATAGCAACTCTACCTCTACCCACGAGAACAATCTAATCCCACATAGCTTTTCTAGGCTGACCCTCTTAACCTCATCTGTAAAGTTAGAACCACATAATGCAATTCAGTAGCTATTAGTAACATGTAATTTTTAATTTAAATTAATTAAAATTTACAATTCAGTTCTTTAGTCACACCAGTCTCATTTCAAGTGTTTTATAGCCACATGGGGCTAGTAGCTACCCTATTAGGACAATAAAACATATCCAACATCACACACACAAAAGAATCATTGGACTGCATTGCCTCAAACTAACTGTAGCCAGGTTCTGGAGTTGGTATACCAAGTCTATGCAATGCCAAGGACGTTTCTGTTTCCATGATCCACAGGAAGCTTTGGAGCCACATAGCATGTTCCCATTCATTGTAAAGATGCTTACAAACTAATTTTCAAACACCCATGAAGCTTCTGCATAAGTTATTACTGAGTAATTACAGATAATAAAAATTAAAATTAAAAAGTGTACACATGCTAGTTTATATATATATTCAAGTAAAATGAGATCTCTAATTAAATTTTAAGAAGAGGAAAAAACATACTTCTTTTGGAAAAACATTCTGACTTTAACTTTTCTTCTTGTGTTTCAGTTGCCAACTCCCAGGAGATACACTGAGATGACTCAGTGTCCCACACACATCGGATGCCAGGTCCTGCTGCTAGACAAGCAGCTTCACTCTGGTGTGCTTCACACCGTTCTGAGGTGAATACTAGGATGTCACTGAGGAGGAGACTATTGAAACCACCAAATACATACATGGTGCTAAAAGAAAAAAGAGAGAGCATTTTACTGAACCCTTAATAAACAAAGGCATGATACACAGTCTTCATACAAATCTTACATATCAAAAGTCCTGTAAGAAATTATTTTTCAAGATCTCAGAAAGCATTCTTATACCCTTCCTTCCCAAATTCCAACCTTTCATCCCGGCCTGTCCTACCCAGAATAGTTCCAATAATCCACCTCTTCATTACAGAACTATATTAAAAAGTTCTCATGATAACCTGATGACCAAGATTCTCTGGAATATTTTAGTGTCAGGATAAGCTAATGTCTTTTAAAATTAACCATAATTCTGCATCTACATGTTTTTAACATGTTTTTAAATATTAAAAATAAATATGTACAATTTTAAAAGGATAGATGAAGCCTAATTAAAACCATGTAATGAAAACATAAACCAATAAGAAACAGATAAAAGTGTACATGCAAATTTAGTACACAGTTAAAGTGGCATCTTAAGTTAGTGGGTAAAAGATGGACTTTCCAATAAGTGGTATCAAGATAAGTAAATAAACATATGAAAAAGACAAAATTGAATCCATTTTTCATTCTCCACATCGGGGTAAATTTCTAATGAATCAGAGAATCACTTGGAAAAAAAAAATGAAACTACACATGCACTACATAGAAGAAAAAAATTCCCCATGACTTAAAATCCAGAAGGTAATAAAAAAATACTGAAAAAAAAAAATGATTATATAAATTAAAGACTTCTGCATAGAAAATAATGCTATAAGCAAAGTAAAAGAAAAATGATAAACTGTGAAAAATTATTTACAAGCTATGTTATAAAAAAGAAATATTCCTAATAGAGTTTTTAAGGGAAAAATGGAAATGACCTCAAGCATATGAAAAGATGATTAACTTCAATTATGAGAGAAATGCAAATTAAAATTACACTGAAGTATCATTTCTCACCTAAAAACATAAAAGTTTGACAATATGTGGACTGGTGAGGAGGTAAGAAAACAAGCACTCTCATACACAGCTGCTGGGTGTACAAATGGTACAGCCTTTAGAGGGAAATTTGGCAATATCTAACAAAACTATGCAACTATGTTTTGAAACTGAAATCGCATTTCCAGAAGTCTATCACAAAGATATAATAGCAAAAGTACAAGAAGTAGGCTATTCACAAAAGTGTTGATGACAACAGCAAAGACGCAAACAACCCAAAATGTTCATCAATTAGGGGATGTGATGTATAAACTATGATATAGCCACACACGAAACAGTAGTAGATTTAAAAAGGAATGAGGAAGACTTCCACGTACTGCAATGGAGTAATCTCCAGGATATATTGTTATGTGGAAAAAAAAAGGAAATGCAGAGAAAAGTATATATAGAGTGTACAACCATTTATGTATAAGCTCAAGCACACACATGAATTCATTTTTCTCTTTAAAAAAAAGAACAACAAAGGCCTAGAAACAATGAACTCAGCAGCACTGAACATGACTAGTATTTATACTGGAGTATCTAAAAACTATTCTCTCTCTTGCCCCTCAAAAAAACTAGGATTCTTCAGAGAAAAATCTAATTTCATATCTGGAACAAGAAATGCTCATGGTGAGCTTGGAAGATCTTGGCATGCCAGAAAGAAAGGAAGACTACAGTAGTATCAAGAAGACTCAAGAGCTAACATGAAAAGGAGCTGGCTGGCAAAAATTGGGAAATGTTTCAATTTAATAAGAATAAAAACTATAATGGATTGAAAACGTATCAAATATTTTTAAATCCATGAGTTCATAATGATACACAACCACTTCCCCAAAAAGAAACTTCATTTCTCATTTTTGGAGAATGCTAAGAAATCAGTTCATCATTTTAAAAATTGGTAGATACAGGAAAAGAATCAACATTATGATGTGATCTTCCCAAAATATAGAAGTGAATCTGATCGAGCTAATCTGCAAGAAGTTCAAGAGAGACCATTATGTTACTTGAAAGCATGGGGATGCAATAATCAAAATCTGGACTATAGGAAACTCTACAGGACAAACAACCAGTTTCTTTAACAAATAAGGTGAGGGGGGGAATGGTGGGTTAACAGAAACTTAAAAAACATTTCAAGCAATTGTAATTTATGAACCTTATTTAGATAATTCAAACAAATTAAATTTTTAAAAATTATGAGGCAACTGGGAAATTTGAACACTGATCGAACACTGAGTGATATTAAAGAATTACTATTTACTTTTAAAAGGGGTCAATTGTATCGTGGTTGTGTTTTTCAAAAAGTCTATCTTTGGAAGATATCTAGTCAATCCTCATTATTCGTAGATTCTGTATTTACAAATTCACCCACTTGCTAAAATTTACTTCTAATTTCAAAATCAATACTTGCGGGGGATTCATAGTCATTTGCAGACGTGCATGCACAGAAAATTTGAGTTGCTCAATATGCATATTCCCAGCTGAGGTCAACAAGGTGACATTCCGTCTTCTTGTTTTAGTTCTCGGATTATAAACAAGTGTCCTTTTCATGGTTTATTTAGTGTCATTATTTTGGCATTTTTGTGCTTTATGTTGGTAATTTTGTTATTTTACACGACCCCTAAGTGTAATGCTGAAGTGCTGTCTAGTGTTATTATGTACAAGAAGCTTGTGATGTGCCTAACAGAGAAAATATATGTGTCTGATAAACTTCAGGTATGAATTATAGTGCTGGTGATATGAGTTCGATGTGAATGAATCAACTATGTATATATTAAATAAGGTGTCTTTAAACAGAAACACACATTAAACAAGATTATAAATTGTTAAGTTGATGAAAATGTTGTGACTAGAGGCTTGTAGGAACCTAAGCCTGTATTCTTTCTAGGAGCAGTATAATTCAATATTCTCTAATTCAGTGTCTGTGGTGACTTTATAGAATACAACTATACTATAAATATTGAGACTCAACTATATTCTGATGAAATTATATGCCAGGGAGCTGCTTCAAAATAATCTGAAGTGGGTTAGGGTTTCAAATTTCCATAATAAAGAGTTTTAACTTCCTTTGGGGAAAAAATCCACAGTACATGACTTACCTGCATTTTGCCTAAATCTTTTATTTCAAAACTACATTAAATTTCTGCACTAATATTAAAATTGGGTCTATTATCTTTTACATATTAACATGTACTAATGAGTTTAATTTGTTTTTAGTCTAAGGGTAAAAAAAATCTTAATGTGATCATTCCTAGCATCTGTCTCTAAAAAGAACAAAATCCAAACCATCCTATCCATTTACTTATTCACTTAGAAATATCTATTCAGCATGTACTACGTACAAAAAATCTCTGGTCTCAGTCCCTTTAGCCTGGAAAGTCAGCTGAAAGCTCAGCTCTCTCAAATGGATGAGGACACTCCCACAGGCTGAAGCAGCTCAATTTAACTTTGAACTCTATCTTAGTTTCTGCACAGTATTTCTTCATAATCTCATTAGTTCCTTACTGTATACTTTCTGGTTGTTTTTCAATGGGAGACTTTTGCTGGCTGATGCAGAAGTGAAAACCCTCCTTGGGTCCAGTGTCAAGATTTTTAGCCTTTTAAGCAAAGCTCAGTTTCCCTTCAGAGGCATGGTGATCACAGTGTACCTTAATAATGATGTCACATATCTCTGGTGATTTGGAAGGCTGTGTGTTTGAATAAGGCTGCAAGAAGCTCAGAAGATGATGGAGAAGCTCCTAACTATCTACTTGTTCTTGGCTGAGCGTGAGGCCTTGAAAATAGAAAATAAAAGCCAAGGAAGACTTGTAAACTTCCTGAAATTTGCATACATCCTCAAATCACACACAGATCCATCAGCAAAGAGTGGAGAAGTCTTACTGGCTTAAATGGTTTAAGCAAAACTACTGACCAATCACTGGCTGATCATTAAACAATGCTGACTGAGAAGCAATCCCTAGGAAGTCAGGTTTAAAATAAAAACAAGAAAAAACGAGGCATAAAAATCAACAGTGACACACTGGGAAAGACTTTACAGAATTAATCTAGGCAAGACACCAAACAAAGAGTAACAACCACCCCTGGTGGTGATGGGTCTGGGAATGAGAATCCAGACCTGTTACAATATATTACCTAAAATGGTTAGTTTTTAACAAAATTGTATAACCTACGCAAAGAAACCAAAAAAAAATTGACTTATATGGAGGAAACAAAAAGATTGCAACTGTCCCTCAGGGGTCCCACATGGCAGACTCAGGAGAAAAGGCTTCAAAGCAGCTGTTATAGTCAAAGAACTAAGGAGAACGTATAAAGAATTAAATCAAAGTATGACATCAGTAATAACAGATAGAGAATAGCAATGAGGAGATATATAAGTAACGAAGAATAACTAAATGGAAATTCTGGAGTTAAAAAGTACAATTAAGTGAAATGAAAAATTCGCTAGGGACTCAATAGCAGATTTGAGCTGGCAGGGAAAGAAATTGTGAACTTAAGAAAGATCAATGGTGCTTATGTTATCTGAAGAAAAATTTAAAATATTGAAGAAATGAAAAGAACTTCAGAGACCTGTGGATCACTGTCAAAAATTCAACATATATATATTAGGAGTCTCAGAAGCAGACTAAGAAAAGGCAAAACATACATTTAAAGAAATAATGGCTGAAAACTTCCCCAAATTTGATGAAAATGACTAATCTATACATCCATAAAGCTTAACAAATTCCAAGTAAGATTAACACAAAAATTCCAAGTAAGATCCACACTTACGCACATTATAATCCAACTGCTGAAAGCCCAAAACAAAGAAAACCTTAAAAGTAACAAAAGTAAGAAGACTGACTCATCACAAAGAAGAGAATCTCATTAAGATTAGTCGCTAAGAAACAATGGAGGCTCTCAGAAGGAAGAGGGATGGCACAATGAAATAGTGAAAAAATAACTGTTAAATAAGAATTCTCTATCCAACAAAACTACCCTTCAAATATAAAGTTGAAATAAAGACATTCACAGATAAACAAATACTAAGAGAATTCTTTGCTAGCAGGCCTGCCTTATGAGAAATACTAAAGTAATAATAATGTTTTTACTTTTGTATAATTCCAGTGCTGTATTTAAGCTTATATATGAGTATCTATGTGTATGCGCAGGGTTGGAGGGGGCAGGGGATGGACAAGGAAGGCCATGTACTAAAAGGCCATGGTTAGTTTAATTTTATGAAATAATATACTGATAGGGAAATTTTGATTTACATGATTTCTTTGTTTTAAATGTTTCTCTTAATTGACCACCAGCATTGTGTCAGCTGTGCCTCAGTTGTTACCCTTGTGGTTTTCTCTTTTAATAATATTTTTTATTTTTCAATTACAGTTGGCATGCGATATATTAGTTTCAGGTGTACAGCACAGTGATTAGAGATCTATATAAATCACAAAGGGATCATCCACTAAATCTAGTACCCCTCTGCCCTCATACATATTTATTACAATATTGACTATATTCCTTATGCTATACTTTATATCTCCATACCTATTCTGTAACTACCCATTTGTACTTTTTCATCTCTTTGCCCTTTTTCACCAACCGCCCCCAACCCTCCTCCCATCTGGTAATCCTCAAAATATTCTCTGTATCTATTAATTTGTTTCTATTTTTGTTATTATTGTTATTTTGTTCTTTAGATTCCACATGTATGTGAAATCATATGGTATTTTGTCTTTCTCTCTCTGACTTATTCCATTCGGCACAATTACCCTCTATGTCCATCGTGCAATATCTTTTTCCATCCCTTTACATTTAGTTTGTGTGTGTCTTTTAATCTGAAGTGAGTCTCCTGTAGGCAACATATGTAAGAGTCTTGTTTTCTTATCCATTCAGCCATCCTATCTTTTGAATGAAGCACTTAATTATTTTTCATTTGAAGTACTTGTAGTTACTGCCATTTGTTCATATTTTTGATACATATTTTTTCTTCTTCTTAAATAAGCCCCTCCAACCGTTCCTGTATTACTGGCTTGGTGGTGATGAACTCCTTTAGCTTTTTCTTGTCTGGGAAGCTCTTTATCTGTCCTTTGATTCTAAATTATGGCTTTGCTGTATAAAATAACCTTGGTTGTAGATCCTGGTTTTTCATCACTTTGAATATTTTGTGCCAAGCCCTTCTGGCCTGCAGTTTCTTTTGAGAAATCAGCTGCCAGTCTTAAGAGAGCTCCCTTGTAGGTAACTAAGTGCTTTGCTCTTGATGCTTTTAAGATTCTCTCTTTGTATTTAACCTCTGGCATTTTAATTATGATGTGTGTCTTGGTGTGGGCCTCTTTGAGTTCACTTTGTTTGAAACTCTCTGAGCTTCTTGGGGTCGTATGTCTATTTCCTTCATCAGTTTAGGGAAGTTTTCCATCATTATTTCTTCAAATAGGTTTTCAACTTCTTGTTTTCTCTCTTCTCCTCCTGGTACCCCTATGATGTAAATCTTGTCCCATAGGGCTTCTTAAATTATCTTCACTTTTTTAAAAATTATTTTTTCTTGTTGCTGTTCTGATTGGGTGTCCTCCGTTATCCCATCTTCTATATTAGTGATTTGAGCCTCCTCTTCATCCACTCTGTTGATTCCCTTCTAACATACTCTTCATCTCAGATATTGTATTTTTCATTTCTGACTGGTTCCTTTTTATAATTTCCCTCTCCATTTTTATGTTTTTTTATCTCTTTGTTAAAGTTCTCACTAGGTTCATCTACTCTTCCCCTAAGTTCATTAAGCATCCTTATAATCAGTGTTTTGAACTCTGCACCTGTTAGACTGTTTGACTCCACTTTGTTTAGATCTTTTTATGGAGCTCTGTTCTGTTCTTTCATGTGGAACATGCTTCTTTGTCTCTCCACCTTGGCTGCCTCCCTGTGTCTGTTTCTATATTCTAGGTAAAGCTCCTAAGTCTTCCCCTCTTAGTAGCATGGCTTTGTGTAGAAGTACTATGGGGCCCAGTGACACAGTCCTGAGAGGGGTCTAGCTATAAGCCAAACTCAGCCCTAGCCTGTGCCCCTCCAGTGTCACCTGATAAGTCAGCAAGCAATCTACAGATGGCTGCCACCTGTGCTGTGCTTATAGTTGCCTCAAGAGGCCACTCCAGTAACCAAAGCCGGCTGCCTCCAGTGCGGAGCTTGGTGCTGCTCAGCAAGGAGCACGGGGTGCGCCGAAGATACCACTGCATGAGGCTTGGGTAGGGCTGCAAGCTGGGAGGGGTGGAGTTTCAGGGAACCCTCTGGGTGGAGTGATCTCTGTTATTCAGTCTGTTGATAGCATAGCTATGGCAGTGCCTACATCTGCACACTGGGAAGGCTCAAAAAAGGCATAACGGATACCACCAGTACTTCTGCCCAGGAAAAAGCCTCCCCTCTGGCCTTCGCCTCAAAGTTCAACAATTCAGTGTCCAACCACCATATGTCCCTGATGCTACCTGAGCAGCCACTCCAGTGCTGGAGCTCAGAATGAGTGAGTCTGTCAATGCGAACGTCCAGTCATGGTCATGGTCTCTTTAAGAGGAATGTCTGCACCTGCCATCTGCAGCTGCCGTAGCCTCTGTCTCGCTCAGCTCATGTGGGACCGGTAAGCCCTGCGTCATCACCCGCTCCTACCGTTCCAAGGTGGTTTCTTATTTCTCTCTCTAGTTGTAGGGCTTCTCTTCATCCAGACCCCTGGTGTCTCTGCTTGTTGTCTGCTCTGTGGTTTCATCACAATTTTGGTGTGTTCGCAAGAGGAGATGTATAAAGCCTCTACCCTTTACGCCATCTTGACTGGTCCTCCCTATCCTTGTGGTTTTTGAGGGAGGCAGGGAGAGGAGTGGGTTGTGAGGCATTGAGACTGCCGTAGCTGCAGCTGTTCCTTTCAGTTACTGTTCCAAGTCTCTTTGCAGGACTCCGCTCACCCTTGCATAGCTGAAATATGACCACATGGACTCAGAATCACTGAGAACACCAACTTTACTAGGAGCATGACGGAGCTTATTTGGTTTAAGCAACAAATTGACTAGTTGAATCCAGACTGCTTAATGTGATACTAAGTAAGGCAATAGTTGTGAGGTTAAAAATTAAATCTGGTGTTCATTTTTTGGTTACTGAAATGTGTCAGTTTTCAGATATAGTAACAAATACTTAGAAAGCCACAAAATCTTTGTGCTTTAGTTAGTCCTCTGTTGATTTAAGAGAAACTGAGGTACACTGAGAATGAATTACTTGATACCTCATTATGGGTTAGTACCAACCTTCCTGGCGAATCATGGGATCTCAGAGTTGGAAGAGATCCTTGAAATCATCTGTTCCAAACTCCCACTTAATGCAAGGCATCCCATTTAAACATGTTCAGGTACAATTACAAGAAACTTGACACCTAAGTAATACAAACGTTAGCAAACAGCAGAGGCCATAAGACAGTAACTGTACATAACTTCTGTTGTCCCACGCATTCAGACAACACCAAACGACATGCTCCTGCATTCTAACAAAACCGCATCAACAAACAAGGCATTAGAAGTAATTCAAATTCAAATCAATTATTTTAAATATAAATCAGGAAATTCATACCTACGTAATGCCATGAAAAACTAACAGGATGAGGAAATTCTGTGAATAAAATGTTAGGTCGAATGCCGCTTCTTCAGATTTCACTTCATTTTCATTTTAAACACAAGAGAAAGGAAGCAAGCACTTCTTCTCCAATTACCTGTTGTATAAGACTGCTGAATGGCCAAATCTGTTGACATCATGGTGGAGAGCAGGTCTGGGAAGCACTGACCAGCGGTCACAAGCTAGGAGCAAGAAAAACACAATTCAGAAGGAACTGCCATTCATAATCAATAGGAACTGGCATTTTCTTTGGAAAGAAGACTGCAACAAATACAAACATATAAAATGTCTCTTGCTTTTCTTAGTTACGCCATTATTTCTAAGGTAAAATGCAGCAGCAGCAGCAGCAGAGCGGTAGGACGTGGAAAAAAGGCAGGACCAGATGGCAATTCAAATTAGTGAATGCATCCAATGCCCTTAACACCCGCACCATTCACTTTGGTGCCTATCCATATTACCCGCTAGGATGTTTTTTTAAATTAAGAAAATTAGACATTTTTCAAAGCTTATGGACGTAAAACATGTGGCTTCCATAATTCTTTTTCACTCTATATTGACTTGCCCAAACGGTAGCTAAAACAGGAAAATACAGGCAGAAAACTAAAACTAAAAAAAAAAAGTCAGGTCCCTCTCACTGTCTCTCTCATTCTCTGCCTTTGAGAGGAGACCACCTTATCTGTGGAATGTTATTGTTTTTCTAATAAACTTTCTTTTTGACTCAAATAATGATAAAAAAATTCAAATTTATCTAAGTTTTTAGAAGTCCTTTCCTAGATCCCCTAGCTCTATTAATTTTCCTTTGCTCTGATCCACCCTAGCAACTTCTCCTCTGGATCTTAATACCAGCTGGTGCTGCTAAACCTCGCAAACCTCACACTCACCATCTCCGAGATACTTGGACATCCACACTCACCAAGTAAAAGTTCTTTCACTCGATCCTTTATTCAGCATGCCTAAGGAGGCACTTGACTTATACCTTTTCTTTCCTTCACAGATAAGTTTTCCTTTTTAAATTAAAACAGTCAACATTCACTGTGTACATTACATTCTTTTTCAGCCTCCTGTAATCAGGATTACTCCTCCATGTCTACAGAGTGGTAAATGACTTCTTTGTTGCCAAATGTAAAAGACTCATCAGTCCTTATTTTAATCCCTCTGTAGCCATTGTTAACTGCTCCCTCACAGGTCATCACTCCTGCCTCACTTTCTTCCTACTCCTCTGACATGCTTTCGCAGTCTCCATTCCCTTCTTTATCCACCTACCCTCTGGCTCTTTGCTCACCCCTGACAACACATGCTCCCTACAAAATTCTACCCCCTCCTGGCACTTCCCACTGATCTCTGCATTGCTCCATCCCACAGTCATCTCCAGCTGAACATGCCCCCAAACTCAACTTACTCACCTCCTCCCAGATCCTGTCCCTTTACTTCTATTTCTGGCCTTGGTAGAAAGCACTATCTACCATGGTCACCACTAGATACCTGGGAATAAAGATGCTTTCATAGCTCTCAAAACACACCCTGGACAATCTTCGAGTTCCAGGTAGTTCTCAAACCCATCTATCTCTTTATCCTCACTGCCACTTCCACAGCCTTGTTTCAAATCTTGCCCCTTCCCAACGCCTCACCACAATGCCACAAAGAGATCTTCCTAAAACACAAATACAACTCTGTCACCTCTTCTGTAAGATTCTTCAAAAAGCCCAAACTCCTCAGCATGACATAACAGATCCCTCAAGATCTGACCGGTCTGATAGCTGCTTGGTTCTCTAGTTCCACGTGAAGCTGCCCTTCCTCAATGTACCGCTAAGATACAGCCCAACTTGACTATTCACAGGCCCCAAGTATGCTGGCATGGTCTCTTTCCACCTGTTTCCATCCCATGTGTCTCTGCACATGGGATTCCTTCACCAGATAAGTCCTACCTGACTTCTCAGTGGTCCTCAGGACCTGGTATGAATAGCCCCTTCTCAAGAAGGCTTTCCCTGACCATAACCCTTACCCCCATGAGTTAAGGGATTTTCATAGATACTCTCAATACATTCATCTCAGAGCAAGTAAAACCCTGAATTATAAATACATTGTCTGCTCAGTTCTCTGCCTCCCCGACTATAAGGCCATTTTACAATCCCCAATGTAGAAGCTCAGTGCCTGGCACAAAAATGAACATCTGATAACATTTATACAACAGAATGGCTAGCATTTGTTTTGTATGAACAAATACTGCCCTCTTATGGTCAAATATATTACCACACCAAAATTTTTAAATGAATGTGAAATCAGTTTCTAGGGAATGAGATAAAAGCTATATACTTAAAGCAACAACACAATAATGGTGGTCAACAACTACATGACACTACTATGTAAAACATTTGTAACAGGAGAGTCCAGTTATCCCAACTCATCCTTAAAAATTAACATGGAACTAATTAAAGGAGTGACTTTGAAAAGAATTTATAATATAGAAGTAATGCTTTTTAAGAAGTGTAAAAACTAACATTAAAAAATACCATTCAGACCTCTTTCAAATGACGTGACAATTTAAAAAATTTTTCTTTTCTGTTTTTTTTAAATGGCCTGACCATTTTTAACTAGTGATATCTTTAGTTTCCTTTAAAATGTTACTTATAGATAGACAAAAGAGAGTCTGGAATATAAAGTGGCTTTGGAAAACTTACCAATGTCATAAGCCATGAAATCTGAAGAAAAACATTTGGCACCATGGCTCATGGATGTGTCATTGTGTGTGTTTCCTCCAAACACCAGCATAGTGCCACTCACTATCACAGCTGTGTGCAAGTAACGGAAAAATCGGCTGTCCTTAAGAATGGTCCTTTTGAGTTTATTTAAAAATAATAAACAGAAGGTTAGTTTTTTAGAATATGTATCACCTATCTGTTAATGCAAACATAATCATTTTCTTATCTTTAGATCCAAATGTGCAAATACTTCTGGATTTTTCCTTATTATACTAATAACTTTCTTAACAATAAGTAAACATGTAAAATCTTAAAGACCTATGAGAATTTTGACACAATATATTAAGAGCCTTAAAAATGTTCATGCCTATGAACCTATAATTCCAGTTCCTGGGTAGAAATTATATCAAATAAGACTAGAAACCAAAACTTCCAACTGTACAGGTTCAGCACACCCACATAATAGTGTTAAACAGCCAGGAAAAATGACACATTTTTGGCAGAATAGAATGTAAAATGGTACCCAAGCATGGTCTCTACTATGGAGAGAAACATGAAATGAAAAAAATCCACTGCTTAATAATTACATTATTTCATAACTCAAATTTGCTTTACATTCATTACAATGAGCAATATTTTATATAGACCAATATATAGTTCAGAGTGAGGAGAGCACTTATCTTTTAGTACTGAGACCATCTCTGATGATTTTATGGAATGATGCCAATAACTGACACCTTAGTCATCAAGAAAAGGTTAAAAAATGGATATATTCTACTTAATTGCAACAGTGTGCATAAACTCAAGCTATGTAGAATAATTTATTCCTTAGGATTCTGAAGTTAAAATTTTACAGTGGTCCTGAGAGTATGAAAATTGAAAACCAGACAAAAATACCAAGCGTTTTCTAATCAACCTACTACAAAAAAACTATGTAATAATGCAACAAAATAAACACTAGTTACCGTATTACCTTCTGCTTACTTCCCAATTTCTCTATTTTCAATGCTGAAAAGAATTATCTGCTAGGCCTAAAAACAAAAATACAGCACAGTATTTTGCCAGCAACTGCCAGAATTCACACCTTTAAAGTAAAAGCTCAAGAAAAAAATACCCACCACATCTGGGTGTCCACATCATATCTGTAGAGATCATCTGCGAGCCGATATTTATTAGCACTGAAAGCCTTGTAGCCTCCATGAACATACAGGGCTCTGGTCCTGTGGTCAAAGACACTGCTATGGCCATAGCCTCCCTGGACAAGGGCACCCTGGGTATGTATTATACTCCATGTGTTCTTATCTGAAAAGGGAAAACAGTTAAAGGCAAATGTTGCAGGCTCTTCCTCTTTAATACTTAAAATTACCAAATAACTTAGGATAAAAGAAGAGATTTCAGGAGACTTGATATGTATAATTTCCTTTTACCTTTTTATTTTTAAAGGAAGGCCACCTAAAACTTATAATAAAGCCAGGTGGTCAAATTTCAATCTGTTAAATGTTCTGATGTTCTAATATGCCATGTAGGAAAAGAATTACATTAAATTTAAAAGACTCGATTCCCTTTAATTGAATATTTAATTCCCCATGATCTTTACTGAACAGATGCACTTTATGGGCCTACTTTCTCAAAATATCAATTATAGCTGGTACTCACTCCTACTTCACAACAACAGATATAATAAAATTTAGCCAAAAGAAAGATTACATAGGAAGGGGAAATCACACTCCCCTAAACCAGCCTCCAAAGGGCTATCCAAATACTTTTTTCTTCAAAATATTTTTGAATCATGTTTGTTTGTTTTATTTTCAACACCTAAAGCATATAGTGCATCTTTGGCTCCTTGCCAAATTGATAGTAACAAATATACATTACATAGCAGCATCAATAATCTGAATGTCACTAGTAATACAGCAACGTTAGCTGCATTTAAAGATAAAGATAAAGTATCGGGTCTAGGTTAGATTGAATCTTGTTAAATAGACATAATAATAGGGTACGGGTTTAAAATTTGACACTCAAAAGAATCCACTGGAATAGAAATATACCTACCCAAGTCATATTCCTGTACATTGCTTATATATCCATAGAGAGGGCAGTGACCAAAGATGACCAGCATGACTACTCGGCCAGTTTTCAATGTGACAATGTGTGCCGAGTGCCCAACCACTGCATACTGCTCCTTTGCTTTAGGGGTCAACAATACCCATGATTCATTATGAATATGAAACACTCTCAACTCATTGGTCACATTCCCTGTTGAATCAATTTTTCCTCCATACATGTAAATTTTATCCTACGGAAAAAAATGTGAACAAAATTCTAAAAAAACATTAAAAGGATCAAATCTGAGAACAGAAAAAGAGTAGTTCAAAACCTCAATATTATTCTTAGCTTAAAAAGTGTTAATAAAATGCACCTTTCAGTGAGTTACTAGAAAAAGGATGGCAAAAAGAACAAAATAAAATAAACCATATATCATATATCTCTAACACTTTGCCATTTTTCTTGGATTTCCTCACACAAAATCTTTTATGGTAATAAAATGACTTGGAAAAGTAGTTGAAAAGTTCCCTCATCCTACCATAAACCACAAAAATAAAAATGATTGTTCAGTTATATTGTAATGTGGCTACTCTTGGTTAACCTTGTTAATGAACATAAACTCTAATCTACTCTATATTAATTTTTAACCACTTAATATCGCAATTGTAATACCCCAGTACAATATGAATCCATTAAAATCTCTTGGGTTAAATTAGCTTCAACTTTAATTACCACTTATACATTAGCCAATTATATACCCTCTCCCCCCAAAATAGAAAGTTTTCCCCCAATTAAAAACCAATATGGAAGTTAAAATCATAGACAAAAAGTATAATGGTGCTTGTCAAGGACTATGGGAAGGAAGAAATGAGGACTTATTGTTTAATAGGCATAGAGTTGGAGTTTTACGAGATAAAAAGAGTTACAGAGATAGATGATGATGTTTGCACAACATTATGAATATATTTAATACTACTGAACTATACATTTAAAAATGGTTAAGACGGTAAATTTTACTTGATGTGGATTTTACTACAATCAAAAAGATTAGGAAAAAAAAAAACCCAACACTAAATAGCTTTTCCACCACATAATAGGATAAAGTCACCACAGAAGAGTGGAGGTTCTAGTCAAGCACAGAGTGGAGACATTTTACCTTGTATAATGCTAAAGAATGACCATATCTAACAACCACATTGTTCACAGAACGGTTCAGTGCAAGCCACTCCCTAGAAGCAAGGTCATACCTGCAAAAAGACCAAAACACAAACAAACAAAAAAGATCATATTTTCACTCAAATGACAAAACAGAATATCTTGTACCCTTTTACTTATGTTATAATCTAGTTTGGAGATGTTCATTACATCTGCCATGCATATGGGAAGGCACGTGGGCAAACGAACCTAACACCTGGGCCCACTGGGCATATGAGATCAGGAAGGGGGACTGGGCTACACAGCGCAGAGATGAGAAAGATATAAATCTACTGAAAGTTTCTAATGGTTCCTAAAATCCCTCTTCTATACCCAGTCTAAATCACTTTAAGGTTTCACTATACACAAGGAACTTAAGTTTTTAATACTGTTAACTTTTCTTTAATTATGTGAAATTGAAGCTAGGTACTGAGAAAGATGATAACTAGAAGAAAATTGCTAACTTTCCCTTTGTTTTATTTAATTGATTTTTATTTTTATTTTATTTATTTATTTATTTTTTAGCCTACAGCACCTGGTCTTCGTAGGTGGTCTCCCATCCAAGTACTAACCAGGCCCAACCGTGCTTAGCTTCCAAGATCAGACGGGATCGGGCTTGTTCAGGGTGGCATGGCCGAAGACCTATTTAATTGATTTTTAAAGCCATATTTTTAAGAAAGCTAGAATACCATTATAACATTTTAATTATATTATGAATACATTTTATAAAAATAAATGCCAAAAAGAAAATAATTTACACTCTTACATTGTAGCTTAATCACATTCAGTATCTTAGAATACTCACTTTTAGTTTTTCTTTAAGGAAAACATCACTCTATTGTCCTCGTTAAAATCATAACACACATTATGAAGAAGGTAACCAATGCAAAAATATGAAGAGCTAAAATCTTTAAAAATGATCCCATTTCATCATCGAAAAATGAATATCATTAAGTAAACATCATTTCAGACATTTTTCTATGCATATATAAAGAGAGAAGAACAGATTGACACTATATATAAAGGGGATCATACTATAGGTGATCCTTTTAATAAATATTAATTTTAATTTTTATATAATTTAATAGAAAAAATCAAAGGGAAACCAACGTTATACTTTAAATGTTTATTTTCTATAAGTTCCCTGAATAATACAAGTGTTTTTAATTATGAAAAATATTATGTCAATAAGATGTAAGAAAATTTTACCACAACAGAAAAAAAGGAAACAAATATTCATTAATAGAAAATGGATTAATAAATTCTAGTTATTTATATAATAATTACACAAAGTGAAAAATAAACTCAAGCAACCTTTTATCAACATATATCTTAAAACAATAAAAGCTAAAAAAGTGAACTACAGAATGCTATTTCTATAAAGGCTAAAAACAGAAAATTTATTAATTCTAATATATGTTCATATATATTAAAAATGTGAAAATATGCATGTGGACAAATGACACCAAAAAAATCAGGATATTGATTATCTCTGAGATTTTAGAAGGCCATGCAAGGGTCTTCAACTTTATCAGCAATGTTTTATTCCTAACCTGGGTGGTAAATGCATTAGTATTCATTATTCTCTAAACTCTTCCTTTTGTCTTAATATTTTATACATGCTCTGAAACAAATTTAACAAAATTATGAGTTTTATTAAATATGAATAGTACATAGGTTAATATCAGCTATTATTTTATGTATTATTTGAATATTCTACATTCTAAAAAATATATGAAAAATTTAGAGGTCAAATTCATTTTAGTTTTTAAATTATAATTTAATTTTAGACAGATCTACTCACTTTCTGCTTTTAAAGTTGAAAATCTTAGCACTCACATTTCCTCCCACTTCTCCCAATTTTTGTTATATAATTTTTACATTGCCCAGATTCGTAACATTCACATTCCATTCTATAACTTTAATTCTATAGTTATTTAGTACTGAGTCTATAGTTTTTCTTTTTTCTTTTCCATGTTTAGGGCATAATGTCACAGGAAGGTCATAGTACTCTACCACCTGTGAGGAGTAAACCCATATTCCTGTTGGATGTGTTGTAAACAGAGAAGCCATTCTTCAGACTCCCTGCTCTGATCACACCCCTTGGGTCTATATTTTAGATGAATCAATCTCCTCACAGTCCTCTTACTACAACTTCTCCTTAAGTCTTTAATTCTTAATTGGTTGGGTTTCACTGTCTAGTCGCCTTTTTCTAGCTGAGCTCGTATGTACTCCTTTCTCTAAATTATGTTGTTTTTAAGAACAGCATCTGCTTGCCATCTTTACAGCTGAATGACTCCTTGTCCGGGTATAATATTCTTGAACCATCCTTTCTTCCCTTCAGAACACTGCAGATGCTGCTCCCTTGAATGCTGGTATTGAACAATGATATGGAGAAGTCTAAGGCCAGTCTTTTTTTCCCTTTTATAGGGTTTGCTTTTCTGCTTAGAAGCCTGAAGAAGTCTCAATCATTCTTATTCTTTCTGCACCATACCTCCTTTTCCCCTTCCCTCTCTCTCTCCCCTTCTCTTTCTCTCTATATATCTATCTTTATTTTTAAAAAAAACACAATATTGTACTATACTTAGGGTTAAAATAACTTAAATCCGCCCAGGAAAACTGACTGCATACTACTGCAACATTTTTGTGGAATTCTAACTATGGAAGGTGTTTCCTGAGAAGGACTACTATGGCTTCTGAAAACACATTTACACCTAGTATTCAAGCCAGATGCCTGTCTCTGCAAGCTTGAAAGAAACAGAGGAAGCACAGAAACAAGACGCCAAATGATCCAATCCATATCTCTTTCAAGTGACACAGGGGGTACCCAATCTGTATCCTCCTCAGTCAACATGTCAGCCCAAGAGCTTGTCAAAGGACAATAAGGGGACTGACAGGTCTCCATAAATTGGCTAAGATATAATGCCAAAGGATACATAGGCTGTCACTCTTTTCACAACACAGAAAAGCAAACACAATACAAGGTCAATATTAATGCAATAACATATAAGAAATTCCAAGCAGAAAATCAATGCTCCTTCTTCTAGAAGCTGAGGCCAAGACAATGGAATACTGTCCAATTCTAAGACTTTGACAAGGAGATGTGCAAAGACAAAGTTTGGGAATTCAGAAACAGGGGTCTTCCACAGAGCTGCAGCCATCGCTCTCACAAACTCCTCCTGGACGGCTGGTGACACAATGACCATGATGCCACCCACAGTGGCCTGGGATTCCAATCACAGCAACTAGCCATCCAAGACCATGGCGAAGGCTCTGCGGAGATTGTGCACGACCCTAGCCAGCAGGAGGTACAGAACTATCTGAGACTTCCCACTCAATAATTTGTCCTTTATCCTAAAAGTTCAGTAACTTGATCAAATCAGGTCTTATTGAACGACTATAAAATTTTCCTGAAATATCTTGTGCTATTCCAATCCTTTTGTTTTCTATTAGGTTCTTTTCTTCAGGGACAGCAATTATCTTTATTTGGCTCTTCTGTCTTCCATGTATTTTTTGCTTTTCTCTTAATTAATTTAACCTCTTCATCTGTATTCACTGGATTCATGTCCATTAAGCTGTCAGTAATTCAATTTTCATTCTAGTTTTTGTTGTATATAATTTATTTGTATTTCTTTAGGTGTGTAATCATTTCATCTCATTGTTATTATTTTCTTGCCTTTCAGCTCGTTTTCCTAAATTCAAATTCTCGTTAAGCTGATCTGTAGTACAAAGCAGTTAGAAGGAACTGCTCTTTGAATTTATTTTTTCTCTTGTCAGCTTTTGCATGCTGTGTTCTTTCTTCCTCTTTATTTTTTCATCATAGACTATTTCCCTTAGTAACAATGTCACTTCTTTCACCTTGCTTGTGGTTAGACACTGTTCTCTACAAATTTTATTTGCAATGTGTGGGTGATTTCATAATTCTTTTTCCACTACATTTAAGACAAGTTTGTCTCTCCATCCTAATACAAGCGTGAGGGCTGATATTTTATATTCTATCCACTTTCCTGAAGTCTGAGGAAATGCTGGGGCTCAGGCCTATTGGAATACATTACCCAGAATCTCCTCTCCTCTGAGATTTTGTGTAAGTGTTCTACCCTCAGTGTTCAAAGCACACCCAAAAAATAGAAGCCCTGACTTTTGGGCAGTCAGACATTTGATCAAATTCTGCACCCCGCGACCTCCTTCACCTGATCCTCCCCAGCAACTATTTCTCCTATTCTTCAGTTAAAAGAATGAAAAGGCAATGATACCCACTCAGTTTGCTTCTTTCCAGATTTGGGGCTAGTGAGAACGCTCAGAATCTCACCCAATGGTTTCTGTAGGGCAGAGAAAAAGGGTTGGTCTTGCTCTTCCTGTGAGTCTATTTTAAAGTTTACTGGATTATTATCCTTTCCTTATTTGGTTCCCTGTTGCTCAATTTCTTACTATTTTTAAAAACCTTTTAGAAAACTCTCTTTTGTTCAAGGGAAGGAAATTCAGTGATGAAGTTTCAATTAGAAATCTTAATGTGGAAGACAAAGACCATTTGTTTTGCAAGAGGACCCTTAGGTGCCATAAAATGGGAACTGCTTTATAATGTAACTTAAAAGTTTTGGGTTAATGAGGTTGTAGAGGAAAGAGAGTAAGAGCAATTCTTGAAATATGCTTATATGTGTATAGATAATGGTAAATTTTATTTTATTTAAGTTCCAGAAATATTTCTTCTAAAAGGAGTCACTACATTTACTTTTCATGAGTTGGTAAAAATTTCTTTCAAACTATATTAATATTTACATGAAATACACAAAGCTACAAACATATGGTTTGATCAAGTACAAGTGGAAAAAAATGTTAGCCTATAAAAAAAATGTGGCTCATGAGGTATACCAAATAAGCAGGTGACATTAATATTTCCAGGAACAAATATATGTGAAGGAAATAAACACAGTTGACCTTTGAACAACACAGGTTTGAACTGCAGAGGTCCACTGAGAAGCAGATATTTTTCAGCTGACCACAGTTCATTTGACCTGTGCGGTTCCATTGACCAGTGTAGTTCAAACTCATATTGTTCAACGGTCAACTTGAAGGTTGGGAATCTGTGCATGCAGAGGGCCAACTGTAGTTATATGGGGATTTTTGACTGCCCAGGAGGTCAGCCCCTAACCCTCATGTTGTTCATGGGTCAACCATAATTCATTTACTCTCCCATTCATGTGATAAATACTTATACATGTTCTATGAGTTAAGTTCTGACCTGAGTGAGTCAACAGGGTCTTTAATCTTGGAGAACTTATAGTAGAAAAAGCAGAAAATGAACAAGCACAACAATGGACACAGACAGAATAAAGAATTATTAACACTGCTCTAAAGAAATGAAAACTATGAAAAAGGACTGAATGGTTAGAAAAGATCTCTCTGTGGACTGTTAAACTGAGACTTAAAGGGTGATAAGACATTGGCCCTGAGGTGCAACAGCAGGAACATTCTAGGCGGAGGGAACTGCAAGCTCAAAGGCCCTAAAAATTAGGATGCACATGGTGAATTTTAGGTCAAGAAAGAAGGCTAGTGGGATAGGAGTACAGCGGATGAAGGTAGGAAGGGAACAAACTGAGTCTGGAAAGGTAAGGAGTAGTCAGATCATGTAGGCCTATTAAGTCCAATGGGAAGCCACTCGTGGGTTTTAAAAAGGTAGTAAATGCTATGGTTTATACTTTAAAAATACCATCCCAATTAATATTTAGAAACTGGATTAAGAGAAATGAATGGAAATAGCCTTGATAGGTATCTATCTACTATTGAAGCCTAGGTGAGAGATAATGGCAGGCTGGTCACTGAGGGAAAAGAATGAATATGACATGCATTTGGTGACAGCCTGATATGAGATTATGAGAAGGTGAAGGAGAGGAAATATCAAAATGACTCCTAGATTTCCTGCTTTGAGAGAGAAGGATGATGTCAGGTGCAAGGGTAAAATTACATACATGGTATAACATATGACTTTCATAATATCTACCAAAACAATGGAAGGAACAATCACCTTCACACCTTTAATTTTACCTTTACTTCTCAGGGTTGCGTCATTAGAAGTAGTGAAAAGTGGGATAGATTTTAAAGGCAGAGCTAACAAGATTCACTGACATATTGTGGCAGACAAACAGTAGGGTGGTCCTCATGATCCCTGCCTCCTGATGTTCATACTCATGTATACTACTCTCTCCTTATGTGCACTTCTAACCAACAGAATACGGCAGAGA
This sequence comes from Pteropus medius, assembly GCF_902729225.1. Classification (NCBI taxonomy): domain Eukaryota; kingdom Metazoa; phylum Chordata; class Mammalia; order Chiroptera; family Pteropodidae; genus Pteropus; species Pteropus medius. Next base: position 3,473,151 of record NW_024342471.1, read on the forward strand.
CGATGAGAGGTCCTTTCTGTGATATCCATCCTGCTAGCAGATTCAATCTAGAGACTCTCCTTGTGGCCTTATGAAGTAAAAAACCATTTGAGGGAAGCTCAAGTGATAAGGAACTGTGGATAGCCTCTAAGAGTTGAGGAGTTGAGGGTGGCCTCTAGTCAACAGCCAGCAAGAAGCAGGGCCACCAGTCCTACAACCACCAAGAAATGGAGTGTGCCAACAATCTGAGTGAGATTGGAAATGGATTCTTCACCAGCTGAACCTCTAGAGAAGACACAGGCCAGGTGACGCTCTAACTGCAGAGGACCCAGGTAAGCTGTGCCTAGATCTTGACCAGCAGAAACTATGAGGTAATTAATTTGTATTGTTTTAAGCTAAGTTTGTGGTATTTTGTTGTGCAACAAGAGGTAACTAATACATATGCTGATACAGGGTGAGAAAAAACAAGAAGTCAAGGATGACTCTAAAATTTTTGGCTTAAGCAAACAGAAGGATAGAGTGGTCATTAACTGAGGGACACCCGGGGCAAAAGCAGTCTTGAAGGAAAAATTAGTTATGTACACACTGAGTTTAAGATGTCTACTAGATGGCCAAAAGATTGACATGTCAAATAAAGAGGTGCAAATATGGGTTCAGGTGAAAAGTCCAGGCTGCAGATATAAATTTGGGAGCCACTAGCACAAAGGCCAAGATATTACATGAGATCACCAAGAGAGTGAATACACACTCTCACAGAAGAGGACCAAATGCTGAACCGTGGGGCACATCATCATTCAAAAGTCAATCAGTTGAAAAGGAATCAGCTAAGGAGGCTGAGAAGGAATAAACAGAAAAAATATCAAGACAATGTGGTGTCGTGGAAGCCAAAGGAAGAAAGTGTTTAAAAGAGGGGGAAAGGACTGGCTGTATCACGTGTTAGTGAAAGATCAAATAAAGGGAGGACTAAGAATTGAAAATTTAATATTCAGCTCCTCAGTCAAACTAGCTACATTTCAAGTGCTCAATAACCATGTGTGGCTAGTGACATGACAGTATGACATGACAGTATACAGAGCATCATGACTGAAACAGAAACTGTCTACTGGACAGCTCTGACATACAGAAACAGAAGACAGAATAAATGAGCATAGATGTAGGTAATGGCTAAATGTGGTGGTGGGAGTTTGCGCAAGTCCTCTCTGATATCCTTTACTGTTCAAGCTAGAAAGAGGAAGCAAGGCCATTAGTTAAGAATGAAAATAGGAAAAAATGTGGTAGAGATTCGAAAAATGAAAAGAACGTATGATGCCTGAGCAGGAGAATGAAAGGAGGAATGAGAAAGAATCAGTGGACTGTAAACCCATAAAGCCCCGTGGCAGTCAAAGGATTGCTAGAGTTCGCTTGGTTTCTTAAATCCATATGTGCGTGTCTCTTTCCAAATCTGGGCAATTTCTGGCCATTATTTCTCCAAATACTTTTTCAGACACACCCTCTTTCTCATCTTAATGAATTCCTCTGGTAACAGAAATGTTAAGAATTTTTTGGTTACAGCCCATAGGCTTCTGAAGTTCTGTCCATTTTTTAATACTCCATTTTCTCTGTTGTTCAAATTGAAGAATCTCTACTGTTCTAGCTTCAAGTTCATTGATTCTTTTCTCTGTCTTCTCCATTCTGCTGTTCAGCCTATCCACTGAGGTTTTTGTTTTGGTTATTTTTCAGTTCCCCAATTTTTTTTTGTATTTTTTTTTGTATCTTTGGTGAGACTTTCTATTTTTCATTTGTTATAGGTGTTTCTCTAAGTGCTTCTTGAAGCATTTTTATAATGGTTGCTTTAAATTCTCTGTCAGATAATTCTAATAACTGTGTCATCTTGGTGTCAGCCTCTCTTGAGTGCCTTTTCTCATTCAAGTTTAGATTTTCCTTGCTCTTAGCATGACAAATGACTTTCAGTTAAAATCTAAACATTTTTGGTATCACAACATGAGACGCTGGATCTTATTTAAATCTGTCGGAGAAGGCCTCCTCCGACATCACCCCAGTGGGGAAGAAGTTTGAATCATTATTGCTGCTACTGCCAGGTGGGGGCAGAAATCCAGGCTCCCCACAAGGTCTCCACTGATATTGCAGGGATGGAGGAAGCCTCATTACCACTTGGTAGAGAAAAAAGTCCCAGCTCCCTAATTGGCCTTCTCTAACACTACCCTGGCAGGGGGCAGGTTACAGTACCGCCACATCTTGGCAAGGGTAGAAACCTAGACTCTCCACTGCAGACTTTGCTGGCAAGGGTTGGGGTGAGGTCACAGTTCTTTCTGTGGTATTTGGTTGGAATAGAGTGGTTATTGTCTAAAAGGTTTCTGTCTTGCTAAGCTGTCCCTTTCCTGGTCTTTGGGCTAGACAGAACAGGTTTTCCCTGGGGTTTCTTCGGCTTGTGCCTATTGGCATTTCCAGATTGCCAATTTTTCAACACCAAGTCTCAGATATATGAGACAAAAGACTACCCTTGGAATCTGCCAGTATGTCTTCCTTTGGGTCCAGAGGCTTCGCACAAGACTGTCTTCTTTCTACCTTTCAGAGTTTCCTCATGTTTGTTTTATATATAATGTCCAGTATTTTTAATTGCACTTACCACAAAGAACAGGGGAAAGTGACTTACATTTCTTTATGATTTAAAAAAATTTTATTTTTCATATTCTGTTTCTAAAGGAGTATATGTTGTGTTTATTCACTGTGTGTTCCTTCTAGGTTTGTCTGCAAGTCTAAAATTATTTTAAAATTCTTTCCTAACTTCTATTATCTCATTTCTGAATTTTTCTAGTTCTGATGTATTATTCTTTTATGTTTTCTAATTGTATTTTTGTTTTGGAATACTATTATAATTTTCATCACTTTGGTGAGCATATTTTTCTATCTTTATGTATGAAGTATTATTCCACTCCTTAGTCTCTTTTTCTCTTGTAACAACTTTTTATGAGATTTGACCTTGATATTTTACTGTTGCTCAATTTTAAGTAAAATTACTTTTTCCTGAATTTTCACAGGAAAGGCTTGGTTTAGGATAGTTTTTCTAATTTCTCAGCTCTCTAGCTCACTCTTTTGTTGTTATAGTACAGTGTCAAATATATAGCAGCTTACTTGCTGAGATTTCCTAACTTTGTTCCCTTCCCTGTTAACTGGACTTTCTTTTAATTTGTCTCTACTGCCCTTATCCTGTTCTCTGAGTTCTACTCCCAGCAGTTTCTCTTCAAAGTGGAGCCCCTGCAAAAAGACTATGGCTGGTTCATTTTGAAAGTTAATACGGCACAAATTGCTCCAGCCCCTTCAGATCCTACTACAGATTCCTTGAACTCACTCCATTTCTAGAATACACAAAATCTTTCCAATTCCAGCTGTTGTTCTCAAAACAGCTGGCTGAGCTTTTGAGTGAGTCTCTTTCAAGAATACTAGAGCCTGTTGGTGGGCCCATCGCTCCCCTTTGCTTACTCCTGCACAGATACTGATACCACACAGATCTTGCAGCTATCATGAGTGCTTTAGCCCCACCCATTTGTGTAGATACCTCTGACCAAGTTTTGTTATAGATGTGACTCATGTGTTTTTGATTTTGCTATCTTAGTTGTTCTGTGTGCTTCACTATATATTTGGAGGGTTTTAGAAACTATGCCACCACTATTCTATTTCCATAATCACTTAAAGAACAAGTGCTGGGTTTTGACAACCTTCATTAATAAAAAATACCTAGAAAATATTGCCAGGGCACAAAATCAGCATGAGTAAGTATTGATAAATTTCTCCCCAAAATCAATCTACATAGCTAATTTCATTGGGACAACACAGATGAGTGGTATGGTACCAGCAACTAGACCCTGAAATCTGGGAAATATCAGACGGTGGTATTATTTCCACTAGCAAACTATAAATTCAAACTATTTGACCTATAGATATATTAATTAAATAAAGAGATAAAGTCGTCCCCTATTTACAGAAAACCTACTATATGTACCTAAAGCAAAATATGAGAGACAGTATCTGGAAAAGATGAATTCTTGCCTATCATAATGAATTCTTTGTGTCCCCAATTTCAAACACTACGAATGTCAAAAAGTCGGGACTACTACCAAAATATTAATAGGTAATTCCATTACCTTCCATTTTCCCAGGTAATGGAATTACTGATGATTTCTTTTTGCTTATCTCTACTTCATGAATTTTCAAAATGGAAAACTAGGCATCTTGGAAAAGTGTTTAAAATAACTTACGCTAGAACCATGCTGTAATCTGAGTGGTTGAACATATATCCTCCAACAACCCACATTATATTTCCATTGACCACAGCTTTGTGAGAGGCTCTGGGGAGCTTTAGGTTAGAATATTCTTCTCGAGTCCAAAATGACTGGTCAGCTGGTACAGGAACTGAACATCCAGGACCTAAAAAAAAACAAATTAACTTCATAAAATGCAGCTTTAAAATTACTGTATTTCAAATTTTAATCATCTAAATGTAACAAATATCTAAAGAATAGTCTTTCCTTTAGTGTCTAAATATGAGGTAAATCCCTTTCATTTGTGCTTTTAATTTACTCAAAGTTAGTGACCAATGGTAATCTCTCATAAAATTCACAATCACATAGTTTCTAATGATCATCTGACCATATCCAGGTTAGAAATTTTTAGTATTTTTGTTTGTTTGTTTAAGCAGCCTTCAGAGGAAAGAGTGGACAAAGGAATTATTAATTCAAATAAAAAACTTCAGAGTTAAAATGTAAAGACTAGTCTCTGGAGTAAAAATATAAACTACCCATTTCCTGGCAAATTAAGAAACACCATTCTTGGGAGGTTTGGCTTCTGCTGCACCGTGGTAGGTACTCAAACAGTTTAATTATTTAACCCTAGATGTCAGCTAAACCAAACAAACTAAAGCATTTAAACAAGCACATTTCCTTTCAAAATAAAAGTGGTCTGAAGAAGGGATAAATATATAAAGAAAATCAGTAACAGCTATTATCACCCACCCCTTAAAGAATTTGCTAAAGCTTCTTTCATAATTTTTATCTGCAGATAATCCCATTAGCTGACTGCTTTAGAATTCTACTATATAACTGACACCAATTTTCTCTGAATTTATTGAAAGCTTCTGAGGAGATACCATTATTGTCAGCTCTTGTCCCACCTCCCGGCCTTTGATCTCTGCTATGTCTTCTTATGGCTGAGACCAAGTTCTCCAACTTTCATGAATGAATTGCAAAGAATGTCAAACCCTTCCACAATTCTAGAGAGACCACAATCACACATCTATGAAATTCGAAGATTAGTAAGAAGCCCAATAAAAAGGTGTGAAAATCTAAACACTACCTGATATTTGACTAACATAAATGGTATAGATACTAGGACTAATCTACAATTTATTAAACTAGGAATATACTGTAAATTAGAAGAAAAATGAAAGAAGCTCCTACCCTGCCACTCTGGGAAGCAAGAACATCCTCTGATATCACTTGAATTGCAGATGCCTCGATGAGGAAAACCACAGTTATTTACACAGTGTGGAATGTCACATGCTTCACCTTTCCAGTTTTCAGAACATTCACATTGAACGATGTTGCTGCTATTAGTGATCTTACATTCTCCTCGGCCTGAGCAATTATTCGGACACATGTCAAAACTATAAAAGCAGTGGGAGAAAATTCGATCAACACAAAACAAAACTTGGAATAATTTAGCAGAACATCCTCTTACACAAGGTTTAAGAATCACACTGTCTCTCCAGTTCATTCACAAGCATAACTGCAGTACTTACCATTTGGCCTAAATGGGGTCACACAACACTGCATGGCTAATCAAATCAACCTCATTGAATTCTCTTAAGAAGAAACAAGAAATTACAAAGAGAGATTCTTGAAATATCCAGGCTTAGCTTCTCAAAGGTGGGATGACAATTCTATTCTTGGTAGCCCACAAATGATGAGCATTACAAAACTGCCAAGTACATGCTTAAAGTATGGAAAGGAAAAGGGTATAACAAACTGCCAACAATATACTACCAGCTTCATGGTATATATATGTATCCCTCTGGAGAGTCTCTGAAAGTTTACAGAATTTTTAAAAAGATTGCTCAGGTCTGTGTATCTAAAAGTCCTTAATAAGTTTATCTACTCATCTGAGATGGAAGAAAAGGGAAAACCAGCTTAATATAGGAGTTTAACTATAATGTGTCTCATAATAATATGACTTAAGATAATTATATTGACAGCACTTTGAAAAGACATAATTCAGATTTTTAAGAGAGGGAGGATAACTGAATTATCAAGATACTTTAAGAGTACAGATTTCTTCTAAGGCCTGTAAAGAAAACCCAAAAGAAATCTGGTAGCAAAGCATGTCAGAAAATCAGCAATCAGTTACAAAAACAGCTAATTCATGTTCATGCCTACACCTAAATATCAGTTTATGATATACTTATCATAAAAATTTATAAATACTTGTATATATAGTTTATAATCTGTATGCCTACTTTTTAAGCTCCAGTTAAAAGAATAAGGTATTCAGTAAAAAAGCTGAATGACATTCTTGTAGGCCTCTAGTAAGTAAGTGTCTATTGTTTCTATATAATAGTACGTACATATAAGTAAAGCTTCAATAAAGGTCAATTTCATCTTTATTAAGAAAAGGCCTTGTAAGGCAAAAGTTTAAAAAAGATAGTCTAATTTCAGATTGGTATTAATACCTGCTGAAACAACTACAACAATCACACTTCATTTTTATAAAAGGCCTAAAAGAAAACTGAGGTACAGCATGTCCATTATGTGTTCAAACTTAGGCTTTACAACCATATGTCAAATAATTTCCTACAGACACATTTATTAACCATACGTGAGGGAGTAGAGTATAACCAAAACTTAATGTCATTGAAATACAAAAAGGAAGAGGTAACCCATAGCACCTTTTAAATTAAAGGAGGGAAAGTATAACTTCAACTTCCCCTTGAAACCGCAACCTCTCCGTTCAAATGTCTTTAGGCATAGGTTTACTTCAAGTACCAAAATTAATACTGAGCACTCTTTAGAGTAGTGAGTTACATAACATCTCCAAACACAAAATTTATTTTTAAATCTCTAAAACGTGAAAATGGCAGGTAATACATCAAAACATCTCCTTGTATATCTGTCTAAATTGAAGTAATGAGAAAATTAATCTAATTCATTTTCTGTGCTTAAAATATAACTTAGAATGAGAAATAAGATAGAGTGCCAATTTCTGTGAAAATAAAACATAACTATTTGTTTTTCTCTTTTAAAAGAAAATTAATGAACACCTGAGTAGCTGTGGGTGCAAGTCTCAATGGCCCTCCAGCTGATGTCAGCCCAAAGCTAGGATTCAGTACAACCCAAGGACACTGAGAATATGAATGACAGTGTTTTAGCATATGCTTCAGGGAATTTTTCTGGGAATAAAAACCATCATTTTATTTGGCTTTTCATAGAGTCTTGGACCCCTAAAAGAGTTTAGGACTCTTTTTTAAAAAATAGAGATCTTGGAACCAAGAAGCTACAATAAAGTCATCATTCCTTCATTTAACAAATACTAATTCTGGTCTCTAGAGGAGATCAAGGCTTCCTCATTTAACAAATACTAATTCTGGTCTCTAGAGGAGATCAAGGCTTCCTCCTGCACCAACCAAGGTAAGAAAAACATGGATTCCTGGGGAAGATACTGGCTACAGAGCTAGGAGAAGAGCTCTCTAGTGATGATGGGCAAAGGGCTTCCCAATGTTGAGGAATGCTTAAATTGCCTTCTCTCCTAGGGGGCACCCTCCCTGGAGTTTCTCTTCTCCCTCAAGATTGCTACAGTGAGGGGCCATGTAACAGTGAAGCCTGTGCCTTCTAGCCCATGACCTAGGTACCTACAGGGAACCCGGAATGGGGCCTGGATGAATGGCCAGCACAATGTTACTCAGAATGTGGACCACAGACAGGTAGCGGCAGCATCACCTAAAAGCTTATCAGAAATACAGATTCTCAGGCCCCAGCTCTGCTGAACTATAATCTCTGGGTAGGACCCAGGAATCTGTGCCTTAATAAGCCCTCCAGAAGATCCCTATGCATGTGAAATTTGAGAAGACCTGTCATAAACCAACATCTCCCCTCTCTCTCATCCCTGTCAGAAAGGAACTTCTTCATAGAATGCCCTACTTTCAATGCCATGACTTTTTAATCTTCCTTTTTGAACTGTGTTCCCACCAGGCCCCTGGTATCACTCTCCCCAGCTAAGGTGATCTAGAGCTGCCTTTGCTTACTCAGCCTCACAGCTGCCAGTTTCCTCCTTCTTGAGACTTTCTTTTCTGGGCTTCTATAACAACAAAGGCCACTGGCATTCCTCTGTCCTTTAGTTGCCTCTGCTGTTCCTCTCCTCACTGTGCACATGCTCTATAGGCCACTCAGTCACTGTCCATGTGCCAAAGACTCCCAGATGACATCCCCATCCTTGACAGCAATTCTAAGTCCTAGATCCGAATATCAATGTCCTGCTTAGACATCTCACATGGACCCAACCAGCCTCTCCCCTCAACCTAGCTTTTATGTCTGCTTGTGTCACTAAAAATCACCTTGCTAGTACTGTGATAAGCTGTCCAGGGTGCCAAGTCACAAACCCTGGGTACCAGTCAAGATAGAGACAGCTTTACATTGGCCTGAATGAATACTGGGATCCTGAAAAAATGGGCGGAAAAAGAACACATTATAAAGGTTACAAGTGGAAGTTACTGCCTATGCCAGGAGCTGGCAAACTTATTCTGTAAAAGGCCAAACAGTATTTTAGGCTTTGTGAGCCACAGAAGCTCTTTATCGCAAACCACTTGCTTATGGCATTTTCTGAATTCAAATATTTACGAAAAGGTACATTTCTTAAGACAAAAAAAAAAACCCAAAAAACCAAAAAACAAAACCCCACAAACGTTAGCCTCTCTCCTATCACAACAAATTCCAAAAGCCGCCTAACTCTGCCCAGATTTTCTTTGTAACCGGTTGCAACTAAGCTGTCGTCAATGGACCAACTACTGAGTACATGAAAACTACTATTTTTTAAATTGTACTTAGCGAAAACCCGTTGTTTTTATCCAATAGCAGGAAAATGCCTCTATTCCAGAAGAAGCTCAACAGTAGCAAGACCTGAGTTGATACTGTGGTCCCACTACTTGGACAATTTATCATTTCCCACCAGTTTCTTCATTTATAAAACAAGTAGAGAAATAGTGCCCATACCTGAGTTTTTAAAAACCTTTAAATGAGAAAATCCATGCAAACTGCTTAGCGCAATGCCTGGCACACTATAAGCCCTCAATATATGTTAGTCATTATTATTGTTAAAACAAAGTGTATGGTCTTTTGTGTAAAATCACAAATATTAGACTTAAATATCTTACTTGTAAGTTATATTAAATCCAGTCAAATTATAAGCAGCATCACTAAAAAAATGCAGCAGGGCATAACCTGATGTGGCAACAACCTCGGGGACAGTCTCATTGCCGTCTCTCTCGGGAACGATGAGGCCGCTGAAATGAAAACACATTTCTTTTAAAGGGAAGCACAATCGCAGAAATATCACATGGTGGCAGACACAAATTCAAAGATGGAATTCATCCTTCTAATTTAAAAAGCCACTTCCAGGAAGGGGGAAATTTCTGTGATAAATGTGTAATAAATGTATGGTGCTATCTTATTAGTTCTAGATCCTCTGAGGAACAGTTCTGAATCTTTTGCTAGGCTATCTTTTATTCTAGATTATATTTCTATTGAGATTTGAAATCAATGGTGCTATTATTTTTTTAAATAAAATTTTTCATAATGCTTCTCTGAAAAACTGAGTAAACCTCTAACAATCACAGAAAGCAACAAACTTTGAGTTGATGAATGCTGAATATACACTATTGAAAGACAAAAAGTAAAAATATAAATAAGCTCAATAAACAAACATCCATAATGTCAACACTTATTAGCCTGATCTATTTTCTTTGCCTAACTGATATCATATTACACCTTATATTCTATTTTACAAATATTACACCATAAGCATTTCCTATGTCACTAAAAGTTCCCTCAGAGCTTTTAGGATCTCACTCAGAGCCCAGCACACAATAGTATTTGTTGGGGGCATGGAGAGGGAAAAAATTGCTAAGTTAAAGGGTCTAAATGATGGCTTTAAGGCTCTTGATCCATAATACCAATTTGCTTTCCAAAAGAAATATGCCAATTTAAAATCCCATCAGTAAAAAAAGGCCCATCTTGCCTTACTCTACGACCAAGAAGAATTTCCAGTCCTATTTTAGCTTATCTAATTTAATGTGAAAAGTATTTTTTAATTGTGATTTTGAATTTCTTTTATAATCCTAAGGTTAATCATTTTTCCTATGTTTATTTATCTTCTGCATTTCTTCTTATGCTCACATCTTTAGACTAATTATTGATGCACTATCATCATCACCAACACAATCACCTCATTCTGTAAAAGCCTAACTCTTTACCAGGCCCTGTGCAGTCTGCTCCACATACAACGCCATCCCATGAACAGATATCTATCTCATCTATTACTTACTTCCCTTCACTCATTCGACCCCAGCCACATTGGCCTCTTTGCTTTCTGAGGGCACACATCAGGTAAACTCCCACCTCAGGACCTATAACAATCTTAAAAGCTCATTCACTATGACCTAGAATCCTATTTATTTGTAGAAGAAACACTTGCTCATGTGCACAAAGACAAACATACAAAAATCCTCACTGCAGCACCACCCAGTACAGCAACAAGTTGAAAAACACCTAAATGCTTATCCACAGTAAGTTGGTTGAATGAATCATGACATATCTGCAGGTCTGCAGGACTAACAAGGAGGCCATTAGGCATTCTGATAAGCAGAGGAAAAAAACAAGCTGCAAAAGAGTAGGCCTAAAAGTGAGATCCTAAAAGCTCTGAGGGAACTTTAAGTGACATAGGAAATGCTTATGGTGTAATATCTGTAAAAGAGAATATAAGATGTAATATGATACCGGGTGAAGAAAATACATCAAAATGCTAATAAATGTACATTTGCATGTATTTACATAAGTGCATATAAAAAAATGACTGAAAGAATACACAAGCAGTGTATGAGGTGGAGGAGGGGCCAGGATTTTCATTCAATGAGAGTTTAATATGAAGACAGAACTTTAGGAACCCTAGGACTCTGAAGGTGCTCCAGGGGTTACAAAACAGTGAAGCATTTTCTACTATATAATCAACTAGCAAATATTTACTAAGCCCTTACTACCTGTGAGTCATGTTTCTAGGTACCAGGAACACAACAGTGAAGTTGTTCCTGCCCTCACAAAGTTCATGTTAGAAAAACAACAAATAAGAATAGATACGCACACACTGTGTCCCCAATGTGTATATATAATGCCAGGCAGAGATAAAAACTATAAAGGGAAAGAGAACAAAGTAAAAGAACAAAAAGGTGCTACTTTAGAAAGAACAGTTAGAAAAGGTGTCTCTTGCAAGAGATGACATTTGATCAGAGACCTAACTGAAGGTTTCAACCATCATCATGCTTTCATCAGTTTTATACACCAGAACCCCTTGAAATGCTGAAAGGGTAAGTAAAAACAGGGCCACCTAGAAATGGCTATGTCAAAAGCAACTTTCACATAAAGAAATCCTAGCACAGAAAAGAACTGGGAGTTTCAGTCACACGTGGGAGACTGTGCACTCTGTTATGAGCTTCAGGATCAGAGATATGCACTCTGATCCTTGCTCCCCATGCCTGGGCACATCACTGACATCTCTGAGCCTCAGTTTCCTCAAATGCACAATAAGAGAAATCCTATCTACCTCACAGTGATATGAGAATCAAACTGCTAAAGCACGTGAAGTGCTTAAACAATGGCCTACACCAGGAGGAGCTCATTAAGTGGTGGCTAATGGTATTTCTTATTTATATGGTGGGGACACTTCAGTGTAGAAGATGAATGGGAGAATGGGTAGAAGGAAAAGAATGGAGTCACAGCAGGGGTGAAAGGGCCATCTGTACTAGATGACCACAATGCCAGAGAGAGGGGATCAGCTTTCCCACTGTCAGAGGAGCTTATGTGTTTGCTTTTTATTTCAAAAACTTGAAATTGTGACACCTTTGGAATGTGCTGTTTTCTCCCAGTGTAAAAATAAAACAACTGGTTTATGACAAAAATAAACTATTACAAAGTAAATGAACACAAACACAGCCTCAACCCAGAGTGCAAGGCAATGGAAAATGTGTGGGCGTGACATTCAACTGTCAACCTGAGCTACCTCCCACCTCCCTATCCCTTGCCCCTAAGTAAAGAGATAAATGCAGGCATAGCTTAGACTGCAATAGTTGTTCAACTTGAGCAAATTAAGAACTGCCTGCTTTGGGGTTCTTCATCTTATATTTTAAACACAGTTTCTAACTGTTTAGAATTATTTTTGAAAATCGCTGAACTAAAATAATTTCTTAATTCCCCATAACTGTCCCAGACAGACATGGGCTCTCTGAAAATACCTCGGGCTCCTCAGTTTGACACACCTGTCTCCTTACAAGACCATTCGCTGCTCCAGGGCAGGGAGATATGGAAGGACAGTAAGACAGATCTGGAAAGTTGCAGGTAGAAGCCCAGCAAAGGCAGAGGCAGGCAAGGTCTATACTTCTGACTGGCAAAGGAGGGTCCAAGAACATAAGAGATGTGCCTGCTTTTGATGGCTTTCTCAAACTGTGCCATGGTCTGACCAAGGTTTTAACTGCGTGCTGGATAGACTGACTCCTACTTTCACAAGACTTCCTAACAGCTCTTCCTCACAGTCTAAACAACTGCCTATTAACATATGACTTTCTAAAAATAAAAGTCTAAAAAGAGAGGAAAACTATTCTCACTGCCCCATCACTACTACCACCTCTGCATTTCCCTACCAACAGGTCCTAGCTGAACAGCTGCTCCACAAAGGTGCTATATTTATGCATTTGTTGAACTGAATGCACCACAAAATCATAAAGCTGTAGAACTAGAAAAGACTTGCTCCAGTGGTTCTCAAATTTGTCTAGTAATAGAACTCTGTTTATTAAACAAATTTTACTCAGAACTTCAATATATAAAAGATAAATGTGATCAACTAGTTTGAAATCAAATTAAACTTCACAGTCTGCAGTACACCCAGAGAAAATATAGTTCAATACCTTCATTTTAGGTTTTAGAAGCTGAAGACTTGAGACTTGAATTACCTGTTCAAGTTCACACACAGTCTAGGGCTGAACTCAGATTAAAAGTCTACGTCTTCTGAATCCTGTGTGGTTCTTCTTTTCTTTATTGGCTGAACTACCTGCTGCCAGGTTCTCTCTACTCTGGGCCCCCAGCACGTCACCAGTGGGTTGATTCCTCCATCCAAAGTCCTCCTGACCCAATAGCACTCCTCAGCTCCCCATCTGTGACAGTGCCCCATGGCCTAAACAATGGTTTTCAAATTGTTCTGCATATCAATGCTTTAGAGGTTTTTGTGTTTCAGATAAATTTCGATTTTAAAACAAATATTTTTCTTACTATAATTTTAGAAAATTCATACTCGAATTATTACATCATAAATTAAATTTAAACATAATCAGTGGATTCATTTCTACTATCAGTTGACCAATTTTTTTATAGAAACCTAAAAATTCTCCTGTTACATGTACATATACTTTGGCTTCTCTTAAAAGTCATTAATTAGAACAATTATATATAGCCTTCTGCTTGTTTTGTTGTTGCTGTAGATTCATAAGTCTGCTCATTAAATGCCCAGTCCAGGTGAACCACAGGGTTATGCACACTTGCTTGGTTGGTGTTCCCAAAGGGCTACTGGCAAGCAAATTCAAAGTGCCTGGGCACATAACAGAGACTCCATGAATTTGGATTAACGATCTAGTATCAATTGAACCCCAAACAAGTCCTATCATGGTAACATTATACTATAGGTAGTTTTTGTGCTTATGTTAAAGTTTGAGGTGCCTTTGCATATAATACAAAGTATGCTTCAAATTCTGGCATAAAGATATACATGTCCAACACTTAGCCAATGGTATTTTAATGCTTAGCATGGCCTATCCATCCTGTTCTCTGGCCCTGGTTCTTAATTCAAAGATATGTTAACAGACTTCTAAGCCAAAGGGAGGGGAGAACTACAAGGGCACATCAGTTCCCTGGTCTCCTTTGTCCTTTGGCAACTTGTATACAGTTTACTCTCTGTTACCTTCTCACCCACATTAGCCAGACTAGCCCCAGGTGAGAAATACAAAAAATATTTGTTGAATTGATTTCTTTTTAAAGTGAGAAAAATAAAATGTTCAAAGGAAAGAAATCTAGAAAGTCGGTTGCAAATGAAAAACTGACAACTATGGCTCCCCAAGGAAATGTGTGTTTTAAAATAATATTTAAAAAAATATTTAAAAATATTTTTAAAATATATTATTTTATAAATCCTCTATCACGTAAAAGGAAGAAAAATAGGATGGCCTTGAATTCTCATGTGGTCAAAAAGATAATAAACAACACAGCTACTTATTGTTAATAAAAACTAAAATTCCAAAACAATTCAGAACACCCCATACATTTAGTGTTAAGCTCTTTTGTTTAATTACTAATATGAAATATACCTGTTGAAAAAAAATCAAAATAATAACTGTATAGTTCTTCATTCTCCTCATTCACGGGTAACCACCGCTCATTTTGTGTATTCTTCCAAAAAGTTTCCATATTAAAACATACACATAAACACACACACACACACACACACACACACACACACACACACAATATCTGAATTCAACAAATAACTTCTGAGGGCCTATGCAATGAGGAACACAAGATCTAGATGAATGTGGTTCTTAATTTAAATTTTTCATAAAAATATTATTGTTCAATATATTATTTACAAAACATTTTAAAATGTAAACTTCACCACCACAATGAGAAGCAGGTAAACTTGATATTACTATCACAATTTTATACCACAAGAAACTAACAAGAGAGGTCAAGTACTCTGCCCAGAAACTTACCCAGTAGCTACAGGAAAC
The DNA here is from genome assembly GCF_902729225.1 of Pteropus medius. Lineage (NCBI taxonomy): Eukaryota > Metazoa > Chordata > Mammalia > Chiroptera > Pteropodidae > Pteropus > Pteropus medius. Next base: position 3,488,212 of record NW_024342471.1, read on the forward strand.
CAAGTCGGGCCTAGTACACAAGTGATCAGACTCCAAAACTAGTACAGCTCCCATGAAATAAATGTCTTAAGTGACAATAAAGGTGAGTTCAGTAAGAATGCAATCTAGGAGATTCATCTGAATTCAGAAATCACATAACGATTACCTAATACTTATATGACTGAGCTTACCTAAAGGCAGCAACAAGTGGTGCATAAATTGAGTCCCCATCATAAACATACAAATGGTCCCAACTACACTCTGTAGCAAAATGATTGAAACGAAGTCTCATTACTCTATTTGGCCTGAAAAAAAACAATAAAAAAAGTATTTTATAATAACCATTATAACTATCGAACATTTGAAAAAATATATAGATTTTTAAAGATTTTACAGGGATAAGAATTTTAGCAAACAGTATTCATTTGTCAAAGATTTACTTAGTACTTATTATATGCAAGAGACCACCGAATATGCAATAGTAAACAAAATAGACATGGTCTATGCCTCTTTGGGCCTTACAGCAGCCATTCTTTAACAGTCTCTGAACCAACCCATTAACCTTACATTTCAGTACTTCCTTATTCAACTTAAGATTCCACACTAGATCATTTAACAACACACCTGCCAATTCTTTAAACTGGCCTGCCCCTCTGCCTTTTCATGGAACTACCTGGCAAAAGCCCTGGTCTAGATGAAACCAGTTATCTGCTCTGGCTTAGACTGAATCCAAAGAAAACTAAGCCATGCCAGAGAAAGTCATACCATTGGGTAGGCTGGTTCCAGTATCAGTTACTGCTCACCAACTTCAAGTGGTACTTTAATTCTGCCAGCAGTCCTACTACAAACTCTCTCTTCCCCTCTCTGCAATTGCTCAACAACTCAATTACTATTTATAACCATTCAGTCCCACCTCCCTGTTTATGTTCGGCATCCAGACAAAAATCCTTCAAAGTACCATTTTCCAAAATAGATAACACCTACCTACTCCTCCTTCCACCTCTCAAATATTTAACATCTCTCTCTCATCTAGAACTTCTACACCCACATTTAAATCTCCTTAAGTATCACATATTTTACAAAAATACAACAAAACATAAAAAGCTTCAAATCCCAGCACTCTCTCCTTCCAGCTATTACCCACCCTATCCCTTTCTCCTCTTAATAGAGTGAAATGTACAGAAGACTTTGTTTTCTCCATTTCCTCCTATCCCGCTAACCCCTTCACTCTATACCTGGCTTCAGCCCAAATACTCCACTTAAAAAGCTCCTAGTAAGAGCAACACCATTTATTTCCTGGTGATACCTAATTATATGTCTCTGGCCTAGACTTTTCCTCTACTTCACACTTATTTGTCTAACATCTCTAAGCAAACAACTAAATACATAAACAAGTTAACTCGGAGATGAGTACTGTGAAGAAATTAAAGGAATGTGATATGGTGTACAACAGGTGTAGGGGAATGCCCCAGAAAGCTTTGGAGATTAGAATGATGAGGGATAAGCCATGTGAGAAGCTTGGTGACAACGCTTCAGGCAGAGGGAATGGCATGGTCTCGAAGTTTTAGGGAGAAAGAAGTTGATGTGTCAGAGCAATATGAAGAAAATCAACATGAAACACAGCAAACAGAGGGAACCACATGAGATAAGAAGTAGTAGGCAAGAGGCAAAAGCAAAAATCTGGAGGCCAATTTCAAGGCCATTACAGGGGCCCAGGAAAGTGAGGATGGTGGTTCTTAACAATAATTGTAGGGATGAATATGAAAAGGACAATGTAGATGGATTTGGGAGATATTCTAGAGGGAAAACTGACAGAACTTACTGACAGGCTAAACGTGGGAATAAGAGAAAGGAGAGATTAAAGTTCTCTGCTTAGGCTGAGGAGGAGCAACCACTGAAAACACATTCAGAGCAACAATAGAGAAGGACATCAGACAGAAGTAAACTGGTAGAAAGGGCAAGGGCAGACTACTCTAAGAGCAGCAGTTCCCAAGGTGTGGTCCATAGAATGCCAGGGGCCCTCAGACCCTTTTGGAGGGGTCCAAGAGGTGAAAACTGTAGTCACAATAAAACTAAGCTATCATGTGCCTTTATCACCATGTTGGTAGTTACTAAGCTTTCAAGCGATAACTAGAGTTTTGGGAAATTTATATCTGTCCCCCAGATACAACTTCCCAATAATTAAAACTTCTGATGAGAATGATGGTGATATTAACTAATGTGATTTTTAAATACTATATAAAGAAATCTATCAATATTTGGTAGATCTGCATAATTCAGTGAACCAATATTTTCCAAGTGACCCATATATATCATGTTATAAAACCATGCATAGGTTAAAGATCCATTCAAAGTATAAGAAAACCAATGTATGTTAATTTAACAAGTTCCAAAAGTTCATTCACATTGTTCCAGATTCCGCACTGCAATTTATTTTTAAGAAATTACCACTTGTCAAGTTTTGGTATAGTATCAAAGAAGAAAATCCACAATTATTTAAAAGGTCTATTAAAATCTCCTCCCTTTTACTACTACAAATTCAAGTGAAGCCTAATTTTCTTCATACTTCACCCACAATACCATATTGTAACAAAGTGAATGCTGAAGAAAATATTATAATCCAGTTGTCTTCTATTAAGCCAGAGAAGAGATTTACAATGTAAAGCAATGCCATTCTTTTCACTAACTTTTTTTAAATACAGAGTTTCTTTTTTCAAAAAATATGTCATTTGTGCTAATACACAGTGGATTTATTATTCTTGCGTTTAAATGGAATTAAATATTTCTTAGTTTTAAATTTTAATATGGTAAACACACACATAACTCACATAAACAAAACTATTTGGAATTCTAAAAATTCAAGAGTGTAAAGAGATCCTGAGAACAAAAAGCTTGAGAAACACTGCTTTAAAGGTTTTCTATGAAGGGAAGAAAAGAAGGCACCAGCTGAGGAGCAAAGGGGGCCCAGAGAAGGAGTTGTTTGGGCAATAATAGTTTTTCTGACTTTCCTGCCCACAGTAAAAATAGGTACTTAGAAAAATGACACAATTATAATTTTCTAATGCTTTAAATAAACCATTTAAAATACTCAACAGTTTACTACAACTGAAAATATACACATTTCTGATGTGTACATTCATTTGCAGCATTAAACCAACATGAAACTTTTTTAAGTAACAATGACAATTTAGAAAAATAAGAAAATCAAATTCACTTACAAAATAAAAAGTTATCAAGTAAAAATATTTTAAGTACTTTATGCTCAGACTATTAATTTTACTTGTAGGAAAAGAGTAATGCCACACTGAGGTCTATGCTGAAAAAAAATTAAATTAGCCATTACTACTTACTGTCCTTCAATGAGCCATGTGCACTTCGTTTTATATTTATAATTTCCAGGTCCATCTGTTACAAACCCAGAAGATCCAGTTAATCTGTAATTTAAAAAAATAATAAAACTTAAATCCATCAAAATATCTATATTATTATCTTTCTTAATTTTCAATACAATCCAACTTAAGTACAGTGAATACATTAAGGCATACTATTTAACCAGAAAAAAGGAACTGGATAGTTATGTTCAGATTATACAAATATAGATAAAACAAATATATACACTTAAGAAGATACAAATATACTGAAACCAACAGTAGTGAACAAAAAAAAAAACCTAAATCCTTCTGAGATGGGGAAATCATACTTTGTACCATAAAAATGGCCAAAGAATTTCTTAATATGAGTTGCTTTTTTAAAAATGAGATCACACAGTAACAGTTACAAGTTTTTAATACAATAACACTACAGACAGCATAACTGTGATGTGCAAGCACATTAAACCCCAACACACAACAGACCCATCAGAGCCATTTATCTGCGGCTTCAAAAGTGGCAAATCTACGGCACTCCGTGAGCAATGCACATCAGCATCTATCTTCCCACACTCATGCCAAGTCTGAAGTTTAGCAATATTTTTAGGTCTTGCCAATAGAATAGCATTTCTAGTATTTCATTAATGTTTTGACTGGTACTAACCCTAATGTTTGACTAACTTCTCATATGTTTTATTCATTTGCATTTCTTCCTTTGTGAATTAAGATTACATGTTCTTACAAATGGCCAACAAATATGTGAAAAGATGCTCAACGTCGCTAGCTATTAGGGAAATGCAAATCAAAACCACAATGAGATATCATCTCACACCTGTTAAAATAGCTTTAATCAACAGGACAAATAATAAAAGGATGCGGAGAAAAAGGAACCTGCATACACTGCTGGTGGGACTGCAAATTGGTACCACCACTATGGAAAACAGTATGAAGGTTCCTCAAAAAACCAAGAACTAATCTACCATGTGATTCAGCAATCCTTCTACTGGGTATTTACCACAGAGACTTGAAAACCCATATCCGAAAAGATATTTGCACACCGATGTTCATAGCAGCATTATTCACAGTGTCCAGGACATGAAAGCAACCAAAGTGTCCTATGATAGATGACTGGCTAAAGAAGCTGTGGTACATATATACAATCGAATATTATTCAGCCATAAGAAGAGAAGAAATACTGCCACTTGCAACAACATGGATGGACCTCGAGATAATCATGCTGTAAGCAAAATAAGCCAGACATAAAAAGTTGAAACTCACGTATCACTTTTATGTGGGATATAAACCTAAAAGCAACAAATGAGCAGGACAAACAGAGACTCATGGACATGGACTATAGGCTAGTGGTTACCAGAGGACTATAGACTAGTGGTTACTAGTAGGGTGGGGGAGGAGCGGGGAGATAGATGAGGTAAAAGTGGTCAAATATAGAGTTTAAGGGGAGGATGAAGTGGGTAAAGGGGATCAAACATATGGTAGCTGAAGGAAACTGGACTTTGGTAAACACACAGTAGAATATACAGATGTCAAATGATAATGTACACCTAAAAATTACATAATTGTATTAACCGATGTTACCTCAATAAACTTAATTAAATATTTCTTTAAAAAAAGATTCCATGTTCTTTGCTCACTTTGTAGCCAAGTTGTCTTTTACAAAGTAATGTTTAGGAGTTCTTTTTATGTTAAAGAGCACCCATTTGTATGTTAAATGTACAATAAATATATTTTCTCAGTTTACTTTTTTCTTTATACTTTGTGTCTAGTATGTTTTATTATATAGAAATTTTTATTGTTTAAGAAGAATGCTATTTCTTTCCTCACTGCTATTTCCAGATCATTTTTCCTTCCTCCTCCATTATCAGCAATGTCAGCCTCTCTGAAACAGATGTTCTCCTCTGGATCAGCCTCTTACTTTTTAAGATAACTACTGAGATCCCAGTTACTTCTTACCCACTGAAGACATTACCATCTAGTTCACTGCCTTCCATGCAACTAAATCAACATCCAAGATGTTCCATCCAAACCCAGGCTCTCCATTTCTTAATTTCACCATTAACAATCTTTCCCTCCACCGCACTTTAGTCACCCACTCCTCTAGGCCTTGCTATTACCAGTAATAGCACTACCACCACAATCTTCATTTTAGGCATCCTATATTTCCGACTACCATCTCTATCTCTCCAGTTCATTTAGCCTAGTGCCTCCTTTTTAGTGAGTCATCAGCCCCATAGGGACCTCTAATCCACTGAAATAACACTTCTTTACGTTCATCCCCCACCACCCACACATTTTTCCCCACTTACCTAGTTAGGATTTCATGGTCCATCACAATTATCATGCCCTGAAAAGCTCTTGATATCTTTTCCCTTCTGTCCCTCTGCTATACTTAATTGATACAAATATCTCCGTGTCTTAGTCCTCAACATCTATTCCATCCCAAAAATGCTAGTCTGAGCCAATCGTGATTTCCTATGCCCCTTTCCAATAAATGATTAGAAATGTGTATTAGTTAAAATTAGGTTCCAATGCAACTGACAGAAAAACCTAAGTAATAATGGCTTGAGATATAAAGTCCAAAGGTAAGCAATCCAGAGCACATAGGTATTGATTTCCATAATCATCAAGCACCAAATGTTCTTCTATCATGTTGCTCTGCCATCTTCAACATATGGCCTGCACTTCATACTCAAGATGGCAGCTCAAACTCTATCATTCTCACATTCTACTCAGCAGGGAGGAAGAAAAGAAAATGAAAGGCACATCCCCTCCAAGTCAAACATGAAAATTCAATGCACCCGTTAGGCAAAAGTTAAACATATCCAAATGTAGGGGCTGAGAAATGTAGCCATTATCCCAAATGACCATGTACCCACTGAGAACCAGGACTTTCTTGACTAGAGCAGAGGAGAAAGGCTATGAAGGGTCATTATTAGTCTCTGTCATAGCACATAGTCTAATACATAGATGTGAGAGGAAGTCTGATGGAAGGCTTTTAGGAAATATTTTCATTCTTAAAGACAGTGTGGTAGACAGAGAGATGCACCACCTAGATCTCCCTATTAAGAAAGGATCTGATGTCTGCTCCAGCAGGGAGTGTGGTCATCAGACAGCCACAAGCTGTCAGTTCCTTCAGGAGCCACCTTCCCAGGGCAGCCCATATCAAAGAGGTAACAAAGGCTGGGGCATTTCAATCCAGCATAAAACAACTATGACTGGCAATCCTTGCTCCAGAGCTCCCCTTGGTCAGGTCTGCACTGAAGCTCCACTTCTTCCTTTGCTCGGTTCTGCTTCCAGCCCATTCCTACTCCAGATGTTATAATCAACTTGTACCCCAAATTCCATTTCAGCAAATGCTTCCAAGAAACCCAAACTACAACAAACTCCAGAGAGACCATCCTTCTCCCTCTGGACTTTGCTATGGTTGGATTTTACAACTCGAAGTACTGTAGCCATCATGCTACAAACTGAACACAGATCCAACACCAAGGATGACAAACTAAAGGAAGGCAAAGGTCTCTGAAGATCAACAGCAACCAACCACAGAGACCACACATTTTATGGGTAAATTTCCCACTGGTTACTATGTGTGTATGTGTGCATGTATGCTCTTCCTTGATTTTTTTAGGCTCTCCTGGCTCAAAAAGCTTATGACGCTTGTTTTGCTCCTCAAAGTTTCTATGGGCTTCACATGGACATGCTCAAGTATTTGTAAAATAACATCATTTTAGAAAAGAAATAGGTCATTTTTATTTTAAGTATCTTTTTTTTTTACTTTTATTTACTATCTTTAAACATACACATGTATACAATTTTACAGCTAATGAATAAATATAATCACAGACAGGCTTTTTTTTTTTGTGCATGTGTGTGTCAACTAAAGGACAATTCTTTTTCTACTTATCTCCCAAGTACTCCAACCTCCTCCCACAAGATAAACATAACCACTAGCAAGCATTCTTAACTATTTTCCTTCATACTCATGAGCTCATGATATATGCATGGTTCTCTTAAAACATTTTTTGGTTACACAAATTAATTACTATACAAACTTTTCCGCATCTTCCTTTTCTTACTCAACAAAACTGTGGGACTCTCTCCAACAGCGGTTAGTCTAATTCATTCTTTTTCATGTAGCATAATATTCCAACCTATGGAGGTATTTTTATTTTCTGATTTTCTCTTTCTAACATTCATTTTATTTTCAGTTGGTTGGCATTATGTGCACTGCTGCAATAAATATCACCATACATATAGCCTTACTTGTGCTTTTATTTCCAAGAATAGAATCTTAGGAGGAGGATTACTGGGCCAAAAGAACTATGAATGTTAATTGTTAACCAGGATGCCAAGTTATCTTCCAAAAGGCTGTAACAATTTACATTTGTATCTGAAATATATGAAAATATACTATTGTCCACATCCCCTCTGTATTAGGTGTTCTTGTTTCTTTTTAATTTTACCAGTTTTTAATTTGAAATTCCCTATATCCTAGTGAATGGTCAACAAGTGGTTACTGAAAATTTAGAGAGGTTTGAAAGTAGAAAGCCAGAAATATCAACCTCAAGTTTCAGATCAAGTTTTACAGCAGCAGTCCCCAATCTTCTGGGCACCAGGGACCAGTGTTCCTATGAGAATCTAATGGCTGATGATCTGAGGTGGAGCTGAGGCTGTGATGCTGGCACTGGGAAGTGGCTGCAAATACAGACGAGGCTGCAAATACAAATGAAGCTTCCCTCGTTTGCCTGCCGATCACCTCCTGCTGTGCGGCCTGATTCCTAACAGGCCATGGCCCAGTACTGGGGACTCAGGGGTTGGGGACCCGTTTTATAGTATAATTAATGATATAGGTATGGACACTGGTACTGCCTGTGACCACTTCACCAGTAGTCACACAAAGGCATCAAATTGAAACATAAAGACATTTCAACAATATAACACCAGAAATACAAAGAATTAACTCCTTGCTATGACCAATTTCCCAATCTGAGAATATGTTGAGGGTAATTCTGAAGTGAAAATGAATACAAGAAAAATAGAGGAATCCTCCATAAGAGGCAGGTTGCAAAGACGTCATCTTATAACTATTTCTTTCAAATTTACTTGTATTATTACCAGATAATGTGACCTCTAAAATCTCAACTTTTCTCATTTGTTAAGATTTTCCTTATGAGAAATGTATACTGAAATCCCATACTATGACTGCTCCATTAATGACATTTCTAACATTATATTTACTTTATGTATTTAGCTATTTAGCCATATAAGCTTATAACTATTAGATATTCATAAATTATCCCTTTTATTATGATAATAATCCATATACTAGTTTGATGCTCAAATTAGAATTACTGATTCTTTTGTAGTTTTCCTGGACCTTACTTATCCAACTCTTTATTATTCATATTTCTTTAGCAAGTTGTCCTAAGTTTGTATCTTCTAAACAGGACATGGTTAGGTTTTGTTTCTTAACCTAGTCTGACCATTTTACTGGCACAACAGAATCTATTCACATTTAGTATAATGACTGCTATACTGATTTGATTCCTTCCAACTAAATTTTTAAATCAGCAATAATGAGGAGTAATTTATATACAATAAAAAGCAACCAAGTCTACGGCCATGCCACCACAAATGTGCCCAATCTCGTCTGATCTCAGAAGCTAAGCAGGGTCGGGCCTGGTTAGTACTTGGATAGGAGACCACCGAGGAAGACCAGGTGCTGTAGGTGTAAAAAATAAAAAAAAACCAACCACTTCAAGTGTACAATTTGATAACTTTTGTACAAACATGTTTAACTCCCCAAAGCAGTTGTCACCCTCAAAAGTTCCCTCACATGCCTTTGCAGGTACTCTCTCTAAGCACTAATCTTATTTCTATCATTATAGACCAGGTTAAGTGAACTTGATTAAACGTAATCACACAGAGATACTTTTCAATGGTTTGCTCCTTCCTATTCCTGAGTAGTAGTCTACCGTATGAATAACTTGTTTATCCATTCTCTTGTTGATGGACATTTGGATTATGTAGTTATAGGCTCTTATGAATGAAGCTCCTAAGCACACTTCTGTACAAGCCTTTGTGTGAACGTGTGTGGCCATTTTTCTTGGATAAATACATAAAAGTGGAATCATTAGATCTAGGTATAAATATGCACCTAAATTTTAAATAACTGTCAGGTTGTATTCTAAGTGGTTGTATCATCTCACACTTTGATCACCAAAGTATGAATCTTCTCTGCTCTCAGGTCTCCCAGTACTATCCACCCTCACCCGCTATGCCCCAGCCTCAAGCACAGGTTAAGAATCTGCCCAACCATTCAGCAAACCAAACCAATTCCTGTGGAAGTCAGGAAGATCTACTACATTCCATGGGACTCTAAGTGAATAGCTGTGGAAAGAAGAAATAAACCAGGAGAGAAATATATTTTCTTCCCATTACTAAATGCAGGTACTTTGCCTTCCCTCTAGTAACAATAGATAAACTGTCTAAGTCTATCTAAGATCACACCCTCTACCTGGGTCCAGAATTCTCAACTCTACTCAATCAAGGGCATCACCAGAACAAACTTAATTTTAACTCCCCACTCTACACTTTTTCTCTCTACTGGGTCAGCACAAGATGAGTTGTTGAATTCTCTTCTTAAAAAATAATCTCCATCTCATGTTCCTCTCAGGTTACTGCTTCTTTTCTCAGACATCAAAAATTTTAAGTATTATCTACTCTCACTGATAATACTCTCAGCTCCTAATTTCTTTTTTCGTGTTTTTTTTTTTATTTTCAATTACAACTGATATTCAGTATTATTTTATATTAGTTTCAGGTGTACAGTCACCTCCTAATTTCTTAACCCATTCCAGTTGGGCTTTAACCCTCACCCTTCCTGAAATCCTTCTGTTAAGATATACAAGGGTGAATTCTCAGATCCCTTCTTCAATCACTTTCCCACAGTATTTGAAATAGCTGACGACTCCTTCTTTCTTAAACACTTTCTTCACTTGTTTCCAAAATCCTCCACCATTCTGGATCCACAGGTAGCTTCTTCCTAGTCCTTTAAATCCACCAGTTTCTCTCAATCTCTAACAAAAGGAATGCCCCAGGGCTCCAATCTCAATCTGCTTCCCTAAATTCACTAGGTAGGTGATCTTGTACTGTCTCAAAGCTTTAAATACCGCCTACTTATATTACTAACAATGAAATTTTCATCTGTTATGTTTTCAGCAATAACACCATTCTCCTGATTATCCTAGGCCAAAACTATGACTACAAGCATATATGCTCTGTAAAAAATGACTACTTCATTTTTTTCTTTCCAATATTTATCACTTTACTATTTTCTTATTACAACTAGTTAAAAATCTCTATAATATTAAAAATATATTTTTTAAACTGTGCACCTAGTGAAACAATCATTGGTTTTTTTCTCCTTTATTCAGTTAATGTTGTAAATGATATTGATTTTCAAATATTAAATCGATCTTGATGTTCTCAAACAAACCCAACTTGGTCATGATTTTTTTTTTTGGTCATGATTCTTTTCATATCTTTCTGGTCTGCTGTTTTCCTTCTTTGTCAGATTTTGGTAACAAAATTATGTTGGATGTATAAAAACAAAAAAGGGATTTCACCTCTTTTTCCTCTGCTCTAGAAGAGTCTGTGTAAGATCGGCGCTATTTCTCTTATAAAATTCTGGAAGAATTCACTGGTGCAGTCATCTTGGCCTGGAGTTTTCTTTTTAGTGTTTTTAGTGTTTTAGTGGTTTTACTAGAGTTTCACAAGTCATTTCAATTTCTCAAATTTATTGGAACAAACTTGTTAATAACATCCTCCTATTATTTTTCCAATATCTGCAGGATTTATAGTGATGTCATTTGTCATTATTATCAGTAATTTGTTTTTTCTCGTTATCAATCTCTCTATCACCTTATCAATTAGTCTTTTTTAACTCTAGTCTTTGTTAATCCTCTGTAACAGCTTGCTGAAAAACAAAGGCTGAACACTATTTTCACTTTCCATCTTTTTTCATGCAAGTGAAAATACTTTTTTGGGTTTTGGATTTCTTTGTTAGCAAAAAAAACTACAAATGTAGGTCTTTCATAAAAGGGAAAGGGCATAATGGGAACTTTCAAAAAGCACAGATATACCTGTATCAATGTTAAATTTACTGAAGGTAAAAACTGTACCTTAAGTCTCTTAAAACTATCACTATTCTTAGAAAATACATACTTAAGTATTTTAGTTGAACAGGTCAAGGACCATTATATAGAGAGAGCTTACTCCCAAATGGTTCAAGGAAAAAAAAACTGAGTGTATGGGGCTGGGGGAGACAGTGCATAAGTGATGGAGTATTTTTCGTTTCCTCTCTATGCTTCTGTCCAGGTATTTTTTTCCAACTTACCTTACAGTTCACTGATTCTCTCTTCATCTATGTGTAAGGTTCTTAAAATCAGTTATCGTGTTTTCAATTTCCATTCTCTTACATTTTCTAATTCTCTGCTGAAATTATTGATCTTGTCATTTAAATTCTTAAAGATATTAATTATTTCAAAGCTTGTTTCTAATCATTTTAATTGCCGACTCCCCTGTGTGTGTCTCCATTAACGTCTTTTTTGTTTCAAGATCCAACCAGAATCCTACATTGTATTTATTAATCATGTCTTCCTAGTATCCTTGAGCCTTATTTAATCATTTAAATTTTAGCTGATATAAAAGATTCACATGCAATTGTAAGAAATAACAGATTCCTTGTACACTCTGACCAGTTTCCCCAAATGGTAACATTTTTGAAAATTACAATATAACAGCCAAAATACTGACATTGATAAATCAATCTTATTCAGATTTCCAATTTTACTTATACTGTGTGTGTGTGTGTGTGTGTGTGTGTGTGTTCTATACAATTTTGTCACCTGTGCAGGTTCACGTATCTACCACCACAGTCAAGATACCAAACAGTTCCAACACTACAAGGATTCCTCATATTGCCCCTTTATAACCACATCCCTCCTCAACCACACCTTCCTGGTACACTACTCATACTTAACCCTCTAGCAATATTTAATCTGTCATTTTATCTTTAGTGATGTCTTCGTCACTCGTAATTTTCTTTGCATTAAAGTCTAATATTAATATAACTATTCATGCCCTTTTTAAAATTAATGTTTGCTTGGCAATTTTTCCATTCTTTTACTTTCTACCTACCTACTTTGTTGAATCTAACGTGACTTTCCTATAAGCTGCTTATAGTGGAATTATTGATATGTTAAGGTTTAAGTATGCAACTCTATTATTTGTTTTATATGTTTCTCTGGTTCACATGCTTTTGTTTCTCTCTTTTTTTGCCTTCCTGTGGGGGTCACTTGAACATTTTTTAAGATTCCATCTTGATTTATTTATTGTTTTTATCTTATGTATAGTTTTCTTAGTGGTTACTCTAGGTACTGGAGTACACATATGTGAGAAAACAATCTACTGGTAATGGCATTTTACTACTTTGAGTGCAGTATGGAAACCTAACTTCCATTTAGGTCCTTTATCTTCACTAGTTTAAAAAGCATCATATTTAGTGTTAGATTTTATGCAATAAATCATATCTGACTGCTAAAACCCAAGAGGAAAAAGAGTGTCTATTATTGTAAAGAGCATATTTCTGCTCTCTTCATTATTCCTTCTTTTGTGGTGCTCCAAGATGCATTCCTTTATTCCTTTATCATTTCTGCTTAAAGAACTTCCTATAGCCTTTCTTGAAGAAGGGTAGGTCTGCTAGCAACAAATTCTTTTCGTTTTCCATCATCTGAGAATGTTTTAATTTCCCTTTAATTCCTAAGGTACAGTTTTGCTAGACATAAAATTCACAATTGCTAATTATTTCAGCACTTGGCCCCCATGGTTTCAGATGAGACGACTGTTATTTGAATTAGGGTTCCCTATAGCAGTGGTCCCCAACCTTTGTGGCACCTGGGACCGATGCTCCTATGAGAATCTAATGCCTGATGATCTAGGAAGAGCTGAAGCTGTGATGCTAGCACTGGGGAGTGGCTGCAAATACAGATGAAGGTTTGCTCGCTCGCCCACCTCCTGTGATGCAGCCCAGTTCCTAACAGGCCACGGACCACTACCAGTCCGTGGCCCAGGGGTTGGGGACCCCTGCCCTTTAGGTAATACATCATTTCTCTCTAGCTGCTCTCAAGACTTTTGCTTTGCCTTTAGTTTCTGGGTTGTTTTGTTCCACTGGCCTATTTGTTTATTCTTTCGCCAATATCACACTTCCTTGATTACCGTAGCTTTATGGTTAAGTCTTGAAGTCAGGTAATGTCAGTCCTCCAAATTTGTTCTTCGCTTCAATACTGTGTTGGCTATTCTGGGTGTTCTGTCTCTCCTTTTAATCTTTAGAATCAGTATGTCAATATTCACAAAACAACTTCATTGGGGTTTTGATTAGGATTATGTTTAATCTATAGATCAAGTTGGGAAAAACCGATACCTTGACAATTCTGAGTTTTCCTATCTATGAATAGGGAATATCTTTCCATTTGGTTGAGTTGGTTCACCAGTTCTGAAGTTTTCCTACTATATATCTTGTACATATTTTGTTAGACCTATACTTAAGTATTTCATTTTGGGGGGTACTAATGCAAATGGCACTGTGTTTTTAACTTCAAATTCCACTTCTTCATTGCTGGTATATAGGAAAGTGACTTCAATATATTAACTTTGCATCCTGTGCCTTTAGATTTGGGTCTGTAGGTTTGTTTCTTTTGCCAAATTTAGTAAATTTTCAGCCATGATTTCTTCCAAATGCTCTTTCAGCCCCACTCAATTTCTCTTTTCCTTCTGAAACTCCGATTATATGAATGTTAGATATTTTGTTCCACAGATCATGTGTTTTCTGGTCTGTTTTCTCTTTCCTGTTTACATTGGGTAAATTCTATTGTTCTGTTCTCAAGTTTATTGATTCTATCCTCTGTCATTATCATTCTACTACTAAACCCATTCTGTACGCTTGTTTGTAATTATGTTTTAAATTTTAAATTTTCCATTTGGTTCTAATTTCATTTCTAATGTGGTTCTAATTAATTTTATTTGGTTCTCTGCTGAGATTTTGCATTTTGTTTCAAGATAATATTTAATTGATTCTAAAGCATTTTTATGACACTGCTTTAAAATTCTTGTCAGAAAATTCCAACATCTGATTCATCTTGTGTTGGTGTCTATTGATTGTCTTTTCTGATTCAAGTTGCAGTTTTCTTTGTTATTGGTATGACAAGTGATTTTCTACTGTTATCTTGAACATTTTGCCTACTATGTTAGAAGTCACTAACATAGGGTCTTACCAAGTTTTTTATTTTAGCAAGTAGTCACCTTGGTTTAGTTTTAGCATGTAGATCTGGTCTACTTTTCTGGGCTATTATTCCAATGGCAGATTAATTTCCAGAGCCTCTGTGGTATTATTTGGCCTGCTTGATTCGTCTAGTGCTACTGGGTTCACACTGGTCCCTGTTGGTACTGCCTGAGGGGATAAAAGGAGTTTCCCCAAGCTAGGCAGCTAGGTATCTCTTGGTGGGGAAGTAGTGTGGTAGCCCTAGGTTGCCCCCCTCCCCAGCTTCCCCAGTGTCTATGACTAAGAAAGGCAAGTCTCAAGCCCGCAGAGAAAAAAAGGCTTCCCGGAACGTGCCGCTTGCTATAGTTGGGTCCCTCCGGCCAGTTCAATCCACCTGTCTCTGAACAGGTTCTCTGAGAAGCAGCTCAGGCCCACATGGCCAAAGACACTTTCCTAGACTAGGCCACTTGTAGCTGTGTCCTTTTTGCAAGTAGTGCCCATCCTGGTATCTTTGGGTGGGGGAGAAAAATTTCAAGTCCCCAAGGGCAAAGATGTTTCTCATACTGGAATGTTTGCTGTACTGACATTAGTTCTGCCTCCCTGCCTTGATATTTCTCAGCAGAAAAGAGGTCTCAAGACAGGTGAGGAAGGAGGGTGCTACTTCTCCCAACTGATCACCTTTGCCATTGTTGTCAGGCTTGCATGATGCTTTCAGAGGAACTCCCATTTGATTCAAGGGAGAATGAGCCTACCTGAACTGCTAGGTCGAGGGGTCAGAAACAGCATGTCTAGGTGGCCTTCTAATGGGTGATGGCATGCAAGATGTCCTATAGCTATACTGTTCTTATAGTCCCATGATCCCAAACCAGCTCACCTTCATACAACCTTTCAGAGTTATTTGGTTTTCTGAACCAATTCTAAGATTTACAGTTGGACTTAGCAGGGAAAAATGGGTCTATACCATCTCATCTGTACTGGAAGTATCCCTATGAATCTGTTTCAATTATCTGTTTTCTCTCTTGATTTTCAGTCAATTCTTTTATTTTTATATATCTAGTTATTTTTTATTGAATGTGAGACTACATTTTATAAACATTTATCATGTTATAAATATAATATAGTTATATACAAACATATATTGTAAATTATCACTGAATATATAAAAACTGTACAGATAATTTGAATCAATGGGTTGAGGCGTCTTCCTCCAGAGATTTACATTTGCTTCTAGCATGTAAAATCTAGAATAAAGAAAGGAGCAGATCTCCTTAATCCAATCAAGGATTAAGGTGATTTGAAAGCTAGGCTTCAGCCTTCCTGAGAGCTGATCTATTTTTAGTTCACCCTTAAGCATAGGGTATAGCTGATCCTTCACAGTTCCCAACTAAAAGCCTGAAGAGTTTTTCAGTGCCCCTTTTTATTTGCAGGCCTTGACTCCAATTTTGCCCCCAATTCTACATGATTACCAAAAACTGCCTAGAATCTCAAGCTCTCTGCCACCAATTTCTGCTCAACCTCTTAGCGACACGGTTCAAATCAGCCACTCACTCACTTTATGAGAAAAGCTGTACCAAAAGTTGGCCTCACCACTCTGAGTTTTCCTTCTCTCTAAAATTTTGGTTTCTCAAGTCCTTGCTTTCTGTCTTGCTCACTCTCTAAAGCCTTCGAACAGATTTGAAATATATATATTTCCCAGCTTTTCTAGTTGTTTTCAGCTGCAGTGCTGGCTTAGAAAAAGCTCTTCTACCATTGATAGAAACAAATTTCCCCAGTAGCTTGTTCTGTGATATGAAATTATCAGTGGAAATTATTAGAGAACAGAGACTGGCACCTGAAATGCTTAATACTACCTATGATGGTTTCTAGGATTTTTCAGTAGAGAGAACTAGGAAATACACTTTTAAAAAAGAAAATACATCGAGAGTTCATACTTACATTTCCAAATCAAGGTTAGGATCCCAGGATTCTTACCCAGCTTCACTGACTGTATCTCTTTTCTACACCAAAATCTAGGGCCCCAATCTAATATAATTATCCATTTGCTTTGCCTTACAACATACACCTCCAGAATAATAATAGCAATATTACCGCCAACTATATGATTACTAAAAAGAGTTTACAATGTCTTTGCAGTTGTTTGTCCTTGTGAGTATATCTCACTAGAAACATATAGTCAAATTACTTACTATGTTTCAAAGCCACCTGAAATACTCTCTATGTGCTTCTGTCTCAAACTTGTTTAGATTCACTTATTTCATTTGGCATTTGATTTTTAGGGACTGCCTTTTCTCCCAATTTATTTTTGTTTTATAATATGGTAAAGGATCTGCATGATTCTAAAGCATAATCCACAAAACAAAGTGCATTGAGATATACAACAATCCATTGGGTGAGCATGCCATATTTTATTTAACCAGTCCTCTGATGTTCTGAGCCTAGACAAACCTGCTGATTTTTTTTTTTAATAATTTAAATTCACATAAATATTTAAATGGTCTCACTGTGGTGGCCAGAACAATGAACTTGCTAGTATTCTGTGTGGCCTTTCCTGCCACAACTTTATGCCAAAAAAAACTATATAAGCAAGAAACAAAATATACTAACAAAGCCTCTGCCCAAACCACTGATAAACAGAGTTCTCAACTAGAGAACATCACCCACAGAGCTTTAAAACACACAAATGACAAATAATGGGGCCTCAATTACAAACCATCTCAAGTGAAATCTAGCATTGCACTGGTGTCTTTAAAAGCTTCACAAATGATTCTAATATATACTCAAAAATCAAAATATAATGAAAAAGTTTATGAAAATTATTCACATTAACAGCACTAAAATAAAACAGATTAAGTATCTGTTCTAATTATTTAAAAATAATAAATCTATAAATGACATAACATTACAAATGAATGTTGTATGCTTTAATGTTTAGGATATCCTACTATACCCATTCACGATGTTAATTAAAACTAGAAAATAATAGGCCCCCTCATTTAAAAAAAATAAAAAATCATCTACTTTGAAAGACTCAATAAAAGAGACAATGTCTTTGCTCAAATCTGTCCTTGGATCCAGTTCTCCATGATCCCCCTATAAATAATCCTATCTGCTGCATTCATGGTTTCATCTACTATCTGTATGCTAGTAACTACCAAGCTACATTTCCAGCACAAAGCTAGACCCATGTTTCAGACCCACATTTCCTAAGTCATAGATCTAAGTCATTAAATCCCCTGATCTTAACTTCTTGCTTTTTTTTTCACCATTTCGTCATCACCCACCCTATCTTTTAAAACTTACCAATTCTTCCTTCGCCTCACCCATTCGTTCAGCTTACAAAACTGTTCTCATTTTCCGCCCCTCATTTTCCCCCCACTGCCAATGCCAATACTCTAGTTCAAATTCTCATCCAAGCTTTGTCTCCTGCAACAGCTCAGCCCAGTTCTCTGGCCAGTTCTCTACATCAGATCACGTCAAACCCTACTTGGAAACCTTTTCTTGCCTTAGAACTGCATGAAAGACCCATGGCTAAACTTCTCTCTCCTGATCCGTCCCAAGCCACTGCTTCCCAGACTGAGCAGCCCATATTGCAGCAATACCGAATATCATTCTCCTCCCTCAACTCACCTACCCTTAAGTCCTCAAGCCTTAGCACATCCTGGCTTTTCTGTCTAGAAAAACTTCCCTTCTTCCCTCCCTCTTGCTTCCTCACCTAGTAAACTCCTAACCACCTTTTCGGAACTCCGTTCAAATGTCCTCTAGAATTCTGGGAATTGTACCCAATGTTTTTTATACTGAGTGATGCCTTATCTGTATGGAGACTCACCATGTAGTCTGATTATTCCTAATAGAAAATCTCTGCCTGCCAGCCTAACATGATTTTCTCAAGGACACACTGCATTTACTCCTTTTTCTTTACTGCCTAAAACATCATAGATGTTCACGTAACGTTTGCTGCCTAAGAAAGTTCCAGCAAAGTTTCACAGCAACAAAAATTTTTAAGCTCTTATCGCTAACAAAATTTACTACAAAGAAAGCCAAGGATAAACTCCTCTATATATCCATGACAGTCTGGAGAAAAAAGCATTTCAGAAGCTAAAGAACTGGAGGTAGAGCCTTTGTTCAAGACATCTAAACACTGACTCCATCACCTCAGATGGAGAGGTGCCTTGTGAATGCCTAGTTTGGTTCAAGAACCAGGAGAGTCCAATAACTTATATAAAGCATTCCACTAAGCAGCCATATAAATATTGTTTGTATTATGTCTTTCTAAATAGCAACAAAACTCAGAGCATAAAAGGGCAGCACAACAACAGAAACTGATAGTTCCAGAACCAACAAAACTCAACCCTGCAATGAAACCAGGAGCCAAAACATATGATTCTGACAGAAGCTATATTTGGTTCTGTTCTGTGAGGCCCCTTGTTTCTTCTAGGTCTCTAGATACAACATTAGCAAATAATTTGAGATATTAATTTTATGCGGGGGGACTATCTCTTCCCGTTTAACTACAATCCACCTGAAATGATAAAATAGCCCTAAATGACCTTTGCTAGCTTCTTCTATTTTATCCCCTTCATCAAATATATGACCAATTTATGATACAACTGTCATCAAAGGCTTCCTTAGATTCACCCCTTCATCTCCATTCCCACTGCAACACTCCAACCCAAGACCAAACAATTCATAGAACCCTTACTGCCAAAGCCTTTGGGTACAGTCATAGCTTCTATGAACTGCCCACAGCCAGAACAACATTCCTAAAGCACCGATGTCACCATATTACCACTCTTGTCAAGTGTTTACAATGACTGCACAGACTTTGGAACGAAGTTCAAACTCCTGATCCTGACATTCTAGCTACTAAGAATGTCAATCCTTCTTCTCACCGTGATAAGCCAGTTCCTGTCACTGTCCCCCAAACACTACATGCCCATTTTCATCTCTACTGTGCTTTTACTCATTCCAAATTCCCTCCTCTCTTCCTGGAAAACAAATCGAGCTACTCACACACATTTTCCCCTATCTAGTATACGCTCTTGATCTTTCTTGTGTATCCAATAACCAGAATCTCTCATAGCACCCTGAATATTAGACAAAAATAAACACAAAATAGGACTGCATTCAACCAAAGATCAACCCTGCTGGCAATCAGCTCTTTGTAACTACACCCTTTTCAAAGAGTCCATGTAAATATGTAACGAAAGGCAAGAAAAAGCAATGTGCAAGGTTAAAGAAACAAAAGAAGCTTAAGGATACTGACATTTAACTCCAACTCCAGCTAGCCATCTGACACATTTTATTTATATACCACCTTATACTTTTCAGAATTTTTTTATGGTTATTTAAGACTACAAAGACATATACAATCTGGCTCCTGCCTACAAATGGAGAAAAAAGAATATAAGCAGATTCTTAGATAAATGTTAGTGATTAAATAGTTGGGATTGACGATACTTTGGAGGTAAGGAAAAAAGAAGTAAGGAACACATGTTGGTTTTTGACCTGAGCGGTACCACACACGTGTTGAGAAAACTGGGAATTGAACAAGCTTGGAGTAAAAATCAAGGGTTCCATTTTACAGTGTTTAAAGTTCTGGGACTAAGGAGAACTTCTGAATATAAGGTGTATTAGAGGTTTGAGTGCAGATAAACAGAGAGCACCCTGAAACACTCCAATTTTCAGAGGCCTGAAGAAGAAAGAGTCTGCAAATGAACAAATAGTCAAGTATACGGGGAAAATCAAGGGGAAAAATAGATAAGAAAAAGAAACATGGAGTATACAGATCAGAAATGAACTGTCAGTTTATTGCCCTCATGATTATTAACATAGAAAACAGGAGAATCCACAGTCAAGCTATTGATACTACAAAAATTTAGGAAGGTTTCCTAAACGAATTTGACATATAAGAAAATCCATGCTGCTTTTGCACCTCTGCCATCACCATGATTTTAAGACTCAGCTAGCCTCTGGTACAAAGAGGAAGAGACAGTTTAACACTCCATCCCCACCAAGTGAGTCCAGCCAAGTTCCAGATTAGACCCAGACAGGTGAGTAAATTCAGCAGAGATCAGCCAAGTTGCCCAGACAACCAAAGAAACGCATAAGCTAAAAATTACTTAGTGTTACAATGATAACTCTAATAAAAATAACAATAAAAAGTTCATTCCCATGTAGTAATCAATTAGGTTATAGTCAAAGCAATAAAATTATGCATCTAGGGATAAATCCAATAAAAGTATATCAGACCATTTTGAAAAAAGTTACAAGAATTTACTTAAATACATAAAAGGAAACTAAATAAATGGAAATGTAAAGCATGTCTGGATGGGAAAATTCTATATCATAAAGATGATAAATTTCCCCAGGCTAATCTCAGTATCAGACGAAATTCCAATCAAAATCTCAACAAGGACTTATACTGAAATTAGAGGAGTAAAGAGCTAAAAACAACAAAGACAAACTTGAAGTTTTATATGACTAAGGTGTATTTCAAATCTATAGGGGGAAAACATACTATTCTCTAAATGAGACTGTGACAATTGCTTACCAAATAAAAATAAATAGGTCATTACAACAAACTATACATAAAATTACAAGTAGATAAAAAAAACAAAATGTGAAAAAGCAAAAATTTTAATCACTAAGGAAGAAAGATAGGAGAGCACCTTTACAACATCAGTATAGGGAGGAAATTTTTTTAAATATAACACAAAAAAGTACAAGCTATAAAGGAAGAGTAATAAAACTGACTACATTAAAATTTGTTAAAATTTCTGTTAAAAAGACACCATAAAGAAAGTTAAAAACAAGTCATGAGTTACTGCTACTGCTAATGTAAACTGGGTAAATCTCTATGGAAAGTTACTTGGCAATAAAATTTTAAATGCACATATCTCTCTGATGAAGCAATTTTACTTCTAAGAATTAATCCTAAAGGCAGACTCCACAAATGTATAACATGACATGTGTACAAGGTCAGTCAACACTTCATAAATTAAGGCACATCCATACAATGAAATACCAAATAATTATTTTAAAAGAATGTACTGGTATGAAACTACTTCCAACATGATACTGTTTAGTGAGAGTGAAAGGATAAAAGCATAGTATGGGTAGTGAGTACAGCATACCACTTATGCAAAAAAAAAAAGGGGGGAGGGGAGGATACAACATATATAATTGCTTACATATGAAGCTAACATATCTGGAAGGCTACATAAAAACCTGATAACAAGTGACTACTCCCAGGAAGGTAAACTTTCCACCATCTACTTTTTTGTAGCTTTTGAATGTTACCTATTTTTTAAAAAGACCATAGTTTATCTATTCCAAGATACGCCTTTTTTCTCATTTAATAGCTCTGAAATTAAAGTGCTTCTTAGAACTGATGTCATTTCTTAATTATATTAGAAGTATTTTTCTTTGTTAGTAGTACCTAAAATAATGGTGTATCTTATATGCATTGGCACCTTAGATTCAACAAAATTAACTAAAAAATTCATAATAGCCTTTTTACTTTGGAATATAATTTTAGATTTACAAAAAAGTTGCAAAGATGATACAGTGAATTCCCAGACACCTCTTACCCAGTTTTACTTAATGTTAACAGTTTAGATGACCATGGTACCTTTGCCAGACTAAGAAACCAATACTGGTATATTTGTATTCCCTAAACTCCAGATTTTAGTCAAAGTTCTCCAGTTTTTATACTAATGTACTATTTTCTGTTACAAGATCCAATCCAGGATATAACATTACATTTATTCATCTTGTCTCCTTTGGTCTGTGACAGCTCCTTAGTGCTTCCTTATTTTTTATACCCTTGACAGTTTTGAGAAATACTACCCAGCATATTGTAGAACGTCCCTCAATTTATCTGATGTTTATCTCATGATTAGAATGGGGTTATGGGTTTTGGGGGAAATACCACAGAGGCAATATTTCCTCTTAATCACATCTTATCAGGGGGGCACCCTGATTATTTGGTTAAAGTAGTATTTTCCAGGTTTCTCCACTGTAGTTACCTTTTCCCCCTTTCTATGTTCTATCTTTTGGATAAGAGTCACTAAATCAAGCCTATACTCAAGGGGAACAAAAGAGATAAATTACATTCCACATCCTGGAAGGGTAAGTATCTACTTATATTATTCGGAATTCTTCTATAAGATTTGTCCCCTCTCATCATTTATTTACTTATCCAATCATTTATAGGTAAAAATTTTAAACTGCAAAATAAAGTTAAGACAAGCTTTCACTAGGAAATCATTGCTATACATATAATCCCAGGATTAATATCCAGAATATATGAATAACCCCTATAAATCAATAGAAAAGAATAAACAATCTAATAGACAAATGGGCAAAGGCAAAAAAAAAGCAATTCATATAAAAGTAAACCCAATGGCCTTTAAACATATGAAACTCTCACTAGTAATAAAGCGAATGTAAAATCAAACTGCCAAATACCATTTCATACTCATTAGACTGGAGTAAAAAAATAACTAGAACACCCAAACATGAATAATGGGAGTAAAAACTGGACCAATCCCTTTTAAGAACAATTCAGCAATATCTAAAATTGAAGTAAGTGCTTTGACCCAGCAATTTTACTCCTAGGAATATACTCCAGCGAACAGCCTTCAAACTGAACTGGGGTGGTACATGAAAATGAGATATACGGTCTAGACAGTTTAAATGGAATATATTTCTAAACAATATCTTCCACACACTCCCTTTCTTAAAATGAATCTGTCTGGGGAAACGTACACAGTCTTGCTGGTCTGCCATCCCTTATAATCTTTGGAGGGAAGCATGTTCCACCTGGCAAAAACAAAGGCATACCTCTACCACCAGAATGCAAAAACTTCTGGGGCCCCTAACAAAGAAAATTCAAAATATCAGTGCCCATGCTGAGAAAGTAAATGACTCGAGAAATGACTGGGTAACAAATCTTTTTGGAAATCAGGTGTTTTCCAATTTTTTGCTTTTTACAAAACTGAAAGCAGATATCACTCAGCTGTCACCTAGCAGATACTTTAAAAGAATTTTTCATCAGAGATTACCATTTGACTTTTGGCACATAATTTAAAAGTTCAAATACTTTTAAAGTATTTTGAGAGATGCTGCCACATCAAAATTTCTTCTGTCTAAATATACTTAATATTTATTAACAAGGTTTCTCAGTTTTACATTTACCAAAAGAAAAAAAAAAAGAATACAATTTATACCGAACTCTGTCTCATTCCAGTGGCCACTTGTATCAACCACAGAATTTTTAAAAGTACTACGAATAAAAAATGCTTTTCTGTCTATGGCCATGCCACCCTGAACATGCTCGATCTCGTCTGATCTCGAAGTTAAGCAGGGTCGGGCCTGGTTAGTATTTGGATAAGAGATCACCTAGGAATACCGAGTGCTGTAGGCTTTAAAAAAATAATAATAATAAATAAAATAAAAATAAGAAATGCTTTTCCAATAAAAACCTATTATGTTTAAAAATTATTTATACAAATTTGTATTATATTTATATGGTTTGCTCAGTTGTGTATTAAAAATCACCAAAATGATTAGTTAATTCAGAAGAAAATTTTCAACATGTAAGGTCTCATGGTCTCAGGAAGCTGAAAATTTCATTTACATAACAAATCTTCATTATAGAGATATATCATTAAGATACTCAAGAAACTTATCTTTGAACCCATCCATGGCCACCAAGCCAGCTCCAAAATCCACAAAGATAGATGCTACTTTGTGCAAGACCTCACCCTAAGTCTTCAACTGGCTGTTGCTGTCGAATCAATGTTTCGCATGCACAGTTCATCAGGTTTGACCACTATAAGACCTACTGGGGATGGCGATAATGAGCAGTTCACCATCTTGCCCCCAAAGCACAGGGGCAAACACAGTTACCAGAAAACCTAGCTGTTAAGAAAGCCTGTACTTTCGGAGGAGGAAAAAAAAAATGGCGTAGATGATAAAGGCTCTGTTCATCCCTCTAGCGACCAAACCAAGGAGCAGAAGCACAGAAAAATCGCCTGAGATCTAGATGAACAAGCTAGGGAGAAATCCAAGTAGGGAGAAATCCAACTAGAGAGAAATCCAAGAAATCACCCTGCAACGGCAGAAGGTAGGACGAGGTGAGGACTCAGGGCTGCCCAGTCTCAAGAGGTTGAGGGAGACGGAGGCAACGGCAGAAGCCTCTTAAAGGGGCCATATCCATGAGCAGATTTTCATGGTTACGGACCTGCTCACTCTGAGCACCAGTGCAGATTTGGCTGCACGTAGGAGGCACCAGGGAATTCCAGGGAGACACTGTTAGAATTAGGGCTGAGATGAGACTAGCTCTGTAGAGAAGTGCTGGAGGTATCCATTGTTCCTTGCTGAGCCCTCCCCTCTATCAGTGCAGCAGACACCTTGCTGCCATAGCTGTGAGGTCATCAAATTGGATAACAGAGGTCGCTCTGCCCTGAGGATTCCCTGAAACCCTGCCTCCCCCAACTCACGACCCCACCCAAGCCACATCCAGGTATATCTTCAGTGAGTCAGGTGCTCCTTGCTGAGCAGTGCCTAGACTCACACTGGAGGCAGCTGGCCTCGGTTTCTGGTGTGGCCTTTTGAAGCAACTATGAGCACAGCATCTATGTGTTGCTTGCTGAATCTTAACAGGTGGCCCCTGAGGGGCAGAGGCTTGGACTAAATTTGTCCTGCAGCTGAACCCCTCTCAGGACTGTGCCACTAGACACCTACTTCACAAATCCATACTAATAAGAAGGGGAGACTTAGGAGCTTTGCTTCGTACATAGAAACAGACACAGAAAGGCAGCCAAAATGGGAAGACAAAGAAGCAGAAACCATACGAGAGAACAGAGATCCAGATATGATGAAGTCAAGTAATCTAACAGATGCAGAGTTCAAAACACTGGTTATAAAGATGCTCAAAGAACTTTTGGTTAAATTCAGTGAGAACTTTGACAAAGACATAAAAAACATAAAAATGGAAATGGAAATTATAAAAGGGAACCCATCTGAAATGAAGAACACATTATCTGAGATGAGAAGTATATTAAATGGAATAAACAAAGTGAATAAAGAAAAAGATCGAACGCCCTAAAAGACAGGAAACCCAAGGACATGCAAGCAGAATGGCAAGAGATAAGATGCCAAGACTATAAAAATAACTTAAGGAGCATATGGGACACTATTAAGGGTCCAAATATCCATCTGATCGGCGTAACTGAAGAAAATCAAGATGTTGAACAGCTATTTGAAGAAATAATTATGGAAAACTTCCCTAACCTGGTGAAGAAAATGGACATAAAACCCCAGGAAGCTCAGAGAATTCCAAAAATCAGGGATCCAAAGAGGCCCACACCAAGACACATCATAATTAAAATGCCAAAGGTTAAATACAAAGAAAGAATATTGAAAGCAGCAAGAGAAAAACAGATAGTTATTTATAAGGGAACACCCATAAGACTGGCGGCTGATTGATTTCTCAAAAGAAACTATGCAAGACAGAAGGGCTTGGCAAAAAATATTCGACAAGATGAAGACCTAGGATCTACAACCAAGAATACCTTATCCAGCAAAGCTATCATTTAGAGTTAAAGTACAGATAAAGAGCTTCCCGGACAAAAATAAGCTAAAGGAATTTATCACTGCCAAGCCAGTATTACAGGAAATGTTGGAGAGACTTCTCTAAGAAGAAAAAACACGTATCAAAAACGGGAATAAAGAACAGTAACAACTACATTCCTATCAATAAGTACCTTAAATGGAAAAGAACTAAGCGCTCCAACCAAAAGATAGAGTGGCTGAAAGGATAAAAAGACAAGACTCATACATATGAAAAGGAGGGGGATGGAAAAAGATATTGCTCTGATGGACCTAGAAGGTATTTAAGTCAGACAGAGAAAGATAAACACTATATGATTTCACTTATATGCGAAATCTAAGGAATAAAAAGAACAAACTCATTAAAAACAGACACAAATATAGTGGATAATTTAGTGATGGACAGAGGGGAGGGGGGTTTGGGGGGCTGGGAGAATGGGGTGAAGGGTTAAAGTACAAATTAGTAACTGATGGATGGTCATGAGAACGGGGAACATGGCATAGGGAATGCAGTTAGCAGTAATACATAGGCTAGGCGAAGGGTCAAGGAAGGAAGGGAGCAACTGGGGAGATCATTTTACAAACTATATAGATGTCTAACCAATGTACTGTATACTTGAAACTAATTAAAAGAAATAAATTTTAAAAAAGAAACTTCAAGCATAGAAATAGAACAGACTAGTATATGTATTCTGGGGGAAGTACATATACACATACCCACAAATTAGTACATATAAAACTGGCAGAATCTGAATAAGGTTATAGATTGTATCAATGCCAATTTTCTGGTTTTACTAGAGTTATACAACATGTATTACCATTAAGAGAAATAGGTGGAAAAGTAAGGATCTATTCGTATTATTTCTTGTAATTGTATGTGAATCTGCAATTATCCCAAAATAAAATATATTTTTTTTAATTATATAGGAGGATTTTGAAACTTATTACAAAACTACTTATTACAAAGCAATTAAGACAGTCTCACATAACAACAGGATACAGGTCAATGGAATATAATCGAGAGTCTAAAAATAAATCAATATATCTAGAGTCAACTGATTTTTGACAAGGGTACCAGGACCATTCAATGGGGAAAAGTAATCTCTTCAATAAATGGTGCTAAAACAACTGGATATCCACATGTGAAAGAATGAAGTGGAACCTCACAGCATGTGCAAAAATTAATTCAAAATGGATCAAGAACCAAAATATAAGAGCTAAACCTATAAAACTCTTAAAGAGAAAACACATATGTAAATCTTTATGACATGGATTAGGAAATGGTTTTTTAGCTAAGACACTTAAAACACAAGCAACCGAAAAAAAAATAAATTAGACTTTATCAAAATTAAAAATTTTTGTATGTCAAAGACATTTTCAAAATTGTTTTTCTGTGAAACACCCAACAAAATGAGAGGAAATTATTTGCAAATCATATGTCTGATAAGGGTCTACTATCCAAAACATAGAACTTTTATAACTCAACAGTAAAAAGAAAAATAATCTAATTTTTAAATAGGCAAAGGAATGGAGTAGACATTTCTCTAAAGAAGATATACAAATGCCCAACAGCTGCCCAACAAACACATGAAAAGATATTAGAAATCAATAGTCATTAGGGGAATGCAACTCAAAACCAGCTACACTCACCAGGGTGGCATGCATGCATAAATACACACATACACAAAACCACAGAAAATAAGTACTGGTGAGGATGTAGAGAAAATGGAACCCTCATACATTGCTGGTAGAAATGCGAACTGGTATAGATGCTGTGAAAAAGTTTGGCACTTCCTCAAAAAGTAAAACAGAGCTACCCTAAGTCCCAGCAATTCCACTCCTAAGTGGAATACACTCAAGAGACATACCCACATGTCCACATAAAAACTTGTACATGAATGTTCATAACAGCATTATTTATAATAGTCAAAAGGTAGTAACAATGCAAATGTCTGTCAACTGATGAATGAATAAATAAGACATGGTATATGCATACAATGGAATATTATTCAGCCATAAAAAAGAATAAAGTACGGATACATGACACAACATGTATGAATCTTGAAAACATTATGCTAAGTAAAAGCAGTCAGTCACAAAAGACCACTTACTTTCTCGTAACGTTTATATGCTATGTCTAGAATAGACAAATCTATAGACAGAAAGTAGATTGTGGTTGTCAGGGAACAGGAATTTAGAGGAATGGGAGTGACTGCTAATAGATATACATTTTCTCTTTGGCATAATGAAAATATTCTGGAATTAGATAGTGATGATGGCTGCACAGCTTTAGAAATATACTAAAAATCACAGAATTGTACACTTTAATATGGTGAATTTTATGGTATACAACATCAAGATTAGTGGACAGAATTCATAATGCAGGAAAAAAATCATATCGGGGAATTAGAATAAAAATAAGAATTTAAGAAAATACAAAAATTGTTAAAAAAAACTATATAGAAGTTTTTGGGTTTTTTTTTAATGAATGAGAATGGTTATCAAACTGCTATGGAATTTGGATTCCACCCAATAAATTTTAAAGTAATATAATGAATTTTTTTCAGTAACTATACTCTACGGCCATGCCACCCTGAACAAGCCCAATCTCGTCTGATCTCGGAAGCTAAGCAGGGTCAGGCCTGGTTAGTACTTGGATGGGAGGGAGGCCACCTAGGAAGACCAGGTGCTGTAGGCATTAAAAAAAAAAAGACTCTTGGTAACTCTATAACACACTAGAAATGACATTCTTTGCAACTAGGTAAATCCATTTTTTTCAATTTTATAATTCAACTTCATGTCAACTTAAAAGTACACAAGGAAGTAAGCTAAATTTTTAAATTATTTTGGAGGTGCTTTAAAAGTTTCAAAAAAAATTATTCTGGAGAAAAATTATACACACATGCACAAAGAGATATGTAAAGAATGTTAACTATAGCACTGTTTGTAACAGCACAAGCTAGAAAAATCTAAATGCCCATTAGCAGGAGAATAAATTGGAATTCCGTAATAAATATAGTTATCAACTAGAGCTACATTTATCAACACACATCTCAAAAGCATTTAAAAAACATGTTTTGGGGTAAAAAAAAGCATGTTTACTTTTTATAAAGTTTGAAAATATGACCTTGGTTTTTGGAAACAAGACTGTGTGTGTGCATATCTGTAGTAAAAGTAGAAAAATACATGCAAGGGATCATCATACTAGTTACCTCTGGGGTGAGAGTAAGGTGAACGGGATTAAGGAGGTATAACATGGGGACTTCAGTTGGTATCCATAATATTTTACATTATATAACTTATATTAATATTATTATGTAGTAATAATATTACTATAAAGGAAATTTATCAAAGTTAGGTTGTAGGTACAAAGATGTTTATCTTATTATTCTTTGTATCTCTTCCACAGGCCTGAAATATTTCATATCAAAAAGAAGTTAAAGTCAGCCCAGAGACTGAACCAGCACCAAACATATGATTGCTTTAAAGCAACCAGTTACTTGGTCAGGGTTGATCAGTATATCTAAACCAGTGGCCCAAATAACGTTCCAATTAAAAAACAGTAATGGCATGTATTAAAAGAGATGCATAAGACACGATATTTAAATATAAGTTATAGAAAGGCATAAAATGAATCTAATTCTGCAAATTTGCCTCAAGATCATCTTGCCAAACCTTCTGATAAAAATCTTTGTATACATAGCTTTGCAAGACGTCTCTAGTACATCAAAAACCAATGTAAAAGGGGAAAGTTAAGTGACAATTATAGCCAGTTTGGCCTTTTCATTCAGTTTTGAAAAAACCATCGACACTGGAAATGTGCTATTTGCAGAGAAATGCTTACAAACAGCTGAAAACCGCTATTATTTTATCACTTAGAAACAAAACACAAAAAAATTCTAAGAAGTAATTTTTAAAGTACAAATGCATGAATACCAAATACTAGGACAGGAAAGTTGTCTATTTCTATAGCATGAAGCAGAGTCAAATTCAATCTCTATTTTAATATACATTTGATCCCAAAATTAAATATTTTTTATTTATGTAAAAATCAAGCTTTTCCTTACGCATTAATTTAAAATACATTAAACAACATGTACCACATGTTAAACAGGAAAAAGATCATAATTTTCTATTTATAATGTGAATATCATTATAAATTATATTTAAAATGTTAAAGTTTTTATTAAACTA
Source organism: Pteropus medius (assembly GCF_902729225.1). Classification (NCBI taxonomy): domain Eukaryota; kingdom Metazoa; phylum Chordata; class Mammalia; order Chiroptera; family Pteropodidae; genus Pteropus; species Pteropus medius. Next base: position 3,518,707 of record NW_024342471.1, read on the forward strand.
CTTTTTACTCTATTTAAAAGCATCTTATCAAAAACAGAATACTTTTTTAAGATTACTTTTTAATTCCTAAGAGAGTCCATAGGAGTATACATTTTTGTGAAAGGATCTGCGAATCAAAAAATGTAGGAAACACTGGTCAAGACAGGTGACTTTTGTGTCTCTTAACAACACCTGAAAAAATTTCAGCCCCTAGTGCTTATCAGGCTTATTAATAAACAAATTAGAAAATTCTTTATTAGAATGTAAAAGGAAACCAAGAGGAATTAATTGGCAATTTCATTAGACTTAATAACTGTACAATATTAACGTCAAAATCTAAAAGAATAAATTCGCCACGGCAAATTCAGCCACAACTAAAATGAACTTCCATAAGTGAAAGATAGAATTCTAGATGAGTAAATATGTAAATAAATAACTAGAGTTGAAGTTCATTCAAAATTTAACTTGAAAAAACTTGAGAAAACTTAAAGAATTAAAAGTTGAAAGGATAAAATCAAACCACGGCCTCAAGTGCTAAAAGAAAAGCTGTTAAATGGATATGATATCAATAAAATGAGAAGAAAGAAAAAAGCAAGACAAATATAAGAAAGCCACTCCAAGGGGAAAAAAAAAAGAAGTCAGGCAATAACAAAGGGCTAGTTTGAAAGTATAGGGAGAAAAAGAAAAATAGAAGGAAGAAAGTAACAAAATGAAGGATTAGATCAATATATAATATATGGATGGGAGTCACTTTTGCCATAACGCATTTAGGAAATCACAGAAAATTACAGAGTATAAGTGGGAAACAAGTTTTATAATAGGTTAGTGGTCAATAAATTTCCAGATAAAATCATTTTGAAAAGTACAACTACAGTTTCATTTCAGTTTTAGAAACAAGATTGTGTGAAAGAGAAAAACCAATGATTTCTGTTCAACCACAGTTCCAGGTAATACTTCTATATTTAATATTCAAGGTAATGACAACCTACAAATTTATTAAATCAGTTGATCATATTTAGTAAAATCTGTTTTGATCATAAACATACTCCACTGTTCTCTTACATACTTCTCTGTCTTCTACACTGTAGTAAACAAAAAAAATTTTTTGTCTATCTTGGGAACTTTTCACAGAGGCAAAGTTTAAATGTTAGATACCTGCTTTCAAACATATAACTTACGCAATTATAGTAAGACATTCATGCTCAATTTTTCTTTTCACTAAATAACCATATTTTTACCTTTTCAAATAAGTAAACTCTATCTTCCAGGAATCAGCCAAAAACTTTAAATGTCTATTACACATTTTATATAAAGTTAAGTTTTCATCCAATATAGCATAATTTCACACAATATAAGCACATATTTGGTTGTTTCCTCCATAATCCTATTTCCATTATAAAATAAGAGGATGAATAACTGCTATTCAGTGACTTGGCTCTACTAGACCTGAAACTCAACACAGGCTGTCCTCACTGCAGTAACCTGAAAGTCAACCTAATCCATTCCACATAGTAGGTCCATCACAACTCCTTGTAATGACTGAGTAAATTCCTGATAAACTGGGAGACCATCATTTCATTACTTGATACAATATTTTCCAGACCATTCTCAATTTTCATCAACACTTACTGAGTATTCTCACCAAACGGCAGGTTCTAAGTATACACAGGGATGTCACTGTTCTCATGTGCCCAGCACTGGCCCCACTTTCTGGTAACATTACATGTGTTTTCCTTTCTCCTTGTTCTCCCTTTCACAGTCCATGCCATCTAATGGAGCTAGACCTCACACCCCACTCCAGATCAGGTACTCTACTCAGGTCTAATCTGTCAGAACATTCCCATGACCCTAGCCACAGTGATTGCTCCGATAAAGGACAAAGAACCAATGAGAATCTCATCCTTCCTTATTTGCTACAAGCTCCTAAGGAAGAGGCACTCTTTTCCAGTGGAGGATACTAAACCGGTTTGATTTAGCTTTTGGAGGCACCATATGAAGACAGCATGCTTGAGAGTGAGTCTAGTAAAGAGCAGAGCAAAGCTAAGAGATGGAGGGAAAGAGACAAACTGGTCCCCTGTACCCAGCTACACCTGAAGCCAAACAACATCCCTTTGATTTTCTGTCATGTGAACCAGTAAATATCTCCAATGTCTTTCTCTTAAGGTTGTCTGAATTGGGTGCCTGTCACCAAAAGAACTTTGATAGAAATCACATCTAATAGAACTTACAAACAGATTGACAATTAATGAGCCCTCAAATGTGAAAATGGCTAAACAGAGCTGAGGTACAGGGCAGTGAGAACAGTCTCATCCCCAGCTGGAAGTTGGCAAGCCTAGTGAAGCACGATCAAAGAAACAAGCTAAAACTAGTGCCTATTGTAATTTAGGGTTCAGATCACGCCCATCGAGATTGGATCACTGGGAGACTTGGTAGGAAAATGTCAGGAATTTAGACCATGTTATCAATTCCAAGAGGACAAGGCCCAACTCCTTGAGGTGGAATATAAAGACTTTCATAATCTGACCCTACATCTCTGTATGCTAGGAATTATTCTATATTGTAAAGGAAAGGAAATCTAATACTAACTGGCTTAAGAAAAATATGGACTGCGGTACCTCACAAAACTGAAAAGTAAAGTACAGCTTCAGGCAAGGCTTGATCCAGAGATTCGGAAAGTCATCAGGTCTCCTATTATCACCTTCCAGTCTCACACCCTTCCAATGTATCCCTCACAATTTATGCTCCAGCATCCATCTATGTTCAATTCCCTAAGGGTTGTGGTTTGAACTCCGTCCTTAAAAAAGATATGTTGAAGTTCTAACCACCAGGACCTGTGAATGTGACCTTACTTGGAAACAGAGTCTTTGCAGATGCACTCAAGATAAGGTCATAGTCACACATCTGATATGACTGGCATCCTTACAAGAGAAGAGAAGAGATATATAGGTAAAGTGTCATGTGAAATTGAAATGATGGCAGAAGAGACCAAAGTGATGCATTAACAAGCCAAGTAATGCCAAGGATTGCTGGCAACTCCAGAAACTAAGAGCAAAGCATGGAACGGATTCTCCCTTAAGTCTTCAGAGAGAGAGTATGGCCCTGCCAACACCTTGATTTCAGACTTCTAACCTCCGGAACTATGAGAGATTAAATTTCTGTTGTGGTAAGCCACCCAGTTTGTGGAACTTTGTTACAACAAACCTAGGAAACATACATAAGTATGACAGTCCATGTTTCTTTATCATTGCACAAGCTCTTTGCTCCTTCTAGAATGCCCTTCTCCCCTATTTATGATTCTCTATTCACACTAACCTTCCCAGATCTACCCAAATGTTCTCTTCTCTGTGATGCCTTCCACCAGAGCCCTCAAAAGGTTAGTCTCTTCTCCATATTAATCTAGCACCACATACTGCCTGTATTTTTATTAAGTTCTAATTGTGCATATAGATGTCTTATCCTCATTATTATGAGCTCTTCAATGGGAAAGCAAGGCTCGATTCTTACCCACCTTCATATCCTCAAGGCAGTGCACAGTACCGAACACATAATAATCATTCAGAAGCTATTTACAAATTAAATGCGTTGATAATTCATCTCAAAAGAAGATAATAGGTATGATTTCAGAGAATTGGCTATTGTAGATTATACAGAACTGAAAATGGGCCTTGGGATAGAATCCAGATAAGTAAAGAAAAAATGTGATGGCAGAGAGAAAGAAGAGTGCTGAAATTAGCAAATTTGGTTAGGAAAAAGGAATGTGTATAAGGCACTGGGAGCCTTCTGCTGACAGTCATTTTACAGGTAATAAAAGGAGTTTAAAAAAAGGTTTCTGAGAAAGATAGTGACACGTGTTTTCAGGGGATTATATGACAAACAATAGAATGGACTCTGGAGATACAAGAGACCAGTCAAGGTGCAACAGAGGCAGATCAGCAATGAGGTGAAGGACCAGGTACACTAGGATAGCAGAAGGAGAAATGCAAAGGCACAAATTTCTAAGACGACTTTACAGAAGAGAGAACAAACAGAAACAGCAAAGGATTACTCCTAAATTTTGACCTTTTGCTATCTAAAGTTGGATTTGCTACTGAAATAAGGAAGTACAAAGGAAAAGACTTTTTCAATGAGGATGAGAAGTTTAGACTTTCACATGGCAAATTATGAGGTGACAGTAAAACATCCCAATAAAGGTTCCCAACAAACAGCAGAAGGCAATGAAATTTAGGAGAAATAGGACAAAAGACTGAGATAGCAGTCAAATAGGCAAAAATGATTTTTTTAAGTCATAAAAAATATTGCAAAATTTCATTTCTTCATTCAACAAATATTTATTGAGCACTATGTCCCAGGCACTATTTTAGGCTATTCTAGGCTCTGGGACTATAACAGTGAGCAAGACAGATAAAAATCCCTGCCCTCATGGAGCTTATGTTCTAGAGAAAACAGACAAGCCTAAAATTGACTCATGAACACAAATTTAGGCCTTCAGGTTAATAGTGGTTTGTAGTTACTATAAGAAAAAAATTTCTTTTACCTTTTTCTTTTTTCAAATTTTATTTTCCATGAATTTTCATTTCACTAGTTAGAAAGGTATTTTTATGTCCTCAGACTGGCAGTTAGACAGGTTCAGGTGAATTAATATTTCTTTTTTTTTTATGCTAGCTTTCTTGTAACAACTCTATCTTTCCTCTTGTTTCTCCAAAAAAAAAAAAAAAAGTGTTTCTCAAAGGAATTAGGGCAGTCCTTCCAAAGAATGTTCATAAAGGGTGACTAGATTCCGAAACAATGAGGCGCCAAATGGTACAATGGAAAGCATCGGTTTGGGAATCAGACAAAGCCTGAGTTCAAACCCAATTTTTCACAAGTTTTGTGACCTGGGCAAGTAATTCGAGATCTTCAAGGTTCAGTTTACCCATCTGTGAAATCAGAATACCTTCACTCTTAGGATTAAAAGGGGTAAGTTCTAAAAGGCACTTGACAATACACAGGAAAAAAATGGAGAAATGCTAGAAAAATGGTGGCAGCTATGGCTACAACCACTGTTACTAGTACTATACGTGCTGGGCATAAAACAGATGCTCAATAAATGCCTACTTCTTTTATTTTTCTTCTACATCATAGGTAACTATAAGGCTCCAATTCACTAGGCTATTCTATTCTATTTTCCCAAAAGTTTTATGTAGCAGGAACTTAAAAGAATTAAGTGCATATTAAATTCATAAATGGCCTTGCTATCTTTATTCTCTAATTTGACGGGATGGATTTATCCTCCAAAGAAAATTTTTGATGGTGATGACATAAGTAGAAAAAAAGATCACTGAATTATGAAATTTACATAAAAATGAATGAAAAGGGTATTGCTTTAGAAATCACCCACCAAAGATTCCATAGTTGTTTTTATTACAATGGCACTATTAACCTTATCTTCTGTAATTACACATTTAGCAGTATCTTTCATTTGGAAAATAGTTAAGTGATTTTCTAACTACAACCACACAATAATCCAAATTTTATATAACACCCTGAGTTGTCTGAAGATTAAATGGTACGATGTATATGAAAATGCTTGACCAGATCCCTGGCATATAGTATGCACTCAGTGGTAACTTTAGTGAAATTTACTCCTCTTACTATCCTATGTTACTTTCAATTATTGAAAAAGAACTTATAAAAGCAATTATAGGACAGGATTTGTGGAACTAAATGGCTTTAAAAAAAACAGAGACTTGATGCCAATCCAAACCAGAAAGGTATTCATTTTAACGTCTCTTAGTTTAAAAACAAGTAAGTTTATAAGTTAAATCAAGATACCTATGACTATAATCAAAATCAACATTTCATTCTTCCCCTAAAAAAAAATCTTTCAACTAAAAATTTAAAGTTTTTTTTTAAAAGGCCAGGAACATAGTTCCTCTTACTTTCACTTTTAAAATGCAAATTCCAGAAGTCCACAAAATATAATGGAATTATCAGGACCAAAGTCAAAGTCATAACTGTTTGCCCAGGAAAGGGCACACTGACTCCAGCTCAAACCGGCTCAAATGGAATGTCCACAATAACCAGAGAAGCCCTTCACTCACAGGTGACATCATATGGGACGAGTATCAGGACTGCCTGTTTCCCATAACAAGAGGCTCTTCTCCAGTCCTTTGGACTATGGACACTCAGACCTGCTCTCTCCCTGACAATCTCCCTCCTCCTATGTAGATGATACCAATGTTTATACCTGTCCTTCCAGGTGGGTACCCTGAAAGCACCCCAGTCTCAGTGTGTGCAAAATTAAACATCTCAGATCTATTCCTCCTGTGCCCCGTGTCTGTTAATGACATCACTATTCTCTCAATCACCCAAGTCAGGATCTAGTTTTCTTTCTCTCACCATTTGCCTCTCTTCCTGAGAGCAAACCAGTTTCAAAGAAAGATCTGTCATTTACCTCACAATACCACCTAGCATCAATCCCTGCCTCCACTCCTATATTCTATCTCGAGTTCCTGTTAGAGCTATCTTGACCCATGCCAACAGTTCCAACCTAGCTGCCCATCATCTCATGCTTAAAGCAAGTCCACCTACTCTGAACATTATAAACTGATGTTGCTATTCATGTCCCTCTCTACTCTATGGACCCCCACTGCCTACCACAGCACCCCAGATTTTCAGAACTTAAAGAACACACCTCTGATCCAACCATCCATTCACTTTATTAGAAGCTCCTCAAAATCAAAACGCTCTGGCCTCACTTTCAAGGCCATTCCTGCTCTGGAATGGTAAAATTAGCTCTGGTTCCAACCTAAAAGTTTGTAATGTCGTCAAAACAAGGGATGAACTATGCCATTCCACTGCTCATAGGCTAAAAGTCAAGATTCTCAACCCAAGGATCCACATGGCCTGGCCCCTGCCTATCTCTCCAGCCATGCCTGCCATGTTCCCCTTTGCTCATTCTGCTCCAGCCACCTAGTCTTCTATTCAGCCTGCCAAAATCCCTTTCATCCCCAAGCCTCTGAACAAACTGGCCCTTTAGTACCCCAATCTTCATGTAGGCAATACCATCTCACCCCTCAGATCTCAACTCAAAGTCACTTATTAAGGCATTAACTTTACCATTCCGAACTAAGTCAAGTTCTCTGCTCTTTGTTTCCAGGGCCTTAAGCAAAATCATGATAAACTGATTACTGGATGTTTTATTACCCAAGCTGGAACGTAAGTTCCACCAGAGCAAGACCATGTCTGCCTTTAACGCAAAGAGTCCTCAACAATGCTATATTAAATCAGTTCATAAATCAGAACACCCTAAGTAAGTTATAAGGCTAGCCCTACTACACATTTGTCATGAAATCTCTTGGTTTCTTCATAACAATAAAGAGCTCATTTACTGAACCTTCTCTGAGTCCCCCTGAAGACTGGACAATACATGAGTCCACAATTCTACCACTCCAAACTTCTCTCTCACTTCTCTTTTTATATACCTTAGTATATAAAATACTTTACCTTCTGGTCTCCACAATTTTGTTTGCATTCTTCCTTCCATCTGGAATTCTTTTCCCAGCTGCACACTTCCAAAACCTACTTAGCTTCAAATGCTCAAATCCAGTGTCATCACCTCTTGAGAGTCTTCCTTATATCTCCCAGCTAGTCACAACCACTCCTCCCCTAAATTCCCACAGGTTCTTCATTGCCTCATTCAGGTCACAGATCAAATGTCACTTCAAATGAGAGGCTTTTCCCAAAGTTACCCACTAGTCATTTTCTATCAGACTATCCTGTTTAATTTTCTTGACAGCATTTACCATTATCTGAAATTATCTTGTTCATTTCTTCCACTTACTTACTTGTTAACTGCCTGTGTCCCCACTAGAATGTAAGATCCATGACAGCAAGGACTCCATCTATCTTGTTCTCCATTATTTCCCCACTCCTCCACATGTGACATCAAAAGTGTTCAGTAAATTATCTACCAAAGGCACGAATGACTCTGTAGCCTTTATGACTAGGGTTATTTGTGTATGTATCTTTCTCTTGCTATATTCCAAACTCCTCGTGGACTAGGCTAAAGTCTGGCTAATCTGTTCATGTGTATTATCTGGAAAGCCTTGCATAACTGAAGCAAATAACAAATAACTACTAATTAATTAATGAGGGATCTCTCCAAGAGGTACTGCCTTGAACCAGGCCAACTCAGAACTCCATATTCCTTGGAAACCAGGGCAAACAAGAACCTCTTTCTATGCCCTCTCCACCACAGACCCTGTTCCAATCTACCGCCTCCAGCGAGCTTCAAAGGGCTGGTTTCTCCACTTTCCTTTAGCCAACAGCCACTGATTCTTCTATTTCTAATATCTCACAATCCTATCCTTTCCTTTCTATCTTCGGCCAACAAATCACTTCCAGGGCCCTATTCCTTCAGAGCACCCCTCATCTCCAATCAGTCGGGAACTCATGAGGCCCTAGGGAACAAGGGGATGTTAAAACGAAGTGTTTAAATAAGACTGGCTCTCTTTCACCTTTTCTTTTATAACTCGTTTATCCAAAAGAGGCTCAGTTTCTGAGACTGGCTTCGATACACTTTGGGACCCTACGCTTTCTTTCCATGTAGCCCGCCGCACCCTTCGTGGTACCCCACCCCTGCCTCGAACCTTTTCATCTTCCAGTACAGGAAGACCCCAAGCCAGAGACGATGGTCTCCCCGGAAGCAAATGGTCCTCAAACATCGAGAGGCCACCCTACCCTCCCCACTTACTGACCGGCATCTGCCTTTGGCCTGAAGCTGTGCGGAGCGCCCCTTAGCCTCAACCTCTGGCTAGGCTCGACCCTCCAATACCACCCTCCACTCACCTGAAGCGGCCCCCGCAGTGCTGGCATTGCTCGCCCACCCAGCCCGAGGGGCAGACGCACTGGCCAGTGCCAGGATTGCAGCGGCCGCCGTTGACACAGGGCCGATCACACTCCTTGGCTTCAGCTGCGGCTGAGCCCGACACCGCCGCCGCTACAGCCGCGGCCTCGGCAGCCCAGGGCAGCAGCAGCAGCAGAGGCGGGAGAAGCAGTAGTCGCGCGAGGCGCAGCCCGGCCCCCAGTCCCGGCCTCCCTGCCCCAGTTGCGTCCCAGTCCCGGAGTCGCCCGCCGTTTTTGCCCGTGGGCGCTGTTGACGCTGCTGTCCTCCTCCTCAGCCTCGCCTCAGTCGCCGCCGCCGCCGCCACCATCTTCCCGGGGCTGAGACTGCGCTCCGCGAACACATACACACACACCGCACGGCCGGCTCCTCTTCGCCTGGCCGTGCGGGGCGGGGCTGTGCGGACGGTGGCTCGGGCGGTCAATCCTGGGGGCGGGGCCAAAGTTGCGCGGCAGGCGGGGCAGACGCGTGCGTGCGTGCGTAGGTGGGGCGCGCAGGCCGCTGGCGTCCAACACGTGCACCCTTGGAAGCTAGTTTCTGAGTCCTAAGTCTGCGGTTCTCTGAGAGCTTCGGCCTTTGTACCGAGGCATCCTAGTGGGCTAGTTTTTTCGCTTCGCTCGGCTCGGCGGCGATGGGTTAGGAGGCCTGAGCGCTGTCTTCCCGTTGGCTGCCTAGGCTAGCTACGTCTGCCGTGTTGAGCGCTGCCCTTCCGGAGACCATGGTGTTGGTTATTGCTCTGCCCTAACTGCTGGGTAAAAAGAGCCTAGGAGACTGCGTTCTGGCGTGGCACTAGGCGTGGTACTGTAGAAAGAGTGCTGCATTCGAGCGTCTGCTTTCTCTGTAAAATAAGGATAACGAAATAACACGTGTGTTAAGAACCTAGCGCATAGGCTATGCTCAATAAATGCTTAATTGAATGAAGACACACAGTGCCTGGCTTCCCTTGATTCAGGCTGATCCAGGAGCAAACCAGGCCTCGCCCCCTCCCGCCCCAGCTATAATTCTGTGAAGAAATTTTGGGGTTATCTTATTCCTCACTATTTGCCCTCCATCTCTGAAGCCAGGGCAGCATAAAATTGGGAACTGGATCACCCTTAGCCCATATATGCCTACCCCTAGAGCTCTTCTTGTCAGGTAGTTTGTTACTTCGGTGGTCCCCCAATGAAGCATGCCTCCTGAGAGTATAACCTGAGAGTATAACCTAATGTCCTCAACCCTGGAATCTGGACTGGACCTATGACTCAGTTTCAGCAATAGAAGAAGGGGGAAGAAGTGACGATGTGCCAGTTCCAGATCTGAGCTTTATGAACACCTGGCAATCTTGATTTTGAGCTCTTGATAATCCTGAGTTGCTCCCCATCTTCCACCTTGCTGTAGAGAGACCACATGCGGAGATAACATGGAGGAAAAATAGTGACTCAGTTCTCACCAAGAACTGAAGCCCAGGCACATGAACCTAGTGAACCCATCCCAGCTGAGGGACCAGTCATTGAGGGAAGAAGCCAACTAGGTGATTCCAGCCAGCTGGACTGTTCTTCATTCCTACTGTGCCTTATCCAAAATCCTGAGAAATGATAAAGTGGCTGCTGTTTTAAGCCTCTTAAGTTTTAGAAGGGTGTGTTACTCAGCAATAGATAACAAGAGCATTGTCTGACATGAGCTTTGTGTGTGAGGAATAGTCCTATGGCAGCTACCTCAGTTTGGGCAACTTGCGGTCCCTTGGAAGAAAGAAAACCTGTAATAAACGGTAGATCCTCTCAGCTTTACCTTAGAGCACAGAATTCTAAGATTCTAGGATATACTCCTAGACTCATACCCAAGTCCTGACCTTCCTCACTCTGCAACCCCTTCAAGCCTGGTGAAGCTGACCTGCACAACAGACTCACCCCCAGCTCTCTACCCACCCATCTCCCCTATTTCTATGTGAAACATATTGGTTGGCCTGGGCCCTACCACTGGCATTCTGGATTGCAGTTTGTTTTTGCTGCAGTGTCCTACATGGGACTGTACAGGATAAGAGAGGTAAATGGAAAACGTGGCCCTACCCCTTGGCAAAGCCCCAGTCAGATGAGGGAGGCTGACATAGAGCCATGACCTGCCTTCAGCAGGCACTGCTTCCCATACTCCTCTATGCCAGAAGTGGAACCAAACTTTGCCTTCACTCCCCACAGCGAAACTGAACCCAGGCTGTGAAGTTTCACATGATTTTACAAACACTCAGAGATAACAGAAAATAGTTTGCATCCACAGAGCTGCCCTACAACCTTACTGCAGCAAACATTCTCCTTCTTACTTCCTTAATCTACTCCCTTCTCTGGTCTTTTTCTTAAGCCTTTAAACGTGCTCAAATTATTCTGTCTTTAAGAAAAACAAAATTTTACCTTGACCTGTGAAGGAAAGTATTGCTATTTTCTTTCTTCTTTATTTGTTGTTGTCAAAGAGTCCCCTATACCAGTGGTCCCCAACATTTTTGACAGCAGGCCCAGTGCTCCTCTGAGAATCTAATGCTTGGTGATCTGAGGTGGAGCTGAAGCGGTAATACTAGCACTCGCTTGGTTCAACCCGGTTCCTAACAGGCCACAGACCGGTACTGGTTCGCAGCCCGAGGATTGGGGACCCCTACCCTACACTTTCTACTCTGGATAGTGTATTAAAGATGGCTATAAATTCTTTTATGCTCTTTCCATGGAGAGATGGAGACTAATCCCACCCCACACTTACTCCTTGAATCTGGGCTGGCCTTAGTGTTTGCTTAACCATACGGCAGATGTGTGTGTGTTGGAAGTTCTGAGTCTAGGTTATACAAAGTTTTGCAGCTTTCTCCTGAGTGCGTTGGAACATTTGCTGTGGGGGAAATCCAGCTACCAGAAAAGAAGTCCAGTTACTCTGAGACTGCCATACTATGGGGAAGCCAATCTCTAGCTGTTCCAGCACCCCAACCATTTGAGTCTTCCCAATTGAGGCCCCAGACACTTGTGAAGCAGAGATGTATCATCTCTGCTGAATCCACTCCAAATTGCAGAAACATGAACAAGATAAATAAGTGTACTTATTTAAGCCACTAAGTTTTGGGGCAACAATAGATTACCAGAATAGTCTGTAACTTGCTTCCTCCAAGAACAAGTCTTTTGAAGTACACTTGATTAAGATTTACGAATGGCTGCATAATTTATATATATAATGTACAACTGGTCATCTATGTTATAATACACAGTGGGTTCTGATATTATTGTCCAGTTGCTCCTCATGGAACAGGTCACTGCAGCTTTAGAAGCATTTCTATTGGACTCCTTATGCTTTACAAAGGTTCTTTGGCTATTCTACCTGAAATTCCATACCACCTTTTTCTCCACTAGTCCTTATCAAGGCGGCCACTTCCAGGTCCCAGAAACATTAATGCCAATGGCAAAAAAACCTCTAGCCTTTGATCTGGAACTGCTCTAAGTCCAGACTCTAAATAAGAGCCTCGACCAACTGCATAGCCAAGGAGGTTTGCATCCACTAAGATGGTCTGAAAGTGCCTCTGCCAGCTTTTGTTTATTTGTTTGTTTTTAACTCCAGAAAAACATTCTGTGTGCCACTTTTGCTCTCTCTGATTTCTTTCTTTCTTTTTTTATTTGTTTTTTTTCTTTCTTTCTAATTCCATGCCAGCATTTTTTTATATCTTTCTTTGCATTGTCTCCAGGTCATGAACATGGATGAATTTTATAACCTTTGGGTTTTACTCACACAGTGTCTTAGGTCAGTTTCCCTAGATGCAGAGCCTGACAGAGAATTTGAGTGCATAATTTATTGGGAGAGTGCTCTTGGGAAAAAGGCAATGAAGGAATCAAGATAGAGCAGGGAAGGGAGCTGAGCAAGGATGAAGCCTTATCTGGACTCAAGCTTCAGTCTGATCCTATTGAGAGCCATGGATCATGATTGTAGCATAGAGTTGATGTCATTTTGAGGCAAGAGGGCCAGCATTTGTACATATAGCTAATTTCGCAGCCAACATTCACAGCAGTCAGAAGGATCCAGGAAAGGATTCAGAGGGGTACCAGTAGTTTACTGCATGCGACAAATATTTATTGAGCAATAAATAACAAAAATGAATGAGGCCCTGGTAAGATCTATCTAATCAGCTGTCTAATCTTCTCTAAGCATTAACAGACCTCACTCTGCACTATTTGAAACATCAATATATTTGAGTATGTCAAAGTTCTTCTTGTATATTTAGTGGGATGAAGCAATTCACTGATTATAGATGTGAGGATCTCATCTAATAAGTAAGGTACTACATTGCCTTTGAAAAAGGCTTATCTCAAAAGTTTGAAACGCAACTGGGAAAGTTCTAGATAGGAGTGAAGCTCCATTGGGTAGCAGCACCCATGTGAGGGATAGGCCAACTTACAAAACATAAGATCCTGATAGTCCTTGGCAGGCTCTACAGGAAAGTGTTTAGGGATCCCTGACCTGGGAGTACAGGGTTAGTCCCCTAGCTATTGGCAGAGCTCCTGGTGGCCTCCACAGACAAATGCCACAAAAACAAGAAGTGATGTTTCTATCAGCTTAAGAGATAAGACCCAGCCTTGGGAAGATATTACCAATATAAAGGCAGAGCACTTGAAATTTCTACTGGATGAGTTAGACACATGCTCCCTCCCCGAAATTTCTATAGTAGAGAACTTAAAGTTTTTTCCTGAATATAAATAAGACATTATGAAAATAATAATAGTTTTAAAGACAGCTGGCCTTGCTAAAGACAGCCATGAAAAACTTCAAATTAGAGGTTCCCAAACTAAAGCCATTCTTTTTGATAAAAATTTTCTCGGAATTATAGGTCACAACCTGTATTAGTTTCCTGTGACTTCTATAACAGATTACCACAAACTCAGTGGCATAAAACAACAGAAATATATTCTCTTTCAGTTCTGGAGCCTAGAAGCCTGAAATCAGGGTATTTGCAGCACTGCATCCCTCTGGAGACTCTAGGGGAGAATCCTTACTTGTCTGTTCCAGCTTCTAGTGGCTGTTGTCATTCTTTGGCCTCCTAGGCTTGTGGCCACATCACTGCGATCTCTGCCTTTGTCATCACATCGCCTTCTCCTCTGTGTGTGCTTTCTCCTGTTTATCTCTGGTAAGGACACTTGTCTTTGGATGTAGGGCCCACCTGCATAATCGAGCACGATCTGCTTATCTCAAGATCCTTAATTAATTACATCTACAAAGGCCCCTTTTCCAAATATGGTAACATTCACAGGTTCTGGGAATTAGATATGAATATATCTTTTCAGGAGCCACTACTCAGCCCACTACAGAACCCTACACAGGAAATCAACTCATTCAATCCATTCATTCATGCAACTAATATTTATTGAGTGGCTATTGTATATCAGAGATTGATCGAGGCTCTGGGGAGGCAGCAGTGAAAAACAGTTTGAAAACCTCTACTATTCCTTTCATCTATTAGGATAGCTACTATCAAAAAAGAAAGAAAGAAAAGAAAAGAAACAAACAAAACAGAAAATAACAAATGGCAAGAACATTGAGAAATTGGAACCATTGTACACTCATAGTGGGAATGAAAAATGGTACAGCCATTATGGGAAACAGTTTGGAAGCTCCTCAAAACATTAAAAATAGATTTATTATATGATCAAACTATACTACTTGTGGGTATGCATATCCAAAATAATTGAAAACAGGATCTTAAAGTGATATTTGTACATCCATGTTCACTGTAGTATTATTCACAATAGTGGAAGTAAACCAGATGTCCATCGACAGGTGAATGGATAAACAAAATGTGATGTATAAATACAATGAATTATTATTCAGACTTAACAAGGAAAGTAATTCTGACACATGCTACAACAATGGATGAACCTTGAAAACCTTATGTTAAGTAAAAAAGTCGGTCACAAAAAGGTAAATACTATATGATTCTACTTATATAAGGTATCTAGAGTAGTCAAATTCATAGAAACAGAAAGTAGAATGGTCATGCCAAGGGCTGGGGGGAGGAGAAAATGGGCAGTGGTTGTTTAGTGGGTACAGAGGTTCAGTTTGCAAAATGAAAAGTTCTGGAGATCTGTTGTACGGCATGAATATACTTAACACTACTAAACTGTACACTTAAAAATGTTTAAGATGCTAAATTTAATGTTATTTTTTACCACAATTAAACATTTTTAAAAACTATGTTAAAAAGTCTTTATCCTCACAGAACAATTAAGCAGACTTTTAAAAACCCTCTGATGAAGTATAACATACATACAGAAAAGTGAAGCAATCATACATATATAGTTCAATGAATTTTCAAAGTAAAATTGAAAATTTTACACAGTGATATCACTAGGATCAGCATCAAGAAATAGAACATTATAGGGCCCCTCTCTGCCCCTCTCAGTCACTGCCTCCACAGGGAACCTCTCTCTTGACTTCTTACTCTATGGTTTCATTTTGGCATTTTTTTACTTTACATAAATAGAATGCTACAGTATGGACTTCTGTGTTTGGCTTCTTTTACTTAGCATTATGTTTCTGAGATTCATCCATATCATTATATATAGTTGGTCATTTATTTTTATTTCTATATTCCATTGTATAAATACATATACTATTTATCTATCTCACTACTGATGGATAGTTAGACAGTTTTCAGTTAGAAACTAGTATGAATAATGATGCTATGAACAGTCTAAGAATCTAGCACAGGTCTCCCGGTGAACATAAGTATGCATTTCTGTTGGTATATACCAGAGGTATGCTGATAAATGTTTAACAACCAGCTCACTAGAGGGGATAAAGGCCCCCATGTGTAGCATTTTTTATTTCCATGCTGGAAATACTCCCACCACGACCTATTTCAAGCTACCAACATGATGTCAATGAATGTAAAATTGGGAAGAAATGCACAGAATCTGCTATCATAAGCCAGTGGGAACCAACTCCAGCACTATGTGTGCCTGGGAGGTCTACCAAGAAACAGATGCCAAAACAGAATTAGACATGCAAGAGACTTATTAGGGGAAATGTCTATGAAAGATAAAAGAGAAGAAAGCAGGAAAAGACAGAGAGAAGATTTAGACTGGAATAAAAATCTGACAGCTGTGAAGGAAAGAAGGCAGGAAGAATTGGTTAAGGAGGGTCTCGGAGTACAGCGCAACTCCAAGGAAGGCTTATTATCCAAGCAGACAGAAGTTTTAGATCCAAAGTTGTCAGTTGGAGTAGCCCTGCATCTTGCAGGAATGGGCTTACATTAGCACAGACATGGTAGTGGAGCCAGAGGGACAGCAACTGGGCTGCCAGTTGCTGCTACAGCAGGAGACCCAAGCAATGAATTTTCATGGCCACTATACCTGGCAATATTCCTTTGCACCGCCTCCCTGGAGATGAATGAGATGGCTTCTCAATTAGTGTTCTTTCTAAAATCTTACCTTTCACAAGTTAGGTGCATAGCCCTGGCTTGGCTGACTTGTTTGGAAGTTGGACTGGCCACTTTAAACTGAATAAGCCCTGGTTTCTAGGGTAATTCACTGGAAAAGAAAGAGGGATTCAAGAGGAAAACTGGATTTCCTCCTAATAAGGACAGGTAAGTGTTTTAATTCTTCATTAAAGAAATAGGAGTTAATCATATCCTCAACCGATGATTGATACATTACTGATTACATAAGAAAAGGATAGAAAAAATAGAGTAAGTTGGTTTGAAATAGAAGTTGGAAAAGCCCTTATGATCTAAATTACTGTTAGGTATTGAACTAAAAGCGATGTGGTGCTTTTTAAAAAATGCCCACAAATTCCTTGATATGCCCTTTAAAAGTTGGAGTTGAAGTCCCCTTCCTAGAAGTCCAGACTTAGTGATTCACTTCTGACAAATGATGTGATGGGATTATGCTATGTGACCCTCTGTGACCAGGTCATACAAAAGAGAGCCTCTCTCTCTCTGTCTAGTTGCACCATCTCTATTTCTAGTGCTTGCCCAAGGCCCTGATACAGACTGCTGCCAGTGTTGTGATCAAGGCTTCTAATGCCTATACAGATGTCCCCATCTCTTGTTGCTGCTGAGCCACTGGCACCAACTTCCATCACCTGAGAAGTCACTGGCTGCAACACAGCTTCCTTTACCACAAAGTGGTTCTAGCATTCATTTATACTGTGATTATGGCAGGAACCCCAAAGTGGAGGAGGGCAGCAGGTAACCCTGCATGTGGAATCAGCTGACTAAATGCCTGGCCTGTAACTAGAGGTGTGGCCCAGATTGCAGTGTTTACCAAGTCAAACAAGCTGAAGCCAGATCAGCATATTGAAAATGGCTCAAGGCACAGGGAAAATTTAGCTATGAACCCCAGTAAGTCAGGGCCAAGGGCATTAATTATGGACAAGGTTCAAAGAGGACAGAAAGAAAGCAAACCTGCAGGAAGTCCATGAGCCAGAGTCCTAGGCTTGGGGCAGCTTTGAAGTCTGTGCCTATTGCCAGTGGTTTGGCCCCTCCACCCTCAGGAATGGCTTGAAGCCATCAAGCCCCTTCTCTTTTATGCATTTCAAGAGAGGCTATAGCTTTATTTTTATTTTTTTCTGTGGAAAGTTCCCACAGAGTTGCCAGGGCTCAGACTCTGTTTCATGCTGACAAGGAAGCCTGAACAATTTTATATTAGTTTAGTATCCCCAGAAGAAAGCCCTGAGGCAAAGATTCAAGGTTAATGCGGTCTTAATCTGAAGAAGCAGGTAGAGGGGTGGGGAAGTGAGACAAGGAGGGGAAGAGAAGTCAGTACAAGGTACATTATCAAGCCGGTTACTGGTGTGAGCAATTGGAGCTTAATTCCACAGGGGAAACTCAGAGAAATGGTGTGGGACATATGCCTCAGAAGGCAAGAGCTAGAGTATTTGGGGTACTTAAACACCAACTCCAGACAGCCATTGTTGAGAGCTACCTAAGAGAGGGAGTGTTAATTACTGTGGGGACCAACACAGAGATGCAGATAGTGATTGCCCAGTCTTTTGTTGACTGGTCATTAGGTGGCCCCTTCTGTGAACTGTGCATTCCGTAGCCTCTGCCCATTTTTCTAGTGTGTTATCTTTTTCTTATTGATTTGTAGGAGTTACTTATATATTCAGGTACTAATCTTTTCTACATTATATGCGTGTCAAGTATTTTCCAGATTGTAGTTCATCTTTTCACTTCATTTATGGTATACTTCAATAAATAGTTCATATTTTAAATGTAGGTAAATTTAATACTCTTTTCTTTATAGTCTGTGTCTTTTGTGTCTTGTTTAAGAAATTCATTCCTCTTTCCAATCTGCTATCTGCGGTGGAACTGCAGCCAAGATGCAGATTTTCGTGAAAACCCTTATAGGGAAGACTATCATTCTCGTGGTTGAAGCTTCAGTTACAACAGAAAATGTAAAGGCCAAGATCCAGGATAAGGAAGGAATTCCTTCTGATCAGCAGATTGACCTTTGCTGGCAAGCAACTGGAAGATGGGCGTACCTTGTCTGACTACAACATTCAAAAGGAGTCCACTCTTCATGTTGCGTTGAGACTTCATGGTGGTGCTAAGATAAGGAAGAAGTCTTATACCACTCCCAAGAAGAATAAGCAAAAGAGAAAGAAGGTTAAGCTGGCTGTTCTGAAATACTGTAAGGTGGATGAGAATGGCAAAATCAGTCGTCTTCGCCGGGAGTGCCCTTCAGATGAATGTGGTGATGGAGTTTTTATGGCTAGCCGCTTTGACAGACATTATTGTGGCAAATGTTGTCTGACCTATTGCTTCAATAAACCGGAAGACAAATCATTTTATATGGGTTAATAAAAGACATGAACTACAAAAAAAGAAAAAGAAATTCTTTCCTGTCTTGAGGTAACAAAGATGATTATTTACTAGGCATTCTTGCTTTGTACAGACAGTCTTTAATCCACTTAGAAATCGTTTATATGATGATGCAGTACAGGAACTCAATATTTGTTTTATCATGGAAAATGTCAAACATGCACAAAAATAGAATAGTACAATAAACTCATCACTCAGCTTCAATAATTATTAACCGATTTTGGTTGACCATTGCTGTATAAGAAATTACCCCAATTTCACAAATTAAAACAATAATAAACATTTGTTATCTCACGCAGTTTCTGTGGATCAGTATTTCAGGAGTGACTTAACTGAATGGTTCTGGCTTAAGCTCTGTCATGAGGCTGCAGTAAACTTGTCAAGCTGGACTATAATCATCTGAAGCCTTAAGTGGGGCTAAAGGATCTGTTCCAAGGTGACTCTCACCTACGGCTGGTAAGGTGTTGACATGAGACATCTGTTTCTTGCCACATGGACCTTTCCATAGAGCTGCTGGAGTAGCCTCATAGCATAGTGGCTGGCTTCCCTCAGAATGAATGATCCAAAAAAGAGTAAGGTGGAAGTTGCAATGACTTTTATAATATAGTCTTGGAAGTCACATAGGATCACTTCCACCACGTTGTATTCATTAGAAATGAGAGCCCAAGTCCGGCCCACACTCAAGGAGAAGGAAATTAGGTTCCACCTTTTGAAGAGAGGAATGTCAAAGTTAATGAACATTCTTAAAATCAGTACACAACTTGTGGTCAATCTTGTTTCATCTATGCCTTCATCCACTCTTCTTACCAACTGGATTATTTTGAAGGAAAATCCAGGCATCGTATCATTTCATATATAAGTACCTCAGTATGAATTTATAAAAAATACTCTCTCAGGGAATGCCATAACTACTATACCATTAGCACATGAAAAGTTATCAATATAACAATAATTTCTTAAAATCCTGTCAGCATTCAAACTTCCTGATTCTCTCTGTCTCTCTGTCTCTGTCTCTGTCTCTGTCTCTGTCTCTGTCTCTGTCTCTCTCTCTCTCTCTTTGTGTGTGCATGTCTCAGACACTTCTATGCATAACTCCAGATCCTCTCACCTATCTCTAAATTCAGCCATTGCTGCCTACATCAGTTCTGCACAGGCTCCAGCTAGCTTCACACAGATGTACCCTGGCACCTCCTTGGGGCTCTTCTTTAATGCTGCAGTGTGGATACTGTGGAAATCTGCTTGGCACCCAAGCATGCAGAACCCAGAAGTGCGATGGACTGAACTCTCTTTGAGGCAAACTTTGACCAATAGGGAATGAGAACCAATGGACAACTGCTTGCCCTTTCATCCCCAGATCAACAGTCCTAAGACACAGTTTGTGCAGCTTCTGAGAAGGTCTGTAGCATTAAACAATCATCCTTGCCTTTAGGCTCTCTGAGCAGCAACATGGTCAGCAAGAAAAATCATCTTACCAAGGGCAACAAAAAAGGAGCCAAGAAGAAAATGGTTGACCCATTTTCTAAGAAAGGTAGGATGTGAAAGCACCAGCTATATTCAATATAAGAAATATTGGGAAAACACTAGTCATGAGAACTCAAGGAACCAAAATCACATCTGATGGTCTCAAGGGTCGTGTGTTTGAAGTGAGCCTAGCTGATCAGCAGAATGATGAGATTGCAGTTAGAAAATTCAAGCGAATTACTGAGGATGTTCAGGGCAAAAACTGCCTGGCTAATTTCCATGGCATGAATCTTACCCGTGACAAAATGTGCTCCATGGTCAAAAACTGGCAGACCATGATTGAAGCTCATGTTGACGTCAAGTCGACCAATAGTTATTCGCTTCGTCTGTTCTGTGTTGGTTTTACTAAAAAACGCAACAATCAGACTCTGAAGACCTCTTATGTTCAGCACCAACAGGTCCACCTAATCCAGAAGATGATGGAAATCATGACCTGAGAGGTGCAGACAAATGACTTGAAAGAAGTGGTCAATAAATTGATTCTAGATAGCACTGGAAAAGACATAGAAAAGGCTTGCCAATCTGTTTATCCTCTCCATGATGTCTTTGTTAGAAAAATCAAAATGCTGAAGAAGCCTAGGTTTGAATTGGGAAAACTCATGGAGCTTCGTGGTGAAGGTAGTAGTTCTGGAAAAGCTACTGGGGATGTGACAGGTGCTACAGAGCTGGTGGATATGAGCCCCCAGTCAAAGAATCTGTTTAAAATTCAGACTTTTCACAGCGACAAATAAAACCTATTGGTGATGTAAAAAAAAAAATAAAGAATCACTCTCAGTGATGGCTGACTTGATCACACTTCCTTATGTTGACTTTCCCTACTTTCCTGTTTCACTTATAGAGTCTCTCAATTTTGCTCCCTGAGATTGCACTCCTTGATGATATTTTTGTACATAGCTTTTTTTTTTTTTTTTCAAGTTATCCTTTCTGGGAGACCTGGGCTAAGACACATCTGGTTCCAAACAAGGTTCACACTTTGCATTTGATTGCTCTTTTAGATATCTCTGATCTGTAAGTTCTATGCCCTCCCACTTCTTTTCCTTTGCAATTATTTGGTTGTAATAAATCATATTATTTGTTCTGAGTTTACCATATCCTAGAGTACGCTGATCTCTCTTGATACGATGCTGTTTATCATATTCTCTGTTCCCTATACTTTCTAGACTGGTAGTTAAATCTAGAATGATCAGATTGAGCCTTGATTTTTGTGAGAAGAACACTTCATGGGTGCTATTATATACTTCCTATTGCATCATATCAGGAGACATAATGTCTGTTTGTCTCTTTTTGTGATTTTAAGATTGATCAGTAAATTCAGGGGTAGTCATTCTAATCCATCCATTATAAACTCCCCATCAGTCTTTCACCTAATTATTTTAGCAGCCAAAGATAATCATGCCTTAGAACTGTACTGTACAGTACAATAGCAACTAGCCACATGTGGCTATTAAAATTTAATGAAAACTGAATAATACTAAAAATTAAATTCCTTAGTCACAGTAGTCACCTTTTAAGTGCTCATAGCTACAGTGGCTTCTGTGTTGCAATGCAAATACAGAGTGTTTCCATCATTGTAGAAAGTTATATCAAACAGAGCTAGCCTAGAACCATTATTTTATTTTAATTCTAATATTTACAATTTCTAGCATTTTATTCTAAATCTATCAATTTTTGTACCTTTATTAGCCTTAACTGTTCTATAAAGTGCTTATTTTCCTCTACTTACCAGTATTCAGAATAATGAGATGATTCTCTGGCATCTTCCAAAGTGGATCAAAGCTTTTTGTTTTTTTTTATTGTTTTAAATATCATTATGAACTGATGAATAACATATTTGATGTATTTGGGTTCATTGTAGTTACTATTCTTTTTGATGCTCAAATTTTCCCATATGGCAGGTTGGTTCCTACTGTAATATTTTATAGTGGTTTTTTTTTTTCATTTCTAATTCAAGATATATCAAGCTTTTCTTGTACATTTCTTCCCCAGACATGGACTCAGATGGCCCTTGTTCCTTTTGGGGGGAAAATAAAAGGGTATTTAGAGACCATAATCTAGGTGCTAAGGATACTCATTCCTAATAACCTGGTTGTGGTTTTTTATTTTATTTTTTAGTATGCAGAGTTAGAAAATAATCTATTTTATCTTTTTAAAGGAAACACATCTTAGCTTCAGACTGGCATTCCATATTCGAATTTATGACTACAAAGTCTTGCTTAACTTCTTTGATTTTATGTTTGTATCTCTTTTCTCCTATACTGAGAATCTTGGTTCCTAATGTCATCAACACAAGTACACATTTTCATAGTCTTATAATACCTATAATAATTTCTCATTCAGCTGTGTTGATAACGTACTGATTGTTAAACACCTTAAATATCGTCCCTTGCCTTATGTCCTTTAAATTGCTTGAATTAATTTTTCTCTGCCTGCATTTCCTCACTTGAAAGAATTGTTATTCTCCTACCACCCATGATTTAGTGAATCTATCAATCAAGGAACTTGGCCTCTCCTTCCATAGGAGTGGAAAAGAATCCCAGCCATAAGAGAGTTAACACCCCATGGGTGAACTTCGACCAGTGCAAGATAAGAGATAGGAAGGGACCAGCAAATAATCTTTTTTCCCTTTCACCTGTCAGTGGAACATTTCAAGACACGGTTGGTTTGCATAACTTTTTAAGACAACTCCCATGTGACTAAGCAATCACTTGTTTTCTTGTTTGTTTTCTTGAAGCTGCAGTGATCCCAGTAATATAGGTCCCTGCGTTTGCTTTCCTTCCTTTCCCTTGTCTCTAATTTTCACTGTTCTGGATCGTACCTCCTATTAAGACCCTATAATGAAACCTTCGTCTCTTGCTATGTTCTCTAGGGAATCCAGGCAAAGGCAATTTCCCAGGATCTTCTCCTTGAGAAGGATGAAGAGCAGTGCTGTGAATTTACGTATTTAATAAGCACTCCAAGTGAGTTTTATGATCAGACAAGTATGGCTGACACTACCTTAAAACATCCTCAGGCCTCAGCTCTCACATCAACAGAAAATGAAATGCTAAAACTGTATAGAATTCAGAAGAGAATTCATCCCAGGAACCCTTTAGATGTGGCCATGGAGGACAATGAACAAGGAGTATCCATACAGATTGCAGCCTAGCAGCAGCAAGATAAACTAATCAAAAAACCTTACTAACAAAGCAAAGAGCTCTTGCAGGGAGGTAATAATGTGTGCTCTCTCTCCTGTTCTAACTGTGAGTTTTACTTGAGTGAAGTTTTCTATTCCGATTCCAATAATTAGGTGTTTTTTGTTTGTTTTTCTCGAGAGTGTTATTTATTTTGTTGGGCCATGGGGAGCCACATGTCGACCTAAATTAGAAGAATGCAGCCAGCTTAAAATTGAAGATCATCCTCCACCCCCACCACACACATACATTCCTGCAGCAGGTAAGGCATGACCTGAGCTATTTCCGTTTGGGGAGGAGATGTTTTAGTTTGGGTTCCCCCACAAGCATATCCTGAGACAAGGAATCAAATACAAGTAGTTTATTTGGGAGGTAAAGAAAAATGCTGGTAGGGAAGTGGGGAAGTAAGACAGGAAAGTAAAGCAACCAATATAGGGTGCATTATCAAACCATTTACCGTTATGTACAACTGGAGCTTAATCCCATGGGAAACCTGGAGCCAGAGTATGCACCACAGTGTTATTCCATTATAAAGAGTAAGGGAGCTAGAGTGTTCATACATCAACTTGTATCGGTAACTGGTTGAGAGCAGCTTTCAGGGAGGGAGAAACATCATTTCTTCTGCACTCTGACCTGCTGCATAGATGACAAAACAGGGAACAATCAGAGAAAGCTCTTGTGCAAAGTGCACATGCTGGCAGCTGGAAGTCAAGCTAGAATGCACTAAAATGGTAAGGGTAAGGGGATTTGAGCAAAGCAATGAC
Organism: Pteropus medius; assembly: GCF_902729225.1. NCBI lineage: Eukaryota > Metazoa > Chordata > Mammalia > Chiroptera > Pteropodidae > Pteropus > Pteropus medius. The sequence continues at coordinate 3,542,839 of NW_024342471.1, forward strand.
AGCATCCACTGCAAGAAGTGAGAGGGTTTCTCTTCAGTTGTGAGCTAGCTGCATCATCTTAAATGGGGGAATTTTTAAACTTGTAGACACGTGTGTGTGTATGTTTATGTGTGTGAGAGATTGCTAGCCAGTCAAAGAAGTGAAATGCAGACAATATCTGATTCTGCTTTTCCGAATCACCCTTCTCCCATTCCATATGATTCTGGTAGGACTGTCACTCGAAAGACCCATCTCCCCTGTCACAAGGCATACAAATGACTTAAAAAGTCCAATCATGTTAATTCATTATAGTGAACACTGTTGGAGCATCAGTTAGATCTCTTTCACTAGCCAGCACATGCCACCCCCACCATCCCCCAGGGCATTCCACATCAAAAAGTAAGAAGATACAAAAGATAGCTCCCTTGCTTCCAGGGTAGGGGGAGAAACAATTCTGCAGTGCAATTTATGCTTCAGAGCTCCCAAGATTTCAGACTAAAGTTAGACTGCATGTAGACCCTCACCTTTGCTCAGTTTCCTCTCCAGGCCTATCCTGCTTCCTTCACTCCCTTATAGGTTTTCCTGAGAGCAGTCCTTGATTAATCAGGTGTAGCGAAATCCCTGTCTCAGGCTCTGCTTCTAGGATGCCCAACCTAAGGCCCATTTACTGGGACACAATGCTGGATTGGCCCAGGGGAAGATACATGGCCCTGGCATAGTTAGAGCCTTTGGGGGCACTGATATAGACTCTGGGAAAAAGCAGATCTGCCTTTCTCTAAAGTTATGGGCTACATGTAAGAACGTTGTAGTATATATGTTTATACCCTAACATATATTTTATTCTACTTTTGGTAACAGTACATTGATTTGGGAGTAAAAATTTTGGCTCCTCTATTCTGGGTGGAAGTGACTTCTTTTTGAGTCCACAGGTGGGCATATGACCAATCACATTCCCATCACCACAGAGATTGTTTAGGATGGTCATGTGATCCAGTCAGAGCCATTGAAATATGGGGCTGTTAAAAGAGAGAAAAATTTTTTTATTTCCTGGACTAAGAGCATCAAGTATGACGGGAATCTAAGGCTGCTGGAGGCCATCATGAGGAACCTGAATATAAAGCCGACAGCAAAAGGCAGAATACTGAGGAGGGACTGAAATGAGTCTTGGTTGACATTGTTGGAGCTCTTGGTTCAAGCACCACTCAGCCATTCCTACCTCTTCGATTACACAGGCTAAAGAGTTCTCTTTTTTGTTTAAGCCAGTTTGGGGTGGGTTTTACAACACAACCAAAACAGTTATGACAGATGCAATGACGACAAGCCTGAAGCTTCAGGAAAATACATCACTGCCATGTGAAGAGACTCTGGGTGACAATGAAACCTACTCATCATAAAGAATTAGAACTAAAAGATAGGGAGAGAGGAAGAGAGCAAGTAATTGCTATGGGCAATATCCAAGTACCAGGATCCTGCCATTTTTGACACATATTGCACCTTTGTGTTCTCAATTATTTGAACCAACAAATTCCCTTTTTTTTTTTTTTGCTTAAAAGAGTAAGAGTTAAACTTTACATTTTCAAAGGAAAGAATTCTAACGCAATACCTTTTTGCATTTTTCGTTTGAGTCATTTTATTTTTTCTTCATTGAGTTGAAGACAATCTTTACATATTCTGAAAATTGACTTTTTTATTGTTTGCTATAAATAATTTATTCTACCACTTATCTTTTTCTTTGTTTATACTTTCTTATTGTTGAGAAGGTTGTGACTTTATGGGGTCTAACTTAACAAGCTTCACCTTTATCATTTTTGGATTATTAGACATGGTTCTTTTGGTCAAAAGTGTTAGAAACCCAACTTAATCTAGTTTGAATTAAAAGACAATACATTGGCTAAGAAAATTGAGAATTTTAGTGTATTTGCTCCTATGGTACAACTAGAATCTTAACTCCAGCCATATCGTTAGGATCATTTCTCTCTCTATCTATCAGTTCTCTGGGCTTCCTTCCCACTGAAGCTTCCTTCACTTTTTTGAAAACATAGCCCATATTCTTACACTTCAAGTTCTAAAGAAAGAAAGACTCTTCTGATGATTGAGCATGGGAATCCCAAAAAAGCCTGCTCGTTATTATGAGCACCCTGACAGATATGCCTTATGCATCCATTCCTGGGTGTGGTAGCGAGATCGGTCATTTCAAACTACTCAGAATGTGCTCCACACAGATTAAGATTTCTGTTATGAAAGAATAAAAGAAGGCAAAACCTGGTAAGCATCTGGTAGTTACCACACTCATCTCTGTCTTTTATGTTTAGTTTATAAAAACTTTTCTCTCCCCAAACTATATTTCTATATATTTATATATTTTTAAATCCTCCCGTTTTTTACTTTAAAAAATTGTTTTCATTTTAGAATTATATTTCTTCTAAATGTATTTTTATTTATAGCATGAAGTAAAAATATAACTTAATATTTCCCCATATTTAAGACCCATTGCCTTAAAAACATTTGTTAAATAATCTATCTTTTCCCCACCAGGTGGAAATGCCATATTATAAACTAAATTCTACATTTATGTGGTTCTGTTCCCTGACTATGAATTGCTCCATTTATCGGGTCTTCTAGTCCTGCAACAATTCTTTGTTGTTCAAATAACAGTTAACTTCACTGGGAAGTTCTGCTTTTTACCTGGTTCTAAGTTTCTTCTAATAGGCAGATTATGGGCTGTGGTTCTCTTTTATCCTATCTCCATTAATGTGATTGTCAATTTTTCTTTATTTATTCGGCAATTTTATATTTTATTTTAAATTGTTCATTTTTACCAAAGCAACAAATGAAAATGATTTAAATTCTTGTTTCATGGATATAAAATTTTCTTTGGGAATATTAATTGTAGTAGATTTTTACAAGTTTGTTTCTTCTCCTTGCCATTGTCTGTTTCCTCCAGTTCTTTTTTCTGTTTGTTTAGGTCTCTGATTTCCATGTTAGCTGCTTTCCACATTAGGTGACTCATGGCCCTCTGTTGACATGCATATGAACTAGAGTTTATGTTTGTAGGTGGAGCTTATTGATTGAGGCTTCATAGTTACAGGATGGGCAGGGAACTGGAAGTTTCACTGGGGCACCCCCCACAAATGTCAGTTTCTGTAGGTATTGTTCTCTGGGCGGGACAATTTCTCTAGAGAAGGCTCCTCTGCCTGGTGAGGGGGAGTGTTTATGAGTGGAAGGGAGAGAGTGGATAGTGGTGGTATCTGCCTGGCTCAGAGCAGGGGATGATGCCAGGGTCTCCATCCAGAAAGCAAACTCCATTCAATTCCCCAGTGTCCACTCCAGCAGCTTCACTCTCAGCTGTGCCAGATCTCCCTAAGCCAAGAAGTTTGGGGTCCAACTATTCTAGGTGGCTAACTGTAGTTTTCTGTCCTGATAGAGGAGGACTAAGATTTTCAACTATGTCCTCCATTTTCAGCACCAACCCTCACCCCTGACATCAGAAATATGTGGTATTTCCAATCTCTGAGCCTTTCTGGCATACTGAAGCACAAAGTGGTTTTCCTCTTATTGACGTACCCCCATCTACTTAGCAGAACTGAGGAAACTGCAACCGATGTTAAAGCAAAATTCCGACACCAAAAGATTATGAACATTTATCAAAATTTTATTTAATGCATTAAAGAAGGAACTAGCAGGTAGACCAAAAAAAACTGGTTTGCCAGTGCTTGAAAACACAAGGTGTGTGTGTGTGAGTGTGTGAGTGTGTGTGTGTGTGTGTGTGTGTGTGTGTGTGTGTGTGTGTGTGTACAAACAAAGTTAGAGCTAATGAAAGGAATTTCAAAGACAATTTGCTAGGTAAGATTCAAGACTGCTTAACTTTCTATAGGGCAATAAAATCCTGTGCTTATCCACCTAACCAGGCTATAAAACCATAGAATCTATTGGTTTCTAAAGTTAAACTATTGCTATATAGGACCATAAAACTGTCTGTTTCTTTAGTAGCCGTGAATTAGATACGCTGTGGCATTACATTCACCAGGACTCAAGGTTCTGCTTTCATTCAAACAAGGTTTGCAAAGGTGTTTCTTTGAGATATTAGAAATCAGTCAATCATAATTTTGCCTTTTTTCCAAGTGTGGAATCACTTTTTCTCTCTTATGCCAGGTAAGAACATCTAAGATATTATTGACATCACTAGCCCAGTCTTGCCTCAGTGCAAGACTTTTTTCCTTGTAGGTTTTATACTTTCTTTTTTTAAATTTACTGTATTTTAGTAAAGTTTGAGGAGTAAACAGTCATTAACACATGAGCTCAATTACCCTTTCTTTGACCACACATTTCTTTCTGCTATCTTCCAGGACTTTCTTAAGGTACTTGGCCTGTTGGTTTTCAGTTTCTTGATGCTACTATAGACCTATTAGTTTCCCTCTTTCACATCTTTTCTGGATTTCATTGGGAGTTTTCAGCATGAATGGCAGTATGTCCTTTTCGCCCTCTTGATCTAGGCCTTTTCCTGATTAGATCAATGTTTGCTTCCAAATATTAATCCTACCTTTGGGGATAGAAGTAGATGGTTCCTATTATTCAGATAAACATTGCTGTAACATGGCAAAAATTAGTAGGTATCTTGTCTCCCAGCCTCTCTACTTCTTACTCATCCCTCTCCATCCCTGTAAGGCAGACACCTCTCAGATAGTCCTTTAGAAAGGCTTCACCTCTGCTTTTCAAACTTTAATGGGCATAAGTAGCACTAGCGGGAGTCAGTTATAAATGTAGAATCCCAGACTCCACCTCCAAAAAATGAACATACTCTGGAATCTAAATTTTAAAGAGGGCCCACGTCAGATCTGGGGCAATGCCAGCCTCAAATGACTAATGCAGGGATGGGAAAGGTCTGAAAGTATCACCCTAAGAATATTTAATAATCACAAAGAGGAAAAGGTACCTTTACCATGAAGAGATTTGGTGGTCACCATCTTGACTAAGGGGTTACACTTAGCATAATTACTAATGTGACAAAGTGACTGATGTAATACATTGAAATGGACACTCTACCACTTAATATTTCCATCAAAAATCTGAACACAGATTTCTTTTTTTAGAAAATCAGATGAGATAAGGTCCCCATGCATTTTGATGTCATAGTGATTTTAAACACAATGGCTTATTTAATGGGCATGATTGATACTTAGAAACTTTCAGTTTCCTTCTAACATAGACTCGCCTATGTTTTGGAAACAATCAGGGCAGGCTCTTACGTATTTCTCTTGGAATCTTACATCCTCCTGCTACAAATTTCACCAGCCAGGACTCTGTTGTATGAAAAGAATGAGCATTGTCTCTTTTTATTTCTTATATCTCTGTGAAGTATGCCTTTTGCCAAGGTCATTTTTATTGCTTTATTGGATTCTTCGATATAATCTGTCAGAAATATTCCTTGCAAATATCTTTTCACAGTGTGTGGCTTGCCTTTTAAAACAAAAGTTTTGTTGGGAAGTAATTCACATACTATAAGATTCACCCATTTAAAGTGTACTTTAAATTTGCTTATTTTGGAGTTTTCATAAAAGTGGAATTATACAATATACAGTCTCCTGTAATGGCTTTTTTCACTTAGCATAATGTTTTCAAGTTTCATCCCCATTACTCCATGGGTGGTTAACTTTGTTATGCTATGTGTTGTATATGTTTTGGATTTTGATTTGGTCAAATATATCAGTTTTTCTTAAGATTTCTGATTTTTCTATCTTATTTTAAGAAATACTTCTCTTTCCTTGAGTCAAAGATATTTTCTAATAATTTCAAGTTTTTGTTTTTTCATATTTAAATTATCTGCAGTTTATTTGGTACACTATGTCACACAGAGGTTTAATTCTCTTCCACATGGTTAGTCAATTGTTCAGCACTCCTTACTGAATATTCCACCAATCCCTCCGTGTTTTGTAATGCCATGTTTATTATATAACAAGGTCTCATATATGTGTAGGTCTGTTTTCCTCTCCCTGTGCCGTTATGATAGCTTTATAGCTAATCTTCATTACTAATAGCTTTATAATAAAATCTGCTATTCCCTCTCCTTTTCCAGAACCAAATTTGCTATTAATGACTGTAGAGATCGTTTTTTTAAGTTCCATTAAAATAGCCTGTTACAATTTTGTTGGAAATTGCATTGAATTCATAGAGTAATTTGGGAAGAATCAACACTTTAACTTTCATTTAAATAAACATGAGATATATTACCTCTTATTCTATCTATTTTACTTCGTAGTCCTCCCTTTCCCCGTGCTCAGGAGTAATCCCTGAGGTAAGAATTGGAGTGCAAAAACCTTATTTGGGAGGTAATCCCAGGAAAAACCAGCAGGGGAGTGGAGAAGAGATTCTGGCAATGGAAAGCAGCCCAAGAAGTGCAAACAAATTATTGCTATCGGCAATTGAAGCTTAATTCTACTGAAGTATCCTGAGAAATTCTGCAGAACGGGTGCCTCAGTCATCCCACCTGAGGAGTGAGAAGCTGGGGTATTTATACAGCTCTCTTTGGCCACGGATTGAGGGCTTCTGGCAATTATTAATTCCCCAGCTCCTCTAGCCCGCTATTAATGACTGTAGGGATCTACAGTCATTAGGTGGAAGGTGGGCCAGCATGCCTGGAAATGGTAAGTACCAAGGAGCACCAACAATTTATGCTAAACTACCAAAGGATCTTTTGAAAACTCGTATGTATGTAAGCATGTCTCTCTCCTGTCTAACGTCTTCTACTATAGAGAAATCCAAAATTGTTGGCATGGCCTACAGGTTTCTCCACATCAGTTACCAGCTCCTTTCTTGCCTCACCCTGCTGCTACCTCCTTTCCCAGGCAATTTAATCTCTGGCGATGTTGAACCACTGTCCATCTGTTCCCTCAGAAGCAGCTCGATTCTGTCAAACCCTAACCTCTTTGCATTTGTTGTTTTCTCTGCCATTATTGCCCTTCCCCTAGTCTTTTCCTAGAGAACCCCTTCTAAAAAAGAGTGGTTAGAAACATGGGCATTGGCAAAAGAGCTAGAATCAAAACTCAGTTCTAATGTAGCCAGCATTTGCTTTGCTTAGTAGGAAATGCAAGATGACAGGATATAGAGGTGAGTGTAAAGTTCAATAGCCCTGAGGGTCTTTGAGAGAAAATGATGGAACATTGGGGAAAAATAAAAGAGGTTTAAAGGGGGCTGAGGGAATTTGCTATCTAAGCTGTGGTGTTTTTCTTTATTGTTTCTCCATGGAAAAAATTAAATTATTTGTCAACAGAAAAACCCTCCTCCAATACTTATTTGGGCAAGTTACTTAACCTTTCTGAAATTCAGGTTCCTTATTTATATAATGTAAATATACTTACTCTTACCTTACAGAACTACTGTGAGGATATATTAGTTATCTACTGCTGCATAGCACATTATCTCCAAATGTGGTGAGTTGTAACAACAAAAAAATATTTATTATCTTAAGCAGTTTCTGTGATTTCAGGGGCAGCATTGCTGATTGATTCTAGCACAGGGTCTCTCCATGAGGCTGCAGTCAAGATGTCAGCTGGGGCTCTAGTCATCTGAAGGTTTGACTGGGGCTGAAAGATTGGCTTCCAAGATGACAGTCACATGACTGGCAAGTTGGTGCTGGTTTTAGACAGGAGACCTCAGTCTCACATCATCTAGGTCTTTTAATAGAACTACTTGAGTGTCTCCATAGAACAGCAGCTGCCTTTCTCTAGAGCAGGTGACCCAAGGAAGATGCTGCATGTGTCTTTTGTGACCAAGCTTTGGAAGTCACACATTGTGATTCTTCCGTACTCTATTGGTCACAGGCCAAAAATGATTGGAAGGAGACTATACAAAGGTATGAATACAGGAGGTGAGGATCACTGGGGGCCAATATGGAGTTTAGCTACCACAAAGACATGAAACGTGCTCGGAACACAGTGTGTTTTCAAATAATAGCCTTTTATTATCACTCATTTTCTGGACCCTCTGCACAAACATTATCCTTGAGAAGCCTTCCAGACCACCATAGTCAGTTATGAAATAGTTTGGCAAAAAAGTAAAAATTGAATCTGTTCAAACTTTTGTTATTCTTCAAGATAATGATTTGATATATGAAGAACTCATACAGCTCAACATCAAAAAAAACAATCTGATTAAAAAATGGGCAGAAGACATAGAGATGGCCAAGACATGAAAAGATGCTCAGTATCACTAACCAGCAGTGAAATGCAAATCAAAACCACAATATTACCTCGCACCTTTGGTTATTATCAAATAATCAACAAACAACAAGCATTGGTGAGGATGTAAAGAAAAAGGAACCGTCATGCATTGCTGGTGGGACTGCAAATAGGTACAGCCACTATGGAAAACAGTACAGAGGTTTCTCAAAAAATTAAAAATAGAACTACCATATGACCCAGTAATTCCACTTCTGTATTTATTCAAAGAATTCCTAAACATTAATTTGAAAAGATATATGCACCTCTACATTCATTGCAGCATTATTTTTCAATAGCCAAGATATGGAAGCAAACTAAGTGTCCATTAATTGACAAACGGATAAAGAAGATGTGGTACATATATGCAATGGAATGTTATGCGGCCACTTAAAAAAATGACATCTTGCCATTTACAACAATATGTATGTTGTAATCTTGCCATTTACAACAATATGGGTCCCCTAGAGGGCATTATGCTAAGTGAAATAAGTCGGAGAAGGACAAGTGTCATATAATTTCACTTATATGTGAAATCTAAAAAAGATAAAACAAAAAACTCATAGATACAGAGAAAAAATATTGAGGTTCACTAGATGGGAGGGGGTTTGCGGACCGGGTGAAAAAGGTAAAAAATATTAAGAAGTACAAATTGCCGGTTATAAAAATAGTCATGGGGATGTAAAGTACAGCATAGGGAATATAATCAGTAATATTGTAATAACTATGTATAATGCCAGGCAGGTACTAGTCAGGGGAGAATCGCTTCATAAGGTATATAAACGTCTAATCACTATGTTGTACACCCGAAACTAATATAATGTTGTATGTCAACTCTAATTGAAAAATAAATTTTTTAAAAAGATCATGATATAAATCATTGAGGGGAGGGCAATTGTTATCATTAGGTTCTCTTAGCTGGTCCAGGCCTTCCTACCTTGCCTGTTCCTGCTGTGGAAAAATCCCCAAAGCTTGAAAAATCAGACCGGCGAAAAACCAAGCAGCTCACTCAGAGAGAAGGAAAAGTCAAAATTTATTACATGCAGTTCACTCAGAGAGAAGGAGAATTCAAAATTTATTACATGCGGTCCCAGACAGCTAGTGCTCTGAAGATCTGGGCAGGTTCTCAGTGGAAACATCTCTTTATATAGGAAAAGCTTTACACAAGCTGATTGGTCAGCTTGAACATAAACTGTTACATACAGCAGGATTTGCCATGCAGATTTCAAGTAATAACAGACAGAAGGGCCAGAGTTGCTATGGGCAACCAATAAACACAGATTGTTACAGGGAGGGAGAGCTGCGGGAGTACACAGTTACATTTATAAGTCCAGCATAGTGCAAGGGAGCTCTTGCATGCAATAAGCAAGCATAATTACAAAAGCAGAAAGCCAACTAGTTTTTAATGAAATTCCTCGTATTTCTTCATCATTCCCCTCTTTTGATGCCCATTTAAATTCTTTTAGAGCATCGCCTTTCTGATTTCCTTCTTGATTTCCCTGGACTAGAGACTTATAATTAATTACATAAAGGTCTTTACTGCAGTTTTTCTTTTTCCTATGGCCTTAAACATTTGTATATAAAGGATCTTCTGACTCTTGCTGTCTTATATTTTACTCCTGATAAAGACAACCTGTTCCTTAAATTTATTTAACAGGCATGTTTTTCTCAAATTCTTCTAGGCTGTGATCTCTATTTTCTCCCTTTTTATCTTCTGTATATACCTTTCTGAGGGAGTTTTCCCCACCTTATTTACATGCTTTCCTATACCTAGGTTCCCATTCAGGTGCCACTTGCTGTATCCATCAAGTGGTAAATCCTGTCATGTCCAGTGCAGCTCTGTAAAATATACCCTTACTATCTCTAAGTTAGTGCATCGCCTCCGAAAGTAAAGAACCTTTAAAGAAGTTATCGGGGTCTTATTCGTGCTATACTTGTATGGGCATATGTGTCAGTTCTATTATCTGTTCAGCAAGGTCCCTATCTGCCTGGCCCTAGTCATCTACCTATATATGATAGTTAATGAGACTGACGTTCTTATATACGCCTCCCTCTGCTGCTAACAAATACTCTAGTGCCAATCTGTTCTGGTAGGTGACATTTCTCATCTGAGTCTGTTGATGTGCAAGGAGGGTCAAGGCTTTCCTGCTTTCATCCTAAAACTGCTTGCAATTGGATGCAAATGGGGGTATGGTTCTTTAATACCTATCCTCTGCCTAAGTGGCAGGCCCACAGTATTGGATTATTCGTTCTGGGGGCCACTTATTATCTCCTATCTGGTGGTATTTAACTTGCCTCACCACTTAAATTTCTATCTTGCCTTGTGGCACTATTTCCAGAGCACAAACTTCCTGGCTTAATTTGTTACCTTTCCATCTTTTACTTCTCTGAGCCTGTAATTACATTTGGCCTTTGACGCTTTTTCAGACTACTTCAATTTATTATATTTCCCCTATTTGAATTTCTCTTGTTGCCTATTGTAAGAGTTGTGGGACCAGGTGATTAAGCTGTTCCTCTGTTTTCAGAGTTAAGAGGATAAGGAAGATTTTATCATGCCATTTACATAATTTTCCTTTTTAATTCCTGGGGAGGCAGATATAGGCTATGCTCCTACAAATCTAGTAAAACCTATGTGGGGCTGTTCAGTCCTGGACCCTGCCTAGGTTCTGCCAGACACTAATTAGCTCTGAAAATCTAGCTAATGCATTTCTTACTTTTCTCTTTTACCTTTACCTTTTACATGCATGCTTCATGTAAGTTTTCGACCAACCTTGTGAGTTCTTTCTACCTCTAGCCCAGCAGTATTGTTCTGTATAATATGTCTTAAAATCTACTGATCACCACTATGTGGGACTGTTATTTCTGGCATTGCCTAGGTAGGAACCAGTTTTGTAGTTTCCCTAGGCTACCTGCTCCTTACTAGAGCTCTCCCATATACATAGCAGGAAGAGATGTTTAGGGAGTGAGCTATTCCTTTGACTATTCTAAGAAACAAGTTTTTGTTTGGTTGCAACCCTGGGAGCCGGGGCCTGGTTATTTCTTTGAAAAAGGACTTATAAACCTAGTAAACTTGAGTTGTACCCTCTAATAGTAGACCTCTCCTGAGAATACAAATTCGAATATAGAGATCTGGTCCTGTCCCATCGATACCAAGTGTTAACTCTTCCCCAAAACTCCAACGAGGATTATAGAGGTCAGTTATTCTTTACTGAGTTGCACATATGTTTGGTGCAATTTGATAAGGCTACTCCTTTTCCTAGATACTCCCCTTTCTTATTAGTGTTGCCCTTCTCCTAAGTAGCCCATAAAATACATGACCAATAGGCACTACTTGTTCCACAAGAAGTGCATGGGGACATATATACTTCTCTTTTGTCCTGTAGCTTTATTCCCAGATGAGGGATCCACATGATCTCCCTTCCTGTCCTTGGCTCTGGCTTATAGTAGCACAAGCATCAAATCTTAGGGTTATCTAAATCTGTTTACAAAATGAGGTGCTAGTAGATTTCAATAATATTATTGAAATCTATTTTAATATACTCATTCCTTTCCTATATCCCCCTCTTACACTCTCAAAACTTTATGAATGTGCCTTACAATCTGAAGTTTGGCCAACACTTCAAAAGATTGACTGTAAATTTTCATTTCTATTTACAGACTATTCAATACTTTATTCCTGTATCTCCTTAATTGTTTCTTCCTTATATTTGCCCTTTTCCTTTCCTACTTGGCAAGGTTTGGCTTTGTGTCTAAGGATCCTTTCATGGTCTATGTCCAGCTTTAGTCTAGTAATAACTACCTTGCTGGGGTGAATGCTCACATGAACAGTTATGTTATTAGCCTTCTCCCGCTGCACTCGTTCAATGTAGATGACATATTTCTTCCTATAAACCCTGACCGCCTTGCTAATTTGCTGCCCTGAACTTCATCACCTTTTCCAATGGGCAGGGATCGAACATTGTACTTCTATCTCAGCTCTTTGGAAAAAGGAAAAGACATCATTGAGCTGCACTGTGATTTAATTAAAACTCTAGAAGTTACATATTTTATCAAGCAGATGAATCAAGAAATGCCCTTACATTTTACCCTATTCTGGGGTAATATGGTCTTGCCTGTCTATCCTCCTGTGTTCCCTCAAGGCTTCCTTTATTTCAGAACTGTTTTAGTGAAGGAGGTTCATCTGAGTTGTAACATACATAAGGCTGATTACCCGTTGAGTCTAGTTATAGGTACAGGTCCCTTTTTGAGGTCTCTGACATTTATAGTAGCTATAGAAAATTCTGACCCCCTCCCCCTTTAGTGACATGGATTTACAACTTACAGTTTTTGCTCTAATTTCTCTCCTTCCCCAGTGTCTAATTGTAAGAAGTCCTACGATGAAATTCCTCAGGCTTCGGCCGTGCGTAGACCAGCCTGCTTCCGGCTTGTGGCTGGAGCAGGGCATGTTGTCTTTACAGAGCCCTTGAAATCCGTCTGCACTGTCTACAAAGGGTGTTTTCTGCAGGAGTCAACTGGGATGAATATCTGGACAGTTCAAATGGCTGATCCTTATGCTTAACCACACTGACAAACCAGGCAAGACTGAGAGAATCTAATTGAATTAGTAATATTTTAGTTGATTTTACAGACAAATGTACTTGAACTGGATACAGCAGTATATAATTCAATGACGACTACCTTATAAAATGTCTTATTAGGCTAAACCCTTTATAAAATTCGACAATCTTATATTCTAATAACATCTTCTATGTTGGACCAATGAACACTTTGGCTAAACCAAATTATAAAACACATTTTAGCAGATATTTCACACAGTATTTTCAATCCTGACCCAAGGTTGCTTTAATTTAGGGTGATACACTGGATTAAAATTTATAGTACTCCTTCTTGGTTCCAATCTTTTACAGCATAGGATTACCTGTATAGCTTGGTTGGAACAGCTTCTCTTTCTAATCTTTAATCTATATTTTTTCTTCTGGCTGACAGGGGTGTACCTAATTCCTCAAGAGGGTAGAGGCTCTTCCTAAAGTTTCTCTAGTGATGTGGCAGGGGATTATTTCTAAGACCTGAAGATGTTGGGGCATTTTCAAGGTTTACTATTAATCTAGGATGTTCTTTCTCCTAACTTCCTTACCATTGGAGGTTTTTGTGGGCCCCTTCAAATATAGAATGACCTTGGTATCTTTACAGGTAGACCTAGAAACCCCCTTTTCGCTAATTTTCCTGCCTAATTATTTTCTATAAGCCATGAACCCCTTGTTATTACTCATATGGATGTTGAGGGACTGGAGGTCTCTTCTTCTGTATCTGCTTCCTGCTGAGAATGGCTGTAGTTCCTGCCTACTGGGGTTTCATGGAGCTCTTTTCCTTTTTCTACCCTTAATTAGGGCAGGGTCTTAGGTCTCCTGATAAAGCTAGCTATGGTGGTTCCGTGGGTCCGGTACATGCATTTAATTTTCCCTAAACTTTGCAGCCTTTTAGCCATGTGGAGCTTCTTTTCCCTTAGCCATTTATAACTCCCCCATTTGGTGAAAGGCCCTAAGTATGTGCAAGGTAACAAAGGCATACCTTGAGCTTTGTTGATGTTGGCCCATCTCCCTTCAGCCTGTTGTAATACCTGGATGAGTGCCCATAGTTCAGTCCGTTGTGGTGACCAGCTCTGTAGCAGAGCCTTAACTCTGATTACCTCACCAGCAGTTGTTATTGCGTAGCCGGCTTCCTGCTGTCCTGTATGAATGAAGCTGCTCCCATGGAATATCTACTGTAAAAGTCAATGATTGGCCCCCTACTTCTATTGTAACCATAAATTAGTTGCTGAGGGTCTAGGAACAGGGAGCCCAATCATTCCTAGACTGACTATTCTTCGGCCTGGTCGATGAGCTTTTTGGATGACTGGCTAAGGCTGGTACTTTCCTTTACAAGCTTGGTTGAATTTTTCTTGTCTCTCATGGTGAGGGCACTCATTCTTCCAATGTCCAGTCTCCTTACAGTAGGCACATTGGTCACGGCGAGGTGGAGGTCTCCTTCTGGTCTCTCTTTTTCGGAGGGGAGCAATCGTCTGTTGTTCTGGACCTGAGTTTCCTGTTGCAGCTATTAACAAGAACACATTTATCCCTTTGGCTTTCTGGTCGCTGTTCTCAAATACTTTGTTTGTGACCTTCAGTAGCTGGGTGTTGATCTCAGCAAAGCACTCTAATTATCAAAGTTTGCGGCGGATGTCGGTGGAGGATTGGGCCACAAATGCTGCGTTAACCATATACTGGTTTTCTCATGCTTCAGGGTCAAAAGGGGTATATACCCAATATGCCTTGCATAATCTCTCATAGAACTTATGGGCGACTCCTCTGGTCTCTGGTGTACCTACGCCATTCTTGACATGTCTGTTGGCTTCCCAGCTCTAGCCTTTGCCTTTAATTTGGACTTTTCATGTATTCTATGTGATGGGGATTTTATAAGCTCTCTAACAAAAGGCTTTTCTATTATCACTAGGAACTCATCCTTCTGAAAGGGCAGGTCTTCACCATCATTCCCAGGAAAATAACAGAGAGTTTGTACATATTCTGATATGCTTAGATACTTAGCTGCAGGCTCCATCAGGGTGGTGGTGTTCAGGTAGTGAGTTTTATAAAACTCTAGCAGGGCTGGCAAGCTATCGAACTCCAGGTCCCTGATCTTAAATAAGTGTTTGGATAGCGAGTTGATAAGGTAGTGGGAAACTCGTGTATTTTCAGATATGGACAGCACATAGTCCCTACAGAAGGCAGAGGAATCATGGACTAGGAACATGCTGTGGAGCTGGCCCTGGAGCCAGGCCTGGACCTCCTCGCAAGACACTTGCCCATATACCAGGCGGAGTGATTTGAGGAGTCGAACTTAAATGAGATGGAGGGCATAGTGTCAGTCTGGGGCTCTGGGACGATAAGGGGTGGCAAAGGTGATGATGGTGGAAGCCTGTCCGGCAATTGATAGTAAAGTGGCCTCGCGGGGGTTGACAGAGCTACTGAGGTGTACGACTGTTGGAAGTTAGTTTCCTCTTTGAGGTCCCCTTGTTGGATTAATTTTGCTGACACCCTGTCCTTATGCCTAACCAATCGGGCCACAAATTCCTTATTCTGTCCCTGCCTATTTGCATTAAACCGAACCCAAGGGAGCACCAGCAGCTGTCTGCAACCACGTCTCTATGTATGGAACTTGGTCTAGATATCCTGGGGTCCCTGTCACTACCCAATATACTGCTCTCACTGTGGGGAGGTCTAGGGTCCTTTCCAGGGGCTAACCTACGCCTAAAGCGGGCCATTTGAGCTCACAAAGAATACGAAGGCTTCCTGAGGCCAGCGTGACCCTGTACCCCTCTTAGAAACTTTCCTTAAAGTTTTCCAACATACAGTCTAAGACAGTTGGCTTAGAGGAATTTTTCTCCATATTTGCAAGAAACTTCCTTTGAAAATTAGGCACAGAGGCTGATGTCAGTATACCCTCTGAAGTTCCAGAAACCTGGTTAAAGCAACACAAAACACCAAAATTAATTTGTCAACATACAGAATTCTAGTTTTCTATTCAGAAAACTTTTCATAGCAGACCAATAATCTTAGCACAATTCCAATTTTACATCAGCTTACTTTCGACACTTAAATTTCCAACCTTATTTAGCTTAATTACGTAAAATTTCTCAAGATTTCTTCCAATAGCCTTCTTTTACACTTTTCCTCAGAAAATCTCTCTCAGTTTCCCTTCACAAACCTTCCACTACTTCCACGAACCTTCTTTTCCATATTTTTTACTCCTTCAGTTTGCCTCTTTTAACTCCTTCAGCAACCACCTCTGAGACAAATATTTTTCTTTTACCTTCAATCTAAGTTTCCATTCTTTATACCTTTTGTTACTAAAAACACTTTCCTTTCTGCTTACTCAAGCCTTCTTCGACATGCCTCATTCCTTCATAAAGATCTGAGGTACCTCCCGCGCCTCCCATGACAGACAACTATCATGCCACAAGAAGGATGGGAAGGATCAGGAAATTGGACGGGACGCCACTCACTTGAATTTAAGGCACCTCTTAGCATTGGTGGGTTGGTGTAAACCCATGACCCACCTGGTGTAGACTCCTCATGGAAATCCAATGGGGCCACCGTAAGCCATATGAGGATCACCACGGAACTGTAGATCAGAGCTCAGCTCTTGCTTCTTAGTAAGCTACGTCTTAGTCAGTCAACATTCACTCTCTTTCGCACACCTCCCACCATTCCTTAATGTGTGTGTTAGTGAGCAAGGAGCCGCTTCTCCTTAATTCATGGAGGGTGACTGGTTGCCCTCTGGAGGGTAATAGAACTCCTTTTACTTAGTGTTGACCCACTTATTCCACCCTGCAATGGTGACGCAAAGACAAACAAGGGTGGGGAGCCCCTCCAAAGAGGAGACCATTCAGGTACTCATCTGGCTGTGTCCCCTCTCGGGGAGCTTAGATGATGCTTAGCTATAGCTTTGTGACTCAGACACTAGTCTGATGCCGCCATAGGCCATGTGCCATTCACCATGGACCCGCAGAATGAGCCCAAATGAACCCCATGGCTTTTAGGGAACCTTAAGGGTGCCCAGCCGTGGGGCTACAAACTCGTACCTTACCAGCAGGTCGGTCAAGACACTCATTCACTCACAATTACACATCGGGCTAAAGCATTGCTCCTCCCCCACCAGAATAACGCAGGTTTTACTCTTGGCTAGTGAGTCTGTGCCTTAACCTAACGCCTCCCCCAATGGGGAGACTCCTAGACTCTGTCCCCATAGAGACTCCTGATGAACCTATTATCCCTCAGGTTTCCTGAAAATAAGAAGGTGTTCCTACTCTTCCCTCTGACAGAGGGGCTGGTTTGGGGACTGTCCCGGGACCTCAGATTGACTTAGTGCTCTGACCTTACTTTACTTTCCTTACTTTTTGGTTCCTAATTCCCAATTATCTTACTCCTTAATTTACTTTTTCTTTACCTCCAATCTGGTGCCTATAATCATGTCAAAATCAATAATAATGAGCTCGAAAACATAAAGATATTAAAACCTGGTTCTTTAAAAATAAAATAGACTATCAACTAAATATAAAATAATTAATTATATACTTTGGTTGTACCTTTTCTGATATTCTTGAAGTTGCTTCTGGTGAATTTAGTCCTTCTCTGCCATAAGTCCAGTTGGTGGCTCAGCCATGCCAGGGAGTCGGGGCACCAATCTGAAAGAGAACGTGAAATATCCAGGTGACACATCTCCTCAGTCGTCTTGGTTCTCGTTCGCTTCAGCCAGGCCGTGCCACCAGTCCGGCAGCTCAAGGGACCGGCGTGGTTGGAATCTTGCTGGGGCCTCCAAAAATGTTGTGGAAAAATCCCCAAAGCTCCAAAAATCAGACCAGCAAAAAACCAAGCAGTCACTCAGAGAGAAGGAGAATTCAAAATTTATTACATGCCATGCCAGACGACCTAGTGCTCTGAAGATCTGGGCAGGTTCTCAGTGGAAACATCTCTTTATATAGGAAAAGCTTTACGTAAGCTGATTGGTCAGGTTGAACATAAACTGCTACATACAGCAGGAGTTGCTATGCTGATTTCAAGTAGTAACAGACAGAAGGGCCGAGTTGCTATGGGCAACCAGTAAACACAGATTGTTACAGGGAGGGAGAGCTGCTGGAGTACAAACAGTTACATTTATAAGTCGAGCAAAGTGCAAAGGAGCTCTTGCAGGAGCTCTTGCATGCAATAAGCCTATCTGCAGAAAGCAAGCATATTTACAAAAGCAGAAAGCTGATTAGTTTTTAATGAAATTCCCCAAATTTCCTCATCATTCCCACATCCCTAAACACCATAGCCAGCCACATTCACCTCTTAAATAATTGGAAAAAATTAGACTTCATGAAAATTAAAGCATTCTGCTCCATAAAAGACACCCTTAACAAAATGAAAATGCACCCCCCGCCCCGACTGGGAGTAAACATTCCCAATGCATATATCCAGGAAACAACTCATACCCAAAATACGTAAAGAATTCACTTAACTCAGTAATAAAATACAAATAAACCAAGATTTTAAAGTGGGCAAAATATTTCAAAGGCACTTCACAACAGAAGATATTCAGATGGTAAATAAGAACATGAAACGTACCCAACATAATCGGTAGGGAAATGGGAATTAAAAACAATGGGAAACCACTATGTACCCAGGAGAAAGGTTAAAGACTGACACTACCAAGTGTTGATGAGGATATGGAGCAACTGCATTCTCATATACCGCAGGCAGGTGTACAAAAAGGCACAGCCACTTTGGTAAAGTGTTTGATGTTTTCTTATAATGATAAAAATACATGTACTATATAACCAGGAAATTCCACTCTAAGTATTTACCCAAGAGAAATTAAAACATATGGCCACTCAAAGACTTATACATGAATGTTTATAGGAGTTTATACATAATAGCCCCCAAATGGAAACAACTCAAATGTCCATCAACTAGTAAATGGATAAACAAATTATGTCCAAACTGTGCAAAACTACTCATCAATAAAAGGAATAACCTACTGATATGTATAGGAAGGTAAATACATCTCAAATTCATTATGCTAATTCCATTTTTATAAATTTCAAGAGCAGACAGGACTAATCTATGGCCATCAGAATCAAATCAGTGGTTGTCTGCGACCAGGGGTGGAGATTTGACTGCAAAGTGGCCTCAGGGAACTTTCTGTGGTCATAGAAATGTTCAGTATCCTGATTAGGGGGCAATGATTCTATAACGTATACACCTGTCAAAACTCATTAAACTGTACATTTTATTATCTATTTTATTGTAAGGAAATTATACTTCCAAAAAAAAAAAAAGATTGGGGAAAAGCTTTTAAAGACCCTTGTTAAGTGGATAACACATAGTATCTCAGATCACCCAAGAGTAGGGTTGCCAGAATTAGCAATAAAAAATAGGGAGCCTAGTTAAATTTGAATTACATCTAATTGTTTATGCATATATACATAGATAGGAAAGAAAAGCACTGTGTGGGATATATACTAAAAATATTTGTTATTTAGAGGAAATAAATTTTAAGGGTCTAAATTACATTCTTCTTCATTTGATTATATCTTCCTGACCATTTGGTTTTCCTTAATAGTTCCTTATTTTATGGAATTTGCTTATAAAGTTCCTTGCACATACAATCTATTTTCATTTACTTTGTATCATAGTTTCTACAGTAGTCACATCTCACTTATTTAGTTATTTGTCAACAGGATTTTCATTAATGAGAAAACATGCTCAGCGTTAGTGTTATGAGCCAGTATACTGAACATGCACTAGAATAAAGTTAACAACCCTGAAAATTGCTCTTCGAATTTAGTTAATTGAAGCAAATACCATATTTCATGGCATGACTGGCTTTTCCATTTTCCAGTATTATGCTGCATCTCTTGGTTAATAACTTTTAAAAATATTGTCCATTGACAAAAAAGAACATTGCTATCGATTTTTATTCCTTTCTTTTTCAACACTACACATAATGATTCCACCTGTCTCCATGCTGGAAGAGTAGTTAGTAATAACCATATAAAAGAATCAAAATTCTTCATGAGATGAAATAAAAAATGTAGTCATGACAAGTGCTGTAATAATCACTCACTTCATGTCAGAATTTTTTTCCTGTCCCTATTTAGAATAGCTTTAATACTTAAAGGATAAATTTTTCTTCATCAATCATTTCTTTGATGCATTCAACAGTTCCCTTAAGCAATGAAGTGTTTCAATAACAGTTTTCTCTCCTTTCAATTGGCATAATCCTATTCTAAAGAGATGATTGTAAATTGTGAACAAGAAATAAATAGGTTCCCCTTAATGGATTATTTTAAAAGTCAGTAAGAATTTGGGGGGCCTTTTCCTTAGAATTCAAGTATGATTTCAGTGCTTCAAATAAACTGAGGATTCTCTAGACTCCATTTGTTAAAAGAGAGCTAATTGGTTTTTGAATGCAAGAGAAATGAACAATACTGAATGCCAACAAAATCACAAAAATCCCTTAATTGTTCAGTTTGAACAGTATAAATGCTGGTGGCATAAGAGAACAATTTCATGACAATTACTTCTCATAGTCAATAGGAAGGACATCAGATGCTGTTTGAGCAGCATTAATCAGAATACAAGCAGGACAGCCAATTGCTTCCATACAATTATTTATGCTTTACTTCAACTTTGAATAAACAATATCTGCACCTTTATGCAAACTTCTACCAACATTTATATTTGTATTATCTACACCACAAGCAGTACAATTTTCCTCATTAACTCATAACTCATTGAGAAAGTCTCTGCAAAAAAATTTGCTCGTTTCTGAAGTCTCATCTAGAAGGGATTTTATTCAAAATAGCATTACAAGTGAGCCTTTTCACAAGAAAAGTATTACACAAGCAAAAGGAACATTTTTCTGCATTGTAATTACTTGCATCCGTGATGATTCCATAAAAAGATGAGCCATTTAGAGCTTTGATAATCACTGCAACAGTAAATGGAGTTATTACATTTTAAATTATTGCAGTAATTTTGTCCTGGCATTTGGAATTTTGCTGGCAACTTTGGAATTAGAAAATATTTCTGGTAGCAGTACATTCAAAGAGTTATTTGAGCTGAAAGACTGATGACAATGCACAGTATGGGAGGCCATTATAATTTCTGCTGTGATTTTTTTTTATTTTCTTCATTTAAATTTCTCTTAATCAAAATTTTGTTATTTTATTGCTTTCTTGATACAAGTTGAAGAAATCACACATCTTTTATGCTTAGCTGTTAGTATATCCTGGATCATATCTGACTGTCCACCATTTTCAATATTGAATGAACACTTGCATACTGCACAAAGTGCTTCAAAAGAATTTTTCCTCATTTAATAAATGTTTACTGTTCAAAAAAATTTCATGAAATTCACACTTGCATTTTGGCATTTCGGGGTTCAAATATATACAAGTCAAAAGGAGATAATACAATTTATTTTCAACAAGGGTGCCAAGGCAACTCAAAGAGAAAAGAATAGTCTGTTCAAGAAATGATGCTGAGACAACTGGATAGCCACATGCGAAAGAATGAAGTGGGACCCTTACCTCACACCAAATGCAAAAATTAACTCAAAATGAATCAAATACCTTACCTAAGAGCCAAAACTATTAAACTCTTAGAAGAAAATGTAAAATGTAGTTGTAAATTCTCATGAACTTGTATTAGGCAATAGTTTCTTAAATATAACACTTAAAGTACAAACAACTAAAGAAAAAAATAGGTAGATGGAATACCATCGAAATTAAAAAATTTGCTTCAAAGGACACAAGAATCAGGAATATGAAAAGACAATCCACAGAATGGAGGAAAATTTTTGCAAATCATATATCTGATAAGGGACTTGTATCTATAATATGTAAAGAACACAACTTAATAATAAAAAGACAAGTAACCCAATAAAAATAAGCAAAAGATCTAAATAGACATTTCTCCAAACGACATACAAATGGCTAACAAGTACATGAAAATATCAACATCATTAGCTATCAGGGAAATACAAACCAAAACCATAGTGATGTTGGCAAGAACGTGTCAAATTATGCCAGTTGTACACCTGAAATTTACATAGTGTTATAAACCAATGTTACTACAATAAACAATGAAATGTAAATAACATAAAAACATAATAACAAAATAAACATAAATAACAAAATAAACATAAATAACAAAAAATACAGTAAATAACAAAAAAAACATAAAAAATACAATGAGATACCACTCACACCCATTGGGATGGATATGATAAAAAAGATGGATAATCAGTATTGGCAAGGATGTGGAGAAACTGGAACTTGTATATGTTGCTAGGGGGAATTTAAATTGTGCAGCCATTTTAGAAAACAGTTTGGAGGTTCTTCATAGGTTAAATACAGAAGATCTAGTAATGCCACTCCTAGGTTACATACCTAAGAGAATTGAAAACATGTCCCCACAAAAATCTTATACATGAATGTTCATGGCAGTCTTATAGTAAAAAAGTGGAAAGAACCCAAATGTTCATCAACTGATAAATAAGAAAAATGTGATATATCCACATATCCAATGGAGTATTATACAACCATAAAATTTTTGGTACATGCTACAACACTGATGAGATTTGCAAACACGCTAAATAAGTCAGTTACAAAGGACCACACATTGTATGATTCTGTCTATATGAAATGTTCAGAATAGGCAAATTCATGGAGAGAGAAAGATTTGTAGTTGCCCAAGGCTGTGATGGTTGTGAAGAAATGGAGGAATGCCTGCTAAAAGGCTCAGGGTTTCTTGTAGTGATGATGAAAATGGTCTAAAACTGGTTGTGGTGGTGATAGTACCACTTTGTGAATATACCCATAGAACCGTAAAAAAAAAAAAAAAGGTAATAACAACCATCACGAGAATTAAAAAGGTTGCATTTGATAAATCTCATGGCTGCGACATTGCGTTTGTCACAAGTCCAAACTCATAACTAACGGTAAATGAGAACTGAATTTTATGAGTTGCAAACTTCGAACTTGCACGGGGTGGAGTCGGGGATGTATTGAACTCAGACTCTGGGGCGGAAAAAAAGATGAATTTCTCCTCTGTCTGTAAAGGAGAGCTGTACTTTTAAGGCACGATCTCCCTAAACAAAGCCAGAACTGATCTTAAATGTTTTGAGAAGCTTAGCGTTCAGGGATTGGCAGTTTCCGAAGCTCGAGCGTCCAGCAATTGACAGACTCCCAGCTCTGTTAGAGGTCACTGTTGTAAGGTATCTGAAGACTCGCTTACTTTAAGAAGCCTGGTCCCTGGTGTGAGGCACTTGCTGATTGGCTGTTGTCTAAAGCGAGCAACTGGAGTGAGCCTGTCGCTGATTGGCTAATTTTCAGAGCCTGTGTACTGATGTGAACTTATCTCCAAATAATGGAGGTTGTTCGCGACTTTGAATTTGAGCCAAAAGTCTTTTCCTTTCTTAAATATGAGAAATAAGTACTTTTACTTTCTAGTCCTTTCTTTTGGTCTTCCCGCAGCTAAACCTGCTGGACAAACCGTAGGGATTGTCCAGATCTTTTATTCGTGTAAGTAGGTTTTCAGATAGTGTTGCCATTTAAGGGATTTAAAAGCTAATTACCTTGCCGGAAAAAATAGCTCTAACATTTCTGTAATTAATTGCAAAAAATATTAATACAGTACATTTAAGGCATCCTGACAAAGTCAATACAAGACGCAGGAGGAAATCATTAATATATCCTGTATATACAGGACGCCTGACAATCTATCTACGAAGTAGTATCCTGGTTTACACAAGAAAAGACCGAGGCTCGGTGGGATTTAGTTTCTTGTATATGGCCCTGCAGTCGAAAATGGGTCGAGCCAAGAAAGGAACGGAAAAGGGTAGGGTTTCTCTGGGACACTATGAACCCGTAAGATCCATGCCCTACACACGGCTGGGCTCGCACTGCTAACCTGAAGTTGGCTAGAAATTGGCTGGATGTTTGAAGAGAGGGTCGCAGTTGATTACCAGCGGGTGAGGACAGTAGCGAGATACCCTCTTGGGAGACCGCGGGAAGCAAGCAGGGAACTAGGGAGGTGCTCAGGTCCCGGCGCTGAACCGGGACCGCAGCAGAAGCTTTCGCTGGAGGCCGAAGCCGGCTCGACGGGGCGGGGCCTCGAGGCAGGGCAGATGAAGGCCCCGCCCCCGGGCGCGCTCGTGTGCGTGGCTGGGGGCGTCGCAGAAAGTCCCACACGATGATGCCGGGCCTGAGGACAGGACAGAGCGGTGGCGTAGTAGCTGTCGCCCTGGGGATCAGCGCTCCCAGCGTGTGGCTCCACCGCCTCGCAGTTTAAGGAGGGCGCGGCCCTGCGGCTGTGAGCCCAACGCCCCCAGCCCAGCTAATCGCGACGCCCCCATCCAAGCTCCTCGCACGCGTCCGACTCCGCCCCCACCCCGACGTGCCCCCGCGCGCCGCGCCCCCCGCCCACCCGGCACGCCCGGCCGCCCCGCCCGGCCGCAGTGGCCCTGGAGCCGCCCCGCAGGCCTGTGCAACCCTCGCAGCGGCACCGTTCGCTGCCGCCTGCCGCCCGCTGCCCGCCGCCATGGATATGAACCCCCCGTACCGGCTGGGGCTGCCCCGCGCTCGGTTCTCCGGCGGCCCTGGCCGCGGGTCACCCTCCGTCAGGTAACGCGGGGCGGAGGCTGAAGAGGGGCGGCCGGTCGGGGGGTTGCGGGCTCTTGGGGTCCGGGGACGCCTCCCGCCGCAGGGCGTGGCCCGACATGGCTTCCTTGCGGATGATTTTTTCCTAAACGGCTCCCTAATGAATGTTTTCCCAGGAACAGGGCCAACTGTAGAGACTCCGATAGCGGCTCCCCGTGAAGACTCCCTACTGTGACATCCCCACCCCCATAGAACGTTGTCCCCCAGGAAGAATTCCCCTGTAGAAAACCTCCATAGTGGTTTCTCTGTGGAGAGCTCACTTGCCTGCCCCATAGATTATTGTTCCCAGAAACAGCTATATAGAGAGACTCCCCTCACACACAATAGCACCCCTGTATAGAACCTCCGATGGGTTTCCCTAGAAACGGCTTACCTATAATGCCCTCCCATTGTAGGTCTCCTCTAGAGCCTTTCCCCTTGACAGAGGCTTCCCTAAAGAGTACCCCGCTCCTGCACTCTACATGCGCACAAATGCTGACAGCATCTTCCCGATTGCGCATTTCCTCACGTCCCCCTTCCCCAGCCTGCATCGCGACGCTCCTGCACTCCACAATGGGGAGCTCAGGTTTGGGGGAGCTGGAGGTCATTAGGGGCGCAGGACGGAAAACTAACTGGATGGATAGGAAAAGAGGTCCAGAATCTCCGAAGGCCGCGGACACCAGACCCCTGAGCCTAGAGACGGAGTCCTCCTGTGCCTCGGGTGTGGGGAGGGTCTCCGCCCCTTTTCAGTAAAGGAAGATCCGTTTTTGATTTCTGCTCCTTATGCCTTTGGGCTGACCTTGATAGTCGGTATTATTTGTGATGGAGCTGGTATGGGGCCGCCTGCGGGGGTGGAGGTTGGAATGATGGAAGGGTTTCGGCAGAAACCGTTGAAAGAGAGGAAGCAAGAGAGAAAGAAATGGGCTTTGGTACTGCTAAACTGCCATTAAACCAGAAGAGGGGTTTTTTGGTTTGCCTTTTTCTCTCTTCTAACGACTTAGCAAAGCAAATATGGTATTGTTGCCTTGAAATGAGATTGTCAACTTAAATATTAGAAGGGCTTTTCCTATATTTTTGTTATGGTGCGTAGTCATTGTATGGTTAATGTTTTGCTCGCCAATCTGTTTTTTGTTTTTGTTTTAACTAGACCAAATTTAATAGAGAGCAGGAACTAAATCTTAGAATCCTGTCCCTCTCTTATTTACTGCCATTCCTTACCCCACCCCAGAAATTAATGCACTTACGTTGGATGAATAAAAGATGGGGGTGGTGAGGATAGATACCCATGGTTGCCTTTGGGAGTCCTAATTTGCTTCTAATTTGGCGGGTGACATTGTTTGAACTCCTCTTCTGCCCTTTGTTGTAATTTCTTGGATTTAGCTGCTTTATGGTAACCTCTCCAAGCCATCCAAACGTCCTAACATTTCTGTTAGCCAGTTTCACTGTTAGAAAGTATTTGAACTTTGTGTAGAATAGAAATTGCACAGAATAATTTAGAATTTGGAGCAGCTATCTATTAAATCTAGGCTTTATGTAGCCTAGAGGTGGAGTTCATCCCAGATCATCTTGAGCTTAGGAATCTTGAGTCTTTGAAACTCTGGGGGAAAAAAGTTTCCCAGTAAAATCCATCTCTAAAATAACTGCTGCCTTCCCTGTTTCTAATAACATGGCAATGTGCAGCTTTTTTTTTTTCTTAAGTAATGTTTTTATGTTAAAAAAGATAAATGTTGGCTAACTTTGCTAATACTCAAACTGTGAAAGTGGCTTGAGTAAAACTTGTTAATCTTCAGATGTAGGTAGTGCAGGAAACCCCAAGTGCTGGCTGTTTTATACCTTTAGTAAGAAAAATTTAGTAAAAGTTCCTCTCCTTTCCCCACCTCTGCATAACTGAACATACTTTTCTTATTCATTCAAGCCTTTCCTCGACTTTTGACATTGAATATTTCTAGTAGGTTTGGGCTAAGCACTTTCCTGTCACCCATACTTGGCTTCTTTGCTGCACTCTGACTCCTCAGTGATGAAAGAGGCAGGCCTAACTGGTGAAGTTACATTCCTAAAGACCCATAGATAGTACTTGCCAGTATGTGGTTTAGCAGTGGTGTTCATTTTCACAGATGGGAAATAGAAATCATGAGTTAAAATCTTTTTACTTACAACTAGAACATTTTTTTAAGGATATGGTAGTCATTAGTGCTGTCCATCAAATATTTTTGGTTTCTGTCTTCTGGGCATGTTGTACAATTGTACTGGAAGTTAGGTATGGCCTTGTGAGTTGCTTTAGGTCAGTGAAATGTGCGGGAATGGTGTGTAATTTACCACTCTCTCTGTTATGGTGACTGTTGGTGCTTCAGATGGTGGCTTGTCTATCAGTCTAGGATCCAGAGCAAGCTTCCAGGTGACCTGTGTTTGGTGTAGAGAGTGAGCAAGAAGTAAACTTTTGTTGTTTCAAGCTACCAAGGTTTTGGAGTTACTGTGAAGGAATTATCTTGACTTGTACTAGGGAACCAGTGGAAATTGCTGAAATATGCTTTCCTACTTCAAAGTCCTTTTTTTTTGCAGAGGGATCTGATCCTGCCCAGGACTTGTTTAACAGTTTACATTTTACTGCCTGTTTATACAAATAATCCAACATACACTGTGCTAGGTGTTGTAAACTCAAACAAATAAAGCATGTCCCTGCCCTCAAAGAGCTTTGGAAGTGGAAAGAGACAAAAAAAGTAAAAATCATAATACAGAGTGGTGAGAAATAAGTACTGAAGAAGAAATAGGCCTGAAGGAACAGTAATGTAAGAGGGCATAGTTGATTTGGGGCTTAGCTGTTGGAAGAATGGAACTGCCATTTTCTGATTTGGGAACACTGGAATAAGAGCAGGTTTGTGAAGAAAATAGAGTTCAATTTTGGTCTTGTTCATTTTGAGTTACCTAATACATATCCAGGTGGAGATATCGGATAGGCAGTTCAATATATTAGCCTGGAGTTCAGGGGAGGGATTGGGACTGGAGATACCATACGCTGATGACTCCCAAGTTTTTATTTAAAGCTGTGAGACTAGATATAGAGAAGGGGACCAACATCCAAGCCCTAGGATGTCCCATGTAGAAAAAATAAGTGTAGCAATGTCTTCCAAATTCTAAGAGAAAATGGTTTCCTACCTCTGAGATAGGAGAAGAATCAAGGATAGTCATGGAAAGCCAAATGATAAATATCGTTGATGGACTGATGAGAACTAAGAATAGACTATTAGATTTGTTAATGTGGTGGTCATTGGTGACCTTGACAAGAAGAGTTTTGGTGCAATGGGTTCAAGAGAAAAGAGGAAGAGAGGAATTGAAGACAGGGTAGATAGTGATTTTGTTTCAAGGATTGTTACAAGGGAAAGCAGAGTAATAGGGCTATGGCTGAAAGGGCATGAAGTGTTAGAGTTCTTTTCGTTTTTAGGTAGGCAGACATTGTAGCATGCTTGTAAGTTGGGAATGATGGAGTACAGGGAGGCAAACTGATTATTACAGAGAGAGAAGGGACCATTGAAAGGGTGAAGTCCTTGAGTTGATGAGAGGGAATGGCATCAAGGACATAAATGGATATGTTGGCCACAGGCTAGATTGGTGCATGGACAATTCACCTGTGGCAATTATAGGATCCAAATGCTGGTACATTGGTAACTTGGTGGTAGGAGAAAGTGAAAGGTCTCTTCTGATTACTACTGTATTCTCAGCTAAAGAAGAAGAGAATTCATAAGCTAAAAATGAAGAGTGGAGGAGGTGTTGGCGAGTTTGAGGAGAAATATGTAACGTTCATCAAGAGAGTGGGGGAAAATGAGTTGAATAAGGAAATATTTTAGTATTGCCAGGCAGCACCAAGTACCCATTTGGTGTTTGCTATAAATTTAAGATGAGACTCCGTTGGCATGGTGATATATTTTTTTTTTCAGCTGTGTTGAGCTGCTTGGAGGTAAGCAGCTCAACTGCCTGGGAGAGAGTAGCTGAGGTAAGACAGAGGACATCATTGGAAGACAGGAGTGAAGGGACTGAGAGGTAAGGATAGTGGAAGGATTATCTCAGTATGCATACTGAGATTATCTTAAGGTGAGAGTGGTGATAGTAGAAGAGACAATCATCCAGAAGCTAAAATCTTTAGACAGTGTGGAGGACTGAATGACATAGAGGTTTATAGATGTTTGTAACAAGGATAGTGGGTGGTTATTATTTGATGGCATGAAGAAATCATCCAAAATAAAATTTCTCAAAACCAAAGGATGCTAGTTTCTAGATTAAAAAGATTCTCCAAGAATCCAGCACAATTAATTTTAAAATATCCATGCCAAGGCACAGCATCATAAAAATTTTTGCACTGTAAAGACTAAAGAATATCTACAAATTACATGGATAGGATGAGGAATTATAGGATTGTAGCCAGATTGGAAACTAGAAGATAATGGAGCAAGCAGTGCCTTCTGAAAGGCAATGGATTCTCACCCAGAATTCTGTATCTAGACAAACTCTCAAGGCAAGTGTGAGGGGAAGGATCAAGACATTTCACACATGCAAGATCTCAAAATTTGACTTTCTATATAGCCTTTATAGAGAAACCAAAGAAGGATGTACTCTAGCAGAACAACCTAATTAAGGGGTTCCTGTGCTGGGGCTCCTCTATATCATGTGCAGGTAAGATTTCTTCCTTGTTAAGGGACTCTTAAGGAAAGACCTTTGTTACCCCTGGAAACTACCAAAGGGCTGGGACCATTTTTTATTGCCATTTCCCACAGTGCTTGCCCTAGTGCTTAGATCAGTGTCTGGCATATAGTCAGCACTCACTAAATATGAACTGTTATTGTTAGCCATTATGAAACACTGCTTGCAGTAATTATTTATTGAGTGAATAGGGAATAATTACAGGTGAAGCTGTGGGCAATGTTACATTTCATGGATGTTCAGAGAATGAATAATCATAGTTGTGTGATAGCTGGTGAGAAGGTGGTTCACAATAGAGATGTTCCACAGAAATCACTTAAGCTTCACAGAGGTAGGTGATGTTTATTGACCAGTTGCCAATATCTGTGGTTCTCTTTTAAGTTTACAGATATACCAAAGTAATAATTGCAGCTGTAATATGGTTGATCCAGGCCCTGCCTTAAGAAAACTCAAAATGCAAAGCAAGACTCTGACTTTGTATGTCTGAAAATGTGAAGTTTCATCTCCAGTATACTTGTTTAGATGCTGGCCAGGGACGCTTTGTGTGATGCCTGTAGAAGGAAAAAGTAATTGCTTAGTAAAGTTTTAATGGCCTTATTTCTGGCCCAAGGATCTAAGTATCTACCTTTTCCCTTGTGTCAGGGATGACCATGTACTGAGAACTCTTATTTAGTGGCATTCATTAATCGTACACAATATCTTGACAATGTTTTGTAGCTCTTGGGTGCTTCTCTGATGTTCCAGTTTTTTGAGAGGGAGAGTGAGTGAGATGTAGATGCCCTCAAGAGTTACATATCTTAAATTATTGTGTTTTTCTTTTTTCTCTGAAATTAAAAGAAAGAAAAATCAAGAGTTTGAAACTTGGGTGTTTAAAACTTGTCTGTGATTTTGAGCCCATTTGAGGACGAAGTCAGCTCATTTGGCATGTTTTGTGTTTTCAACTTCTTATTTTAAACATAATTTTAGATTTATAGATGAATTGCAAATATGGTACAGAGCTCCCATGTAGGCTTCACTGAGCTTCCTTTAATGTTAACATCTTACATATAACTGGTGCATTTATCAAAACTAAGAAATTAATGTGGTTCAGTAGTTTACTTAGTAAACTTTTGTTTACTTGGAGTTTATTACTCTAGACTGTGGATTTCTCTGTTTTTTCCATTAATATCCTTTTTCTATTCCAAGATCCAATCTAGGATTCCATGTTGAGTTTAGGTTTGGCATGCTTGTAATAGTCAAAGAAGTGATGGAAAGTGAATGCTTTCTGAATGAAGGCTTCTGAAACTGACTTTACAAAGAGCAGATTGTGTGAGGAAATGCTCAGAGAAAGCTGAAGAAAAGGAAGAAAATGGAAAATAAAATGCTAACCGTAGAATAGCTCTAAAACAGGAAATCCCTGGAAAGGACTCCAGTAGGCCTGGCTTGCTCCTGGGTAAGTCATGACTGGATACTGTGGCTAAGAAGGGGCACAGTGTATGTTAATAGAGGACATAGAAATGGAAAGCATTTTGAATGAAGTCTATTCAGGCATACTCAGAGATATTGTGGATTCAGTTCCAGACCTCTACAATAAAACAAATATTACAATAAAATGAGTCATAATCATTTTTCTGGTGGAGGGTCTTGCCTTCAATTTGTAAAAAACACATCTGTGAAGCACAATAAAACAAGGTATGTCTGTACCTCAGAAAGCCCTACTGTTCATTATCTGAGGCTGACATAATCCTGGTATTTGACTAGGAGAGCACAGAGAACTACAAATGCAAAAATCCTAAGTAAAACAATAGTGTGTTGAATCTAGAAGTATGGTAAAAACAGCTTCATGCACAAGTAGAATTTGTCCCAGAAATGCAAGAATTGTTTATCATTAGGAAATCTATTAACAGGCTAGTAGGTGCCCCCCAAAAAGTACTTTAAAATGTGACATTTCTGATTTAAATTAACCAACATAATAAGGTTTCAGCTAATAAGATAAGCAAAAGAAATAATTATTTATTGCCTATATTATTACAGTAGACTCTTAATTGGTCTGCCAGGTTCAACTCTTGTCCCCCTTTGGTCTGTTTTCAGTACAGCAGATAGAGTGATCTTATTAAAATATAACTCATCTCACACAAGTCATCCCTGTTTTCAAAGTTGAAAACTCAAATCATCAGCTACAAAATTTAACTAATCTGGTCCTTACCTTGCCCCCTTTTTTCCTTCATCTTCTACTACTCTCTCCTTCACTTAATCTATTCCAGCCACACAGGTCTCAGGGACGCTCCTGCTTTAAGGCCTTTTCATTTGCTGTGTAGCTTACTTTCTTCCTTCAGGTCTTTCTGCAAATATCCTCTCTTGGTAAAGCCTTTCCTGATCTCTCTCTTTAAAACTGAAATCCACCCTCCTCTTAGGACTCACAGCCCTCCCCCCGCCCCGCCCCCCATCACACCACAGGACAAATGTATTTTACTTATTTATTTTGTTTCTCCTTTCTCCACCTTGGCCACCATCCTCCAATTAAAACGTGGGTTCTGGGATTTTTGTCCCAAGGATTTTTGCCCTTTTGTTCATTGTTAAATCCCCAGTGCTCTCAATAGGCAGTGCCTGGAACATAGTAGGTGCTCAGCTAAAACTTGATGAATTACAAGCTGCAAATATAGGAAAAGAAGAGATAAAAGTGCTATGATTCACTAGATGGAAACCTATGACAATAGGCAGAACTATTAGGACTAGTAAGTGTAGCAAGTTTGAAAAATGTAAGAGACTCAAGATGACATTCAAAATGGGAACAAAAACTATAAAATATGTAGGAATCAACCTAATAAATAATTTATAATATTTTTAATATTTTTATAAATAAAAATATAAAACTTGACAGAAGGGTATAAAACAATGAATAGAGAGACATGTTCCTGAGTGGGTAGCTCAGTACTGTCCACATTCAATATAATCACAAGTCTCACGAGAATTTTATGGAACTTGACAAGCCTATTTTATACTTTGTCTTAAAGATAAAATGTTCAATAAAAGCCCTGGGATCTTTGGAACAATGATAGAAGGATTTGCCCTATCAGAAATTAAAAATAATCCATATACTAGAAAGCCCAAGAGATAACATTAATACCTTTAAGCTCTAATTATATTTTTAAGTGTACTGTTTCTGTGAGAATAGATAAATGGACCAATTAAAGATCCAGAAAAATAGATCCAGCTATATATAGCAATTTAGCATCTGCTAAAAGTGTCATTCCATATCAGAGGTTTAAAAGGATCAGTATATGGTCTTGGGAACAATCAATTATGTTTTTGAGGAAAAAATACAGTTATATTCCTGCTTCACAAAGATAAAAAGCATATTCCAGAGGAGCAAAGTTAAATGTTTAACACACATATACATAATTAAAAGGAAATGATTGGCATTTTATTATTATTTTTAATAACACTGAGTGGAGAAGACACAAAAGGAGGACCTAAAACCTCTAAGCTTACAAGTAAAGATAGATTTAATTATATAAAACCTTTAACCTACTGCCTGAAAAAGATGGCATAAACAAAGTCTAGAAGTTTGAAGAAAATAATTTGCAACATATGGCCAAAACAACTTTTAAAATATGGTGGAATATATAAATTATTCAGGAAAAAATCCCAAATGACCAAATAGAAAATGGGCAAAGAACACGAATATGCATTCATAGATAAAGAAATGTAGGTGATTAATAAACATTTAACAACCTCCCTAGTGATTAGGGAGAATATAAATTATAACAATGAAAATTCTAATCATTAGACTAACATTAGTTGAAGAGTGATAACACATGGTTTAGAAAGTTGTGGGGGAACAGGTACTCTGGGAAACCGTAGGTGAATGTTTTAAGAAAAGAATTTGGCAAGATCTGTCAAAATTTAAAATGCAAATACCTATTAACCTGGCAGTGCTACTTTTAGGTCTCTACCTTCCAGAAACTTCTGTATTTGTGTCAAAGATGGATGTATAAGGTTGCCCATTGAAGTATTGTTTGCTATTGGAAAACAATAAAAATCCTGAATGTCCAATCATAGTGGCTGGTTAAATAAAAACAAATGAATACAGCGGTTTTTAAAATGAGGTTGAGTTCTAGTACTAATTTCAACAGATCTTAAAGTATAATGTTAAGTGAAAAGAACATGCTGTAGAGCTCTTACCTCATATCTCGTGAATATGATTTTATGTAAAAACAATCCCCTCCCCAAAAACTCACGCTAACTGTATATTACTGAGAGATTCACACTATTGTTCACAGCACTTTTTTACGATGAGGTGAATCAGATTGTTATGAGAATTCACTTGATAAAACATTCAAAACACAGAGCATACAGAATAGAAGAAGAATATATTTGTTTTAATTATTTAATTTTGAAAATCAAAAGGTTAGCATAAATTATGGAGGAAAAACAGGCAAAAATAAAATTTTCAACTTTTTCATCATTCCCAGGGAACCAGGATAATGAAATACAAATAAGAAAATGCCCCTGGTTGTGTATACAGTAATTGTAAAAGCAGTGAGTAGTGAACTGTTACATATAAATCAGAAGGTGTAAGAACAGAGATTATTGCTTAGAATTTAAACATATCTGTGGCTTACTTTATTGTCAGGAAATCGGTGAGGTGTATCAGAGAAAAAGTTCAGAGTCAGGGTACCTGGTTGCTCAGGTTCTGGTGCTGTTAATCTTTACTCAGCCTTGTGATCTTGGGCAAATTGCTTCTGTTTAGGTCTTGTTTTCTTCTTGTCATCTGTCTGGATTCCAAGTGAATCTAAGGAAAGTTAGAAATAAAGTATAGCATACAAGCAGCATATTTAACATAAACTGCATTATTGGTTCTTCTGAGTCTACAGGTATCTTAAAGGAGGAACTTTGTAAAGTCATGGGTGACGAGAGGCCTTCTGCCCAGGATGTGCTTGCTGTGCTTGCTGTGCTCAGGTAGACTTGGAAGCTAGAAGGCAGTACTACTGCTGTGCTTGGCGTATGTGTGAAAATTTCTATTTAAAAAAAATTCTGGATGAAAACATAAACTCATAATGGTGATCTTTGGAGTAAGGTACAACAAAGACTTTAGTTTTATAAGTAATATTCTATTTTTTCATCAACAAGGATAATAAATTAATATTTCATACACATAATTGAAAAAGGCACTAACATAGATTAAAGCAAGTGTGCCAAAATGTTAATAGTGGTTAATTCTGAGTGCCAGGAATATGGGTGATTGTGGTTTTCTTTATACATACTTACCAGGTCTTTTTTTTTAAAATAGGTAAATACTTCAGTAAGTGACAAGTTTAATGGTTCAGAAATAAATAATAGGCTATGTCTGGTTAAAAATTAAATTTGGGAAGCAAGAAAATGTACAAAGGAAAAGGAGAACTGAATTTAATTTTACCCATTTAACAAGAAAATAGTAGATACTAGTTAGGATGATGTTTTACTCTGGGAAAAAGGAGGTCTTTCTACACTTTATATGCTTCCACTTTATTTGGTCAGGATACTTGTGGAAAAGAAACTCTTTTTGCTTCTGTGTTCAGTATTGTCTTGGCTTTCCACAGCAGTGTTGGGGAAGCCGGTTGTCTCCTGGTCACATGACCTACTTATGCTTCAGTCACTGGCTTCTTACAAGTTTGAAAACCGAAGAGTCCTTGGTAACCTTGGCAGTCAGCATACTGCCCAGATGGGTTGGGAAATGGGCCAAAGGACCAACTTGATGAAATATTTCTAGAGTAGAGAATGACTGCAAAGTCAGTCATATTAAACATGAAAATGTGAGAAGGGCAGGCAACCATTTCCCAGAGAAAGAAGCTTTCTTACTCTAATCTTGATTGTCTTGCAGTTTCTTTTCTGCTGCTTCTAAAGCCCTAAGTTACTCCACATGTCCTGCTTAACTCAGGCCCCAAATTTTTATTATGAAAATGTTCACACAATAAAGATGCAAAGAATAGTACAATGAATACTAGTTCTACCACTTAGATTCACCAGTTTTTAACATTTTGCCACGCATGCATTATCTTTATCCTTTTTCTCATTCTTTTTTTCTGTTAAACCTTTTTCAAATAAGTTGCAGACATTGTGATACTTCATTCCTAAGCATCATGCATCTGCTAAGAAAAAGGACATTCTGCTATATAGCCACAGTAAGATTATCTTGCCTAAAAAAGTTAACATTCATTCCTTACTATCATCAAATACCCAGGCCACATTCAAAATTTCCCAGATGCCTCATGAATGTTTACCTGGTTTTTAAAAAATCATATTACATTTTGTACATTGCACTGTATTATTATTCTGTAATCTCTTTATGCTAGAAGATTTTCCCTTTGTTCTTTTTGTTTTTACATTACATTGAATTTTTTAACTTAATTTTTAAAAATTGTGATAAAGTACACATAAAATTTAAACATCTTAACCATTTTTAAGTGTATGATTTAGTGGCATTAAGTACATTCGCAATGTTATGCTGCAATCACTACTATCCATCAATAGAGCTCTTCATCTTGTGAGACTGAAATTCTACCTATTAAACAAGAACTCCTCATTTATTCCCCCCCAGCCCCTGGCATTCTACTTTCTGTCTCCATGAATTTAACTGTTCTAGGTATCTCAAAAAAATGGAGTCATACAATATTTGTCCTTTCATGACTGGCTTATTTCACTTTCTATAATGTCCTCAAGATTCATCCATGTTTTAGCATGTGTCAGAATTTCTGTCCTTTTTAAGATTGAATGATATGCCATTGTATGTATATCCCACAATTTATGTATTCCTCTGTTGATAGACAACTTACATTGCTTCTACCTTTTGACTATTGTGAATAATGCAGCCATGAACATGAGTGTACAAGTATCTCTTTGAGTCCTTGCTTTCAATTCTTTTGGGTATATACCCAGAAGTGGAATTGCTGGATCATACAGTAATCCTATTTTTAATTTTTTGAGGAACCTCCATACTGTTTTCTATAGTGCTACACTTTTTTCATTCCCATCAACAGTGCACAAAGTTTCCAGTTTCTCCTCATTGCTAAAACTTGTTCTTTTCTTTCTTTTCCTTTCTTTCTTTTTTTTTGACAGTCATCCTAATTTGTATGGGAGTAGGATCTCTTTTGAGTTTTTGATTTGCATTTCCCTAATGATTAGTGATGTTGAGCCTGTTTTTATATGCTTATTGGCCATTCGTTTATCTTTGGAGAATGTCTATTCCTGTCCTTTGCCCATTTTTAATTGTTTTTTTGTTGTTGTTGTTATTTTTGTTGAATTTTAGGTTTTTTTAATGTATTGTGGATATTAGCTGTTTATCAGATATATGATTTGCAGATATTTTCTCCCATTCTCTGGGTTTCCTTTTCACTCTGTTAAATGTGTCCTTTGATGAGCATAAGTTTTTAATTCTGACGAAGTTTAATTTATATATTTTTCTTTTGTTACCAAATCCAATATGATAGATTGCATTGATTGATTTATCTATATGAACCGGCCTTGCATCACTGGGATACACTTCTCTTGGTCATTGTGTATACAGTAAGTCCTCACTTAATGTTTATGATAGGTTCTCGGAAATTGAGGGTTTAAGGGAAACGCGTATAATGAAACTAATTTTTCCATAGGCTAATTGATAGAAACAAGAGTTAGGTTTCTATGGCTTACTTCTGGTCACAAAAATATCACCAAACTTCTGAATAAAGACCAAAAACACTTCTAATGGTAAACATTGAAATAAATGATTACATACATACATACATTTAAGAAAGATTAATAAAAACAAATAAGATAATTATTTTCTAACCTACTTACTCCAGTTCAGGGTTGCAGGTGGCCAGAGCCTCTCCCAGCAGCTCAGGGCACAAGGTGGGGACCAATCCTGGACATGGTGCCCTTCAGTTGTAGGACACATTCACACACACACCACACCCACACTTACTCAGATTGGGACAATGTAGACATGCCAGTTCACCTCATATGCACATCTTTAGGATGTGGGAGGAAACTGGAGTACCTGGAGAAAACCCACGCAGCCATGGAGAGAATTTGTAAACTCCACACAGACGTGTCCCGGCCAATAATTAATTTATTTATTTTTCATCAATGTGATAACTCAACGATGTTATTTGAGGACCTGTTCTAATTTTTTTTGTATGTTGTTGAGTTCTATTTGGTAATATTTTTTAAGGGTTTTTACCTATATATTCATGATGGATATTTATCTGTATGGTTTTTTTTCTTTCTACTGTCTTTGTCTGGTTTTGGTATTAAGTGGAAGATGTGAACATCTTGAAGGAAGGCAGTGATAATGACCACTAAGTCATGGAGTAGATGACTTGAGGTGTGGGAACATCAGAAAGAACCCCAGGAGGAAAAAGGAATCCAGGGAAGGGAAATAGTGTGATTTGGCTGGAAATACTACTGCTTGGCCAAGTGTAGGGCAGTGTACCAGAGCAGATTCAGTGAAGGGTGGGGGTGAAGTCTGATTGTCAAGGATGGGACAGTTAGTGTAGTCAGTTTGTGGAGGATCTTAGTTAATAATAATGTGGTAGGGCTGGGAATATTTTGACTATAGGGGAAAAAATTAAATATAGGAGTATTAGAATGAATAGTGGAGGCAGATCCAGTGGAAGGATCTTTCTTGAGGAGGGAATTGAGCACCTCTCTTGGGACTACTGGGAAGGAGGAAAGGCTAGTATAGAGAGCATAGGGTCCTTAAAAGTAATATTAATATCTGGGAGTGCATCTCCTTATGCTTTGTTTGAGAGGAAGAGGATATCCCTCAGACCAAAGGAATAATACATCTGTATAGAAATGAGAGCAAGTATGTACTCCTGTACACTTGGGGTAGTTGTGATGGACAATCGGAGCTTTATTTTAGTCGTTAGACCAGGTTTTCTTTTTTTTTTTTTTCTATTTTGTTTTTGTTTTTGATAGACAGGTGAGGACCACAGTTAGGGCAAGTTAGTGTGATGGAAAATGTTCTTTGATAATCCTCAAAAATGAGAAGTCATTGGAAGTCTTTCGGCTAAGCTGCTGAGTCCCAGTACTATCCAGCATTGATCATGAGAGGGCCTTTGGCTTCTTCCTCTCTTGAGCCAGAGAGCCACTGACCCATCCTGGTTTGTAATCAGCAGTTCAGACTTAGTCTTCAGACCAATTCTGCATAATCACTTCCAGAAAATAGAAGAGAAGGGAACAATTCTTAATTCATTTTGTGGTTCTGAATCCAAAACTAGACAAGAACCATCCCTAGCAGTCATTCCTCTTCCTCGTGCCTTCATGTGCTGGCACTCAGAGACCTGATTTCTCTTTTCGTTGCAGCTGCAGCCGCCTCCGCCAGGTTCAGAGCATTCTAACCCAGAGCAGCAAATCTCGACCCGATGGGATCCTCTGCATCTTAGGTCAGTGCTTTTAACAAGATGGGACTCAGGGCTGGGGCAACTTGGCTTGTGTTCACAGAAAGATATTGATAATAGTAATATTATAAGACAAGCTGTGAGTTATCGTCCCCTCTCTTGTTCCCCTCAAATAGGTGGCTGTTTTAATGAGGTTGAGTGAAGTATCAGTAAGACAGGGAGTCCTTATCACAGAGCAGGAGCTTTATCCACATTATCTCATTTCTCCTCACAGCAGTCTTATAAGGGAGCAGTGTTGTCCCTTTTTTACGGAGGAGGAAACAGATTCTGGGAGATAAACTTGCTCAGGGCCATAGAGTGGCAGAACTAGGCATTTATTTGTTCTTCGAAATTGTTTTATTGTAAAAATATATCAAAGAATTTAAAAATTAAGACAATACATGAATAACAATGAACATAGCTTCCTAAAACCATCTCATATACACAGTCCCACTTCCCAGAAATAATATGGTCAACTGTATCTTTTTTTTTTTAACATAAATGGGAATATTTTATGTATATCATTGTTAACCTAATTTAAAATTTTTCACTTGACCATATTACCTTGGAGATTTTTACATATCAGATTGATTACTTGAATATAAAATACTAAAGAATTGAGAAGGGGTCAACTTATGACAATATCGTGAGACCAAAATATGTATTTTTTAAATGAAAACAAGCATATGTTGCAGAAATTGATGTTTTTGAGGTTGAGTGTAAAGATAGAGGTAAGAAATTAATAAACCTTGATGAGAAAGTGAAGCGAGAAATCAGCGAAGGATATATTTTTTAATAGCTTCTGAGGTTTAGTGAATACTTTCCTGGGTAATTAGAATTGTCATAGCATCTCATTGTTTGTTGGTTGATTGGCTGAATCTAGCTTTCTAACCCCTGAAATACCCTTCTAAGCAACTCTGACTCAACTCACCTCCACTTTAGCATTTATCATTTAATCGTTATGGTTTAGGAAATGTTCTGATTTTCTGTTAACCTTTTTTTTAAAACAGCTTTATGGTGCTGTAATTGACATACAGTTAACTGTGCATATTTAAAATGTACAGTAAGTTTTGACATGTTTGTGAAACTAACCACCATGATCAAGGTAGAGCACATATCCATTATCTCCATGTTTCCTTGTGCTCCTTTGTAAGGTCTCTGTTCTGCCCCTTCCCCACTCCCAAACAGCTACTGATATGCTTTCTGTCACTATATATTAGTTTGAGTCATCTAGAGTTTTATATAAATGGAATCATATAATATGCATTCTTTTTGACTTCTTTCATTTAGCATAATTATTTTAAGATTCATATTGTAGCATGTGTCAGTGGTTCATTCCTTTTTATTGGTTATTAGTATTTTATTGTATGTATATATCCATTTATTCATTCAACTATTGATGGGTATTGGGTTTCTATTATTTGCCTTTACAAATGAAGCTGCTATAAACCTTTATATGCAAAGTGGTTGTACTAGTTGTACCAGTAGTTCATGAGAGTTCCATTTCTTGTACCCCCTCACCAACATTTGGCATGGTCAGTCTTTTTTTTTTTAATTTCTTTTTTAGAACAGTTTTAGAGTTACAGAAAAATTACAAAGATAGTGCAGAGTACCCATGTACCCCTTGCCCAGTTTCCTGTTATTAGCATCTTAAGTTAGTATAGTACATTTGTCACAATTAATTAATCAATACATTATTAACTAAAGTCCGTATTTTCTTCACATTCCCTTAGTTTTTGCTTAAAGTCCTCTTTCTATTCCAGGATCCCATCCAAGATACTATATTACATTTGTCATGTCTTAAATTCCTATTGACTGTCCTTGTTTTTGATGATTTTGACAGTTTTGAGAAGTGCTACTGAAGTTTTTTGTAGCATGTCCCTCTATTGAGATTTTTC
Organism: Pteropus medius; assembly: GCF_902729225.1. Lineage (NCBI taxonomy): Eukaryota > Metazoa > Chordata > Mammalia > Chiroptera > Pteropodidae > Pteropus > Pteropus medius. Next base: position 3,583,226 of record NW_024342471.1, read on the forward strand.
TTATATTTTTCTCATGATTAGACTGGGGTTGTGGGTTTTTGGATGGAAGCCCAGTGAAGTAACATGCCATTTTCATCACATAATACCAAGGATACATACTATCAACATGACTTTTTACTGTTTATATTGACCTTGGTCACCTGGCTAAGATAGTGTTTTCAAGTTATGCTCTGTAAAGTAGTCTCCCACCTGTCCTTCCATACTGTCCTCTGCAGCCCACACTGACAGAATGGGGAGTTACACTCTGTCACCTTGAGGAGGAGAGTATCTACATAAATTATTTGAAATTCTACATGGGAGCTTTGTCTCTTCTCTCCTATTTCTTTGTTTATTCAAACATTTGTATCAGTATGGATTCATGGATATTTATTTTATACTTTGAGTTAAAATCCAGCTCTACTTCATTCATACTTTATGTTATAATTCACTACAACTTCAAATTGTTCCTGCTTTGGCCATTTAGAGCTCTTCAGTTGGCTCCTATGTTCCTCCCTTTGATATACCCCAGCAAAGTTTTGTTGCTTGTTTGTTTAGAACTTCTGGCACAAAAAGATGCCCTAGGCTTATTGTGCATATTTTCAGTTCCAGTCCTAAAATCAACCATTTCTCTAAGGAGCCTTGTTTTCTTTATTGGAGAATGGTTCTAGAAACCAAGATATGGGCACTGAGTATGCTTATTGCTACTGCGATGTCATTGCTTGTAGGCCCTCTCAGCTGACAGAGTAAGGGAATATATGTGTGTACATTAAATGGTGTGTATACACAAATCTGTAAATGTTAAGTAACAATCTGTATGTTAAGCTAAACATGAATTCATACAAATGTCTCCAGCTCTAACCCATTACCACATGGATCATTCTAGCCTCCTCCTCTTGCTTATCTATAAACTCCCACTCCACGGGTGAGAAACTTGGCACCTACCACATACCATCCATTTACTTAATTCTAGTATACATGTGTAATAGTATCAGATTTGTTAATCCATAATACCCCATGGGAAATAATTTTATCAACCAGAGCACAATATCTACATATAGTTTCTTTGCCTTTAATTTTATATGGTCAGTTTTTTAATGTTACCAATTTATGCAACAGTTTATACAGTTGGAACCCTTAGAAAGGGACATGCTAAGACTAGGCCTGCCTAGTCCACTGGTTATTTTAACTCCATAGCCCTTTCAATTTTTGGCCTTATGTAGATCAGGCCATTCCTGCTTTTGATTCTCTTCACCCCTTTTTTTACTGACGCGTTAGTTGGGAAAGAACAGGGCTGTGCTACTTTGATCTCAGCTGAGAAAGAGTCCTTCCATAGTAGAAGTCCTTTGACACAGGCAGTCCCTAGGCCCTTCTGATCTGAATGACCATTACTTTTTACTGGTCTGACCATTGACAGTCCTGTTTCCCAGGCTCCAGCCATATTTTCATTCTTGGAGCTCCTTCTGACCTAACTCCTTCCTCTTAGCCTCACATAGACAGCAGCCTCCTGCTCTTGACATGTCCCTCTTACCCAGAGCCATAGCTCTGGGCCTTCACAGATACCCAGGAATCAGATAGTATTTATGTTTATGGCATCGAAAGGTAGTAATGAAGGTAGTATTGTTTCATTTCCTTTTTACTTGTCTCTGATCTAGCTCCACTAGACTGTAAGCTGTGTGAGGGCCATTTGTAGGCATGTTTACCACACACTCCAGCATCCAGCACAATGATAGCCTTTGGACCTGATAAATATTTGTGAAATGATGCTTGTCTTCATGATGCAGAACAGGGCAAATTTCCTGGAGTTGGGAAGGAGACCAAGCCCTGCACTGAGAGAAGAAGAGGGTCCTTTGGTGGAGAGTGTAGAAAGAATTCACACGTGCCAAAGTTAGACTCAAAAGGAAAGTTTATTAGAAAAGTGGTAACACGCCACAAAGTGTGGTCTCCTTTCAGAGGCAGAGAGTGTGAGGGACCAAGAGAGACGTGGAAAAGCAGTGAGTAGGGGGCTGAGTGTTCATGGAATTCAGTTTACCTGTCATTCTTTAGTTCTCATTTCCTTTGATATGGACATACAGTTAGGAAGGGGAAGGAGAAGAGTATGCAGCACTAATAGCCCCGGGCAGACATTTCCCAGCCTTTGATCCATAGGTACCCCATGGTTTTATCCATCGGGAATGAATGATTTTATTTGTGTAGGGCAGCCAGCTAAGGACTCTTGTCCTGCTTTTCCCTTCCACTGGAGTGGGGAAATGGGTTGTTAGTAATCCTGGCAGAAATCTTCCTTTGTTTTGTAGGTATCCTCCCGGCCTGGTTACAGGGTTGATCCGCATATTGCAATCTCTGATTGTGGCTGTGGCTTGATTAACATTTTTAATTCTCTTGCCTCCTCCCTACATTATGTGGTTCTGGTCACTTGTCCTCGTCTTTACTTCTTTGACTTCGTTTCAAATCACCTTAATTCTCCTTCATTTGATCCCACATGTTTTGATAAAGGTCTCTTTGGGAAGTGAATATTTTTCTAACATCTATTCCTATTCCTACTGAAAATATTTCAAATCTTTAACTAGCCATGGCAGGACTTGGATTATATTTTCTGTATCTTTCTATCCTCAAGGATTACTCTTTGGCAGTTAATAGTTTCAGTAATCTGTGTTGTTCAACTATCTCAACTATATAGATCTTGAATCAGCTTAAGGGTACTTGATGCTGAGGCCTGCTGCTTTCACAGAGAGTTAATTGAGTTTGATTTCTGGTACAAAACTGCTCTGTTGCCTTTTACTTAACCATCAGGATTTTGGTAGCAGGAGTAAACTATTGTGGCTCATTTGTTCCCCATAGTTCAGTATAGCTAATCAGAGCCGCCTTTGCCTTTCAGGAATCGATAGCCGGTACAATGAAGGCTGCAGAGAGCTGGCAAATTATCTTCTGTTTGGTTTGTACAATCAGAATACCAGTGATTTTGAGAAAACGGGGTTTTCTGAAGAAGTTCTCGATGGTAAGTATACATTAGTAAAGTCTATGCGTCAGAGGACTAGGTGATTTGCTTCTTTGGATCCTTATTTCACAGTTGTTTTATGGGACAATGATCAAATGTAAAATATCCTCAAGTCTCAGTAAATTTTTACTTTTTTATTAATGAAAAACAACACTTTTCTTTACTGATATATTGAGTGATATGCTCCTACAGGTCAACTGCTGGATATTAAGAGACCAGTGACCTGTGGTTTTCAGAATGTTTACTAGCTAAATCACCTTTAGAGAAAAAAGTAAACATCAGTGTTTAGCTTTATATCTTCTTGATATATCTTCTAGTTTTCCTCTGAATTGCCCACTGCCTCTATGCTGGGAGGTTCAGATTATGTGCATTGTTCTGTGAAAGCACTTTCTTAACTGTGAGTCAAGGATCAGCCTGCAGGCTACTCCTACAAAGAAGACTTCGTGGATCTTCAGCTTAGGAACAAAGGCTCTTTGTTCTGTTCTGTCTTTGAGAATTGTTTCCTGTGTGACTTTAATTCAAGGCCATGCACATGACTACAATGCAGGCTTTCTGCTTATATTCCCCTTTCCTCAGCTCTGAGACACTCACCCTGTGTTGATGCTGCTGTGGGCTGATGCCAAGAGCTATCTCTCATATCACATACTTAGCATCATGACTTGTCTGCCAGATGGATCAGGAGACACAGGAATAGACAAATCAAATTGGACAAGAGACAGACAGCTCTTGTGAAGCAGCTGGGAGACACGTGAAAGCAAACATCTGATGAAATAATCTTGCTGTGGATCTAATGCAGTGGTTTTTAACTAGTTGGTTTTATCCTCCAGGCGACGTTTGCCAATATCTGAAGACATTTTTGATTGTCACAACTAGGCAGAGTCAGTAGAGGCCAGAGATGCCATTAAACATCTTATGGAGCGCGGAACAGCACCCCACAACAAAGAATGATCTGTTTTAAACAGTAGTGCCAAGTTTGAGAAACCCTGTTCTACTGTATGTGAAACTTCTGCTGTAGTAAAATCCTTAATAATATCTATCCTTATCGATTGGTTAAAGATTTCTTTCTGATTCAGAAGTATAGAAAGAGGCTGAAATTATTCCTTCGATTATATTTTTTTCAGTTCAAATTTAGTTTCAGATTTTGAGTTAAAAAATGTTTCCTGACACTGCACAGCATCTACTGGTTTGGAAAGAATTCATCCTGGCAGCTCATTTAGAGAGTTATAAAAAGACAGATGCTTGTACCAGCCATACATTTTACTGCAACCAAGGTTGCTGAGGACATTACAGTAGTGAAATTAAAGAAATAGTTTTAAATCTTCAAAGGTGTGCTTTTTTGACTTATCTTTGTTTTTATCCTCTCACCGGGCACAATGTATGCTTATGAAATGAGCATTTTCTTCCAAATTAATAAATTCGTCTTTAAAATTGAAGTAGTCGGAAAACTAAGATCACCAGATTTATGCTTCTGCATTTCAGTCTCTAACTATATACAAAGAAAAGAGGCCAAGACAAAGGATTTATTTTAAAAAGAAAATTTTAAATAGTTTACATGTTCATCCAGTTCTCTTATGCTTGCTTCTTTTACCTGGCTGTGTACTCTGTTAAACTTTGTTCATAGTGATGACATCAATCCTATGAGATCCCGAGAATACTTAATTAGGTTTAGCAGCTATTGTAATATTTCTTTTATTGGACTCTTTGTGGTATGTTAGACACTAGTGTAGAGTATAATCTACAGAGGAAGCCCTCAGGCTTTCCAAATGTCATCAAACTCTTCACTCCTGAGATACAGTCTATATATGATTCAGGGCAGGGCTCTTTTAGAGGGCCTGTGTGAGGAAGACCATCAGGTGAGAGGGAGCCCCTTTCTCACCCCCTGCCAACTTTTGACTCCAGAGCTTACCAGAGAACCAACAGTGAAGAGGCTGCTCCATGCTATGTTTCCTAGGACACCTAGGGTCTGACTGTGGAACTCAAAGTGGCTCAAAGGCCACTACCATCATGGAGCTGTATCAAGAGGCCACTCAGCTGTGTGTTCAGCTGCAGTCAGTATTCATTGGGCTTATGTTTTTGCAGATTGTGGTCTGTCACACTGTGTTACAGTGTTGGCATTGCCCTAAACCTGCCTCAGATGCTCCCTGCCCCCATGCTTCTCTCTCACCTCTAGCCAACTTAAGCAGCTTCTCTAGCATCATCTTGTTACAGAGAGGCCTAATGGCTCTGATTTCTGAGGAGCAATGGAATGGAGCCTCTGCTTTTCTTCTGGAAGTATGACTGCTTTCTTTCTCAGTATTCAAACCGCTTTCATAGTCTTGCTCCATTCCATGGCTCTTCTGTTAGTTTATCTGGGTGTATTTGCATTATTGGGATTACTTTATTTATTTGACCCATCAACACTGATGTTTATTCCTTAAATCTGTGAGCTGTGGATCTATTTATAGAAGCCTTGTCCACCTATCTCTATTTCCTTCCTCCCAGCCTTTCCTGTGTACAGAGTTCACCACCATACACAGTAATCCTTCCCGAAGCTGACAAAAGGCGATGTCCTCAGGCCCATGAATGCCTTGAACTAGATGAGCCAACAGCCAAAAGCTTTAGATACTGATGTCTGCAGGAAAACCAATCACTGGCCATATTTGGTGCTATTTTCCTGCCTCACTGGCTTTAGGCTGTGGAGTTTCTATTTGGAATTTATCTCTGCAGTGAAGTACATAGCTGAGTTTGGTACTGCAGATTCAACTGTGTTGCACTTTGCTAAACACCCAGAAGGCTGTTCCTTTGACTTATTCTGTGCCTGCATTGCCATCACCAGAGGGCCACGGTGGTGGGAGCATCTCATGGGGTGAGGAAATTCTTGCTGTCTACATTTGAGTGTTCCATAGTCACTTTGAAGCACGTTACTTAATTAAAGAATTTTTAGTTTAGAGTTTTGTTACATTGTCTCTGAAGTAGTTTTAATGGTTTTACTATGTGGGCAGAAAACGTGTAAAGAAAATGCCTTTGAAAATCTTGTTTTAATTTTGTTTTTCTTGCAGATGTAATTATATTGATTAAATCAGACAGTGTCCATCTGTACTGTAACCCTGTAAATTATCGCTATCTCTTACCCTATGTGGCACATTGGAGAAATCTGCATTTCCACTGCATGACCGAAAACGAGGTGAGGAAGAAAAGTAAAATAGGCATTTAGAGACTCCCTAAGAATACTGTTTCAGGCAAGTGTAGATCTGAAACAGAAAGCCCCTAAACAAATCAAATTGCAGAATGTGGTTACACCAAAAAAAAATTATTTGTTTTAGTGGAACTTTTCTAATTTCATTATGAGGCCACCTTATAGATAAGTTGTATCTCTCAAGGGGACAAAAGGGACTCCAGATTGGGACCTAGTAGCAGGTTTGAGAACCTGCCTTCCTGCCCTGCTTCATCATCACCCTGTGCACATTGTCTCAGGGGACTAATGCCTGCATACCGCCCCAGGAGAATTTGATAAGCTTTATAACTTATTTGTGTTAGAATTTCTTGGTACCTGTTGCTGTTTCCCTTTGGGCCCATTTCAAGGGTTTGGCTGGAAATCACACTGGGATTTGAGATTTAGGATTTCATGGAAATTGTGGCCTGGTTAAGTGTCAAGAAGAACCTTTCTTTCTATGTGAGCATTTGGGGATTTTTGAGGATAGGTTTTATCTCTTGCGTTTAGGCCTGATCCATTCAGGGTTGATTTGTGTATGGTGTAAGGTAAGGGAATGATAGTGTTTCTGACAAGCAAACATAAAATGTTGGTTTTGGAAATGCCTCTCGGGTGCAGTCTTTTATAAATGTCATTTGAGACTACTAATAAAATGCCGAAAATATATGGAACTTTGCATGACGTTTCATCGGAGCCTGCTTTCTTTCCACTTTCCCTCTTTAGTATGAAGATGAGGAAGCTGCAGAAGAATTTAAAATTGCCAGCTTTGTGGACATGGTTAGAGACTGTAGTAGAATTGGCATTCCTTACAGCTCCCAAGGTGAGTGTGTAGCAGTGAGCCAATCTGCATTTTAACCTTACTTGGATGGTGTGTGAATCACATGGCCCTACTTTCCTTTGAGCGGAAGCATTCACTGAAGGCATTCAGCCGAGAAACACATTGATCTATCTTCACTAAAGGCAGAGGCTCAAGCAGAAAGAAATTTGGGAACTTCTCTATGTAAGCTTGAGTTCATAACAAGTTTCAGAAGAACTGATAAGCAATTTACCACAGTTGCCATCAACTCTGTACCCGTTATTGGACATAGAGTGTAGATATAGGGTCTCTTGGTAATAAGAAATAACAATTGGGTAACTGTTAAAAATATGCTGACAGGTTCAAAAATGTGTATACACCTGAAACTAATATGAAACGATAATGAATGTCAACTGTAATTGAAAAATTAGCCCATTTCTCATTTAGAAAAAAAATTGCAGCTTGCTACCAGTGTTAATTTTACGTAAAAACACACTCTTTGAGGCTGAAGCAAATCTGACTAGTTTTCAATGTGAAAATAAAATATAAAAACTGTTCTTGGAGTTATTTCTAAACAGAACTTGTCTCTAATCTCAATGTAACAGAAAGGTATACATAAATTGGATTCATCAAATAAATTTTCAGCTAGCAACTGCTCGAGAACGATGTTAACATCACGCATAGGAATGCTTTGTTTTCTAGGATTTGACGCTTTCAGCAATCGAGAATTACTATATTTTGTAAATGGAAATACCACAACTAAAAACAGAATGCTATAAACAGAATGATGTCATTCGCTTCCAAAGACTCCATATACTAGAGCAATGCAAAAATAATGATAAAAGCGAGATACCTCTTGGCAACCTTTGGAGATAAGGTTAAGACTGTAATCCACAAGTTATCTTTGGGTAAATGCTGCAGCCGCAAGCACGGCCGGCAAATATTCTCAGGGCAAATGGAAAACGGGTTTAAAAATAAACAAAAATGTTGTTTAAATGTTTTCTGTAAAAAAGTACAAGAAAAAAAAATCAACAAATGCTTATATCTTAAAAAAAAAATTGTGCATTGAAGCTATTGTTATAAGAAAGGAGAATTTTTTATTTGGTAATTTTCCCTTGAGGAAGTAGGTTAGCCATGTTTCTTACAGAAGAGAAGCCAGGTTTGGGTCTGTTAATAATTATATCCACTAAGTGATGCAATTCAGATGCAATAAACCACAATTTATTTATTTATTTATTTATTTATTTATTTATTTATTAGTTTGCTTGCTTGCTTACAAAATCAGAATGTGAAAATATAGAGAAATCGGAATTTATGTAACTTGTTTATGGTTTGAATTTTTCTTGTATTTCTAGTGTTAATATCTAACCATTTATCTGTTTTAATTTTATTTTGCTAGATGAGACTATGGTAAACTTATGAGAAATAATGCCTGTCTAACCACATTAGATCAGGTTTAGACTGTTATGTCAAAGTGGTATTTGATACATGTTGTTGTATTTGATTCCTCTAGGTCACTTGCAGATATTTGATATGTTTGTAGTGGAGAAATGGCCAATTGTACAGGCCTTTGCTCTTGAGGGCATTGGAGGGGATGGATTTTTTACCATGAAATATGAGGTATGTATGCCTGGTTTTTATAAAGGGTCCACAGTGTAGGTGTGCATCATTATAACACTCTGAAAAGCTGGCAATGACCTCCCAAAGCCATTAAGCAAGTTAAAAGACTTGAAATGATAAATGGTTGCTGTTTGTGGCTAGTCCCCAAACTGAGCTCCTGTGTTCTTTCTTCTTGGAGTTCTTCTGTTCTCCTTTCTCGTGCAAGAGCAATGAATTTTGTATAAGTACTGTGTACCAGAGGAATAAAAGGGTTAGCTTTTATGGTAAGAACAGTATATTTTATTATAGTATTATTTGTACCTAGGAGATGACCAGTAGATATTTGTTAAGTAGATTAATGAATGCATTTTGGAGAGGGGATCATCCAGAGTACATATTAGGGAGGATGGCCTGGTAGGTTAGCAGCACCACCACAGGCATCTTGGTGCCTCCCCAGGATCTCCACTGCGATCATCTGCCCCCAGCACAGGAAACCAGAGAGAGGGAGCATTGACATGCTAGAAATGGAAACATATTATTAGGGATAGAGTAAGTGGGACCTTTGAAAACAAAGCCCAGGGCTAACTCCTACCCTCCTTCGGAGAAGTAGCAGCATCCTAGGAAATGAATGGAGGTTTGCCTGGCAGACTCTATAATGTGGAGAAACATGAGCTGTGGGGCTGAAGAGAAGCACACCACTCAGCTCCACTTTTCCTGCTCCAAAACCGCAGTATTCTCACATTGACTATAAGTAGCAGACCATCAACCAGGCTGTGGAATCAGCCTCTGATAAGAAGTAATGCTCTCTAATTTAGAAGAGTGGAGACTGGAAGGGAGGCAGGCCATAGGAGATGGGGAAAGAGAAAGCTAACATTTTTAGCAGTAATGGTAATATTTATTTTTAATTAATTGTATAAACTAGGCTTTCATGGTGTGCCTCCTATACTCCAGACACTGTTCTAGGTACTTTATATGAATCGATTTTAATTCTTACAGTAACTCTCTGAAGTGTAAGTACTGTTACCATCCCTAATTAACAGGTTAAATGAAATTTCCAAAGTCACAGAGCTAATAGCCAGTTAGTGGCAGGGCTGGAGCCCAGTCCAGAGAGTCTGGCTTCAGATTCTAACTGGGCTGCCGCTAGATTAGCATTGGAAAGCAGTGCACTAGGAGGCTGCATAATTGATGCAGCCCAAAAGAGGCAGGTCCCTGGCTCCTTCCTTAAGGTGTATCACACCATGAAGTCACAACCCAAAGTAATAAAATCTCCTTTGCAGAAACCTTTACAAGGCAGTATAGATCTTTATTGTAGGGTGGTGTTTTTAGGGGGTGGGATGTGCAGTGAGGAAGAAACAGCCCATATCATATAGTAAGAGCAGGTGAAGTAGAACAGGGGAGATGGGACAGGAAGGGTACAGTAGGTGGGACAGGAGGGGCAGGAGAGGTGGAATAGGATCTCAAGATCTCCTTCTACAGATCCTGCTCTCTTCAATAGTTGCTAATTTTTATTCTCTCAAATACTTCCCTTTGTCTCCATCTCATTCCTCACCACCATCCCTCACTCTCAGTTTTCTTCCTTACCCTGTCCTTCTGGATCCTTTAAGGTATGGAGCAGTTTGGCCTACTAATTGGCTCTGCCATTATATTCTCTATTCCACGCTGATTCACATATCAAGGGTCTTACAGAAAAGTTCTTGCCTCTTTTGAAAGTTCAGAGAAGGAGAACTATAGATACTTATAACTTAATTTTTTTAAACTTCTGTTTTATTGCATGGCCATACCCAGAAGAAAGTTCTAAATTTAGAGGCTGTTTTGTCCCTGATACAGTAGGTGCCAGCATGAGAAAGGAAGCCAGATCTGCATAGCATTTACTTGGTATTTAGGCTGAGCCAAACTGAGTTACGATAGAGAACTCTTTCCTTCTGGGAAGCAGTACAGGGAAGTTCCTCTGTTAGGACTTTCCTGCCTCCAGCTTCTTTCTTCTTCTTCTCTACCTGCTGGAACCGTGACCTAGAAATGTAAATTTACATCAACTAGCTCCCCACCAGGAGGTTTCTAATAGCAAACTTCTGAATAATGAAAGTAACCATAAAGCAAGCATTCATTCACCTTTTTTTTATGGGCAAACATAAGATCTTCGTATTGAAAGCTAGAATAAGACTTATGAAAAGATTAAAAAAAAAATACGAGACCATAGCATATTTGATGCCGAAATAGATCAACTTGCTTTTAAAAAAGATTTTCCAGGAAATAAAATAACAATTGAGAAAAATACCTCTTTTGTATTTTTCAGAACAGAGTTTGTAAAAATAGAAATGAGATATGGCAGGTAGAGCAAGCAGATTAAAAAGGGAGATGGGTGACATATAAGGAAAGATTGTAATAAGCCTCATTTAAAAAGAAATCAAATTTAGTACCTCTATAAAATCTAATCAGTTGACACTTGAAAAGCTGTCCCAGAATATAGAGGAAGGGGCCAAATAGATTAGATCAATGAGGAAAGAGAAGTTAAAATAGGGGCTAAAGAATGGAAATTGGTGATATTGAAAGTGAAAGAATTTATTGAAAGTTATTATGTAATAGTTAGTGCCTCCCTCCCGTCACCATCCCCTAAGTGACAGGCAACCAGACAATTACTAATTGCCACTTCTACCCTAGGAAAAAACAAGGAACCGGGTGTGTGGGTAGGAGTTCTCCAAAGAAAAAGTATGACAAAACAAAGAGAACTCATTGGCTAGTGTAGCCTTTGTTGCCTGAGAGTGGGGCTCTCTACATTTTGACATTTAGAATATAAGTGGGTAGAGATCCTGAAATAACAGCCTCCTGCCTGTCTGTTCTCCCTAAAAATGCTTCCTGGTAGTTGACAAGCTCTGCTGAGCCCATAAAGCTTCCAATGAGCCTTTCCATTTGAAAATATAAGCAGGCCACCAAAGATCACTGGGTGCTTGATTAAATACCTATAACTTAAAAATACAAAGATTAAAAGAAAAAAAGAACTGATTGAATACGACCTAAATATAATTTAATATATAGAGGAATACTTAAAATACAGAGGTCTCCTTAGGATGCCCAGAGAAATGTAAGATTTTTGGCAACCATAGAACAAGTGTTGTGATAAATAAAGATAAGGAAAATAATAGTTATGGAAAATTATAATTTATAAAATCAGTAGAGGAGTTGGAAAGTCAAGTTAGGAAAATCTCTAAAAATGTAGAATAATAAAATTAAAGAGATAGAAATTTTGAAAAAAAGTTATGGAGAACTGAGCCAAGAAGTCTGATATCCAATAAGTAAAAGTTCCAGAAAGATAGAGCGGAAATATCAGAAGAGAGGAAACTTTTTTTAAAAAAAAGAATAAAATATATCTAGTGATAAAAAGAAGTAAAAACACTTTTTTAAATAAAATCACTTAGCAGCTGTGAATGGGAAGAAAAAAACTTAAATCTGTCTGCCTTTTTTTGAACATGGAAGATTAAAGAATATCATAAAAAGCTTCCAGGAAGAAAAATATAAGTCACCTATAAGACAACAGGAACCGGATTTCTCTCCTCCAGACAAAATATGTGAAGCAGTAGTTTCAAGACACTAGACATCAGGCAATGAGGAATACTGATTCTTTGAAAGATAGAACAAACAAGATGAGTCCTATGAATGCCCTAGCTTACTACTTAAAGAATATTTGCAGGCCATGACTGGGGGAGGGGGCGTGCGGGGGAAGGTGGAGGTACCCAGTGGATCCCAGTGCACTTTCTGAGTTGAGGGAATGCAGCTGAGAGTCTTTTGAGACCAAGGAAGCTAGAGTAATAAAAAGGAGGGAACTGCCCAGAGACAGAACTCCCAAGATCTGCCAAGATTCCCCTGCCCCGCACCCATCCCAAGTATTTAGCAGAATATTGATCAGTGCATTCATGCATGAGGTAACTACCAAAAGTGGAGGGGAAAAAAATCTGAAAGTATTCAAGAACAGTGCTTGATGCATGCTAAGAGCTGTGAGTGCCTGGTTCTCACCAGTTAGACTGGAAAAACAAATAATTCACTTTGCATTGTTTAGAGTCCTCAGGAAGGTTTTGTCTCAGTAGTGGAGAATAATCAACCTTAGACTGAGCACTGCTCTAGACCTTCTGAACAAATCATAAAAACAAGACCCGAAAGGATCAAACTGCAAGTTACTTAACTGCATCCCGGAACAAAGCACAAAAATATTTATAGGAATACAAAGATACCCAGCACCCAACAAGGCAAAGCACAATGTGTGGGATCCAAAGATTATCGGGTTTAACAAAGAAGCAAGAAAACATGACTGACAACGTAATCAGTCAATCAAAATTGACCTAGAATTGACAGAAATATTAGAAGTAGCCAACAAGAATATTAAAAACTGTTATTCCAGCTGTATTCCACATGTTCAAGAAGCTAGAGGATGGGGGAGGGGTTAAAAAAAGCTGGAGGAAAGATTGAACATGCTAGACAAAATATAAATACCCAAATTGAACTTCTAGAGATTAAAATTGCCCTGTCTAAAATGAAAAATATGCTGCATGTTATTAATAGCAGAATAGGCATTGCAGAGGAAAAGAATAGTGAATTTGAAGTGATAGCAATAGAAACGATCCAAAAAGAAGCACAGAGAGAATGAAGAATCCAAAGGAATAAAGGAGCATCAGTGACCGATAAATCAGCTATGAAGACAGAATAAAGAGATTTTAATACTCAGAAAAATTTTGCTTCCCATTAATCCTTTCTTAGAAAGTTATTGGAGGCTGTGTTTCAGTAGTCAAGGGAGTTAACTAAGAAAGAGGAGATAAGTGAGCCATGGAACCAGATCCATCATCTGAGAGCTCCAGGATGACAGCAAAGAGAACTCTCAGAGTAAAAATAGTAGTTGGTCAGCAAGCTTACATAACAGCCAGAGCAGGCAAAGTAAGAAGAAAAAGAATTGATAGATTATCTGATATGTTTAAACCAGTGTTCATAATTGGGATGATTTTGCTGACCCCACCCCCAAGACATTTAGCAGCGTTTGGAAATACTTTTGGTTTGCCTGTGTGGGAGTGGGGATGCAGCTGCTGCTTAAGCCTCCCTACAATGCATGGATAGCCCCTCACAACAAAGAAGTATCTGGCCTAAAATTATAATAGAGTTGCTGTTGAGAAACCCTAGTGTAAGCATACTAGCAAATTGGGGCATTTATAAAAAACCTTAAGGATTGATATTTTTTTTAATTACACAAGTAAAAAAAGTGAAGCTGTTGGTGGCTCTAGGAAGAAGAAAATTTAAGAAAGCAAATAGTGTATTATGTACTTGGCCTGTAATAAATAATATATATATGGCTTTAATATTATAAATAGTAATTACTGGTGTAACCGAAAACTTCGTATTATGATATTAGATGATGTTAGGATGTGTGTGTATGTAGATAAAAAGTGTGGGAATGGGGATGGGCCTAAGAGCTACATCTTTGCTGTAAGTTGATATTTAATTCTAAATTCATAAATCAAGAAATAGTTAGAAATAGATGTATATTACAATAAAATATGGAGGTAATTACCAGAAGAAAATGTTAAAAGACTTCTAAGTGGTTGCCTCTGAGGAGTGAGACTAGTGAAGGTTCATGAAAGGTTAGGGGATTAAAATATTTTTATTACAAGCCTTTAGTACTGTTTGATTTTTTAAAACCATGGGCATGTATTATTTTAATTAAAATTGTATTTTATATAAAGGCAAAAAAGTTTTTTATATATGCATGTATGTATGTGTGTGTGTATGTATGTATAGAAATATATATATTTCCATCATTGAAGATATTCAAAATGTACCAGTGTTTCTGAAAAGATAATTTCTTTGAATGGGACAGCATTTATTAATTGTATAGGTTCTAATATAATTGATGAAAAATTGATTTTTTTATTGTAATCACTGAGTTTTCACCAAAATTGTCATTTCTGAATGTCAGTAAATTAGATTGCCCTGATGATATTGATTCTCAATTATTTCAATTTTTTGCCCTTGTGTTGCAGTTGCAGGATGTGAGTTTGAGTCTATGGAATGTCTACAGCAAGATGGATCCTATGTCTCTGGAGAATTTGCTTTCAGAAGTAAGGATCCAAACTCTTTAACTTACAAATATTACAGCCAGCTCAATTATCCACTAATGGTATTTAAGTTGAAGAAATGCTACTCCTCCCCCATGACTAGCCTGGATATATTTTAGTTTGCTTTGGTCAAAGAATTGGGCAGTTTCTTTTCTGATTGTTACCTTGAACTCCTTGTCGGTGGAAGGGGACCTGGAAAAGCAATGCTACTTCTTCCACTCTGAGGAAACCTCATCTGAGGACCAAGGCCACTTGCCTTGGGCTGGACTTCAGAAAAATAATACAGAGGGTCTTTTTGCACTCTCTCTGGCATGAAAAGATAAAAAGATGAGGTATGGCTCAAGGGAATCAAGGATTAGATCAAAGGTCTGCAAACTTTTTCTGTAAAAGGCTAGATAGTACTATTTTAGGCTTTGTGCTCCCTGCTACTTAATGATGCTGTTGCAGCCTGAAAGCAGAGCTGAAGACAATGAATTAAACAAATAGGTGTGTCTGTGTTCTAAGGAAACTGTTTATAAAAATATGTGGCCTGCTCAATAGGCTGTAATTTGCCAACTTCTGGATTAGAGGGTCAGGCATTAATTTTCATTTGAACTTTGAAGGAAAAAATCAGGATGGGCAGAGTGATTTGCAATGAGAAGCAACAAACAAAACTAAGGAATAGTACTTTGGTTAAATAGCTCAATAGTGTCTCTTAGTGGTCATGGGTAGATATACATTAAAAAAGAACAGCTTGTAGCTTTTGATTGAAATTAACTATCATATTAAGACCCAACAAAAATAACTTATAAAATGAAAATTATATACCAGTCTCACAAATATTAATACCTGTATTTTAAGTAAAATATTAACAAATAGAACCCAGAACCATTTTAAAAGAATGTATTATGATGAAGTAGGGTTTATTAAGTGTTCAGTATTTGCTTTAATATCAGGAAACCTATAATATAATCACCATACTAATCTTTCTTCTTGGAGCCATTTATGATGACTCTATAGATGCCAAAAAGGCATTTAATAAAATCAAACATTCATTCTGTTTAAATGTTTCTAATAAAATGGAAGTCTAAAAGAAAGAAAAAACCTGAACTTTTTGTTTTTCAAAAAGACATTGTTGTCATTTGCCTCCTCCTCCTCTTCCTCCTCCTCCCCCATGACTAGCCTAGTTATGTGAAAATGCAAAAATTTACATTGAATATAAAAAGAATGATAAAGAAAATTTAACTTAACCACAGATAAGGAAAAGATAAGTAGTTTAGGAATTTCTGCAAGTGTCTGTGACCTGTGTCCCACTTGCTTGCAGTGCCCTGAATGTGAAGGAAGCTGCAGGTCACACTGGAAGCTAGACATAGCATTGTAGCTTTGAGAACATTGCAAGCATCTCTGGAGGCAGTGGAGAGGGACCACTCAAGAGAACATCTTTAATTGCGCCTGGAGCAACAGTGACATTATGCAACTGAAGAAGCAAGGGTGATAATCACCCTGGGCTAGAGAATGTCCTGCTTTTCTGACTACTCATGAGCTTGGTATTCTTCGATGATACCATGAAGGAAGTGGAAGGAAGCCCTTTTAATGCCTGATACTGGATTTCTCATATATCTGGAAGAGTAAAGACTCAAAGCCGAATTTATTTTTATTTAGAAATAATAAAGTAAGATGAATTTCTCGTACCAAAATGTGGTTGAACACATTTATACTCACCACACTATGGAGAGTTCTTACAGATCAATAAGAAAAATACAGTAATGAGAACTGGGAGACAGCAGGAATTGGCTGTTCACAAATAAGAAATAAAAACAGCCATGGTTTTTCACTCCCAGTTAGAAAGTTGAAAGAAATTATTGCTGTCACCCTAACAACCAAAATAATCTGAATAAGGAACAAAATAATAGTTTTAAAATAAAACTGTTAGTGAGCTAAAGACGCAAAGCTAAAAGAACTCAGTTCCCAAAAATGTAGGGCTCCTCATAGGATGTTGTTCTCATTTTTGGTGGGGCAGCAGAAGGAAGAGGAATCCATTATAGACAGGGATAAGTAGAAATCACCTGACTCATTAGAGAGCTTTTAATGGTTGTGTGTGGGTGAGTCAGTGCCTACCCATCAACTCTATCCCATAACTCTTCACAAATGTTCAGAGTAGTGTACCAAAGGCCAGGGGCCAGGCAGGAGAGCTGAGACCCATCCACCCTAAGGTACTTGACACTCAACTATCACCTGGATTGGAGCAGGAGAGCTAAGAGCAACCCTTTGGAGGCATTCCATGTGTTTACAAAGTATAAGCAGCTGCCCACTTAAATGTGGAGTAAAGCAGCAAGACAGGGATCTTCCTATGTAGAACCAGGGGACTGGAGAGCAAAGAGAACTCCTTAGCAACTCAGCTGGTAACCAGCTTATAAAGCAGGGAGAGATAGTCCAGGATTCAAAGAGCTTGTGGCTCAGCTGGAAAACAGAGATTTCCAGAATCTTGCTAGTGCTCTGAGCAGTCTCAACTAAAGATCACACTGGCTCACCCTCAAAATATTTGAAGTGAATGGTGAACTAAATCAAACTACTAATGCAGTAAGACCTAGATCCAGATCAATTACATATCAAATTAATTTAGATCCCTACTCTATTGCCCTAACAAAAGATAAGGTGTATCCTTGCCTAGAGGTAAATATTTTTTACTTCAATTTTAACTGTTCTTTTATACAAATGTATGGCTTGGTTAAAAAAAAATTATAAAACATGGAGAAGCAAGGAAATTTGACCATGGTCAAGAAAGGAAACAGTTAATAGAAGTAGACCCAGATGTTGGAATTAAGCAATGGGGAATTTAAAATAACTAATAAAACTGCTAAAGGATATAGAAGAAAAGAGGATAGCATGCATGAAGAGATGAAGAATTTCATCAGAGACCTGAAAACTATAAAAAGAACCAAATGGGAAATCTAGAAATGGAAAATACTATATCAGAAATGAAGAATTTATCAGGTTGGCTTAAAATAAGCTGGACAGCAATGAAGAAAAGTTCAGTGAACTTGAAGATAGGTCAATAGAAAATTTCTAAACTGAAGGACAAAGAGAAAAAGAGCAAGAGGTTGGAACAGAGTGTCCAATATCTGTCAAACATTGTCAAATGATCTAACATAGTGTTATAATTGGAGTCCCAGAAGGAGAGTAGAGAGAAAATGGGAAGGAAATTTGAGTTGATGATGTCCAAGAACTTTCCAAATTGGAGAAACACACCAATCCATAGATTCAAGAGGCTCGGCAAACCCCAAGTACGATAAAATAAGGATTTATAAAAGTAACTATAAATTTGTGCAAGGATCTTTTGTGGTGAGTCTAGAAATGTTAATTAAATCCAAATCCAACAACCAAAAGAAACTAAAATTCAATTCCAGTGATTACTTGTGTCTCTAGAAAATTTTTATAAAGGGATCCAAACCATACCCATATTAGTTCTTAAAATCTTTTTTTCTTTTCCTTTCTCTTGCTCTGCGCCTTGATGATACCCTCCACACGTCTCTAAAACTCCGTTTTCTCTCCACCATCCAAATACTTTTTCTGTTCTTTGCCAAGACCCATAGTGTTACAGCCAGAATTGACATCTAGGCTTTAATTCCCATTGGCCTATCACTGCTGGCAGCTCTTTGATGGCCAGAGGGACCTACAGCTCCATGCTTCATGGTAGATACCACAGAGGAAAAATGCAGACTCTTGAGATTTGATTTAGAGATGGTCAAAGTATGTTTGTGAGAAAAGTAAAAAAGCAGAGTATATTTCCATCTTTGTAAAACAATTTGTGTTTTAGTGTCTTTGAAATTTCAAGTGGTAGTCTTACTGGTCATTTTTGTTATTTTACTTTCTCATTTTTATTATATTATGTAATTCTTAAAACTTTTAAATATTGAAATTGAGCTTCTTCCCTCACACTCCCCGCCTTTGAGCCATCTGAGAACAGCCACTGTCATTACCAGCCTAGAGCCCAGAGTTCCGTCTAAAGTTTAGCATTCTTCCCTACTGGCCAAAGGCCAAAGCACGTTTGTACGGTTCTTGAGGTTTTCAGATCTTTGCTGTTTATCTGACCTTGATATCTATTTGGGTTGGTCTTATGGATTTGACCTGAAAGAGTCCGAGCAGATAGATAAACTTTCCCTTCTTTATCTCAGATCCAGCTGACCAGTCCCACGTACATACACAGTATCCATTTCTACAAATGCACTGTTTGTGCTGGGGAAAAGTTGGAGAATAGTATGTCTAGTGGAAAGCACACAGGCTCTGGGTATCTCTTACCTAGGTATAGTTCTACTTTTGTTGCTCGTTAGTATTGCTTCCTCAGTCAGGTCATTTTATTGTTCAGTGCCTCATTTTCCTCATCTAAAAGTGGGCCTAGGGAAGT
Source organism: Pteropus medius (assembly GCF_902729225.1). Lineage (NCBI taxonomy): Eukaryota > Metazoa > Chordata > Mammalia > Chiroptera > Pteropodidae > Pteropus > Pteropus medius. The sequence goes on from NW_024342471.1 coordinate 3,602,258, forward strand.
AAAGGAGGAAGTTAGAAAGATCTGTGTGTGTGTATACAAATACATACACATTTTATATATAATGCTAGTTATTTTTAGTATGAAAATTCATTATATCTTCCATTTTAGTGATAGCATGGAGGTGAAAGCAGTATCTAAGAGTTCATATAATTAGTACCGATACATCCACCTCCCTCAGGGAAGTTTTCTTGGAGCAAAGTGCCTATATTCTTTTATGTATCCTCCAAGCACAGTGTTTTTTCACCTAAAAGATAACCAGAGAATGGCAACCACTCAACTGTGTAACTTTGCTGCTTGTTATAGACACTAACCAAGGTGGGTGTCACCATGTAGGCCATTAAAATGGAAACATATCTTCTGAGCTTGTTTCTAAATTCAATTAGAAAACAAAATAAAATGTGTTCTTTACTAATAACTATATTGATTCTTTTTGTTTTTCTAAGCCCAAGGGATTGGACAGAGCCAAGCAGGCAAGGCACAGACCCACATTGGGGTGGACAGCCTCAGAAATGGCTTCCATGCCAGGGATGTGCATTGCAGGTATCTGAGAGAGCAGATAAATGTCAAAAAGTCAAGGGGGAGGCTCAGATGTTCTCAGCCAACTCAGGCTGGCTGACAGTAAAGGGAGAGAAATTGAGAAAGATTGTAGATATTGTAGTGTGCAAGGCCTGGTAATAAGCACTGCATACAAGTTATTTCATTTAATTCCTCTGATATCTCTGTACAGTAGATAGTTGTCACCCCATTACACACATATGGAATTTAAGGCTCAGAGAGAGCTTAATTTCCTTGCTCAGTTACATAGCCAGTAACAGACAGAGCAGAGGTTCCAGCACAGAGCTTTCTGAATCTAAACATACTTTCAGTGCTAAGTTGTGGTGACAGCCAGCTGGAAATGGAAAGCGGATCTGGGACCAAAAGAGTTGGACAGATATTGAAGGTCTGTGGTTAGAATGTTGGAAGAGCGGAGATATACTTCTCCCCAGAGTCTAGGAGGGCATGTGGGGGTCATCCAGTGCTAAAGTGGAAAGACTGTCCTGGACCTAGGATCAAGGTCACTGATTGGACGTGATAGCAGTGGGTCAGTATCTTAAACCAGGTCTGGTTTTCTGGACCAAGGCACAGAGGTGGTATGGCAAGGCAGTCTGACCAAGGCAATGGTAGATTCCCGGTTACAAGTATATATTTGTGTTTATAAAATACATATGTAAAAATAGATGAGAGAATATTTTCCAAACTGTGAACAATGACTTTTATTCTCTATTTCCTGAGATTTCTATAATGAATATATATTACTCATTTTTGTTTTTAAAGATTTTATTAAAAGACTCAGAAAACAACATAAAACTAATGTGTAACCTAGTAATTATTATAAAGCAAAGCAATAGAACCTTGCTAGCTACCCTAAATGCAATGTGAGTGCTTTTTGCAAAATCCATCACTGTTTTCCTCCTTCCCTAAAAATAACACTGTCATGAATTCTATGGTAAATTACTTTGTGGTTTTAGCAGCCAAATGTGCTTCCATAAACATATAGTTTAGCTTTGCCTACATGTTTGTGTATATGTGTGTTTTAGGTTTCTTTTAATCCATAGGTTCCTCCTCCATCTCTTTGTCCCCCCTCACCACTATATATTTGTTGAAGAAACCAGATTATTTGTCTTATAGTTGTCCTCATTGGGATTTTGTTGATTGTATTCCCATGATGTAATTTAACATTTCTCCCTGTCTTCCATATTTCCTGATTATTAAATATTGAGGTTTAATCAGTTTCAGACCTGAACTTGGTCATTTCTCTAGTAAGTTTTGGGTTTTTTGAGTGGAAAATGGTATTTTAGCACCACAATCTAGGTGCTAGGAATGCTCATTGTTACTGGTTTGGTCACTTTCTAGATTGCTTCAGTGGACAAAACTAGAAAATTCATTCTCTTTCTCTTTCTCTCTCTCTGTCTCCCTCCCCCTCTCCACATGTGCGTGCATGCCTGCATGTGTGTGTATATACACATATACCTGATTTTTTTATTCCACATTATATATAAAACATCTAGACAACAATACAAGCACTACTGTCCCCTACATAACTATTGACAATTTTAGATTTGTGTATGTGATTTGTATGTAATATACATATGTGTGTATACATATATACACATATATTTGTATATGTCCATATATGTAGAGAGAGAGATAGCTCATCTGTACAACAAGTAGTGAAGCCATGTGAGAATGTTGTTTACACTCAGTATTCCCAATAGAGGTCCCTTGTGCTTTGTGCCTAGGGCCAGAAGTAGAGTCAGTGCCTGCCTAATACAGAATCCATAGGTCTAAGTACTTGTGTATCCTTGCCTAGAAGAGAAGAATGGAAGAGGACATAGATCGGGCCAGCCAATTTTAGTGCAACAAACACGATGCCTGCTGTGAGCAAAGCACTAGGCTGGGTTCCCAATATACATACACCTACACAGTGTGAGATGGACAGTGAAGACAACTATCTAATTTAAGTACAAATTATCAGCAACTTCAAAAGAAGGACAGTTGTTACTTGAGAATCTTGAGCAAGTTGTAGCTAGTGTTTTTTGGCTAACCGATGATGCCTTAAAAACTAGGAGCACAAAGCATTGTGTGGTGATTGGGAACAGAAATGAGTTCAAAGAGGAGGCTGAAAAGCAGCTGGGATGGGAGAGGCGGGTAGGCTGCACATGGAGAAAAGTCTCTGGAACAGTGCAGGGTCCCTCCCACCCTCACAGCAACTAGGAGGCTGTGAAGGGGAGAGGGTTCTGGGCCAGCCCTGACCCCACCGAACTTCTAGCTGAAGTCAACTAATTTGTCCTTCAACAGAGGTTCACTGATATAACCCTTTTGGCAGTAGATATCATATTGTCCTGTAGGTGCCTCATAAATAACTACCTTTCTTCAACAAAGGTTGCTAAAGTAAGGCAGTAGGGGACCATTACTGTCCTTAAAAAAAGCTTTATTAGAATATAATTTATATACTGTAATATTTACCCATTTTAAGTGTACAATTCAATCATTTTTAGTAAATGTACAGAATTGTGCAACCAGCATCACGACCAAATTTTAGAACACTTATATCAGCCCAGAAAGTTTCGTTGTGCTCATTTGCAGTCAATCTCCATTCCCACTCCCAGCCCCATGCAAACTACTATTCTACTTTCTGTCCCTATAGATTTGTCTTTTCTGTTCATTTCATATAAATGGATCATATACCAGGTGGCCTTTTATAACTGGCCTCTATTACTTTGCATATTTTTAAGGTTCATCCACTTGATAGCATGTTACCACCTTATAAAACATTTAAATGGTCTGCTATTAGATGCATTTTCCTGATCCTGGTTTTCTGAAGTACTTCCTTTAAATGATCAAATGTATTATTTTTTTCAGGATTTGGTGGCTTTTGAACATCAGTGGAGTAGCTTCTTTGCTAATTTTGACACAGAAATTCCTTTCCTGCTGGAACTTTCTGAATCTCAGGCGGGTGAGGTATGTATGGGAAGGATCAAAAGGAAAGAAGAAATTGGTTTATTTATTGTTTTTATCTTTATTAAAAAAAAGCAAAAACTTTTTTTTTTTCCAGACTATACTACCAATCCTAATCTGTTTGGGTTATATTTCCTTAAGCTTTGTCTAACGCTGTAAAGAAGTTTTTAACCTGATGCCGACCCTTCTATAAAAAGTTTTTTTTTCTGTGCCAGCTTCTCTACAAGGAAACTCGTTTTTCAGTGTGGTGGTGCCTCTGTCAGCCAGGAATTCTACTGGCACTAGTTAATAAGCCTAAAAATAATTCTCCACATGTGAGTAGCACACTTTTGTCAGTTGAACCTCTAGGTAATGCTAGTCTGTCTTTCTAGGCTAAGACCCACTTCGTGAGTAAACTAAGGTATCTAAATCAAAACCAAGCCACAAGAGTGTCCCAAAAATTAGTCAACAGGAAGGATCAGAAGAGCAATCTTGAGCTTATACTTGAGCCTACCTTGGGCTTGCACTACCAGTCCTCAGTTCTGTTCTCCACTGTGGCCCAGAACAGGCTCTACTCCTGATCTTGAGAACTGGAATTGATTTTTGTTGTGCATTTTACTTTTACATCATGTTGTGAACCCCACAATATATTACTATTATTTTTGTTTAAAAATTTATCTTTTTAAATTATATTTTTAATTATTTAAAATATTATTTAAAATATTTAAATAATTTAAAAACCTTACCTACTTGCCTATGTAGTTACTCTTTCTGGTGCTCTTCATTCCTTTGTGTAGATCCAGATTTTCATTTGATATGATTTCCTTCTTGCTGAAGGATGTCCTTTAATATTTTTTGTGGCACAATCTGATAATTAATTCTTTTAGCTTTTCTATGTCTGAAAAAAATCTTTATCTCACCTTCATTTTTGAAAGATATTTTTGCCATGTATAGAAATTCTAGGTTGACAGTTTTTTCCTTTTAGTACCTGAAAGATGTTCACTGCCTTCCTAGCATTTTCTCTGATGAGCAATTGTTCCTATATGTTTTTTTTTGTATTTAACTGGCCTTTTTTTCCCTCTGGTAGCTTTAAAGATTTTCTCTTATTACTAGTTTTGAGTAATTTGATTATAATGTATCTCTGTAATATTACTCATGTCTTGTGCTTGGGTTTTGTTGAGCTTCTTGGATCTAAATTTACAGTTTTCATCAAGTTTGGAAAGTTTTCAGCCATTATCCAATTTCTTTTTCTGTCCTCTTTTCCTTCAGAGACTTCGGTTACCTTTATATTAGGCCACTTGAAGTTGTTTCATCTCTCACTGATGCCTCTTTCAATTTTTTGGATTCTTGTTTCTTTTCTCATTATGTGTCTAAGAGTGATAGATACTCAAAAGGTCTACTCAGTGGCCTGTTACTTCTTGCTTCTTACTACCCCATTCTCATTCATCCCTTTTTCCTCCCCTTTCCCCTCTACTCCACTACCAATCTGTAACAAATCTCCTTCACTTTCTGGTGTATCTCTTCTTTCTCATCTGCACAAATGATCAGATACATGCATATTTTCTTATATTCTCTGTCTTTCATTGAAGGGGGTAGCATACTCTGTGTAGTCATTGCCACTTTGCTTTTTTCACTTAACAACAGATCTTGGAACTCTCTCCAGGTCATTTCATTAAGGTCCTCCTCATTCTTTGTTACAATTCATAGTACTCCATTGTGTGGACTTATTTATTCAAGAACTTTCTTATATATGCATATTTAGGTGGTTTTTAGTATTTTGCTGTTGCAAACAGTACCATAGTAAATAACTCTTTGCTTATATATTTTCATATTATTGGAAGTTTGTATACCTAGTAATGGGATTACTGGGCCAACAGGTAAGTGTATATGTCATGTTAGATATTGTCAGATTTCCCTTCAGAAGGGTTATACTGATTTGCATGCTCACCAGCAATATATGAGAGTGCCTGTTCCACTGCAGCATTGCCAATAGAATGTGTTGTCATACTTTTTAATTTTTGACAATCTCATAGATGAGAAATGGTATCTTGATATTATTTTAATTTGTATTTTTTGAAGGTGATTTTATAGCTTATTTTCATGTCTTTTTCCCATTTTAATATTGGTACAGTATTGTTAATTGAATTATAAAGAATAGGTTTTAGGTCTCGTCTTTTGTTCCTTAGTTTTAAAGAATTCTTTGTATTTTTAGGCTATTAACTTTTTGTCTGTGGTATATATTCCAGATATTTCCTCGGTTGCTTTATTTATTTTTTTGTCATGCAAACTTTTTTATCTTTATATAAATTTATCAGTATTTTATTGCCTCTGGAATTTTAGTCATTGTTTAGGGAAAGGCTTCAAGGTTAAAGAGGAATTCACTCTTTTGGTATTTGTATGGTTTAATTTTAAAAATTAGATCCCTAATTCATTTGGGGTTTGTGTGTGTGTGTGTGTGTGTGTGTGTGATGTGAGATATGGATCTAATTTTATCTTCTTTTCCCAAATGACTACCCAATTAGAATCCCCGCTGTGCAGCTCAGTAGCTCTGTGACCTGGAACAAAGTTAATTAATTTTTGTGTCTTAGCCAGTGTATCTCTAGAGAGGAGATAAGGATAGAATGAACTGAATAGGTTGTTTTAGGATTACTTGAGATAATACATTTAAGTGCCTATCATAGTTCACATGGTAAATCTTCATTAAATTTTAGCCATTATTATTTTAATATATAGTTTTTATAAATTAGTAAGACAAACACCAAATCTCCAACTGATAAACATCCAGAGGATATAAATACACAGTTAATTACCAAAGGGAAATCCAACTATCCATTGAACATATCCGAAATATTCTACTACTTCATTAAAAAATCAAAGGAATGTAAAATAAAACAACAGTGAGGTACCATTTTTCATTTATCTACTTGGCAAATATATGTTTAAATGGATATTTAATAGGCAGTGTTTATGGTGATACCCTGAGATAGACACATTCATGTATTGTAAGTGGACCTGTACACACTTCTTTGAAAAATAATTTGAAAAATAATCTGCCTTTTTACCCTATAATTTTATATATTTCCAGATCTGCATTAAAGAAATAATCAGAGCTTCAGATAAAATTTATGTTCATTATAGTATTATTCATTATAAAAGAGTTAATAGCAATATAAATTTCCAAGAATAGAAGACTATTTAATAAACATTGGTATAATTGTATATATTTTATGGATGTACCATAGAAAAAGGATTTGAAGAAAATATACTAGAATGTTAACAGTTCTTAGAGATTGTCTGTGGTTTTTATTGTATTCTAAAATAAGCATATGTTAGTTATCTAATCAGGGAAGAAAACCACAGTTGATATTATTTAAGGAGATTAAAATTTTGAACTCTTTTGACACAGACCCTGCACATCAGTTTTTGGTTAGTGTTTAGCCTAGCACTATGCCCACCAAAGCTGAGAAGTGCTGCGTTTCCTGGGAAGTGTCTGTCAGTGTGCTTCTGAGTTCCTTGGATTCTTCCTTATTGCTAATTTTAAATTAGTTCATTAGAATTAATATATATTCCTCTATTAAACATGTAAGGAAAAAAATTTAGTAAAAGAAAAAATTCCCAGATGGTTAGTAACTTGAACCATAGATGGTAGTTGTTCCGGTTTCCTTTCAGTAGTTAAAAACTGTACAGTTTGACAAGAATTTCTTGTTTTCCTTTTACTTTCTTTTTCTTTTGCAGCCTTTTGTCTTTTTTTTCCTTTGCTTGTTTTTTGTTTTTTTGCTACCTGTCCCCAAATTTGTATTGCTATCCACATGTGTCCATCCATGTTCTTATAATAATCTACATGCATCTCTCTTTTTCTCACACTATATATATTTATACATACATACATGAGATGTTTTTGTGATCGTTTTATAAAATTGTGATCTTAATATATATAATGTTGGATTCTTTTTTAGCCGTTTAGAAGTTATTTTAGTCATGGAATGATCTCCAGTCATATAACTGAAAACAGGTAAGGTTCTTGAGGAGAAAGGTGAATGGTAATAGAGAAAATGGGATTGATGTGGGGGAGTGGGGAAAGCATCTAAGTTCAGAAGCTAGAGTCTGGAAAATACAGGTTAACTTTAGTCATCACAGGGTAAGAAATTCTGTAAAATTGTCTGTTTCAATGCTTTTCTATTTTTTTATTTTTTAGTATAGTTTTATAGTTAGGTAACTTTTAAAACATTGTAGCTTGCTGAAATTTAAAGAAAGAAAACTTTTTATTCTATCTCCAGTCTTGGAAAGCTAGAGGAATCAGCCACTGGGAAAGGATTAACAGTGTAGTTTGTGGGGAATAAAAGAGATTGGGCATAAAGGTTCAGCACTAAGGAAGTCTGAGAGCAGTGAGGGTTGCTGCATTTGTTTTCTTGTTGTGTTTCCTTCAGCACCTCTCTTGTCATGATAATCAGGAGGACCCAGCAGGGAATAATTAAGTAGATAATTCCTCTCTTTTCTCTCCCAATTCCAATTCAGTCTGATAGTGAGACAGACTACCCTGGCTGGGACTCAGAGTCATCTTTTTCTGCTCAAAGTGTCCTTTATGATGAATCAAGCTTCAGAAGAGAAATCAGTCATGTTTATTTTAAGAGCCCCTGTTTGACACTTAAGGAGGTATTTTTAAGAGTGATGAAAGGAAATACAAAGAATTTTCCACATAATATACACTAAGGGCAATTTAAGGAAAGGGTAGGCGATAAAGGAAACTGTCTTAGTCCATTTTGGCTGTTATAACAAAAATACCATAAGAAGGGTAGCTTATAAACAAAAAAACATTTATTTCTCACAGTTCTAGAGGCCAGGAAGTCCAAGATCATGGTGCTGGCAGATTCAGTGTCTGGCGAAGGCCCACTTCCACATTGACAGCTGTCATTTCACTATAACCTCACATCACAGAAAGTGCTAGAGATCTCTCTGGAGCTTCTTTTATAATCCCATTGATGAATGATCCACCGTTATGACCTAATCACCTCCCAAAGGCCCTCTCTCCTAATATATCACTTTAGGGGGTAGGATTTTAACATATGAGGTTTATAGGGACACAACCATTTGGTCCATAGCAGAAACTGTGTGTTTAAAATATCTTTTAGTCATTGAATATTTATTGAGAACGATATTTTTTGAGAACATACTAAGCAAGAGATACATGGTTAAAAAATAAACCAGATGTGATCTCTGCCATGGAGAGTATAGTGTAGTGGGGAAATAAAATGTTGATCAAGCAACCTCACAAAGAAATATACAATTACAAACTCTGATTGGTGCCATGAAGAAGAAAAGAACATGGTACTGTGAAGACGGTAACTGGAGAGCGCAACCTCCTCTCAGGGAAGATCTGAATGATGAATAAAGATAATTGAGAGAAGGGAGAAAAGCAGTGGTCTTGAGATGAGAACATAAGGAACATAAAAGATAAGTTTGGCTAGAGTATGGGAATTGGGAGAGAGTGGCCTTACGTGGACCTAAAGAAGTCAGCCAGGCCAAACCATGCTTTGTTGGTCATGTGAAAGACTTCTGCCCTTCTACTGAAAATAACATGAAGGCATTACAGACTTTACATGTTTAAAAGATCGTTCTTTCTGCAATGTGGAGACTAGATTATAGGGGGGCAAGAGTGGAAGCAGGAAAACTGCATGGAAGCTTTGCACTTATCCAGGAAAGAAACAATGGCAGCATGGACTAAGCTTGTGGCCCTGTAATTGGAGGGAAATGGACAAATGGAAATGAAATCTGGTTGGTTGTTTGTATTTAGAGGTAAGGGAGCAAGATAAGTCAAGGAGACTTCTCAGGTCTGGCTTAGTTCTTGATGCCAGTTTATTTACTGCAAGAAGTGGAAAGGGGTGGATCAGACGAGAGGAGAGGAGAGGAGAGAGCAATCAAGTGAAGGTAAACCTTAGGAATATTCAGAGGCCATTTAAAGGAGGAGGATGACTGATGAGGGAGACCGAGAAACAACAGCTTTTGTAGGGGGAGGGTGTGTACTTTCTGAGAGACCAAGGGAAGGGCAAGCTGAAGGCTCTCCATTGAGTTTGCTGTATGTTATATGAAAGGCATTTGGTGACTTTTGCCAGAGGAATTTGAGTGAATTGACTGTGAGAGGGTTGAGTGAAGTGGGCTGCGAAATGAGCGGGGGAAAAAAAAAAGACAAATCTAGCCAAGAGAGGAGAGAAAAAGGAAATGGGTAAATGGGTACAGGGGCAAGTACCTTTGGTGGCAAAACATTTATAACCCTACTCTCCTCCTCCCTGAAATTTACTGCAGGAATTGCTAATGGCTGTATTATCTGTCTATAGTCTGAATATCACAACTGCTATCATTCAATTAAAATGCTATTTTATAAAACTGGGATTTTGCCCATCACTGCAAACTTATGGAACTTTCTCATCAAGAAATAGAACAAGCTGAAAATAAAATCCTGGCTTAGGTTTAGTTACGTCCCTAAATGACTGATCTGTATGGTCCTATAGGAGTCAGAGACATCTGGCATCCCTTTCCAACCAGCAAGTAGCATTAGTTAGACTGTACTGACCACTTTGCTTAGACTACAGGTTGCCACTCAGAAAAGTCTGAGAACTCACTCACTGGGAAGTTGCCCTGGCCAGGAATCTCTTTTCTAATCATGTTTTTAATTTGCCACTCTAGCCCTAATAGGCAGCCATTCGTTCTCTTTGGTAATCACTCCACACGAGAAAACCTGAATGCTGGCAGCTTTAACTTCCCCTCTGAAGGGCATCTGGTACGCAACACTGGTCCCAGTGGGAGCTTTGCCAAACACATGGTGAGTGGTTTGACTACCTCGTGCTTAATTGGTTTTATTATCAACTAGGGAGTTGGGGAGCTGGAAAAAGGAATCTTTTCCAGTTAGTGTGTTGATTTAACCTTGAACGTAAAGTTGTTTTGCAGTGAAAAAAACTTATTGGAAATTGACCGTATTTTTATGATATGATTTGAAAGCATCATATTTTATTTTCAGATGTTTGAAGGAAAAAGGTTAAAAAGTACTTCACTTACAACTTAAACTCCTTTAAGTTCTAAGAGTAACATTGGTAGTAGAATAATAATTTTAAATTTTTTTGAAAATAGATAGTAATTTCAAGCCTAAGTTTGTTGTCTTGACTTACATTTCAGGACATAAACCTTGAGGATCATTGTCCTTTTATTAAGGGTGCCAGGGAACAGATTTTCGCATTTGATTGTATATTGTCTGCTACATTCTTCTAAGGGAAACATTAGACTGAAATATGAGACTCTAATGCTTATAAAAGTCTCTGCTATCATAATGGAAGTTTAAGCATTTTCAAAATGTTTTTGACAATCAGGAAAGCATTATTATTTTTTAATTTGTATTGGGAGAACATGAGACCCAGTTCTTTCTGGACTGAGGCTCCTGATATGTCTCCAAGCCAGCAGGGCTGCTTGGATGGATATGCCATCAGGATCTTGCTGCTCCATAAAGGGAGGGCTCAGGCTCCATTTTGACACCCCCAGAGCACTCCTGAAATACACAGAACATACCAAATGGCTTCTCTGTGTAAGCTTGTTGACTGTATACATTAAATCAAAACTAAAGGAGACAATTGATATCTGCTTTGGGAAAGATGGAGTAGACATACTTTTCCCTATTTCTGTAAGTACAACAAAAAGTCCTGGACATTATGTATTAAACAAACACAAGAAGACTGTAAAAGGTAGAGAGAGGAAGGTAGACTGGCTCAGGACCAAAGGAGCAAAATGACAATGTGTTTTCTGGAGTTTCTGTATATCCTAGACTGGATACTGGAGAAGCTGGCAACCTGGAAATGCCATTAGGCACAGACATAAAAAGTCCTAAGAGAAGTCTGTTCTCTTCAGCCAGAGGACCAGGAAAGGGGCAACCTAGCAAGAAAGAAAACTTTTAGACAACAGCTGCTTTACTCCAGCCAGACCCCTCAGGAAAAAACTATATCTCCATCCCCACACCTGCCAGCAAGGGCTCAGTGCAGAGCCTAGAAGGTTCACCCTTGCCAGGCTACATACAATGGGGTGCCATCTTCTCACTCCCACTTCTGTCAGGGTACCGTCAAAGACAGCTGAGTGGGGAGCCAGGACTTTCATCCCCACCAGGCAGGAATGAACCCTCCCCACCACACACACCTCAGAGTATCAGTGAAGACCTCAGGGGAACCTGGACTTTTACTGCCACCCAGCAGTACCAGGGTGTGCCCCTCCTTGGGGTAGTACCATTGGAAGCCAATAGAGGGTCAGCAGTAACAAAGCCACCTCCTTACCCATGGTGTCTGTCACCCTCCCAAGCCAGGATGCTATCAACAGAGGCATACAGGGGAACCCATACCTGACCAACAAAACGAGCACCACACACACACACACGCACACACACATGTGCACACACACTCTCAAACCAGGTGTCAATAGAGGCTGAATGGAGAACCTAGACTTCATGCCTGCCAAAACACAAGACTTAAATAAGATCCAGAGGAGAATTCTAGTTTCAGCTATAATGTGGAAAGAACTTGTAAATCATTCTTGCCCTCTTTCCAAGAAAAAAGCTGAACAAACTGAAAATCAGCAACTTTTCTGAGACTCATTAGAGAATTGATAATAAAAACAGTTAAGCACCAGGCAGTCAAGCCACTTGAAATCTGGAGAAACAAGCGAATTCAAAGAGTCACAGCCAATACATGCTTGCCTGGAGCAGAAGCCACACTTAAATGATAATTTTGATGAATTCCTAGAGGCCAAATGTGGACTAATGTGAGAGTGAGAGACTCCTGTGGGACAGTCAGTCATAAAGGGACCCCCTCACATCTGTGAGTTTAACTTCAAGGAATCCTATCAGATTCTCTTTAGAGTCAGACTTCACTACACATAAAGTGAAGAGCCAAGAAAAATCTCCTCATGATTCTGTCTGGGGAAGGACAACAGTAATCATTTTGAAATGTAACAGCGACCATAACAAAGTCCTCCATAACAAAGGCCTACTCTCCAGGATAAAAGGCTTTAGCAGAATCTCATCCCATCTCAGGGAAGGACATTTACCTGACTCTAGCACACTCTAGCTTTCCTATCTTACCTAATGGAGGAGAAAAAAGTTAAACACTTGTAAAGGTCATAGCCCAGGCACACTAAAAGACTTAAGATTTAATCATAAGATTATAGAATGCTTCCCCTTCCCCATTACCTTACCAGCACACTAACAGGTCTCCAATGTAGTAATTGGGGATTGCTGCTGAAGAGTTTAAACATACAGACTAAGGAGTTCTGTGGAAACCCGAAGACAGTAGGGGAAACAAATACAATAACACTAGAGGAATTTGAAGCACCTGCAGCTACAGAAAACATTAAGCACAAGCCAACTCCCTCTCAGATTAACATAAAACCTCACATACTAAAGCCTATTTACTTCAGTTCCTATTACCTGATACATCATGTCTGGCTTTCAATAAAAAATTACAAGGCATGTTAAAAGGCAAGAAAAAGCAGTCTGAAGAGATAACATAACCGTCAGAACCAGACTCAGATATGACTCATATTTTGAAATTTCCAGATGGATTTTAAAATAATTATGATTAATATGTTAAGGGCTCTAATGGAAAAAGTAGACAGCATATAAGAATAGATATATATTGTAAATAGAGAGATGGAAACTCTAAGAAAGGATCAAAAGGAAATGCTAGAAATCAAATACACTATAACAGAAATGGAGAATGCTTTTGGACATAGCCAAGGAAAGAATTGGTGAGCTTGAAGATAGATCAATAGAAACTTCCCAAACTGGAATGTAAATAGGAAAAACAATGAGGAAAAAAATGAAAAGAATACCTAAAAACTGTGAGACAATTGCAAAGAAAGTAATATACATGTAATGGGAATATCAGAAGGAAAAGAAAAAGAAAGGAACACAAGAAGTATCTGGACTAACAAGTAATGATGGCTGAGAATATTTCAAAATTAATGACATACAAAACCACAGATCCAGGAAGCTCAGAGACTACTAAGCAGAATAAATTCTAAAATATTTACACATACCCCTATCATATTCAAATTTAAGATCAAAGATAAAGAGAAAATCTTGAAAGAAGCCAGAAGAAAAAAAAAACCTTATCTATAGAGAAGCAAGGACAAAAATTACAGTGAACTTTTTATCAAAAACCATGCAAACAAGAAGAGAACAATAAAGTGTTAGGGGGAAAACCCACCAACCTGAATTCTATATCTGGCAAAATTGTCATTCAAAAGAAAAGGTGTGTGTAGAGTAAAGAAGAAATAAAGACTTGCTTAGACAAATGAAAAACAGAGAATTCATCACCAGCAGACCTGCTCTGCAAGAAATGTTAAAAGGAGTTAGGTGTTAAAAATTGTATAGATCAGACATGGGTCTACATAAAGAAAGGAAGAGTGTCAAAGAAGGAGTAAATCGAGGTAAGTAAAATCTTTTATTTTTCTTATTCTTAATCTAAAAGATAACTAATAATTATAACAATGTATTAGGTGAATATAGCATATAGATTAGTGAAATGAATGACAGCAATTTCATTAAGGATAGGAGGCAGAAAATAATACTACTCTGATACCATCTGTACCATAGTACAGATACTTTGGTACCTGTACTACATATAAAGTGATATTGTATAATTTGAAGGTGGACTCGATATTGTATAATTATCTTGTATAATTTGAAGGTGGACTTAGATTAGTTATAAACATATGTTATAAACTCTATGGAAACTACTAATGTCCAGGTTTCAATTGAAAAATCACTAGAGATCTCAAACTGAATGAGAAGAGACAAATATCGGATCCCAACACTAAGATAACACAAATGTGAGAGTTAACAGACAGGATTTAGAACAGCCATCATAAAATGCTTCAATAAGCAATTACAAATGCTTTCAAAATAAATTTTGAAATAGCAAGTTTCAGCAAAGAAGTGGAAGATATGAAGAAACACCAAATGAAAATTTTAGAACCAAAAAATAAAATCAAAATTTAAAACTCAATGAATGGACTTAACAGCAGAATGGAAAAGAGAGTAAAGAATTATTAACTTAGAGAGAGAACCATAGGAATTACCCAATTTGAATAGCAGATAGGAAATGGACTGAAAAAGTTGAAACTTGGAGATCTGTGGGAATATCACAAAAATTCTTAACATTCATGCCTTTGGAGTATCAGAAGGAGAGGAGAAAGAGGATGGGGCTGAAAATTTTTCAAAAACATATGGCTGAAAAGTCCCCAAATTTAGCAAACCAACAAACAAAAAACCACTGTGTAACCTGCAAATATAAGCTTAGTGAACTCAAAACAGGATTAAATCCTGAGATATCCACACCAGTACACATCAGGGTCAAACTTATGAAAAGTACAGGCCAAAAAAAAAAAATCTTGAATGCTTCCAGAGAGAAATGATACCCTACCTACAGGGGAAAATTCAAATGGAAATGAATTTCTCATCAGAAATCATAGAAGCCAGAGGGAAGTGGCACATTTTTCAAGTGCTCAAAGAGAACTGTCAACCTAGAAAACTATATCAGTGATCTCAGATGAAGGAAAAATAAGGATTTGTTGCCAGCAGACCTACTTAAAAGAATGACTAAAGGAAGTTTGGTCGAAATAGAGAGGAAGTGATAAAAGAAGGAATCTTGGAACATTAGGAGGGACAGAAGAACACAATGATAAAACTAGTGCACTACTGAATTGTATACTTCAAAATAGTGAGTTTAGTTCTTGTGGCATGTTTGAGTTTTGCACATGTGTCCTAGGAACCCTGATGAGATGTTGGATTTTCAAAAGAGAAAAGGACACCATTCCACCTCTGTATAAATGGACACTTAAACAAGAAAGAAGAAGAAGAAGAAGAATTTTCTAATCTAGAAAACTTACATTTTCTCTTCTGCAAGGCCTATATATGGAGATGAAATACAAAGGAAAGTGTGGACCCAGGTAGCACCCTCTTTTCCTGAATTTGTAGCTGCCCCACACATCTGCCTATCATGTCAGCCAAAGTTCCCATAGTGAAAGTTTTGGACAGAGTATTAATGGCAGTCAAAATCTAAGCACGTTTTCCCTTCTTTTTCTGCTAAATTCTGAATTCATTCTCATTCTGGGTTGACTAAGTGCCCAATAGCAACTTCATAATGTAACCATGGTTAAGAACACACATGCACTCACACAAGCATATAAGTTACCTTTGGAATAATAACGTTAAAGGTACTTATTTCCCCTATATCTTTAAAAAATAATAAATCAGGTGTTGGTAAGATAAAATTGATCTCCATTAACTAATACACTTTTTATTTCTTTAGCAGTACACACCTAACTCCCCACTCCTTTTTTGTTTTTATTTTTTTCTGACATCCAGGTAGTACAGTGCGTCTCACCAAAAGGACCCCTTGGTTGTTCAAGAACATACTTTTTTGGAGCTACTCACATTCCTTACTTGGGTAAGTTCCTGTAAGTTGTCATTAACTTAATGAATAATTTATCTCATGAACTAGAAGTGGACTCATGATTTACTACTTTGCTCAGAAGCTCCTGATGCTAAATTTATAGGCCTCCAGCTTCCTCTGATTGCATGTGGAAGGTTGACGTGCTTAATACATTTCTCACTGGATGTATTTCAGGAGGAAAAACTATTGGCTCAACATATATCAGGTCTAACCATGTGTTAGACCGTGTGCTCAGCATCAGAGGGAAGGCAAAGATGAATTAGTCCTAGTTGGAGATAACAGGAGGTGTGGGCTATAGTGGGAGTTCGGATGACTCAGCCAGGTGCCTGCACAATCCTTTTTGTGAGAAAAGTGAAGAAAGGCCATGGCAGGAAGTTACTTATGAACTGGGAACATTTACAGGAGTAAGGGGTACATGCTGCAGGGCCATCCAGAAAGGCCGATGGGGGCTGCCCATGGGGTAATCAGAAGCTGCAGAGATTCAAAGAAACATGAAGAAGACCTCTAGAAAGAATGAATATCTCAGCACTGCTCCACAGTATATTAGAAACCAGGTTTTCTCCTGGATATTGTGATGTGAGCCTGAAAGAAACATGACTTGGGTCAGATAACTAAGGAAATGAAGAAAGAGGCAGAACTGAGCCTGCTTATTTATACTCTTATTTTAAAAAAATTTAAACTAAAGCAAAAACATTCCAGATTCTGTATGTGTCTCTGGGATTTAGTGGTGTTTCCAAGTGGGTTGTCAAATTCAATGTCAGGGAAGGTCCAAGAGGATACTGAGAGAAGCTAGGTTTCATTGTCATTTGTGCTTATACAATATTTAACTTGAAAGAAAGAAAATGTAGTTCTTGACATCTCCTTTGAATTAAATTAAGAAATTATAGCTTCCTTATGAAGTATTTGCATCTCCTGTGATCTTGTCATATTCTTATTAGGTCTTCTTTCACAGGTGATGATAACAAGCTGCCCAAGAAAACTGAACAGATGTAAGTCTTCATTTCTGTTTTATTTCGTTTTCAAAGTTAAATTACTCAGAAGTTGTGGCTGTTCTGTGTACCTCCTGACATCAACAGTGGGTAGGATATCTAGTTTAGGTGAGCAGAACTCTAGTTTCCCAGGAAGTTCCCAGCCCCTGTCTATAAGCTGGGAGTCCAGGCTGGAGACCCTGCCAGCTCTACCATCTGCTGCTCTCTCCAGATCTCGAGACTTCCTGCCTGCACATCCATGCATTTAAATGGCATAACTCTTCTTAATATGTTTTCTGCGTAGTGCATTTTTTATTGGGGGCTTTCCAAAAAAAAAGCATCCTGAAACCCATTGGGAGAATCTTTGTGCAACCCCTTCTGATCTGAAGGGTATTTCCTCTGGATTTGACACTCAGGCTTATGGAACAGAACTAGGATCTGAACTCAGGCTGTGTACCCATAGGAAGGTCCTAGTGTTGACATCTCCTACACAGAGGAAACCAAAGACAGGAAATAAATTCACGAGTGCTTGTGTTGGTCAACTTCGGCTGCCACAACAAAATATCACAGATTGGGTGGCTTAAACAGCAGAACTTCCTTTTCTCACAATTTCGGAGGCTGGAAGTCCAAGATCAAGGTGCTAGCAGGGTTGGTTTCTTGTGAGACCTCTGTCCTTGAGGTGCAGATCACTTCACTGTGTCCTCAGGCAAGAGAGAGATCTCTGGTGTCTCTTCCTCTTATAAAGTAATATAATCACACTACAGAAAACTTGGAAAAGAGAGAAAAGAAAATAAGATCATCCATAATTCCTCCTCTTCGGCACTATGCAATAGTATCTGAATGCGTATCTTCCTGTTTTGTTTTTTAATAATACATTTACGTTCTGTGTAGTTGTAATTATAGTGTATATGCCGTTTTTTCTGTGGGTTTTCCTCACTTTATCAACAAGTCAACCACATTCTCAAATGTTGGTGTGTGTATATATATAGTCTTGTCTTGTACCTGCTTGTGCTTCTATGCCAGCTGTGCTTAGCCACTGTTCTGGGTCCTCATTCTGGACCCTTAAACATTTCACCTAAATGAAATCCACCGGTGCCCAGGCTTTAGGGACTGGTATTAAGGGGTGCTGGGACCCACATCAGGAGATTTTCTGAATCACAGAGCTGGTGGAACTTGGGCATTATGGTGTGTCCCAGTGAAGGCAACACAGTGCCATCCAGGCGCAGAATAGGCCCTTCCCTTGTCATGGATCTCAGACCTTCTGTCCAGGCCATGTTATGAGTCAGTAGCCAGGTGGCTTTGTATTGAGCTCTTGTCTGAAGGCCTGTAGAGGAGAAGGCTAAGCAGAGGTGAGGCCTGACCAGTGTTGCTACTGAGTGATGTTCGAATCAAGCTGGGTGGTAGAGGGAGGAAGGGCATCTTTATATCTTCGAGTTTGGCCTCTATAAAGCTTCATTCTTAGTGTCAGGATGTGGAGGATTCTGGTTTTACCTGGAATTGGCCAAGTTCATTGGCAGTGTCCCTGCCTGGCCCCTTCCTACCAGGGTGTACCCCTCTGCCATCGCCTGGCCAACAATCTTCAGGGTTTGTTGATCCTTGGAGCTATCATTTGGTTGTGTGTACTTTTTCTGTCCCTTTTTCTTCTGTGCAACTCAAAAATATCTTAACCTACATTGTGGAGGTATGGTGAGGGAGCCAAGGAGGAAGTTGAAGGCGTTAATGTGATGTGGCCCAGTAGAAAAGCACCAGGCTGAGAGCAACCCTGAGTTTTAGTCTGACTAATTTTCTGTGGCCTTGGACAACTTATTCTAAGGCTGGAAGTCCTACTTGCTTCTTCTGTAAGAGAGAAGTTTAGACCAGATAATTTCTGTGTTCCATCCTGCTTTCAAACTCCTGTCACCTTCTTTTACCTGTTATAAAACTCTCAGGCTTAAAAATACACATATTCTTAGATGAGGCTTTATTAGGTTCTTGCCAGGCACCTCCCTTGCCTTTCAGGGCCTTGTGGATGAGCCCCCTCTCCCTATAATTATTCTAAAGCAGTAGTTCTCAACCAAGGGCAATTTTACTGCACCATTCCTACCAGTTGTTCCCTCCTCGACCCCCAGGGATGTTTGGCAATGTGTGGAGACATTGGCTGTGACAACTGGGGTACTACTGGCATTCAATGGATAGAAGGCAGGGATGCTGCTAAACATTGTATGAACACATGGCACAGATCCCACAACAAAGAATTATCTGACCCAAAATGCTGAGATTGAGAAACCCTTCCCTAAAGGGAACCAGACTTGGATTTTCCAGGGACTTTGGTGGCAGTCCTATTCTGGTAAAGAAAAAAGAACATTCTCCCAGGTGGAAGCCCTGAAAAGGGTTCTGCGGTCAAACACTTCTTTCTTGTCTCTTGTTTTGGAGAGTCACCATGCATTAAAGTATGAGAAATCCTTCAATAAAGAACCTTTTAGAACTTAGTTAAGAAAAGAAAAAAGAAAACGAAAAAAAAAGAACATTCTTATATAGCATAACTTTGGGAAGCAAGAAGTCAGAAAGAGCAAGATTGGAGCGAGGGGCCCCTGCTTTAGGAGGGAAACCTCAGAGGCATTCTCTATTCTCTAAATCAGATAAGCTGCTTAGAAAGTGGAGCCTGTCTTATCCCCAGAGTAATCTCTTTTACCCCCTGAGGTATCCCACCCTGAGGATCTAGTATTAGCCAACCTTTAACAGACATGGGGAGGTTGGTCCTTGGAGAAGCAGGAAGTCTGTATCAAGACACTGAAGGGATTCTGGGTCCTCGAATAGCTGCTCCAGCACATGGAGGGGTCAGGGAGCCCACATAGTTTTCTTATGTTGGATCACAAATAGGAAGGATTGGTCTTTTGAGCAGAATTAAGAAGAGCTGACTTTTCTTATCATGGTTTAACAGAGAAAAGTATAAAGCAGATGGGGCACGTGGCTTTTAAAAGGTTTAGAAATCAATGAGTTCCATTTTTTGCACTTTTCTCATTCTGTTTAAAAAATCAGTTTCATAAGGAATGTCATTTTTGTGCATGCAGCTTTTGATGAAACCTTGTGATGTTGTAGTTAACCCTTATTTTCTGTTTTTAAAGTAGGCTCTTATCTCAGATATATGCTGCTGTTATTGAGGCTGTTTTGGCCGGTATTGCATGTTATGCTAAAACTTCTAATCTAACAAAGGTAATTTAATACCATGTTCCTTTTTTCTTAGAATGTGTTTTAATGTAAAACTTTCTATCTGTCTGGGTGGGGATTTTTTTTGGTTTTGTTTTTTTGGGGGTGGGCATACCTTGTAGCACTCAGTTTTGTGAGGCCGGGCATCAGTGGAGCTGGCACCAGACAAAGATACCTTTCGAGTGCTGAGCTTTTGCTGCCTGTGTTGCCTGGGACCGAGCTCCTCTTGTCTTATGAGTGACAACTAATCAACACTTCTTTGTAGATATCTGGTGGTGTTATAGAAAAATCATTCTGTAGCATACTATTTTACTTAATAGTTTAATTTTTAAAGGCTTTTAAAGGTTAAAAAAATAAAAATACAGATTATTCTACTGTGAATTTTAATAAAATTAGGTAAGGTTGTTTTGAGCTACATAGTTTGATTTCCGATAATTCAGTGTTTAGAAGGAGAAAAAAAACACAACTAAAGATTAGAAAATCTGACTTGCCTTTCCTAGACAAGCATGTGTGTTCTCGTCCTCTGACCTTTATCTTCCTTGCTGTTTTGCGGTTAACCTGCCCTGCTGAGTTGGATTCCTATATCTGACCCAGTAAGGAGATGAGAAGAGTCGGCTTGATGCCTCCCAATGCCAATAGGACCTTTCCTGAAGGAAGCCATTTGACATTGGAAAGGTTGTGTATGATGTAGATATCAGAGAGACTGTAGCCTAGTCACCAGCTCCTTGCCATCTCCCCTCCTCACTGAACTTGAATTCCTGGTACTGACTTGGGTTCGGTTCCGACCTCAGTTCTCACATCTTTGTTTTTTAACTGATCTTTTGTAACTCTAGGTAGTCAAATATTCTTAGCATTGGGCAGAAACTGAGGGCAATAATCCCCTCCCCCAGGGCCAGGGAAGAGGGGAGGAGAAAACACATTTCCAAACTTCACAGTGGTACCATCCCTGCTGCCTGCAGATCATGGGCAGATCACCTGCCTGAAGGAAGTGTTTCCTGTGAACCCAGCCTGAAGAAAACAGGCGCCTTTTCCCCTTAACACAATGTTTTCACTTTAATCTATTGATGTATACAAAGTAGTCATGTAGAGGGGAGGGGCACAGTGTTCTCCCGGCAGAATGTTAGACGGGCTCTTCCTATAGGTGATGTGCACACTTTCACATGTGAAAGCTAATTGTTGCTGGTTTGTTATTGGTTTTACAGGCCAAGGAGGTAGCTGAGCAGACCCTGGGCTCTGGGTTAGATTCCTTTGAGTTACTGCAGTTTAAGGCAGCCCTACGGTAAGCAATGGCTCATATTTTCTATCAGGTATTTTTTTAACGTTTGTTTTTTAAAGACCTTTTTTTCCCTTGTATATGATATTCCATGTTCCAGTGAAATAATGGGATGTATAAGAGAATCATTCATGATCAGGGCTTTGATAGGACAAGGAGCCAAAGATGGAGGAGCCGGATGAGAGTCAGACACATGTCCTGATACTGGAATGGGAGGCAGATCAATACGGGAACTGTTGGAGACTTGACAGACCCAGTGCAGAGGTTAGAAAGGTGAAGCTGAGAATATGAGTGGTGAGATTAATTAGGGTTAGGGGTCCTGGGCATGTGAAGACAGTCACTGCTTAGAAGAGACTTGCCCTGGGTTTTATCTGCCTCTCAGATGATAGAAACCCTGAGCCTAGCTGTGTCTCATGGTCTAGTCACTCTAGATATTTGGCTTCCTGGCAGTCTTTCCATCACACAACTCCTGGTACATCACAGTGATTCTCTATGTGGTCTTTTTTCACAGCTAAACCTTCATGAACCTCATTCATGTAACCCCCTGTCGCATATGGGGACCACTGTTAGCAAAGGAGACAAAAGACATCAGTATTGGGGAGTTTCTTTAAGAACACTTCTGGGATATGCTCTCTAGTGCCTCAACTCCATGCCTCACATTTTCTTATATCTACAGCCCTTGGTAATGAGAGGGAGTATTTAGAAAGATAAGTCAATCAATTGATCTAACAAGAATTCTATTTCTGCAGCCCTAGGTGTGGAGGAAAGAGCCAGATGTCTTTGGTGCAAGGTTTCAGGCTTACTTCAGGTCTCCTTTCCTCTGGGTCTTCTGGATCTTGTCTCCCTGGCCATGAGAGGGGAGGGTGGTTTTGCAGTGACTTGGGTTGTCTTTCTCTGGTGACCTAAGTTTGGGGAAGCTCCTTTACTTTCCAGCTGTGTGACCTTGGACAAGATAGGGAGCTCTCTGTGCATCTGTTTCCTCATCTTTCCACCTCATAGAGTGATTGGGCATGTAAATATTAGCCTCTATTTCATTGGGGTCTTCTCTGTTACCATCAAGCATGGCTTATGGCATAGTCATGCTGTTCCTCCTTTCCTCGGGGCCTTCCTTGCCTAGGTCACTCAGCCTTTCCAGGGCAGGCTACCAATCCTAGGTCTCCTAAGCCTGGGAGTACCACCCTAGCTGGAGGAAGGAACCAAGAGAGAACACCAAGCAATGGGAGAGAATCTCCTAGGGCCAGTCTTCCACCTAGAGTGCAACTCCCTTCTCTCCACAAGATCACTTCACTGAGTACCCATAAACTGTGTCAGGTTAACAAATCATTTCCCGAGAAGAACACAGGACCTGGCCTCCGCTTGGACCTCAAGGAGGGATGGCAACTTGACCGAAAGGTGATGCAAGAGGAGGAAGATCAGGACAGAATGTCAGGGCTCTGGGGTAGGAGGCCCCAGGCCAGTAGAGGGTCATTCCTAGTCAGTAGTGGGCAACACTCTTGTCACACTGTTCTCTCCTGCTCTGTCCAAGAATCAAGACAGCCCTGAGAATCTATACAGAGGCAGGGACATGACTGGAGTCAGACTGTGACCTCACACTCGGCAAGTGTTCTGTGAGGGCTCAGCACAGGTGCAGTGCAGCAGCAAGTGTCTGGGGAGGGCGCCAGCCCAGTGGTCAGCAAGAGCAAACTGACTTTAGTTTTGTTTTGTGTTTGCAGCTCCAAGATGACTTTTCATATACATGCTGTGAATAATCAGGGAAGGTAAGTATATGTTTGTGGTGCATCCTCATTTGGGCAAGTTTTAGAAGCAAAAAGAGAAGAAAGGCTACCTTGTAACTGCTAAGGCGGTGGTCTCACAGTTCCACACCTGGCAGTGGCATCACTCCAGGGCTGGGCATGGGGCTGGCTCTGCTCAGCTGAGATCCTGTTCCCTGAGTGCTTCCCAGTGAAAGACTGAGGGGTGGGGGCAGGGCATAGACCCAGTTCTCTCTAAGTAGCCTATGTGCTAATTCTGCATAACATACAACCCAATATTTTGAAAACCCCTGAGAGAAATTTGGGTCTGTGGGTTGCTGCCAAGTTGAAAAAAAGAACATTGTAAATGCAATGAATGTCTGTCTCATCTCTTTCCTTTTCTAGAATCGTGCCTTTGGACAGTGAAGATAGCTTATACTTTGTGAAGACGGTAAGCACAGCTCTTACAGGTCAGCTGGCAGGAGATGGCTTATCAAGGGACATCTGTAAGGGGTGAGGTGGGAGTGAGGTGGGAGCTTTGGGCAGCCCATTCCTTACCTGAGGAAACTGGTCTATTCTCAGAACTGTTCCACCAGCAGCAGTGGTGGGGCCCGTGCTTTCCAGAGGTGCCCAGGCAGCTGTGCCAGGCCCAATACACCCACACTCCCATGTCTAGGCCCTCGTGAGTCCAGAGTCTTACTAGGGGCTAGGGAGAGACCCCTCTTCCTAAAGTTAGGAAGGCTTCTTCCAAGTGGCTGAGATTTCTCTGACCTCTGGAAATGAGAGCTGAGGACAAGCCTTCTTTAACATAGACCAACCAACAAGTTTTAGTGGTTTCTAAGGGTTCTAAGGCCTGTGTTGATGCCCTTAACAGGAGCCTGTGAAAATAAACAAAAACAAAATACCAGGTGCCTGAGTCTCTAGGGAAGTGGGGTAGTCAGAGCAAAACTTTCTCAACCATGCACTGGGGACACGTTGATGGGCCAGAGGAATCATTTAGAGATACGTTGGTCCCTGGGTGGATTGGCATGGCTTGGGGGAGCTAGATTTTCTATACCAGTTGCTCCAGTACATCCTGACATGAAGAAGATTGGCAAGCAGGGCATGAGAGGATGTTGGACATCTAGCCACTGGTTGCAGTATGTATAGGTACAAGTTATATCTTGTACCTGTAGTCTGTTCTGTGGATACTGCCCGAGCTTTAATTCCATTGAGCTTTTGGTCACTGGGAACTAGGTGGGCAGCTGTGGATGACTCCATGCAAATGTACTCATATGTCATATAATGACTTTTGTATACGAAGGCCCTTTCTCTCCAACTATACGTTATAAGGTTTCCTAAAGATAGGGATCATAATTTATATATTTTCTCTCCCCATGCCACATGTTGGGAAATACATAGCAAGTGTCTAATAAATGCTACATGTATTCTTTTTAATGTTCTCTCTATCCTTCCTTATACCAAATGCCAAATATTAAACCCACAGGATTTGTCTTCCTGATTGACCTGGGAATCAAAGAAGTGGGATTTCCACTGTCACTTAAGAGGGACTATGTAGCCCAGGAAGGTTATGTGTCTTTAGATGTTCAAAATTCTTTAGAACAGATTTAGATAAACCTTCTAGCTATCAAGCCTAATTAGAAAATTAATTAAAATATAAAATCCCACCTGTCACTTTTGTATCTTTTATCATGACAACATGGAATATTAGGATTTTAGCTTTTACTGTGATTTCTTCTTTTCAATTACTCTGCTTTTTTTTTTTTTTTTTTTTTGAGAATTTAGCCATTCTTCCAGGAGCCCTAGGTCTTTTGTCTCTGTCTTGAGGGTAGAACTGGGGTCCCTGGGTAGCACAACAGTATGTGAAAATGGACTCTAGTTTCAGGAGCTCTGCACTGACCATTCAGCCATGTCAGGCCGGCAGGGGACAGGACTTGAGAGCACTCATCGTGCTCCCTATACCCAGATCATCATAGTCATCCCAGACCCTGGTTCTGGCTCATACCATTTTCTGCATTTCTGCTAGACGACTCCTGGAATTATTCCATTTTCACAAGTTTTGAATGATAAATGAGGGCTTTTTTTTTTACCAGCCATTCAGGAGCTCTGAGTTTCTCCAACTTTTTTTCTAGCCTACTGAAGCCTCTAGTTTTTGTCTTGCCCTTAAAGCTTAAATAGCTTTCTTTTAAATTTCTTAGTCCTGAATGTAGCACTTGAAAGTGTTGACATGTACCCCAAAATATCCATGAATACACGCATACCAAACAAATGACCACTTTTCCCAACTTGTTCAGAACTTGAGCCCACACCAAAGAGTAGGTCAGAGTATGGACATGCTGGGATGCAAAGAGTATATGAGTGTACAGAAACCTAGAAGAAAAACTTTGAACTCTAAGAGGCTTGAGACTAGTCATGGTTAAGAAGGAAGGCTGTTATGTTGCCTCTTAGGAATGATAAGCAGTTAGAGGGAATCACGTGTCTCTAATCAAGAACTAATTGCTGGGAAGCTTGTGTGATCCTGAAGTCATCTCTTAGCTCTGAGGTGTATTTCAGGATAACCTGAATTTTTCTTACAAACTCTCCAGTATTCTTTTGAAATGCACCTTAAAGCAGTATTTTGTAGTCTGTTTCTTATGGATCTCTCTCCGAAGATTTAAGACTGCCAACTAGTCTAATTCTGTTTTCTAATTTGATACAGGCGCGTATGACCGTCTATGACATTCCTGACTTGCTGGGAGGCAGGGGGTGCTTAGGATCCGTGGTCTTCTCAGAATCATTTTTAACATCTCAGATCTTGGTTAGAGAAAAGGGTAAGTATATATGTTCTTTAGAAAGCAAAGCTTGATTTTTTTTTTTTTTTTGGCAAAATAAACCGTAAACTAAGTCAAAAGATCAGCAGTGAACTTGTGAAAATATTAGAACACTTATGATACATAAAGGGTATATATTCTAATTTATGAAGAGCTCTTACAAATAGTAGGATAAAGACAAACTACCCAAAGGTAAATGGGTAAAAAATATAAATATAAACAGGTAGTTCACAGAAATGGAAAACAAAACAGCTTTATATATATATATATATTTATATATATATATATATATATATATATATATATATATCATATAATCTTCACATATACATATATACGAATATGTACAGCCATACTAGTAATCAAGAAGAAGCAATTTGAAACAATAATTAGATCCATTTTTTTACACAGCATGTTGGCAAAAAATTCTAGAAAATAATATCCAGTGCTGGTAGGAACAGCCTTATAATCTTTTGTTTGATTTTTAATGGTCACCTATACTACCTTGATAAAAATTAAAAGTACAGAATAAAAGGACTCATTCCCAGGACTCTTCATTTAAATGTGTGTTTCTGTTAGTGGTAAAAAAATAATAGATTCCCTGTCTCTAGATGAGGAAGTTTTCATTTTCTGAGGGCATCAAACTCTGTGGTAATAAGAGGAGCCTTGTCTTCTGAGAAGGGGAAGGGCTTTAGCCATCTGGTGCCTGCCAGGTGGGCTCAGGTGGTAGGCAGTAACCTCCATGTCTGTGGTCTTCCTACAGATGGCACTGTTACCACAGAAACCAGCTCCATAGTCCTGACAGCCGCCATACCCAGATTCTGCTCCTGGCTGGTTAGTGTCATTCATCACATGAAGTGAATGTAAACATGGGGAGATTGGGGAGGGCATTTGAGGAAGAACCTTTTCATTGGGTCCCTGGTGGGATGTCAGAACCTGAACTAGCTGCAGTTCAGGAATGGAAGTTTTTATCTCAGCTCTTTCTTTTTATACAAATGAATCTAGTTTCTTTAACTCTCTCATAATCTTGGAAAAGTTCTAAAAGAAAGGAACTGAGTTATTTGGGTCTCTGTTAAATTGTGAAAGGAAGAAATTAAGACCCTCATTTTACAGATGAGGAGACTGAGGCTTAGAAATCAGCCAACCTGTCCAAGGTCACACAGATAGAGAAAAATGGATCACGTGGCTCCCTTCCCTGGTCAAAATGGTTGCTACTGAGTTTGTATAGCAGTGTCTGTCTGTGTGTAGAAAGGTCCCTCTTCACTGGTGGGACTTGGTCGGAAACTCCGATGCCTTGGGACACAGAAATTATGACAGCAGTGAGTTGGGTAATGATCTAAGTACCCATTTTAGAAGTTGTTTATATTCTGTTTCTACAGTTCTGACATGGGTAGGGAAGAGCAAGAGTTATCCTCTAACATGAACATGTTTAAATGAGAACACACTCAAAATATTTTAATATGTTTTCTCTCCTTTGTCCCTAAAAATAGTTGTTTTCTCTGAAGTGAAATGTAAGTGGAGACTAACATATTCTCTCCACATATCACAGGCTCATTTAGTTGGACTTCAGGTCCCAATGAGAGAGCCCATCATAGCCTTGGACTCTGAGCCTTTATGACCAGCAGCTAACTCTGGTCATAAAGGAAAAGCTGTCAGGACCTGAGAGACTGGATTTGGCAGAGAGATTGCCCAGTCTCCTGGAAATATTTGAACGCAGAGGTGGTGGCAGGAGCGACACCTAGCCGAGTTTTGCCTTTAAAATAGTAACTGAAAATCTGTACTCCTTTTGGACACAGGTAGAAGATAGTGAAGTAAAATTGTCTGAGAAAACACAGCAAACAGTGAAGGTAAGCAACCTTCTTATTCTTAATGTTAATGTCATGTCAAAATGAAACAATTTATAAAGATAATTTAACATCTCATCTTATGGCTAATCTAAAGGATCTGTACCTCTTTGTCTCAATTCCTGTTTGCATTCTTCCCCTTCTCAGCAGAGCTCTAGAAATAACCATTTATGGGGTATACAATGAGAAGGATTCTTTCTGCCATTTAGACCTTTTGGGTGTGTGTGAGTGCACGCATGCATGCATGCGTGCATGATCTCCCAGTACTAGTAAAAGCAGGTCTCAGACTGGCGTAGACAGAGCTGAGAGGTCAAAGCTTTAGGCCATGGAGAGCTGCCTCCAGTGAATAACAGTCCACTGGAACATGAACAAACATTGCAGGCTTTGGTTATCAGGGAGAACCTTACATTCTTTTTCTCAGCACAAGTCAAGTGCCAAAGGCAGTAGAAGAAGTAGGGTATATCTGAGGCTGACTCAGCAGCTTTTGTACATACACAAACAGGGGCAGACTTTAGATTCTGTGAATATTTATGCTGTAAATCATCTGCTCTGTTTTTGTTTGTTTTTTTTTTTCAAGGAGGATGAGTGTTTCCTGGGCACTTTTCTAACAGGAGGAGAAGGTGCATATCTTTATTCCAGCAATCTACAGTCCTGGCCTGAGGAAGGTGAGCTATGTCTGGGTCCCTCTTTTGCTTGAGTGTTGTGATTAAAATAATACATCTGATATTTGAAAAGACTTGGTGTAGAATTGTTTTCTTATAATTTTTCTCCTTTGATCCACTCATTTTTCAGGCGAGGAAACCCGTGCAAGGAAGGGCTGGCCCCAGAACTGTACCTGGTCCTCTTGTTGCTGCCTGAGAATTGCTCTCAGAAAGGGCTAGAGTCCAGGCAGGACTTGATTGGATTCATCTTTAAATGTAGATCTCATAAGGCCAAAGTCAAGGCATCAGCCAGACCAGGCTCATCCAGATTATTGGCAGACTCCAGTTTTTTCAGGTTATAGGAGTGAGGTTCCTGCTTTGTTACTGGCTGTGATCCAGGAGCACTCTTAGCGCTGCCTCCCAGTGATCTGTGCCCTTTGACTCCCTCCATCTCAGCAACAGACAATCTCCCTTGCGTTGTTGAATCTCTTGCATACTTCTAATTTCTCCAGATTCCTCTTCTGCTACCAGCCAGAGAAAACTCTACTTACAAAAGCCTTCTGTGATTAGAGAAGGCCCACTCAGATAATTTTTCTCTTGCCCTATAAGGTTACACGAACACAGGAGTAACATCAGGGATGAAGATTATTGGGGCCATCTCAAATTTCTGCCAACCACAGTCTACCTACTGGCTCCCACAATTCATGTCTCTCCCATGTGCAAAATACTAGTCACCCCCTCTCAAGGGCCTCTTCCCATAAGGGTAACTGTTCAAAGTCCTAAATCTCATCAGATCAAAAATCAAAAATCTCATCATCAAGATCATCTCAATAAGGTGTTGATGAAGCTCTGGACTGTAATCTGCTGTACTGCTCCTGAACAAAATTCCTCTCCATGTGTGGACTTGTGAAACTAAAGAGACAAGTTACCTGCCCCAGCCCTCCCAACACACAAGATGAGACTAGCATAGGATAACAGTGACAGACATGCAGGTTCAAAAAGGGGGGGCATAGAAGATAAAAAGGAGTCATCGTTCCAAGGTCTCGCATGAATTCCATGGAGATTTGTGCTCCTTTTTGGTTTCCTCAAAATAATATTTTCTTATGAGTCCTATTGAATATAGAACTTTTATTTCCCTGTTGAATGTAGTCATTTTGTGAAGGAAGAATTGTGACTTAATGCACAAATTCCTCAACCTCCACTAAGCAAAGTGCACAGCCAGGAATTTCTGAAGCCTTCTTAGTCACACTCTTGAGAGCTTAGATTTTTCAGACTTTCTTAGTTCCTGAGAGAAATGTAGTTTGAATTAGGAGATGGTTTTATGAGGCAGGAAAATTCAGTAGGAGCAGAGAATTTAAACAGAAATCTCCTTTGGCTGTGTATTAAACAGTTTACCACTTTGAGACTCAGATAAATTTTATGGGACTTGAAGTTTATGCCACTTGGGGAAAAATAACACAAAATGATTAAGGAAAAATAACACAAAATGATTAAGGCTTTAGGGCCTTCAAAGAGGGCTTAGGCAGGTGGAGGTCCTGAAGCTTAAGTGTCATTAGTGTCTTGGTGAATCTGCCTCTTCTTGAGACTGATGAGTTTGAAATTTATCTGTTCCCATTCTCTGAAGGCATTTAAAAATGAGCTCTTCAACATGCATTATTTTGATCAGTCTTTATATCCTAGCCCCATAAAAGGTAAAAACTTGCCTGAGATCTATAGTGCAAGTTAATGGTAGCATCTGGAGGGTAGTCCAGGTCTTCTGATTTTCAGTTCAAGGATGGCCCAACAAACTACTTGTAGGTAAGGCAACTAGTAATTCCCTTCTCTCGAAATGCTTCCAGCTGTGGAACCTTTTTCCTTCCCAGTTAGTGACTTCTATCAATAAGACTTGTTGTATAGTTCCTGTTCATTCATGTCCTTCATGTGCCCTTCTCGTCCCTACCCTGCTGACCTTGGTCAGGAAGGCTGCCCAGTACCTAATCCTCAGGAGCCCACTTTAGAGTTTTACCATATACGCCTGCCTCCCTAAACAGTGTCTTGTTTTTTAGTGTAATCCAAATAGAGTCATACTCTGTGTTCTTCTGGGACTTGCTTTTTTCCCTCCTAAGATTTATCCAGATTGTTGTATGTAGCCCTATAGTTCATTCACTTTCATGGCTCCATAGGATTCCTTTATATGAAAATGTGCCGATTTATCCTTTTGACTCTTAATAGACATTTGGGTTGTTTACAGTTTTTTGCTCTTGGAGACAGCACTGTCATGAACATTCTTGTACATGTCTCCTGGTGTATGTAGCACCAGGAAGATGCCTTACAATGTATCTTTCTTGCTGTATTAAGTAACAAAATTCAACTGAGTAAATTTGAAGATCTAATTGACTTTATTAAGTGATTCATGAATTGGGCAGCATCCCATCTAGCAACTATGATGAGTTGTACAAAATGGAAGGTTGTTATAGGCAGAAAGAAGATGAGACTAAAAAGTTAAAAGAATGGATTATTTCAGGCAAAGACACCTTCCCTTAGCAGAAGGCAGATTACCTCACTAGTGTTGATCAGAAATTCCAGACTGGTTTAAAATTCTACTCCTGAAAGAGGCTGAAACTGCAATTAGATTATTAAGTTTTGGTATGGTGATGTGGTTTAGCAAAAGTGACTCCATTTTGGGTTTGTTGTTTCTTTTTCACAGCATGTAAAAAACACAATTGCCGTCTTTTATCTCGGTCAGATGATTTTCCTGTTACATTTCTGGCTAGTTGCACCAGTCAGCTTTGAAATCTCTGGCTAGTTGGTATGTTGGCCTTCCCTGAATGTTTGCCACTTTGATTGCTATCGTTTTTGACATCCCTAGGTATAGGATTTTCTGTGCTTTGCCCAAATAAAGTCAGCCCCTCCAGCAGGCCTGCCCTTCTCCCTCATAAGACCACAGAGCTCTGGGGGGTTATAGATCATGAGAATAGCCCCATGCTAAAACACCACAGATGTCCACTTTTCCTATCAAACGTTAGTAGAATTTCTCAAATTGCTTCTCAGTTTTGTTGTATAACCTTTGTCCATTTCCTAGCTTTTGAATAGTTATCTTTAACAATTAGTCCAGTTTTGTTGCTGTTTCCCTGGGAGATGATTTGCCAAAGTCCTCACAGCCATTTCAGAGGTCCCAACCCTCAGGACTTTGAAAGGTATTTTCACTTGGTAAGGAATTTTAGGTTGACAGCTTCTTTCTTTTGGTGCTTTAAAGATGTTGCTCCACTCTGCTGTATTCTAGCTTACATTGTTTCTAAGCAGAAATCTACTGCCATCTTTATCTTTGTTCCTTTCTGCACATAGTTTTTTTCTCCACTCCAGATTTTCTTTCTTTCTAGCACAGATTTTAAGCAATTTGATTTTTATGTGATGTGGTTTAAATGCTGTGGTTTTCTTCATGTTGCTTGTGCTTGGGATTCGGTTAGCTTTTCGATCAATGGATTTATAGTTTTCAAATTCGGAAAATTTTTGGCCATTATTTCCTTAGTCTGGACTCCAGGTCCTTCTATTTGGCTGCCTGAAATTGTCCCACAGCTTCCTGATGTTCTGTACAATTATTTTCAGTCGTTTTTCTCTTTGTGTTTTATTTTGCATAGTTTTTATTTTTATGTATTCTAATTTGCTAACTATCATTGTTGTTAAATTAACATTTGTTAAGTGGAACACAGGGTGCCAAGTTCAACAGAAGACCACGGAAAGAAATTGAAATAGAGAAATTTAATACTCACAGGTCCCGGAGGAAGTACACAGCATGCCTTGAGGGGCCACACAGGGAGGGCAAGGTAGGGTGCAGGCAGAGAGAGTGACAGGACCTGGGACACATGCCTATATTAAGGGTCCGTGAGTGGAGTGCTTTGGGATTCTTAGCCTAAGGTCAGAATGGTCAATTCAAAACAAAAGGAGTGGGATTTTGATGAGTTCCACAGGGATCTTCTCTAAGAGATTCACAGGGTACAGCACTAGGAGTCTGTGGAGACTTTTGATCACAAGGCTATTGGGGAAGTCATATCAGGAACTAAATTTGCTTATGTCTCTGTGGGCTATTATCTAGGACATGTGCTTGCCTAAAGGGGGCTACTGTCAGTTTAGGCCCCTGTAGGCCCTTGGCCAAACCGAATGGATGCTGAGGCAGCAGCACTATGGAGTAGCTTAGCTAAGCTCTCAACAGTTATCTAGTGTCATTTACCTCATCCAGTGTATTTTTATTTTTAGACATTACATTTTTTATCTCTAGAAGTTTGATTTAGATCTTTTTTACATCTTTCATGTCCCAAGTTAACATGGTTCTTCTAGCTTCTTGAAGATATGAATACAGTTATAATAATTGTTTTAATATGTTTTTCTTCTAATCCTATCATCTTGGCCTTGCTTTTAAGCTTTGTTAGGTAGAAAGCAGAGCAACATTTAATTTAGGGATAATTTTACCCGACTGCTGAGGCACATCCTTCTGAATACTCTACCTGACATCCCTGTGAAGTAGGAGGTTTTCCACTGTGGCTGGTGGGAATGGGTAGAAAGTCCAGTGCAAGATATGGGTTGATGTTCTTTGTTTTACATAGGATTATCTAGTTTTTCCAGCACCATTTGTTGAAAAGACTCCTTTCTTCTCTGAATTGCCTTTGCACCTTTGTTGACTATAAATTGACCATATATTTACTAGTTCCTACAGGCCTCAGGGGATGGTTTGCACTCAGGCAGCTTCTTCATTCTTCGTGTAGTGCTTCATAGATTCCAGAGTGTTTTCTTTCACTAGTCAGAGATTATTTAGCAGTAAGCAACAGGAGTGCTGGTCCCATTGACAACACAGGGCAGTCGATACATCCTGAGGACTCTGGTGGCCAAGCTGAGTTTCAGCTTCCTGTGATAGGAAAGCCCAGGCAGTGGTCACCTGCTATCTGCTGCCTTCATTCTGCACCCTGTCATGTGTTCCCTTGTGCCCACATGAAGCTGTTGAGGGACACTGTAAAAGGAAAGTTCTCTGCAGCACTGAACATAAATGAATAATAGAGCTGTGTATTACTGTACCTATAGGCTGGATGACAGGAACAGGATGTCGAGAAAAGTAAACAAATAACAGAAGGACAGGTGTCGAGGTTTGTTTTTTTTTTCTTTAAACCACTGTATATATTTCACATACTCTCTCATACACAGAATGAAAATTATCTAGCCATTACATCATAATTTTCCCGAGCAGTGATAAATGTTCCCTCTTCAAACAGATTGGAACATTAGCGGATTTTTATTTGTACAGCCTTGCTTCTGAAGGAGGAAAAGCCAAATTCTTCATTGATACTTGGTGTCTTTTTTGCCCTGAGGGCTTGTCCTCCTCCTGTTGGACTCCTGGGGATGTAGAGGTCATTCAAAGACAGACCCATGTTGCAGTTTCCTGCTGCTGCTTGGGTAGTGAAGGGGAATGTCTTCTCACCTTGGGTTTTTAGACTCACAGAATGGAGAGGGAATGACAGAGCTCATCCACTAAGAGCACCAAGGATGAGACAAGGAGCAAGGGAGATCTCATCAGAAGTTGGCTACCCAAGTCAGTAAGAAACCCCTGCAAAGACATGTCCCTTCAGACCATACTCGGACAGTCATGAATCCAGAGCAGATACCAGAAGTGTTATTACTAAAAGTGGATCAGGATCTAAGTGACTAATCAAGGCATTGACACTGGACCACCCAGTGAGGCACTTCACTTATCTCATGTGTGCTCTGAGAATAATGACAGAGTTATTGCTCCCAGAGCCAGACTGAGGGGTAGCTGCACCAGTACTAAACCAGTTCTTATTTACCGAGTCCCTCCCTGGGCCAGGCCCCACAGTGAGTGTTTTTCTAGCACTGCCTAGTGAATTTCTGTCTTCCTCTTTTCCATTTTGTTTTGAGGCTTCAGAGTCTAGAGGGAGAGAAAGTACTGGAGATGACCTTCCTGATCTACTTTTTTCCCTGTCTTCCCAGTGAGTACTTGGAATGTGCCAACTCTCAGATCAGTGCTCTTCCCTGGAAGCTTTGGGAGGATTTGAGGTTTGTCCAGGAGGCCTTTGAATGGTACTTGACTTGTTTCTGAGAAACTTCTTATTTAGAGGTACACAGGTGGAAGGTGAGCCCAGGACCTGGAAGGGTGCAAATATGTAGCAGTAGGTAGGGGAGCAGTTTCTGCCTCCTGACACCTATTGACTCTCTTTTCTCTGTAAACAGTAGATAAGAGTCATCTCGTGGCCAGAATTGATGTTTGTGGTGTTGGGAGAATGTTGAAGATCTTGGCTGGGCCCTGGTGGAGTAGGTGGAAAGGGTTGGGAGACAGCAGTGGCAGCACTGTGGGCAGCACTGTGGGCTTGTTAAGACTGAGGAAGCAGAGATGGCTCATTGTCAGATTAGCCACACCTGGGTTTTGGGGCGAGCAAAAGTGAAGGGAAGAGGGGTAAGAGAACCAGAGGGTCCCAGCGTGGTACAGTGCCTTGGCAAACCTGTGTTCTTTACCTGGCTCCACCATCAAGTAGTTCTGTGCCTTTAGGGGAAGTCTCTCTAAACTTGAGTTTTCCCATCAGCTCTATAAGAAGAAGAATATTTCCTCTTATAATTGTTGTGAAGATGGAAAACTATAATGTATATGACGTGCTTGGTGCTTAGTAAATACTGAGTAAAATCTGCTTCCATTTCTTCTCCTGACAAAACAGATTAAAAATAGATCCTGTCCCAGGGGTTCTGCCCTGGATGTACATGAGAGGAAAGTCAGAAATTTCTGAGCAATAGTGGGAAATGAGGCCTTGAAGGCTCAGTGACATCAGAGGATGTAGTTTTGGGAATGAGGTAGCTAAAAGGATGATGAGGTGCTGTAGTCAGAGAATAGATTCTGAAACTAAAGATTCCAGAAGTTAAGATGTTCTGGGTGCTGCTTTACTGCTGTGCATTTGGGATTGAGGAGCAGCAAGGCCAGAATGTGGCATGGACTTTGCCCTGATCCCTCAGAAGGAATGAGAATGTTGGCTTTGGAAGAGAAGACCGTGGGGACATTCAGAAGCTGTTTGGAATGTTGGGGTATGATTAGGAGGGCAGCAGACATGAGCAGTGAAGGAAAGGGGGGTGGGGGGCTGTGTCTCTTAAGGGAATTAAAGTATTGTGCCAGCAATGGAACAGGAGGGAGGAACCTTGGCATTGGTACAGGAGGAGGCTGGGGCATAAGTAGCCACTACTGAAGGCCAAATTTTACTTGTTAGAGTTGAGAGGCTCACAGGGCTTGAACCTGGATTCTTTGAGCTGTGCTGACTGGTCTCTGCCTGCTGCTGCCGCAGATGGTAAAGTTGGCATTATTTCTCTCTGGCTAATCATCTGTATCTTCATTTATAGGCTCCAAACCTTCCTCTTTTACCTAAAAGCTGCATCCATCTCCTCCACTTCTCCTCACCCCCATTAACACACATATACAAGCATACATACCAGGCCTCTCTCTGCCCCCTGAAACTCCACCTCCTCAAGATGCCTTCAGAACTTGCTCTTGTCATTATAACCTCCAGAGCTTTGAGGCTACCTTCCTAAAGTTACAGCTCAAGGAATCAGTCCCTCTTGTCAAAAATAAGATAAAAATGACAGTGTTCCCAAGCCTGTGCCTTGAGTCCAAGAAGTAATTTCGGTCTTCTCTATATATAAAAACAGGAAAAGGCTGTTACAGGAGCAGAAATGATCCAGCTTGGACCAACTCCAGAAAGCAGCTTCACCCAGGGGTATTATGGGTGTTCTGGGTGCTTCATCTGGGTCTTCAAAGCAAGCCTATATCCAGCCTTAACCCTTGTCATTTTAGCTGTCCATCTCTCTGTGGTCTGCCCCCAGGGCCCATACTGAGCTAATTTATATAGCAACTCTCCTTAGACCTGAATCTTTGTCCTGAGGAACCCATATCCAATGTCCATATCCACCCATCTTGCTTTTGTGAACTATAGAACCACAGGCCTCCAAGTGTCTATAGAACCCAGTTATTGCCCAACTCAAATGTTCCTTTGCTGGACAGAGAAACCCTTAAGCTTCCTTCACTGGCCCTTCAGCTGAGACCCTAATGCTCCTTCTTGGACTTTTAAGTGAGGAATATGATCTCTTTAGAGCTGAGCCAGCTTCTGTCAAAATAGAAGAAAGGGGCACCTATAAACTCAGTAATGGAGCAGACATACCCAGTCTTTTTTAGTGTGTTTTCCTGGAAGACACCCATATGTGAATGTGAATTTTGCCTCTCCCCATCAGCTGATAACTTACTCACTTGTTTTTTCTAATTCTTATGCAAAGACTGTATTTGATGCTCTTTTTCTCTCTGAGGCTCCAGGAGCATACATTGGTTTCCCCAGAGCACAGGGCTCAGCATAAACATCATGTAACTTAAGAGCTACTGGTCTCTAAGTCACCACACTGGCCTGCCCTGGTATATACAAGAAGGACATTGGAATCTGGCCTCCAGGATCTAGCCCTCTGTCTCTGACCAACTCTCTTTTCCTTCCAGGGAAAGTATATTTCTTCTGTAGAGGCCTCCTGTTTTCTCACCATCATCTCGGAAGTATCGTCATTTCCAAGGATCACATGAATTCCATTTTGTTCTATGATGGGGTAGGTATTTTACCAGTCCATGGCTTTAGTGTTCAGAAAAGTACTCATACTTCTGGGAAACCAAATAACTCCCTGTCCCCGCTCCACCACCATGGGGCAGGATGTAAGGAGTCAGTTCTGCCCTTTGGGGCAGGTAAGCAGGGAGGTCATGGAGAGAACTATCCACTCTCAGGGCTCTGAGCCTTGTCAACCTCACTGCTCTGTAAAGGGCTTAGCTAGAAAGGACTTCTGGGTTAGGATAGTTACCCTTGAACAATTAATTTATCCCAACGAGGATCAAAAAGTAGGCTGAAGAAGGCCTACAATGGCCCCTAACAGATGGTCTCCTGCCCAGGGACGCAAAGCTCACCCACTTAAGATCTGGAAAGAAGCTGCTTCCTATGATATTGATGGGGCTCCACTCATTAGCATGGAAAAGAATTATAAGTGAGCCAGAGAGGGAAAGAAATGGCTAACTTTCTCCATGAGGGCTTAACCCTTCCTTGTCATGCAGACTTAACCTCCAGCTGTATGAAAGTTTCATCCCCAGAACCATCCTTTAACTTCACCAGTCCGCAACAACACTTTTCTTTTGGGGGTAAGAGGGTAGTTATGAGTTTCCTCTAGCCTGTACCCTCTGGCCAGAGCACAGCTCATCTCTCAGTATGATGCTCAATCACAGCTTTAAAACCAGCTTGTTTGGGAGCTAGGACACAGACTCAGTAAGGTGGTTTCATTAGATGATCAGAACATGAATTCTGTGAATAATTCTTGAAAGAATTCTTTCTCTCACATAGAACTTACTGCCTTAAAGGTTGTTCAGAAATGTGGGCAGATCAGTAAAACAAAATGGATGTCCGTATAGATGAAAGTTTTAATATTAGATTAGAGTCTTCTGTCATCAGGGGAGAAAGGATGAATCATTTAAGTATTGGGACTATAAGTTAGCTAATTTGGGGGAGAAATGGAGTAGTCATATCAAAAATCACAACAGACTTCTGATAGATTAAAATTAAATATTTTTAAATTTCACACATAGAATGAAGAATATAAAGATGAATCTTTACTAAACCTCCAGAGTCAGGAAGACTTTCTAGCGTAGCTTAAAGGAAAAGTCTGTCAAATTTGACCACTTAAAGGATTTTTAAATTTTTTGCTGATAATTTATTGAAATATACTTTAAATATAATTAAGTCTATCCATTTAAAGTTTTAACAAATGTACACACTCATGAAACCACCATCACAGTCAAAATACAGAAGACTTTTATCACCTCAAAAAAACTTCCTAATGCCCTTTTGCTGCTCATCTTTCCCTCTTCTTCTGGCTTCAGGCAACCACTGTAGATAGTTTACATTTTCTAAAATGTTACATAAGTGGACATTATATATTCTGTACCCTTTTGAGTCTGGCATTTGTTTACAGATAGTGTGCAACAACATGGCAGATGCTAGCAGGAAATTTTAGAAGCAAGATATGGAACTGTAAAAATAAATGTGATTTTCCAGTGCCTAAAATAGACAAGTCAATGAATGAATAGGCAAAAAAGACCGGAAGAAAAAGTACTAAAATGTTTGCTGTAGTTAGGTTTAGATGGTGAGACTTTGGATAATTTTTTTAAACCTTCTCTATTCTATTTTTGTTTCTTTTCAAATTTTTAATTAATGAGCTTATTACCTTTATAATGAAAAATTGTTTTAAAAAATCTTTCCTTCTAAGATCAGGAACAAGACAAGGACGCTCGCTTTTGCCACTTCTATTCAACGTAGCATTGGACATTCTAGCCAGAGCAATTAGTCAAGAAAAAGAAATAAAAGGCATCTAAATTGAAAAGGAGGAAGTGAAATTATCTCTGTTCACAGATTATATGATCTTATATGTATAAAACCCTAAAGATTCCACAAAAAATAACTATTAGAATTAATAAAAGAATTCACAAATGTAATAACCAAAAAAAAATCAGTTGCATTTCAATACCCTAGCAATGAACAACTCAAAAAAGATATTGAGAAAACAATTTCATTTACATTAACATCAAAAAGAATAAAATACTTAGGAATAAATTTAACCAAAGAGGTGAAAGACTTATACACTGAAAACTACAAAACACTGCTGAAAGAAATTGAAGACCTAAGTAAATGGTAACATCCCATGTTCATGGA
The DNA here is from genome assembly GCF_902729225.1 of Pteropus medius. Classification (NCBI taxonomy): domain Eukaryota; kingdom Metazoa; phylum Chordata; class Mammalia; order Chiroptera; family Pteropodidae; genus Pteropus; species Pteropus medius. The sequence continues at coordinate 3,641,417 of NW_024342471.1, forward strand.
TTAGAAGACTTACTATTGTTAAGATGACAATACCACCCAGAGCGATCTACAGATTCAATGGAATTCCTGTGATAATCCCAATAGCATTTTTTGCAGAAATAGAAAAAGCCATTCTGTTATTCATATGGAATGTCAGGGGTCCTCTGACTAAGCAAAATAATCTTGAAAAGAACAAAATTTCAGGACTTACACTTCCAGATTTCAAAACTTACTACAAAGCTACAGTAATCAAACAGCAGTGTGGTACTGGCATATGATCTGACATATTGACCAATGTAGCAGAATAGAGAGCACAGAAATAGAAAAAAAATGTATGGTTAAATGATTTTGTTAAGGGCACCAAGACCAGTGAGGAAAGTCTTTTAAACAGGTGGTGCTGGAACAACTGGATATCCACATACAAAAGAAGGAAGTTTAGACCCTTATGCCATATACTAAAAATTAACTCAAAAATGGAGCATAGGCCTAAATGTAAGAACCAAAAAAAACGCTTAGAAGAAAATATAGGAATAAATCTTTATAACTTTGGATTAGGCAATGATTTCTTGGATATGAGAACAAAAGAAAAAATATACAAATTGGACGTCATCAAAATTAAAAACTGTATCCAAGGGACACTATCAAGAAAGTGAAAACAGCCCACAGAATAGAAGAAAATATAAGTCATATATCTGATGATACCCTAGAAAGAATTTTGAGATGGTATTTTTAATTTAGAAGAAAAGACCCTGTGCTTCCTGTATCTTGCATAACAGGGTATTAGCAAGCACATTTATAATTGAACCCCAGTAAACCACATAATGTGAAAATAATTGCACTGAAATTCATCATGTGTCTGACAGATGGCTGGTATCATGCAAATGGCTTTTCTCACCAATGCTCCCTCTTTTCTTTCTTTAGGATTCCATCAGTATCGTTGCTGCCCTTCTGATAGACTTCAAAAGCTCATTACTTCCTCATCTCCCAGTTCATTTCCATGGATCAAGCAATTTTCTGATGATTGCCCTTTTCCCCAAATCAAAGATATACCAAGCATTTTACTCAGAGGTATCATCAGTCATTAGTCAGCAAAACTACTAGTTTTTTAAAAGCAGTTTAGATGGTAAGGCAGTGTCTCAGCATTAACAATGAGGTAATGAGAGGGAGTTGGGAGAGCTGGTGGAGAGTGGCTACTTCTAATCCCTTTAGGTCCTGCAATGGTGCTATTGTCATTGAGAGTTGAAAACCTAAAGGCACTGAACAGAAGCCTTTTCATCTTCTAAGAAAAATGTTCTTTGTCCCTTTAAATCCTAATTAAACTCATCTTCCTTTTAGCTACTTTGTTGAATTGTTGGGCCCTACCTACTGGATCATAGTTCTCTACCCCACCCCAAGATCTCCCTATGTTTCACAGGCCCTGCTCTTGTGAATGGTTCCACCTGGCAGGCTGCATATTATAGGCAACTTGGCACAGACTGCATGAGTGAAGGAGCTTACTGAGAATTATACAACCCAGTTAGAGACCACACAGTAGCCAAAGTCAAACAGATGGCTAGACTCGTGAAGAGTGGAAAAGCATGCTTGGAAAGGTGTGATTGCAGCAGCTTGTGAGGTGACAGTGTCCCTCCCTCAGGACAGCTTCTCAGAACATGGAGGAGACAAGAGCTGGCCTTGGCTGCGAATGGTGTCTCAGGCCAGTCTGTCTCCCTCTTACTGCCTGCTGGTCCTTCCTACCTCTTTGTGTTTGTCCTTTCAATCCAAGAACATGGAAGCAGCTTTTTAGTTTCTCTTCAGCCATCTCTCTGCTTTCAGACAAGAGTTGCTTGAACCACTCCCTATGTTTGGCCCTATGACCAGAGAAGAACGTGCACCTTCTGCCTGAACGTTGTTACCTGACACCTTCTTCTGTGCTTCCTGACCTCTGAAGGGGCAGAATCCCTGGGAGAGGAACCCAGAAAGAAATTCTAGTTTTGAAAAATACAGAACAAAATTGCTTTAGGCCTCTATTTTTGAAACAAACTTGTTTGTTATGATGGTTTGTCTCTGTACTGACAGTCCAGATTTTCAACAAGCATCAAATCCCCATGTGGGTTCCATATCCTGTTGTTGAGTTTAAAGTATTCTTTGCTCAAATTCTGTTTTGTTTAGGTCTTCTCCCTCTGGCAACAGCAGGCTAACTCAGGACTGTCTTTTAAAGTGATCCAGGAAGGTGGATTATCTGTGGAACAAAAGAGATTGTAAGTAGCTGCCTTCACTGTTTATGCTTGCTTCCCTAAGCTATGCATGTCTGCCCTCTCTGCAGGATGACTTGTTATGTAATACAGGGGTCTTGGCATCTAAAAGGACCAACACAGTCATTTCAGTGCTGCCAACTTGTAGGTAGCAAGTGCCTGTAGGGAAATAGAAGTCAAGAAAGATGAAATCCACCAAGATACAGAAACCCATAGTATTACCAATGGTTTCGGGCCAGTTTTCATATGTGGGCACGCCAGTCATCATGCGCTAATGCAGCATTTTGTTTAAGTTAGTGAGATGCTTATTTTTGGAAGTGTTGACTCTGTCATGGGACTCTAGCTTGAAAGCATCAAAACAAGTTATGTAAAGTATATGCGCTATGTTCTAATCTGTGAGCTTTTAATATTCCAGACACTCCAGTGCACAGAAGCTCTTCAATGTCTTGAGCCATTCTGCCGGGGAGAAACGGAGTTCTCTAAAGCTCCTCTCAGCCAGACTCCCAGAGCTAGACTGGTGAGCTCTGGTTTTCTGTTTATAGATGTTTAATGTTCCTGCTTATGAAATGTGAGAAACCTCAGTGTTAGTCCTTTCTAAGCTCCTTTTTCTTTATAGCTTCTTAGGGATCATTGTAAAAGGTAGCAGTGACATACCATATACAATTTTATTCTCTAGGGAGAATCTCTCTAAGGTTTCTTTTTCAGCAATTAAATAAGGAGTTTCTCATGTTAAAGGGCACATTCAGACAAGGCCGGTGATGGTAACATGATAGCAATGTCTTTGTCTAGGTTCCTCCAGCATTTTACCATCAGCAGCATTAGTCGGGAGCCTGTTATGAGGACTCATCTCCCTGTCCTGCTGCAGCAAGCTGAAGTCAGCCCCACTCACCAAGTGGAAAATGACAAGGTACAAGTAGCTCAACAAATCTGCTGGGAGTTCATGGGAAGCTAATCTTGCTAGCCTGTCCATGTGTCTCCCTGTCCAAGAGCTCCAGCAGAGTCCCTTTTATAAGACTCTCCACCTCCTTGAATACTGATATGATACCCATGAAACCCACTCTACATAGTGACTGTGGACAAGCCTCTAAATTAACCCCAGCCAAGCCCCAGGGCAGTGATGAAAAAACTCTGACACCTTGCTGTGCCCTCCCTTGCTTCTCTAGGCCTTTCAAACTCTTGTTTGGTGCTTTCATGCCATCAACTCTTTCTGGTCGTGACAAGGACTTACCTGGCAGTAGGTGACACATTGAGCTTAATTAGGGGATGGGCCTTGTTAGTTGGGCCTTGCTGGCATCATCAGGGTAAGATGATACTTTATAAACATCATCTTCCCGAGAGTGTATTTTAATCTGCTCCTGCCTCACACTCCCCTCCTCTGAACCCTTCACACCATTTCTTTGGACCCATATGTCTTTATATACTCAAAGAGGGCATTTATTTCTGTGCAAACGAAGAAGACACTCAGCTGCAAAAGAAAATAGAAGCATTGAGGAATCAGAAGCCTCAATTTTTCCTTAGACAAGAGTTTAAAAATGAAAATGTCTTCTTGTTATGTTTTGTTTAAATGGTACTATAGGACTGGCCTGAAAGTAAAATGTATGCTCTGATTTGAGAGGCTGAGGCCTGGGCACTAAGGAATAGGCACCAAGATAGGGAAATACGGATGAGAGGAGGATAAATAAAATGTCATTTACATGGAGTGCTGCTCACAGGGGCAGAAAGGGATACAGAGTAGAGGCCTAGTCAAAGGGGAGGAAGGAGAGTTTCTGATTCCCATTAAAGAAGAGGGATCCACTGTCACCTCTCTGCTTTTGTGACCACCTCAGGTGATGAGTGCCTCCAAGCTGAGCTTTAAGTTATCTGCAACCAGGCCTGTCCAGTGAGTCTTGGTTATTGTGATAAAACACATACTTAAAGAGGCTCTTGCCGTGCTGTATTATTTATATCTGTATCCTTCAGCAGTTGCAAAGTTCCTTTCCTCCCCTGCCTGACCCCTTTGTCAGTGAATTTTTTCAAGTTGCTTTGCAATATCTGCCTGCAGGGGGCCCTGTTTTCATATGGTTGTGGTACTAAGACAGTCCAGCCTGGCTCCTTTTCTCCCCATCAAGACTCAGTAGTACTTCCTACACCAGTTTGTTTCCTTAGTTCAGGATATGTGACTTGAAGGGCACAGCAGCCAGACAGAAACATCCCCAGTACCACACATCTCCTTCGCTGAGATTAATTACCACGCCAGTTGAACCTTTGGCATTTTTGTCCCAGACCTCCTTTCTGCCCAGTATTTTCCATTGTATTTTAATTGATTTAGTCACAACCCACTCCATGGAAATTATAAGAGTAATACAAAATTTAAAATGTGTTTGCTCTGTGCCAGATAATGTTCTAAGTACTCAACATATATTAACTCAGTTAATCATCATCACACCTACCTCGCAAGGTAGGTTCTGTTGTTAGCCCAAGGTCACATAACTAGTGAGTGCTGGTACTGAGGTTCATTCCTACAGAACTGGCTCTAGAAGTCTGATCTCTTAACCTCACATACAACTCTGCCTCCCAATTGAATTACAAACCCACATGGCTTTTCTTTCATGTAGGTCATTATCAGCATTGTAACGGGCCTCCCGGGCTGTCATGCTAGCGAGCTCTGTGCTTTTCTGGTCACTCTGCATAAGGAATATGGCAGGTTAGTATGGCTGCTGATGCCTTTGCTTTGGGGAAAGGGAGTCTGTGCCTGGACCTGCTGAGGCCCCGGGAAAACTTTGACATGTACTGACTGAGCTTTGGTATAATTGGTATCAACACAGTGGTCATCATCTATCCATTCATTTGACGCATTTGTACTGAATGTTTTGTGTATGCCAGGCACTGTTCAAAGTGTGGAGGACAAATAAACAAAACAGACTAGAAAATCTCTGCCCCCATGGAGCTAACATTCTAGTGTGGGGAGACAGACAATTAACCAGATAAGGAAAATAGTATATTAACTAGTAAAAAGTGCTATAGAGAAAATAAAGTGGAGATGGCTTATAGGGAGTGCAGGGCGGGTTGGGGGGGGCAGAATTCCAGCTATAAATTGGGTGCTCAGGGAAGACAAGACCTCACTGAGAAGGTGACATTCGAACAGAGGCCTAAGGAAATGAGGGAGTGAGCCCTTGGGTATCTGGGAAGAGCACTGTAGCAGCAGGACCAGCACAGGCAAAGGCCTGGAGGTGCGCCTGGTCAGCAGGGTGATTCGGGACCAGGGTAGTTAGCACTTGGAAGCTGGTAGATAACGATGATGTGATCCTTCCCTGACCACAAGTGGACTGTGTGAGTCCAGGTGCAGCTAGGACAAACTGGCTCAGATGAAATTAGGGAAATCATTCTTCCATCACTTCCACCTGGCTGGGAGGTTACTAAACAACCCTTGGTGACTGAGCTGGGCTTTTAATATCTAGTCAGTCTACCTCAAAGTAAGGCATCCTGCAGGAGGCCGTAGAAGAATTGAGAAGACTGCAATCGCCTGGAGGGTTAGGAGTTTCAGGTGGGAGGGAGGTCATGGGGGATGGAAAGGTGAATTTTGGAGAGATGCTAGGGGTATATTGGACCTTCTTTAAAAGCACTACATAGTTACATGGTTTCTCCCTCATTGCCATTGCTTTTTGTTCTATACACAGTTGAATTTTTCACCCTGTCCATTTCTTATTCTCAGCAAGAGTTTTACTGAGCACCAGACTGAAGCCATTGTATCAGATGGTCTTTCAGTACGTAACTGCCTAGTCGGGAGTCTTTCTCAACTCTGAAGTCTGTTGGTCAAGTCTGTTGATCTTTTTCCCTGTGGCAAGGCGTTTCCTGTCAAGAACTCCGAGGATTGTGGTTTCAAGATATGGGGTTTCTCACCCAGCCATTGCCCTTTGCCTGCTTTGGTGGTGCCAAGGTTGCTTTCTTCTGTATAGGTTCACTGGACAGAACGTGGGAGTACTGGTCACATTTGAATCCACTGTCTGAGCCTGTGGGGACAGGCCATCAGGTGGCCCCCATGCTGAAATTACACTTGCTGTTTCCAGGTGGATGGTGTACCGCCAAATCATGGACAGCTCCGAATGTTTTCATGCTGCCCATTTCCAGAGGTACCTTTCCAGCGCCCTGGAGGCCCACCGGAACCGCTCTGCTCGCCAGTCTGCATACATCCGCAAGAAGGCCAGGCTGCTGGTGGTATTACAAGGGTGAGCGCTGGAAGTCTTCTGGAAGACAGAGGGGTAGGGTGGTGACCTTGTCATACTGTTAATTCATATGTGGCCAGCCTGAGGCACAGAACAAACCACACACGCATGAGCAGTGTGCACTACTCAGAGAGGCCTTAGAGTGGCCAGTGTAGCTTGCACACAAATTTTAAGTTTGGCTTCAGTATCATAATCTCCCTAAAAGGTGGGGAATTAGGGAGGAAGTTTTCTAGGATTCTCTGATAATTCTCCCCAAGCCACTTCCTTCACCGTCTAGGCAAGGGAGCATCATCTGTTTTAGTCTTCGCTCCTGTGGAATTGCAGAGACAGTGCTCACACTCTCCAGCCTCGAGCCCCACCATCCCTGGGATGGCTGGTCCAGGAGGGTTTTCCTGGGACCCTCAGGAGCTTGAATAGTCCAGTTGAGCAAGGAGCTCCCTGGGAGGACAGGTGTGACAGTATGTACCACTGTTCCATGGACACTGGTTGCAAGGAGCTTCCCTTCGACCTGTTCTGATGCCTTCCAGGGAGGAGCTCCATGCAGGCCCATCACCCCCAGCCCAGAGGAGAACATGCCGGGTCAGGAAAACACAGGCTATACTCTTCACTGGTGTCATTATGGTTGGTGATAAAGACTCTTTTGACAGTTCTCACAAAGTGCTTTTGTACTATGCTGTGTTTTGTGGGTGTGTGTGCTTGTAATAAAAGTATTTACAATTGGCTAGTCGTTTCCAGTAAAGAATAGGCCCAGATCCAAAGCCCTGTTTGGTCTCCTGGATGTGATGGTGGGAATTGGAACAGAGCTGGGCCAGTGATGCTAAGGCAGGAGTGTGCTCTCCACCAGGCCGTTATTCCTCTTCTTCAGGCCTTATTCTCACTCCTGCCCTGGGCTTCCCTTCTGTCAGCCCGTTCATTCTACTTGTGGGCTGAGGTTGTAGAAGCCACAGAGCAAGAGTCCAAGTGTGAAATCACTCATTTTCTTCTGTTTTTCCATTGCTTCTACTGGTCAGATGCATTGGCCTCTATCAGATTTGAGAGTCATTGCGGGGGTGGGCCTGGAGTCAAATTTGGCAGCTTAATATTGTGCAGCTGTGATCATTTTCATCTTCCATCACTTCAGAGAGCATCATCGACTCCTCGTCTCTGACTGTCCAAGTCTGCAAAAGTGTCAGCTGTCCTGGCCTCTGTGGACTTCAGTGACAGCGTATGGCCACTCACTCACTCTCATACTCTCAGACATAGCTTTTGCCCAGTCACAGCATGCTAGGGACCTCAGATTTCCTGAGGGAACGATATCAAACCATGTTATCACCTAAATGCTATGACTCTCACTACGATACTGTCCTTACAGGCTGGGCCCATTCTTGTGAGGCTCAGCAGGGAACATATGGCCTCCTTTTTGCATGTTTGTCTGCTTGAGATTACTGATGAAGGGAGACCCAAGAGGCTTCTCAGTTGAGAATTTATACTTTCATCTTTATTTATAGGATTCTTTGGGGGACACCTGTGGTTAGGGCAGAGTTTTCTTTCGCCCCAGAATGGCCTGGTGCCGTTCGACTTATTGCAGCAGTGAGGCGAGGTAGGTCATTGAGGGGCAGTGGTGTTGAGTTTTAACATCAAGTGTCATTTTAAAATTAATGTATTTTGAAATGATAAAAATTTTTAAATGGAGGACAGAATAGTGGTTGCCAGGAGTTAAGGATGGGAGTGGAGGACAGGAGGAAGGTGCAGGTGGTTGTAAAAGGGCCACGCAGGGATTCTTACAGTGGTGGGCTATTCAGATCTTGACTGTGGTGATAAATACAGGAACGTGCACAGGCAACAAAATCATATAACTTAATACATAAAACACAGACATAAGTAAAACTGGTAAAGTCTGAATTTTAAAAATTTAATTTTAAGGAATTTGAGAGGTTGTATTTGTTTGCACTTTGGAATGTTGTAAAATCATTCTTCACATTATCTACATTTAAAACAAAGTATCTCTCTCAAAACAAAAATTGAATTAATGTAAAACATGTGCCCAAATTGTAGGCTTAAATTGCAAATATAAAACAGAGCCCAAAGGACACTTGAATGGAATATCTGTTATTTCAGAGGAAAGAAAGTTCAAGTCCTGCTGGGCTTTTGTCTTGTTTTTTTTTGTTGTTGTTGTTTTATTTTTAATAAAGAGAGTACTGACAAGAAAGAGGCAAACATGAAGAGCCAGTTTTTTGCCTTCATCATGCATTCGGGCAATTTAGCCAAAGTGGCCAGGTATGAACTCTGGCAGCTGGTGTGGCCTGCTTCTGTGGTAAGGGCTGCCTCCTTCTGTTTGGAGGCCACACCCAGGATAATAACTATAGGGCAGAGGCCGGGGAGGGGCATCTAATAGAACCCGCTTAATAAGTAGAGTGAATGACACTAGGTGCCTCCTCTCTTGCCACAGTGGCTCCGGGCTGCAGTGCCCTGATGCATCATATAGATGCATTGGCCTCACCAAGGACTCTGGGGCCTGTTTCATTCTAAACTAACTAACTAACTAACTTCCTTCCTTCCTCTCTCCTCCCTCCCTCCCTCCTCCCCCTCCCTCCCTCCTTCTGCGAGGCAACCCTTGGTTGACTTCACAGATTGCAAGGACCTTGTTAGCTTACAATCCCCTATTTTTTATTTTTTACGCCTACAGCACCTGGTCTTCCTAGGTGGTCTCCCATCCAAATACTAACCAGGCCCAACCCTGCTTAGCTTCCGAGATCAGACGGGATCAGGCTTGTTCAAGGTAGCATGGTTGTAAACTTAACTTTTTTCATTAAAATAAATGAAGATTAAAGGAATACTCTAAAAATCTGGGAATTCCTCAGCTGGGAATAAATAGATTTATCCCTAAGGATAAACCTATTATATTAAAATGATTAAAATCTTCAGGATTGGCTTGTAAGTCTTTCACTTCTTTTCTTCCCTAAGAAATGAGAATCTCTCCAGGCTCATACCAAACATAAAAAATAAAAAGCCCTTACTTTTTTTAGGATCAGGGAAATATGATGCTGAGGAACAAGGCTGGGGTACTTAACCATGTGAGTGAAGTGTGTTAAACATGACCACAGAGATTTGGGGCAGGGTGCAAGCATCAACCCTGCTTACCACACATGCATATGGGCTCTACAGGCCCACATAGACGCTGAGAACCAATGGAAAGAACCCCACGTGGTCATACACACAAATACCCAGACAGGGAGAGAAGCCTTCGAGAAAAGCCAATGAGCAGAGGGCTTGCTCTTAAGGCTCTCTGGCTGCCAGGTGCTTATGGGGGAGCTCTAGAACCTTACGCACCCTGTTCTTTACTGAAACACTTCTGGTTGTTGTTACTGCTGCACACTTAGGGGGTGGGGTGCTAAAATTGTGATCAAGAATAAAGCCAAATGCCCTTTTACAGATGAGCTGTATATAGCAACTCAGGAAATGGCTCAGGCGAGCTATACCTATCCTCCTAGCTACCACCATTGGCCTTCCAAGGGCCCAGGCTAGAACTTAGGCCCATACAATCCACAAAACTACCCATCAGCTTTGCCATCCCTCCATTGAAACTGATCTTTTGGTGATAGGCTGGGTCAGCTGGGAAAATGTTTTCCACAAGGTGAAAGGGAAGGGTCCCCTCTTGGAATAGCCATGGGTCTACTTGGGGTTGAATGCCCAGTTTATTCATCTACCCTGCTTTAGGCACTGTAGATTACACCACTCAGCAACTACCTTATGTTTTAGTTACAGACATAGACTATAAACAAATGAGAAAATACAGAGTATGTAGCTGATGTTTAGTGCTTTGGAGAAAAATTGGGGTGGGAGCAGGCTGTGCCAGAGGGAGTACCACATAGGCTGTATGAAATCGAGGACACCTCCCTTATAAGGGAGTCAGGAAGCAACTCTTGCAGACATCTGAGGGAAAAAGCATTGCAGGAGAGGGGACAGTGCATGGCAGAAGGTGCCTGGAATGTTCAGAGAAGAGCCAGGAGGCCAAAGAGCCAGGAGGCTGGAGTCAGGTGAGGAAAAGAATAGGAGATGAAATTTTCCTGCAGTGTGGGGATCAAATCATAGAGGGTTGTGGGGCCACTGTAAGGGTTTTGGCTTTCATGCTGAGTTGGATGGAAGTCACTCAGTGGCTTAGCACAATGGGATTTACATTATTCCTCTGGCTTCTATACTGAAAATAGGTTGGAGGGAGGCAAGGACGGAAGCAGGGAGGCCAGTGAGGAGGCTATGGGAGTGACATAGGCAAGAGATGGTAGCAGTTTGGACTCCCAGTAGTAGTTGAGTGTGTGAAGAGTGATCTCATTCCAGTTATATTTTGAGGATTGAGGGAAAAAATTGAGTCAGTGATTACTCCAAACAAATATTTTGGCCTAGCTGCTGAAGGAGTGGATTCTCCTCTGCTGAGGACAAGGCCTTGGGAGGAGCAGGCATGGGGGAGTTGCATCATGAACATATTAAGTTCTGAGTGAAAATATCAAATTGGCTCTGGACAGACAGGAGATACAAATGCCAGTGGTATTTGACATGTGTCTGCTGACCTGGAGAGGTACCTCATGATCCTCCTTTCTCTCTTGTCCACATGTTCTGTGAGGTGGAAGAAGAGGAAAGAACTATTTTTAAAAAGTAGACCAATGTCGGAGCTTTCAACTTGACTAGAAAATGGGCCTAAGGACACCGAGTCTCAGCCTCAGAGGCCCAGAGTCACCTGTACAGGTTCCTCTTTACCCCCAGATTGGGAGAATTCTTCCACTCACTCTTGCAGTTATGAGGACTAATGGAACTTGGGAATGCAGAAGTACTGTGGACTTTAGGGGCTCTAGAGTGTGAAATCGTGTGACCCAGGAACCCAGTTTCAGGCTCCTCCTTTTGATCTTTTTTCCACCCCACCCCTGCTCTGCACCCCCAATCAGTGAACTAATCATTCCTTTTCCTTCCCCAGGTACACAGATGTTATTGATGTGGTCCAGGCCCTACAGACCCATCCAGACTCAAACGTCAAGTCTTCCTTCACCATTGGTGCCATCACGGTGTGCGTGGAGCCACTGAGCTGTTACATGGAGCACAGGTACATTCTTAGGACCACCTCCAGCCCAAGGACATGGTGTGCTGAATGTAAAGAAAGCGATTTTCTCTTACCCACTAGAAGGAGACACATCTTCATGTGTATTTGTCTTTTGGAACACATTGGTCTATCTTATATGTAATAAATGCTGTTATTTATAGTGCCAGGTTCTCAGAAGACTGGCAGCCTCTTACCATTTTTGTTTGTGTACTGAAAAGTTGTTCATCTAGGGCAGTAGAACTTGAAACAGCTTCTCCCAGAAAGAAAAAAAAAAAAAAGCCCGTGACAGCCTTTTCTTTTCATCTTTGCTACAGGGGAGGGGCCTTTTTCCTTTCTGGTCTTTTTATATGTATGCTTTTTTACGTTTGTGGTGTACATATAATTTTATATCCTTATTCTTGGTTTAACATATAAACATATTATGTAGGTTAACATACATATGTTCCTGGATCACAGTGGTAATTACATTTTGATTAATTATGTATGTGGATGGACATAACTGTCTTAACCATTTCTCTACTGTTAGTCTCATATGATGTCTCCAACTTTTCACTATTATAATGCTGTAGAAACATCTTTATCCATATAAATTTCTCAAATTTCAAATAATTTTCTTAGAATTCCTCAAAGATATGTTATTAATTAAGTGTATGACCCGTTTTTATTACTCTTTATTCACATTTCCAAATTGCTTTTTTGAGTGAGTTTTACAGTCTGTACTGCCCCAGTGGTGTCTGGAAGTACCTATTTCAACACGAAAACATTCCTTAGTGGGGAGAGTTTCAAGCATTACAGTGTCCCGTCATAGAGCTATTTAATTTCCTCTCCCTTTAGCCTAGTGGAATACATCCCACATCTGTAATCATATGATCTTTCCAGCTAGTCCACATTATTGTTATCTTCTGGTAACTGGTTGATCTATCCTAAGACCTTCATCTGAAAAGGCTCCCTTCCTATTTGAGTCCAAATTTGACATCTTTATGTTTCTCATAAAAATACTTTAAAGATTACATCCCTCATCACCTTGACTGACCTCAAGTGATGTCTTCACCATTCTCTCTTTAGCTTTGACCTAAGTTCTGCTCACCCATAGAAAAGCCAAGGTGGTCTGTTTTCCTTCTTTCTTAATTTAGGTTACTGTAGTAAATGCAGGGCATCACCGTTGTACTTTGAACTGCCATATTGACTATTCCGTGCCACTCTTTCTACCATTCTTATCTTTTCTTTTTCCAAAGTTTTTATTTAAAGATGAATTAAAGGAGGAGGTCTAACATAGAACTAGTTACTACCATAGATATTACCATAAAAAAGAAAAATGTACAAAAAGATAGTAATAAGCAAACAGCAGATGGAGGCTGCTCTTCAGAAGAATTAGCACAGACAAGTACTCTTCTGCACTGTCAAGAAAAAATTAAAAGGAGGTGCTAACAGGGTGTGGAGAGAACTCAAGGAAAAGATCTAAAAGACTGGGGAAATGGAGCAGGAGGAATCTTCTTGGGATGATGAAAATGTTCTAAAATTGAATTGTGCTGGTGGTAGCACAACTCAAAATTTGCTTTAAAAAATCATTGACTTGTATGCTTAAATGAGTGAATTTTATGATACACAAGTTACACCTCAATAAAACTTAAATAGGAAAGATCCAGGGAGAAAAGAAATTCAGCTAACAAAAGCAGATGGAAGATGAACTGTTAGAGGTCTAGAAAGAAAATAAAGATAATAATAAAATCACTATGGAAATGAAAATCTCATTCAAAGGCAAAACAATTCTCAAACCTTGTTGGGCTGTGAGTTCCTTCACCAAAAAACAGGGTCTGCTTACCATACATTCCCTCATTCACTTTGCTCACTGCCCCTCGGAGTCTTACAGTACATCTTGTTGGTAGAACTTAGGGCACAGTCCTGTACCTGACTACAAGAAAGGCTGGAAAAGCCATTTTCTGCCATTTACAAGAGGGATGGGTTTCCTGAGTCCAAGTCTAGGAAAGGTGTTTAGAAGGTTCTGGGAAGTCTGATATATGACAGATATGCTCTGCTATGTTTATAACAACACTGTTTGTAATATCAAAGAACTGGAAATAATCCAAATACTAATTAGAGATAGGTTAAATTTGGGGATATCCATATAATGGAATGTTGCACAGGCATTTAAAAAAAACAAGTAGATTTTTATGTACTAACATGGAAAATGCCCATAACATTTTGTGAAGTGATAAAAAAAAATGCATTTTTTTAATGTTTATTTATATGTTTATAGGAAATATCTAGAAGGACATATACCAAACTGTTAATAGTAGTTTCTTCTGGGAAATGGCTACTTCCTTGGGAGCAAGTGTTGGATAATGGGGAATCATTTGATATTTTATAGTATGTATGTATATTGCTTTTTAAAAATATAATAGCTTTATTGAAATATAATTACTTACCATAAAGTTCTTTTAAAGTCACTCTCTATTCCTTCCTCTTTCCAGCCCTTGTCAACTACTTGTCTACTTTATGTTTCTGTGGATTTGCTTATTCTGGACATTTCATATAATGTTTTCAAGGTTCATCTATGTTTCAATACTTCATTCCTTTTTATAGCCAAACAATATTTCATTGTATGGCTTTACCACATCTTATTTATTCATTCATCAGTAGATGGACATTTGTGTTTTTTAAACCATTATAAATGATACTGCTATGAACATTTGTGTACAAGTTTTCATGTGGTCATATGTTTCCCATTCTCTTGAGTATATACCTGGGGGTAGAATTACTGGATTATATAACAACTACATTTAACTTTTTGAGGAGCTGCAAGCTATCATGTATAGCCACTGCATCATTTACATTCCCACCAGCAATGTGTGAGTGTTCCAGTTTCTCCACATCTTCACCAGTATTTATTGTCTGTATTTTTTATTTTAGCCATGCTAGTGTGGGGTGGTATCTCCTTGTGGTTTTGGTTTGCATTTTCTTAATACTAATGATACGGAGAATTTTTTCATTTGCAGATTGGCCATTTGTGTATCTCCTTTGGAGAAATGCCTGTTTAAAGCCTTTGCCCATTTTTAAATTAGATTATTTGCCTTTTTTTATTGAGTTGAAAAAAGTTCTTGATATGTTCTGAATCCAAGTTCTTTATCCATTATTTGATTTGCAAAAATTTTCTCCCATCAGTTTTTTTATTTTCTTGATGGTCCTTTGAATCACAAAAGTTTTTCATTTTAATGAAGTCCAATTTAGTTTTCTTTTGTTGCTTGTAATTGTGATATCATATCTTTGAAGCCACTGCCTAATCCAAGGTCACAAAGATTTTACTCCTGCGTTTTCTTCTAAGTGTTTTATAGTTTTAGCTTTTGCATTTAGGCCTGCGTTCCGTTTCGAGTTCATTTTGTAGAAGGTGTGAGGGTAAGGGTCTAACTTCATTCTATATGGGACTATCCAGTTGTCCCAGCACTATTTGTTGAAAAGACTTGTTCTTTTCCCATTGAATTGTCTTGTCACCCTTGTCAAAAACCAGTTCACTATTAATGTAAAGGTTTATTTCTAGATTCTCAGTTCTGTTCCATTGATCTATATGTCTGTCCTTATGCTAGTATCACTGTTTTGATTACTGACTATCTTTTCAGTAAGTTGTGAAGTTGAAAAGTGAGAGTCTTTCAACTTCAATCTCGTTTTTCAAGATTGTTTAGGCTAGTCTGAGTTTCTTGTATTTCCATGTAAATTTTAGCATCAGCTTTTCCATTTCTGCAAAAAAGATAGTTCACATTTTGATAGGAATTGCATTGACTTATAGATCCATTTGGAGATTACTGTCATGTTCAAAATATTGTCTTTCAGTCCATGAACATGGATATGTCTTTTCATTTATTTGGGCCTTTAATTTCTTTCAGCAATGTTTTACAGTTTTCACTGTACAAGTCTTATGCTTCCTTTATTTAATTTATTCCTAAATATTATATTCTTTTTGATGTTAATATAAATGTTTTCTTAATTTCATTTTGCAGTTGTTCATTGCTAGTATATAGACGTCCAGTTAGTTTTTGTATGTTGGTCTTACATCCTGCGACCTTGCTGAACTCATTTCTTAGTTTGTTAGTTTTGGAGGTTTGGGGTGGACTCCTTAGGATTTTCTGTATACAAAAGCATGTGAGGGTTTTCTGTACACAAAAGAGCATCCTTTCCAATCTGGATACCTTCATTTCTTTTTCTTGCCTAGTTGCTCTGACTAGAACCTCCAGTATAATGTTAAGTACAAGTGACAAGAGCATCCATCGTGTCTTGTTCTTGATCTGCGGGGAAAAGCATCTAGTCTTTAACCATTAAGAATGATGTTAGCTATGAATTCTGTATTATTTTTATAATAAGATTTTTTAAGAATTAAGTTTTTAATACTCTCATTTCAATGCTTTTTTTTAAGTGGGTACCTTAACAGAAAAAAATTGTATCATTGCTTCTAGATCATATTTAAAAACAAACAAAAAACACAGGTGGGCATAGTGCTTGTTTTTCCTTTCTGTGAAGTGGGCATTAGTGTAGCTTCTTTAATTTAGGAGATGGGCTTAGTTTAGATTTAGGATGGGTCTTTGTGAGATTTGTCTAATGTCTTTATTCTAGAGGGTTTTATTCAGTGAGTTTCTTCTGAGTGTCTGCTGTGTGCCAGGACCATTCTACTCATTGAGGGGGCAGAAAAGAACAAGAGCCCAGGTCTCTGCTCTTTTGGTGTCTACATTTTTGTGAATGTGCATGTAGGAATTGTGGGTCCCATGTTTTGAGGCAGAGTAAATCAGTATCATTTATTGATTGATTAAAATTTTATATAAATCAGGTACTTGGTTGGCACACTGCAAAATGCACAATACCATACCTGTGGAAGGCTTAGCAGTATGTTATAATCATAGCTATTTCTGTTATTCAGAGGAAGAGCTGGCCAATAACCAATATAGTATACCCAATATTTCAGTGTTTGTCAGTACAGAGCATATCTGCTATGTTTTAAGACTCCTATGCCAAGCACTATTTAATCATATTACAGTTTAGTAGGGTGGAAGAGATGTAGAGAAGGAAAGAAGTGAGCTAACATTTACTTTGCACTATTTGTCTGGCACTGTGATGCTTTAACCCTCTTAATCCTCAGAATTTCCCTTTAAGACGCAAGCATCATTATCATGTTTTACCATGAGGTAGCTGCTCAGAAAAGTTAATTTTCCAAATGCCACACGAGTGACTTATATACAATTAATCATGATTCAGAGTAGGAAGTACCATAATAAAAAAAAAATGCAATTTTATATGAATTATAAAGAAGCAATGATAATCCTAGTTGGATTAGGAAGGAAAACATATGAATTTGAAGGACCAAGATGCCAAAGATGCCAAGATTTGAGAAATTGCATTCATTTTAGGGAATCACATATATGTGCAAGTCTATGTTTTCTGAATATTTTCCTTGCATCTGCTTAAAGGGAGCAGCTTCATGACCTCATTCCCTGTCAGAGGTTAAAAGCATGAGCTTTTAGGATGCCTTGAAGGGCAGCTTTGCTCAACCTTATCTAAGATTCCTCTGGTGGGAATTGCTGTGGACTACTGTGAAAAACAAGCAGTGTGCTAAGAAGGGCCTTTACGGGCATGCACTCTAAAGTCACAGGCACTTGATGGGGACAGACACTTTCCAAGAATGTATTTGCTGTTTGACGGCCTCTTTAGTGCACGACGAGTGCAGTGAAGTCAGTGAGTTCTGTTCTTGGGAGACTCCAGTGTGCATATTCCAGGGCTCTTGACCTTGGCTCAGAACATATTGGGGCTCTTCCTTGGAATTCTTCAGAAACCATGAGGGAGTCAGTCAAGAGACTAGATGCATAGACCAAAAAGTGGTATTCATCCAACTCACTTATCCACCAAAATTGGTTCCAGTGGTGTGTGTCTGGCTGTTTTCAGAAATCAAGTAGGAGGATGAAGACTTGCCACCACCAAGGAAATTGTAGGAGAGAAATTTCTTCTGTGTTTTCAACGGCATTAACACCTGCCATTTAGATCAGCAACAATTCAGAAATATGGTTTCAGTAAGCATATCAGTTGCAGGGAAAGAAAACACAGGAGCTCTGTGGTGCCAAGCAGACCTGGGTCCCTGCATAAGTCTTCCCACTTTCCTAGCTTCATGTGAGGTCTTGGGCAAAGTGCTTAAGACTGCCTATTCATCCTAAACCCACTCTTCTCAGCTTTTACATACTCAAGGCACAGGGTGGTTGTGAGGACAGACCAAGATTGTAGATGTAAACCACTTGCATGGTGCCCTACCCCATAGTAAGAACTTGACAAAAGACAGCTATTCTCATTAGTTTTGTCTTTCTTCCCTGAGATTACTATGATCTTTTAGTTTTAAAGCATTG
Organism: Pteropus medius; assembly: GCF_902729225.1. Taxonomy (NCBI): domain Eukaryota; kingdom Metazoa; phylum Chordata; class Mammalia; order Chiroptera; family Pteropodidae; genus Pteropus; species Pteropus medius. Next base: position 3,659,271 of record NW_024342471.1, read on the forward strand.
AGAATATGAGTTTTTCTGTGGAACTTCCTACAGAGCTACAGTTATTAACTATTTCACAGTTTAGATCAGTCACCCTCACCCACTTCAGTTGCGATCCAATCAGTCAGTTTCTTGCTTCTCATTTACTGTTAAAACCCAGAATGTTGTTAAAGGGAAACTGGCATTCTAGTGTACACATAAGGGGAAGCATGGCAACTTTGGCACTGAAGGCCCCTGGCAGAGTTAGGTGAATGTAATTCCCTTACTTTTCCCTTGAAATTTCCCCTTTACTATAATAAGGTCAGTACATATCTCTTTATAAATACATATTTAAACAAAACAAAACAAAACTCTCTTTCTCTGTTTTCTATAGTCTAGAGACTGGCCTTGCTCCAATATCCCCTCTTCAACATTCCACCAAGAGTTAGCCACTTAGGGACTTCTATGGGGTTCCTGGCTTAAGGAGCTTTGGTCCAAAGCTGTGAAAACCTCTAACGTAACTTTGGCTATCCTTAATACTCGTTACTGCCTGCCGCTTGCCCCACTGAGTAAGTCATCTTGGATATCAGTGATATTCACATTTGTTGTGGGAAATAATCAATGACAACTCTGACATTAATGATGTTAAAATAGTTCTCTTTTTTCCTCCCTAGGTTTCTCTTTCCTAAATGTCTTGACCAGTGTTCACAAGGTAAGCAATGTGTTTTACTTCCCATTTGCACGCCTTTCAAATTCATGCTCCCACCTACATTCTAAAAGTTAAAACATCCAAAATTGGTCCAGGGAAAACTTTGATCTCTTTTACTTTTATCATATTTGATAGGCATATTTCTTCCAGAATTTGTCTGAATGATGACGAATCGCCATGGCAACACCTCTCCTGAGCTGGTATTAAATCTGCCCTGGATCATCAAGATCTTGATGCTCCAGTGCTACAAGTGCAAACTGTGGCACAGTAGGACCTTCTCCCTTAATCCCTCGCTACATACACTGGGATTTTCCATACCTCCTTGGTAACATTTAGAAAAATTTACCCATTCTGTAGGTTATACTCAACCTTACATTGTCCTACCATCTGGCAACCCTGAAAGCAGCACTTTTTAGTCATATTAGATATGGTGTCTGGGGACCCAGAATAAATTCTAAATTTCCTGCAGTGGTGATAAAATGTTTATTGTTGTCAGAAGACCTGGGATCTGGGCTTCCTGAGCCAGCCCAGCAAGTAGAATTGAGACAGAAGAAAATAACTCGGTGTCCTCAGCACAGTTTTCCCTGCTGAACCCACTGCCAGTCCACAGGGAGCAGAGACAACAGAGCATGCCAGAGCCGCTGTCTTAGGAAACAGCTGAGCTGGGTGCTGCACAGAGCAAGAGGCCGGGTCACTGGAGGAAGGAATGTGTATGTTGGACCGCTGCACCAGGATTCTCGAGTCCAGCTTTTAAAGGCCCCTGTTGTTTTCCAGGCACTGCACCCCAGAAGCAGAGTTGGATGGGTCCTCCCACAGTACACACTTTAGGTAGATTAAGGAGATTTTCTGAAGTTTGGGTCTGCAGGATCTGATGACAGACTAGATGTGGGTCAGGAGTTGGAGGTATCTGGGATGACTCCTAGGTTTCTAGCTTAAGAGATTAGGAAGGTTGGCGGTACCTGTCCTTGAAATAGAATGCATAGGGAAAAACATAGGAGATAACCAAGGAAAGCTATCTGGTCCTCAGATACATGTTTGGAAATCATGGTCAAAGCCAAGGGTGGTGTGGGTTATAGTCAACTCCTGTCCATCACATTATCGCCCTCAAACTGTACCTTGTCTCCTTGGCACTTTCTCCCTCGGTGCCCCTCTGCTTCTTTTGCACATATAGCACAGGTGGTCAGGCTGCCCTGGCAAAGAGTCTTGGAGATGTGATTTGTTTTCACTGTCCATGAATCTGGGCTGATATTAAAAAACCAACTGCATTCTCTCTGCCACTTTGTAGACATATTTCATTAATACTGTCTCCCGACTCAGTGTTCAAAGGCAACTTGTGTCAAATTCTGTGCTTTTATAAAGCTAGGACAGATACCTTGGAGGCTATATGTGCTGTTTTCTAAACTCTGAGGGGCTTGTGGAGTGACAGTGCCTTGACAAATATCTTTCCCTTGCATCTGGGCTCAGGGGACCCTTTGGACTGGTCTAACATGGCTCACCAGGGGTATGGGCTGTCTGAGGAGGAAGCAGATAAAAAGCAAGTACAGCCGATCCTTGAATAATACGGGTTTGAACTGAGCAGGTCCATTTATATGTGGATTTTTTTTTTTCAATAAATACTATAAACATATTTTTCTCTTGGTTTTCTTAACCTTTTCTCTACTTCATTATAAGAATACAGTATTTAGTACATATAACATACAAAATAGGTGTTAATTGACTATTTATGTTACCAGTAAGGCTTTTGGTCAACTGTAGGCTGTTAGGTGTTTGGGGAATCAGAAGTTACATGTAGGTTTTTGGCTGTAACACCCCTAACTTCCATATTGTTCAAGGGTCAAAGATTTGGCGGCTCACTTGGAGGTGGGATCTGCCACCAGTAGACAAACAACTCCACGTCCTGAGAGAGCATATTGCCTTTCTTTAATTCTGTAGATGAGTCAGGCTTCCTGATTTATTGCTTTTACAACAAAGGATTATTTTACAATGAGAAAAGGACTATATTGCAGCCTCAAGATAATGTGTATTACAGAAATCTAAGGATTAGGAAATAATCTCGGTGTTTAAACAACTAGAAAGGCTCATTACAGTGCTAGCTTGAAAGCAGAGCAGAGATATTTTACAATCATGCCCTGCTTTTAGAAGTAGCTATAGATAGATTAAAGAAGTGATCTTTGTTTTTTCTTGGGCTGCTGGAAGCCTTTAGCCCAGACTGGGATGGTTAGACAGACCTCAGAGATGTTCCTCCACTGTTGAGAGTAGGTCAGGCCATGCCACCTACTTACTCACAGCACAGACTGGTGAAACCTTGGCCAAATCTGGTTATCCACTCAGATACAAAGCAGAAGGAAGCTGGGCCAAGCAAGATGAAACCGCCCACCGTGGCCTCCAGATAACTGCTGTACCTGCCTCACAGATGGCATTTCCTCTTGGCTGGTGGCAGTTTGCATAGCTGGCCTAAGGAATGCTTGGGATAATCCTTTTGCTTGTTTCCTTATAAAGAAAAGCCCCTTTTCTATGTCCAGTTCTTGACCTAGAATCCCAGGCTCACAGGATTTGTCTACACAGTATTTGTGAGGCAGACAGTACATTGGGCAAGATGTCAGCAACCAAGACCCCAACCTTCTTCTGGGCAGGCCAGGCCTGTGTTTGTGACCCTGCTGTTCTCTCTTTAGGTTGGCATGTTTGCACTACTTTGACTCCAGTTTCTTTTGCCCAAGAGTATACTAAACAGAGCCCTAAGGCCTATAGGTCTTCACTCAACTTTTCCTGGCTCCTCATTGCAAGATACATCACAGCTATTCTTGTCTTCCACCCCTGGGAATCTCACCATCCTCTTGCAGGATCCGACTCACGTATCTGCCATCTCTGGAATGTGCTGAGCCTTAGACAACCCTGTCTGCTTCCCCACTGTGCCACATTCTGGGCCTGGCCTCCTCACCTTGCCTCAGTCAGTTTCCAGAAGCCCCAATCACTTCCTGTGGCTGCACCAGGGCAAGGGGTTCTGGCATTAGGCTCACCAGGCTGTCTTTCCTGTCCCCTCCACCTCCCCCAGCCTCCAGAGTGACCTTCCTAAATGGGAACGGGAGTATGGACACCATCAGTGTCACCTTCATTAGGAGGCATCCCTAACATTCTGGCTGAGGATGGTTCATCCTAATGTTACAGCTTCCGAACAGAAAGGGCATGTGAGGAACCTTTTAAAATAGAATAAACAAAATGCTAACATAATCTCCATTTGAATTTCTAAGTCATGTGCTATTACCAGAACTAGATCCTACATGGAAACCTTGAGGACAGGGGTTTTGAATGTGATGGAATCTTTTAAGAAATGTGATTCTGTGTATTCCTATATACTTGTATATGCATAGACTATCTGAGGAAGCATACCCAAATCTGGTTATCAGTGGTTGCCTCTGGGGAAGAGAACTGGGGCTCAGAGGAGGAGAGAGGAAGAAACTTTGTACTAAATACTTTTTTGTACCAAAACATATATACACCAGTAAGCCTTAGAAACCTTTTCAGATGCCTGTCTGATGAATGGGATTTGCTCAGACTTTTATGTGGGAGAAATTTTGGCATGTAGGTGCCCCACAGCATAGCAGCTGCCTCGGAGGTCAAATGGCATGCATCTTTTATTGCACTTGATTCATTTGTTCATTTATTCAGCACATCTTTATCCAATGCCTGCTCTAACCCAGCCCTGGGGCATTAGCAAAGTCTTCTGGTAGTGATTCTATTCAAACTGTCTATGCCCTGAAAAAGAAGTTGAGCCAATAAAAAGTGGAAAGATGGTTTCTGGCAGAAGGAACAGCAAGAATGAAAGGCCTGACGGTGACCAGAGAATGCCCAGGGCATTGAGGAAGTGTGACATGACACATAGGTCAGGCAGGCCAAGAAGATAAGATACTAGCCAAAGTGTAATAGGAATGCATTGAAACATTTCAAGTTGAGAAGTGATATAATAAGATTTTCTTTTTTGAAAAATTACTCTGACTACAGTAGGGAGAATGAAATTGTAGTAAAGGAAGCCTGGAAGTGGAGAGAATGAGCAGTGATCTAATAAAAAAGAGTGGTGGTCTGAACTAGGTGAATGGTAGCAGGGATTGAAAGTGGTTGATGACTCCAAGAGCTGTTTAGCACTCACAAGGCCAAGAGGAGGACTCAGGTACCTCCACAGCCCAGATTTGCAGAACTGGGCAGTCAGTGTGGATTTTCACCAAGGGGACCGGAGGAGATGGAGCTTGGAAGTCAGGGGAAGCCATTGAGGAAACTTACCTTTGAATCTTTAGCAATCTCTCAGGAAACTGTTCAGAGGCAAATGGGCTGTACCTGCCTAAGGTAGTTAATAGCTAAGCACTAACCAATAACCTGAGCCGAGTAGGACCTGTGTCTGAGAACCAAGGAATCAATAGATCTCCAAACGGTCTATAAGCAGGAAGCATCCACTTGGGAGGCAGGCTCTGAGCTTAGCAGGCAGGCTCTAAACTCTTGATGTCTACAGTCCCAGGGTCCCTACATAGCCTGTGTGTGTGCCTTTTCCCCATTGTAATACACAACCATTGGTGTGGAGCTTCTGATTCCTCTTCCCTGGTCATGATTGGGGTGCATCCAGATTATTTATGAAGTTATATGTCTTTAGCATTTTGGAACATTTTTCTCATAAGTATTAGTGGTGAGGGGAAGGAAGTATCACTAACTTCTGCCTCAAACTAAAAGCAGGGGCCAAGGATCCTGGAAGTTGCCTTAAACTATTGATGGCTGCTCATCCAAACCATGGACTCAGCAGCCTGGACTGGTGGAAATAACATGACTTGGCTTCCTGCTGGTTGCTGTGGCTGAGGCCCACATGCTACAGCCATCTCTGTGTGCCTGAGGAATGGATCAGTTCAGGCCCTTCCATGAACATGTACAAGTCTCATCTCAGGCTGATCCTCAGCTGACAGTGTGATAGTAGTGGTAGTGGCGGTGGGGATAGGTTTCATTTAATGAGTTCTCAGTATCTGTAGGCCCTGTGATAAGCATTTTACTGATAACCTGGACATAGGTGTTATTCTTCCCATCTATCTAACAGGAGGACATTTGGACTCAGAGAAAAAATTGAACAATTTGCCTGATGTCACTCATTATTAATTAGTGGAGTCCCAAATTCAAATCCAGATTTGCCTGGCTCTAAAACCCATGCTTTAATCTTTACATCCTGTTGTCTTTTCACATATATGAAGATAAAGAAGGATATATCCTATGTTTTAAACACCACCTATGTTATTCCAGGGAGCTTTTGTAGTTTGGAGGAGCGAGAGCAGTATGGTATGAGAAGCGGACTGAGATGCTAGGCGTCAGGGAAGGTTTTAAGGAAGAAGTAAGCTTTACCAAAATCAAAAGATAAAGAGCACACCAAAAAAAAAAAAAAAAAAAAAAAAAGTATGAGATGCCACTACACAGAACAGCGTAGTATGCCACTGTTTATGGGAGAAAAATTACACACACACACATTTACTTGTAAATCTATACTCAGCACATCTATAGAAGAAGACATGAGATTCTGATACGTAGTTGCCTCCAGGAGAGGGAACTAGGTGGCTAGGGAAGAAGGGAATTTCTTTTCTCTATGAACCCTTCTCTGTGCATTGAGTTTTGACCTCGAAAACTAAATAGAGCTTTTTTTTTTTTTTAAACTAAACACTTGACTGAAGTAAATATTATTAGTACAGAGTCGTCTGTACAATTCATGTATTCAGGGTCCTACAATTATAAGGTTACTTAGGAAAGCTGAATGAAGTCTCCATAATTCAGAGATATTCACTTATAGAACTAATCATTTATAAAGTTAGTCTCTACTAGTAAAAAGATTGATCATGAGCATTGAATTTTAGGTATAGAATTGATAACACCTGTGAGAATCCTATTACAAAATAGAATATAAATGTTGAAAATCTAAAAACATAAATGAAATTATATTTAACAAAAAATTAGGAGGCAATAAGAGAAATACTCTGTCTACATCTTCCAAAACGGGAGATCAATAAAGTTTAAAGCTGTTAAATCAAGTTGTAAAGATGAGTTATAGTTTTTAAAGATATAAAGTATTCACTAGAAGAACTGAAATAATTAATGTGATAACCAAATAAACATTCACAACCAGAATGTGATAGTGAAGTGGGAAGAACTTAAAGGTGTACCAGTTTCCCCATCTGTCATATCGAAAAGTCAGTAGGCGTCGTCTAAAGGTGACATTATAAGAAACAGTGATTTAGATCTATTATTAAAAAAAAGATAGGATGGCTACCATAAGAACTTAAAAACAGACTGTAAGCCCACCACTTATCAGAAGAAAATAGAAGACAATGCAAAGATCATACCACTAAAGCTAAAAAAAAAAAAATGAAAAATTAAATCAGGATCCAATATAAACAAGGTGACAGAACCAAAGTATTATAAATGGCATAAACATGTAAAAAACAAAAAACATTAAACCAAAAAACAAAACCTATTTATACAATGCTCTATACAAGAGCATTAAACCAAAAAACAAAACCTATTTATACAATGCTCTATACAAGAGAAGCATCTAAAACTAAATAAGGATGGTCTACGGCCATGCTACCCTGAAAAAGCCCGATCCCGTCTGATCTCGGAAGCTAAGCAGGGTCAGGCCTGGTTAGTACTTGGATGGAAGACCACTTAGGAAGACCAGATGCTGTAGGCGTAAAATTTTTTTAAAAAATAAGAGATTAAGGGATTGTAGGCTGACAAGGTCCTTGCAATCTGTGAAGTCAACCAAGGGTTACCTCGCCTAAAAAAATTAAAAAATAAAAATAAGGATGATAATGAAAAAATAGACAAAGATATAACAGAGAAATTCAGATAAAAAGAAAGGCAATAATATTAACAGCAAGGTTAAATTCAAGGCAAAAAAATTGAGTCTAAAAAAGACAATTTTTAATGATAAAAGACACCATCTACAACCTGTCTTGAATATTTCTATACCAAATAATTCAAAAGAAAGCACACACCCTTAAGTTACTACATTACTAAACAAGAAATAACTTTCTAAAATGATGAATTAAGCATTCAGCTTAAGTTAGAAAAAGAATTTTTTAAAAGTAATTTACAATGAAAAATTAAATCTATAAAAGATCTTTAAAAAGTTCTAGCTAGTGTGTTAAGCAACACTGTGGGGATGCAATCAGCAAAATTCAAACTGGGAGTAAATTACAGAATATAATTTTTCAACAAATACATGGGAATAAGGAGACACTATCGATGGAAAGAAAATTATGAGAGGCATCAGTGAGGTTCTCATTCAAAAAAATTAAAATATTCATGAGACAAATTTGAACACAGACTATACTTTTCATATTAAAGAATTTATTGTTAATCATTAATTTTTAAGAGTCCTGTGGAGCTAGCTACTGAAATATTTTTGAATGAAATAATAGAATGTCTGGGATTGGCTTCAAAATCACCCAGTGTGGAGGAAGGGAAAGGGGGAATGGCTAGGGCATGGTATGGAAGAAATACGGTTAGCCATGTGTTGATAATTCTTGAGTCCTGTGATGGACACATAAGAGTTCATTATACTTCTTTTTCTATTTTTGTGTATGTTTGAAATTTTCACAATATTAAAAAATAAAAATAAATAACAAAAATGCAAATGTTCTTATAGCAGAAATGGTATCTATGCTCTGATCATAACTGTGTAAAAATAGGAATGAATATGAAAAAAGTATTAAAATTGTGTTGGTACAGTGGAATGTGGTAACTTCCCTGATTTCCAAATTCTTTTGTTGTGTTACGTATTTTACTTTTATATTTTCACAGAAAGGTTGGGAGTGGTTGTGGCCCACTCCACAGCCTTTCGTTACATGGGCCACTCTTCCTTATGGTATCACTATGTGAATATCTATGTTGGCACTTACCTTGCAATTTTGGATTTACGTGTGTGACTCTTTCTCACCTGTAAACTCTGAGAATCTACTGGTTAGCACCTGACATGGTTAGTGCCTTGTAAATGTCTATGGTCTGAACTGGTGAAGGTCTTTTGCGCTAGTTCTTGATAAGGTTAACTACAGGGGATGTGGGAAGAGCCCTTTGATGAAAATATTCGAGATGTCAGCTGGAAAGCAGAATTAAGGAGATAAGAGGAGATTAGGAAGTGAGGCAGCTACAGAATTGAGGCTGTTCACTCCAAGAGGAGGCAGTAGCAGAATAGGGAACAGAATGATGTTCTGTCAGGGGTGTCTGTACAAGGGGACTGCTGGAAGGGACGATCAGGGGAGGGAGCAAGGGCCCACTTTTGTGTGAGCCCTCAGCCCCAATCAGGACTTGGAAGGCTAAACCATTTTTGTTTTTATTCCCCAGGCCTGGTGAGTAATGTGGTATTCACCAGTCACACCACAGAGCAGAGACACCCTCTCCTTATTCAGCTTCAGAGCCTCATCAGGGCTGCCAATCCTACTGCAGCCTTCATTCTTGCAGAAAATGGGATTGTCACCAGGTAACGTTATCAAGTTCATTTTACCCCTTAGGACCAGGCACTTTCTCAGATATAGCAGATACCCTCTGGCTATGCTCCATAGGGTCTTTCCACTGTGTATCTAAGACCTGAGCATTTATAGAAGTGCTTTTGATGCTGTGTAAAAATCACTGAGAGGATCCCATGTGTTGGTATCCTGTACTGTTTGAGCTATTTTGTTTTGATAGGTTCACATAGTCATCCGTTAAGGATGGAAGTCACAACTTTCTCAATGTTCTTGTGTTAAGATGTAAGAAAAATGACATAGAGAACATAGAGAAATTATCTTTTTACTTCATGGACGTAGGTCCAAATTACAAACTAAAAATTGAGAATTGGTGGCTTTGTATGTATCTGTATGTATAAAGGAAAAATGTCTGGTCATATAGTAATTCTGTTTGTTCAGTAGGACACTGAAAAGGTGTATACATTTTATATAGTTTTGACTTGAGCAATGAAAATATTTTACATATTTAAAAATTAAATCAACAAGGAGGGAAAAAAACTAAATACAAACAAAAAATGAATCTATCTGTATATCGGAGTAATAACAGCCACACACAGACAAAATAATTAATTCAAGAACTTTCGAACATAATCCTCTGTTGGAATCCTGATTCTAACCACAACACTGGTTAGAGAAGGGAGATTAAAAATATGAAATGGGAAGAGTGAGAGAAAACCCTATAAATGTTAGATCTGAATTCGGGGATTCTATGTAAATTCATTATTTAAAAAAAAAAAAAAAAAGTATATTTCCGAGCTCTTTCCACTGAAAGGGAACAAAAATACTAATACCACAATAGCAATAAACACCCCTACCTCTAGATCTTGGTTTCTAAGTACCAATTCACTATAAGGTATCAGGACTCCTTAGAAAATTGGCTGATTGCAGGTCTGGTGTAGGGAAAGTAAAAGATGAGTATGGTACATTTTATGCCAAAAAAGCAAAGATTAATGGAGATATGTCAGAATACAGGATACAGGAGCTAGCTTAAGGAGCTCTCATTAGCCAAATTTGGAACAACTTGAGCATAGGAGAGAACAATAATACTAATGGATTGTAGCACATAGAATAAAATGAGTCCATGGTGATACTAAAAACGTAAGGAGGGGCAGGAAAGTAAATCTCTTTTAACTGAAGAATGCAAACAAATAAGGATTTTTAGAACTAGAAAGTCACCATTTTGTAATCTTTAGTGTAACTTAGGCAAGAATCATCAGTGGATGCTAAAAGCAGTGGGTGTCAGATTGTTGGGGAAAAAGAGATTCACTCAGAATATCATTCCACAGACTGCTTCCTACTTAACTAAAAAAGGAAAGTACCTTCACAATGTGGAGGTCTTACAGACATGACATTGACCAAATAATTATATTTATCGAGACCACTAATGGGACAAACACATCATGTAACTCAGTCAAGTAATGCTGTGGGAAGGACACAACATCCACAACATCACCTGGGGATTAATCTTGCCAAAAATGTTCAACTGAATCTAATCATGAGGAAACCAGACATATTCAGGTTGTAGGACGCAAGACAGCCGGCATGTACTCTTCTTCAAATATGTCAGCACCATGAGAAACAAAAATTAAGTTGGAGGAATTGTTCCAGATTAAAGGATTCCAAATAAAGATTGTAAATTCAGTGAGTGATCCTTGATTGGATTCTTGCCCCACCCCCACACACACACAAAAAGGGAGAATATTTGAAAATATGTGTATACAAGATCAATACTTTTTCAACTTTAATGTACATATGAATCTCTTGGGGATTTTATTAAAATGAGGGTTCTGATTCATTGGATCTGGAACGGAGCCTGAGATTCTGCATTTCTGATGAGCTCCCAGGTGGTACCAGTGCTGCTGGTCCACAGTTAAATTCCTCGGTGTGATAATCCTGTTGTGGTTCTGTAAGAGAATGTCCTTGTTCTTAGGAGATGCATTCTGAAGTATTTAGGGGTAAAATAATTAATACAGTGTATGCATATGTGCTTATATGTATGTATGGGGACAGTGGAGAGAGGAAGCAAAATGTTCCCATTAAGAGCGATAGCCCTAATTAACTTGGCTTTTTCCATATGTTTTCAAAGGAATGAAGACATTGAGCTGATTCTCTCAGAAAATAGTTTTTCAAGTCCTCAGATGCTACGATCTCGATATCTAATATACCCTGGCTGGCAAGTATCATCATTGAAAGGAGCTAAGATTTCTTTGTAAACTCAGTGATTTATTTATAGAAAGAAAAAAAAAAGTGAAAATACCAGGTGTACTCTATGAGGCTGACTGGCAGCTGGAGCAGCCTGCCATGTCCAACTGCTGGCCCTGCCAAGAGCCCAATGCTCCACATCTTGGGCTCCAGATTGGGAGTCTTGCTGGATATTGACCCTTAGGGAGACATTCTGTGGGCACCAGGCAGAACGGTAGGTAGCCTGTGTTTCCTCTGGCCTCTAATGAGGGCGAGGTGGCTGACATGGAACCAAGGAGTTATAACCTTCTCAGGTGAGAGAGTCACTCCTGCTGATACAGTCAATCCTCTAGGGTTCCCACCTGACAGGTAGGTTCCCTGCTGATGTGGCCCAGGGGATGTTTATTCTCTGCTGGCAGCTTCCCAGCCTGTGAACCTCTCCTCCAGAGAGGAGAGGAAAAGGAAAGAGTACACAGCGCTTTGTAATCATACTAATACCAACAGCACACGAGCAGTTACACACATGGTTCTAAGACTGTGCTCTCCAGTACGGTGACCACTAGCCACATGTGGCTCTTTAATAAAATGTAAATGGATAAATTAAATAAAATGTAAAATTCAGCCTTTTAGTCACATCATACTTTGAGTGACATCGTACTTGCTTAAAAAGTAGGTAAGTAGATCATTCCTTTTGCCTGAACAAGACAATTATATCTTAGCTAAAAAGAAACATTAAGCTTCTGGGGTGACACCCTCCTCTCCAGTGGCTGCAGCTATTGACGCTTTTGCTGCCCACACCTTTGGGCCTGGGCCTGAGACTCCTGTCATCTGCGCCTGGTGCCTAGAGAAGCACCCATTCTCCAGTCCATACTGACTCTGGGCCTGGTGCACATGAACTAAGCTGAGGGTAAAGACTTTCCTGGAAGCAGCTGATCCAGGAGAGAGCTAGGTATGAGGAGTTCATTAGAAGGCTCTGTGAGTCTAGACTCTAAATCCCTCCCTTTATCAGGAAGATCAGTCCTTGTAGAGAATCAAATGGAATGGCCTTCAGGCCCTCCTTTCTGAGTCCCTACCTGGGAATCAGATAATTTAATCTTTTAACTAGATGGTAGCCATCAGACTCATCTCTGTCCATTGCTCTCGTCTCTCCTTGGGTTAGGGCCACCACCTCAGAGTGAACAGGCTTGCCATTCCCCTCCCACAGCCCTCCCTGTTCCCTTTGGCCCCACCCACCTCCCCTGGTAGAAGGGCTAGTTTCTAGTCTGGGAAGAAGCCTCTCGCTCTTCCCTCAGCCCCTCCAACTTCCCCTAAGGATTTGGTCTCCAAATGTTTGGATAGGGGGGAGGGCAAAAAGAACATGATAATTATTTCACCCCCTGACTAAGAAACCACAAGAGTAAGATACTCTCAACAATATAAAATTCAAAACTGCATGCTATTTTAAAACAAAAGACGCTAATGAGAAAGACTGGAGGAAAATCTTTGCATCAGATATGGCAAAGGGTTAGTATATTTTTTGAGAGGCTTGTTTAGATATTTAAGAAAAATAACTCAGTCCATATAAATGTGAACAATTCACTTGAAGACTAAGTATAGATGAGAACTGTGGTAACAGAATTCCATGTCAGTAATATTCAGAAATGTAGAATGGTGCTTCACTGTTATTTTGATTGATACTGTTACATCAAGCAAAAATACCTCGAGTAACCATTGCCGGAGGAATTGTTGTGCAACTGGATTATTCACCTACTGCTGGGGTGTCGTAAATTATTACCCATGAGATGGTTATACTCTTTCCTGGACTTATTTCAGTCATGGGGATTCATCTGAAGGAAATAATTCAAAAGAAGAAATGATGATTCCATCACTTTGGAAGCTGGATGATGGGGGTTTATTATACTACCCTTCTGTCTCTGCATATGTTTGAAGTTTTCCATAACAAAAACTTAAGTTTTTAAAGTACTCTAAATATGGCCATATTCTAAATGAGTCTGTGGCAGGCATTATATATACTGAACTCAAAGCTGAGAAAATAGAGCAGAGATGCCCCAACTCCTTAGTTCCTCTTGGAGAGAGTATACACATCCAAATATACAGTCTGTTAAGCTGCCCTCAGCAATGGTGGGGCATAGTCAGAGCCCTTAAAGGGGTGGGAGGGGATCCTGAAGAGGAGTCCCAAGAGTACCAAGAAGGACCTCCAGTGTCGGGAAAACTGGCAAGCTTCAAAGGTAGATGGAGGTCTTTGACTTCAGGGAAGTGCTGGTCTACAGTAGGTAAAACCTTCCTGCTTTAATGGGGCAACCATGCTTCCCAAGCTCAAGATGAAAGAGATATGCACATTTAAACAAGTGTTTTATACACAAAAGTACATACAAGTAAGAGAACTTAAATATTATATATGATATGTCCCGAAGTAGTATATAATAACATTCAAAGCCCCAAATACTTGTACTTAAAATTTTTTAAACCTTTTAAGGTATGAAGGTAAATTTGATGCTGGATCAGTCTTCCCACTAATGGTTCAGATCTGCGTATGGTTTGGTCGTCCCTTGGAGAAGACTCGCTTTGTGGCCAAGTGTAAGGGTAAGCCTCAGTTGGGACATGGTCTGGGACCATCTGATAAAAGAGTGCGCAGAGTCGTCCCTGCTTCATGGCACCATTTTAGTATTCTGAGTGCTGTGTCTTCTCACCATTTGGGTCTGAAAACACGCAGAACCTAGGAGTCCCCACCCCTGGGAATAGTGAGCCACTGGGGAGGAACTGGTGGGGAAAGAACCTATGGGCCCTGGACCCTGGTGTAGGGTCCCTTTCCAGTCCCTAACCCTCCAGCCGTGCCACCCAGAACTTGGCCTGTGCCCCTAGGTGTATGACAACTCTGTCCTCTTCCTCCACCAGCAATTCAGTCCTCCATCAAGCCAAGTCCCTTCTCTGGAAACATCTACCACATCTTGGGCAAAGTGAAGTTTTCAGGTAACTGGGGGTTGGATTTGGGGGCCCTGTGCTACGGAGTTCATGGCTTCCACTGGTGCGCTGCAGACCACTGATGCCTCTCAGACTCAAAAACCCTGCCCTCGGCCATACAGCATCAGGCTCTTCTAGTCATCCCTCTCTGCCAGGGGCCCACCTTTCTCCAGGTGCTTCTGCTCTGCAGTGGAGGATCTGTCCCCCTTCCCCTAGATGGTCTCACAGCCCTTTGACTTCCTTTTTCCGGAGACTTACACTCTTGAACCATCCGTGGCCGCCTCCTAGACCTATCTCCAGGAGCCACCCCAACACTGAGCTCCAGCTCCTGATCTGTTTTTGTCAAGGTCTTCTAGCCTTCCAATTTCCTTCTCCTCCCTTCTGCCCAGTAGGCTTGTTTATCAGCCTTACGCCTCTGGAGCCCTCAAGACCTGAAGTCTATCTACCCTGGGCTGGGGGTCAGGAAAGGCCTCAAATCAAGAAGGAGTTGGTCAGCTCAACCTTGAGGAAGGAGAGGAAATTCCAGGGAAAAGGCACATTTCAGAAACCAAAAAGGATTTACTGTGGCTGGGACCTAGGAGGAAGGAGGGAGTATATCTGTTACGGTGTCTTTGGTTGTTATAACAGAAAACCCCAACTCAACTAGCAGCTGTTAGCTATATAACAAGAAATCAAGAGGTCAGGCTACGTAGCAAGGCTGCTGCGGACCCAGGTAACGTGTCTCTGTGTTTTTCCATT
Organism: Pteropus medius; assembly: GCF_902729225.1. NCBI lineage: Eukaryota > Metazoa > Chordata > Mammalia > Chiroptera > Pteropodidae > Pteropus > Pteropus medius. Next base: position 3,674,340 of record NW_024342471.1, read on the forward strand.
CTTAGTGTATCAGCTTGTCCGCAAGTACCCACCCCTCATGGTTGACAGGTAGTGCTGTAAGTCTAGGTACGAAATCCCACAGTGGGAGAGACTGGCTCTTCCTGTGGGTGTCTTTAACAGTGCAGACATCTTTCATGAAACGCCTGGTCCCAGTTCTTCAGCAGACTTCTCTCACTGGCCAGGATTGAGTTGCCATGGCTTCCGGGACCCATGACCCATGGGGAATTGGTATTGGAGGAAGAGAGGGATGCTGGGCAGACAACCATCAGTGTCCGCTGTAAGGAGCTAGTGAAAGTTGTAAGCATGGAACCATCTGGGTTCAGATGGGAGAATTAGATGACATAACCAGTAAAATAAAAAATCTCTCAAGTTCCTTAATGCATATCTTTGGCCTAATTTATATTATTGAATCTGAAACTTTTGCCTTTCTCCTCAAGCACCTTACTCCAGCTCACTTCCCTCAGGCTCCAACAGACAACTCCACCTGCTTTAGAGTTCTTAATGCCTTTATCTTCCCTCTCTCCCATCATCACCTCCTTTTCTTGTTTATTTAGACTTATCTTTGACCCATTGTTCAAAGTGAACTTCTCTTTGTTCTGGATCCCTTTCTCATCTCGCCTTTTAGGGGGGCCTTAACGCTTTTCTCATGTCTCCAGTCTTAGTCCCCAGCTCCGCAACCTGTAAACCCAGTCACATCTTTCCTTTTCCTATCCAGGTGACCCTCCTGCACTGTTGACATGCCCTCCTCCCCCGGCTTCTCAGGCCTTTGCTGAGATCCACCCCCTACATCTCTACCAAGGGGGCTTTCCCTTTGTGGTCCCCTTCCAGGTTAATGGTGTCCACCTGATCACCAAATCAGCCAAATCAGGAACTTACGTTGCTCCTCCCTTTCTTATTTCATTCTAACTTGCCACCAGTCATACTCATTCAGCCTCCTGCACGTGTCTAATGAATCTGTCCCTGACCATCAGCCCTGTGTCAGTCTTAGTATAGCCTTATCCTTTTGGGGCAGAGTCTCAGGGACTGACATGTGTCCTCCTTGCAGACTCTGAGAGGACCATGGAGGTCTGCCACAACACCCTGACCAATTCCTTGAGCATCATGCCAGTTTTGGAGGGACCTACACCACCATCCACCCGAGGCGCACCTCAAGACAACAGTGGGCAACAGGAGTGCTACCTCGTGTTCATCGGCTGCTCCCTGAAGGAAGAAAGCGTCAAGGACTGGCTGCGGCAGTCAGCTAAGCAGGTGGTTTTTGAAGCCGAGGCAGACCTGGCGCAGATGTGGCTAGCACTCTTAGGGCTGCTGCTGGCCTCGAGGCAGAAGCCCCTCCACTGCCTCCCTGATGCCTCCCTACCAGCCTGCCCCTCACAGGCTCAGCCAGCACTTTCAGGGACACTTAGAGAGTGGGAGGCAGCCACTCAGGGCAAACTCAGGGCAGACTTCCTCTCACAGCCATTTCCAATTCTACTTCCAAAGGCTGACTGGAGTTATGGGGTGGTTTAACTAGGACCTGGGTGAAATCTGGTGGTTCCATGTGGACCCTGGTTCAGACTGCTGTTACAAACTCAAAATGTCTTGTCTTAGCTGAACCAAATTCAAAACTCTCCTGCATTCTTCAGTCAAGCATCTTTTATTCTTCGGCTCTCTCTCTGGAAACAACAAAGATATACTTAGAGCCTTTTGCAAACCAAGACTCCAAGCTTAGATAGCAGCGAGCCCAAGGCCCTGGGGACAGGTGCAGGGGAAGAAGAGGCTTGCCTGTAGAGGCACACAAACATCTTTATCTTAGTACTAAAAAGAATAAAAAGAACACACTAGAGTTAAAATTCTCCAATATACTGCAAGCTTTGGGTACTGAGTCTCTTAGCACAACCTCAGGGGTTTAGCTCATCCTAGAACTCTGGAGATGGAGTTGGCTGGAGCCTCAGTCCTTTGTAGATTCTCAGATGGGATCTGTCTTTTTTAGTGAGGAGTGGCTGCCTATAGGTTGTGTCTTTCTCAGACTCACCTGGATAAACTAGATGGTGCTTGACTATGAGACCTCGTCCCTTTGCATGTCTGTCACTGGTGGAGTTTAGGGTTGAGAATCTGCAGAGTTAGTACATACCTATCTGCAAAAGCACTGGTCTTTGTCATTTGTTGCCTCTGGTACACAGGGCTCTATAGTGGGAAAGTGGTCTTCTCAAGGGCATACAGGCAGGATGTTGTGTCAAGGCCATGACAGCGCTTGTGCTTTCCCCTCCGTTGGAATCTTAGTCATGTAACTGGCCCCCTGAGCCCTCACCTACACATGTACTCCCATCAGCCATCAGCTCTGTTGGGACCTGACCCCTACCCCTCCATCTCTGCACAGAAGCCTCAGAGGAAAGCCCTGAAGACCAGGGGGATGCTGACCCAGCAGGAGATCAGGAACATCCATGTGAGTGTGCCCTGCCCTAGGGGCTTAAGCCCCCTCAGTGTCCCAAGGCTGTTAAAGGCTTGTGTAGCTCCATCCTTTAGGATGTTCTGGTGTTACCTGGGAATGGGACGGAAGATAACCAATGCCTGTGGGAGGAACATGGAGCCCTACCTCGCCACCCTGTTCAAGCAGCTAAAGAAGTCCTTTTCTCCTCCCATTCTTTTGTCCCAGATAAATCACAGATAAACCAAGGAGGGCCTGGGGGAAAAAATCTAGATCCAGAAGCTGCAGGTGGGCATACTAGAACCCCGAGGCCAAGACATGAGGCCCCTTAATGAGCCCTCTCAACCTCCAGGCTGACTCCCAGCTTCTGTCCCAGCCCCCATCCCCATAGGGGCCTTTTCCTGTTGCGTTTGAGGCAAAGGCTAAAAGACATAGAGTGCAGGCCCTAGCATGGGCTGTGTCACTAGTCCTAGAAATGAGCAGGTGGAGCAGGAGAATGCTCTGGGACTCCAGGACCCCCTGCTTTGGCCTTGAGGAGGCCTCCTTTATATTTAAGCCCTACAGGACTTAGGTAACCCTGGGTGCTCCTGGGGAGGACACCTCAGAAGGCAGTCCTTGTAGCATGTGTTGCCCCAGAAGCAGACCTTGAGCAAGGATTTGAGTGCAGGTAGTTTATTTTGGAAATGATTCTGTGAGACACCTACTAGGGAAACAGAAAAGTAGGAGAAAGAAGGAAGTGAGGAGAGCCAACAAAGGGTGTATTACTGAACCAGTACTGCTGTGGACAACTGGAGTTTCATCCCATTAGGAATTCCCACAGTTTCTCTCTGAGAGGTGGAGGTCCCTCCAGTCACTGCTTGAGGGTGGGGCGGGGCAGGGGAGAGTGTTGATTCCCTGGCACATAGCCTTCCATGGTGGAGTGGACTCACTTGCTAGGATTATAGGTTTGTTTATTTTTGTTTTTAATGAATGAGTGAATGATAGAAACTGGTCAGATAATTCTAACAGGACTCTTTTCCTATAGGTGAAACGTCACCTGGACCCCCTGCCTGCAGGCTACTTTTATAATGGCACCCAGTTTGTCAACTTTTTTGGTGACAAGACTGATTTTCACCCACGTATCCTTGGAACCTAGGAAGCAAGGCTTGGGGGTATGTTGAAGCCTTTCTGTAAAGAGAGTGTCGGCTTAAGCTGTCAAAGCCCAGCTCTGGGAGCAGGCTAGGTACTGGGAACATGCAGCAGATCAGAGGCGGACTTCATCTTGGCCTCTTAAAAGTCCTTAAAATTCAGTTTCTCCTTCATTTAGTGATTGCTGATGTTACTCTGTGGGTTGTAGTTTAAATGCAGCTGTGGTGACATCCTGAGTTCTGTGGCCATCAGTTTCATAATTTACATGTGGGAAGACTAGGCCTGATTACAATAGTTAATCTATGAAAAGGTGAATGGGGTGCTGCTGCGTGCTAATGAAAGCTGAAGGGCTCAGTTCTAAGACCTCATGAAGGACCCTGTGCCAACCCGTACATTCTTTTTAGCTATAGTGCTGCCAGTATGTAAACAAGCCCATCAAGTATCCTCTGCGTGGGGTGGGCACTTATTACCTCAAGAGTCCCCCACCTCACCTGCCCACAGATCCCTCTGGGCCAGACTCAGGCTCCCTTGGCCTCCAGGTTCAGAGCTGTGTTCCTTAATGAGATACCAGTCATGGACCAGTTCATGAATGACTATGTGGAAGAAGCCAACCGGGAAATTGAGAAGTATAACCGTGAGCTGGAGCAGCAAGAGTATCATGATCTCTTTGAGCAGAAGCCTTAGAGGAAGGCTGCAGAGTGTCTACTCTGGAGATGGACAAAACGGGGTCTCTTAACCTTTGTTGTCCTTGGCCTTTGTGTGCTGGCTTGAGTGCATGTCGTCTTTATTCTTTCTGCAGCACTGAAGAGTATCACCTGCTCCACTGATTTGGGGAGGGTCTTCATGGAGGATGAGCAGACTGGGACTGCCCTGTATATGCAGCTGGCAGTCCAAGACTCTGGGTCTCTGATAACAGTATCTTCTTTGCGAGGCTGGGGAGGAGCATTTGGATTATACAGAGGAGCTGCTGGGATGCAGAATGGACCCTGGCTGCCCAAATTGGCCGTCCCTGGGGTGCCAAGCCACCACAGGTCCCAGACCTCAAGACTGCCCCAGAAGAGCGCTATCCCCAGTGCCTGCCTCCCTGGTCAGGTCCCTTCTATTGAAGGAGCTGGCCCTGGGCCCAGTCCTGGGGAGAGCAGCACAGGCCCTGCCTAAGCCCATCTCACAGAGCCAGCAGCTTGGGCTGAGATCAACAGCTTGTTCTAAAATGAGGGGACTTCCCTTACAGACTAAACTGAGGGGAAAGGCATGCTGCTTTCCAGAAGCGTGTGGCTTTTGAATTGACATGAGCAGTTCCCCCTGGGATTGGTCTTGAGCCCCCCTCTGTGGTATCACTCCAGTTTCCCTAATTCAGGGACCAGAGCAAACCTGCTGCTCAAGCCTCCCTGGGATGCTTCGCCTCACTGTTGAGGGGAGCATCTTGCAACTTCTTAGTCTTAGTCCCTGATCACTGTGGGGTGTCTCCAGCAGTCAGCCTTCCTCAGGGAAGACCTGGTTTTCAGCCGCGAACTTCAGGAAACTCATGCTCCCAAGCATTGTTGCTGGCCCTGGACTTATTTGGCTCCTGAGGACCAGGAATTTAAAGAATTCCAATATTCAAATTTGAATTCCTTCCAGTGGCTTTGTTTTCAGCTGGACCATAAAGCAGAGAGGAATTACAAACGTGTCCCATGCATGACTTCTAGGATTAGTGTGGGAAGAGAAGGTCACAGTTACTGATGTTTAGGTGATGTCTGTTAGGACTTCAGTGCTTCAGCTGCCTAGATTGTAAATGCTTTCTGAATTTCACACTTTTTTTTTTTTTTTTTTTTTTGAAATACCTTAGGAACAAGCACATAGGCAAAACCAGCAAAGTTTCCAGTAATGTAGTGGGATTTTTGAGAAAGGATGGAGCACATGTGGTCTGTGTACCTGGTCACACAGAGGCCTGCATGCAACTAGTAAAGCAGTTGTTACTGGCTTATTGGTAACCTGTACTTGTATTAGAAGAAAACAATTTGTATTTGAAGCCAAATGAACAAAACTCCAAATGCCACTGAATAAGAAATCTTGCATGAGGAAAGGCTTCTGAAAAGGCCTGTGTGCTCCAGTCTCAGCTCCCAAAGCTGCTGGTGACAAGGGCCCAGGTGTGGAGCCCAAGTCTGGGAGCCCCTGACTTCTGGCTGGCCAGAGGTTGGGGTCCACAATGGGCCTGCCTCTGCTCCAGAATCAGTAACATAGGTCTTAAGTGCAATTGATTAAATAAGCAATGAGTTACTGTAGCTTCCTTTAGCTCTACCGAGCTCTTTTTAAAAACTCAAACTTCAGCAGCCTTAGAAAAGGGGGAGGTGGGGTGGGTGGGTGGGGTGGGTGAAACCATAGGTAATTTCCTCCAGGTGGGTTGCTGTGAAGTTTTAACTGAAAGCTCCAAATCTAGGAGCTTGAGCCATTTCCTGGCTGCTGCACAAAAGAGTTTTTAAAGAGGGGTCGGAACCCGCCCATAACAGCGGGTCTTCCCACTGCGTGGGGCTGTACTTACGTGGTGGTCTCAGTTTCTGACCATTGTCCATAGAAATGCTCTCTCACCAATTTGCCCCACTGTCCCAATTCCTCTCCTCTTGGAGAGAAAACTGTGATTACCTCAACTTGAATATGAAACTGTGATTGAAAAAAGTCAAAACATTAAGAAGTTTAAAAGCCAAAAAGGCAAAACTGGCGGAGGCCTCCTTAGATGCTCCTCATCCTGCTGGGGAGTGTGAAGGGGCACATAGGTGAAAGGGCATTCCTTGGGGCGCACTTTTTGTGACCCTGATGAGGCACACTAGGGGTGCACAGTGTGAGCTCTTTGAGGACTGAGGCCAGGAAGGTGCCTACTCCCTGCACTGCCTCTTCCGGAACCTGTGGGACCTCTGGTTTCTGACCGTGAAGTTTAATATCCACTTGACTCCTACCCCCGGGCGCTCCAGGTGGAGGAGTGGGGGCTTAGCTGTCTCCTGAGGAAGGGCCATGACACTGTGTTTTAGATTTTGACCTTAGAAGTGGATACCAAGGACTCAGGTGTGGGTTCCTAGGAACAGGCAGAAGTCCTCCAGGGGCTTACATGCTTTTCGCCAACTTTCCTGTTAGCAGCTTCAGTTTTATATCACCCAGAGTGAATGTGATAATGTTGAAGTCGCTGAAGTTATGGGTCATTTTATGTTTCGATTTGGGATTTTTCTTTCTCTTTCTTTTTTTAAATTGGAAGAAGGAGGCAAAAATTGGACAAAAGGGATCATCCTAGGAAGGGGCTGCTGGCAAGGAGTCAAGTGGGCTCCGCTGAGCTCCAGGGGCAATCTGACCCAAGTCCTGGACACTGGGCTCTGCGATTGCAAGAAAAAGTTCACTCCTAAATTCTGTTAGGATTTTGGAGAATTTTTGCACAGTAATAAGCTCTGAGTTGCTCTCCAGGCTTCTCAAAAGGGAAAAATAACTCAAAGATTGTAAACTATTAAGTATTCCAGCCATGTTGCTGACCTAGATGGATAGTTGTACCTCAAAAAGTAGGTGAGAAGTGGCTTCCTCGTTGTCCCAGGTTGTCAAATACTAATGACAGAAGAAGAGCTCACTTATGTGCCAAAATTCACTTTTATACTAGTTTTTCAGTGCTTTAATATTTGTAACTTAAATTTTAAAACTCATATTTACAAACACTACTGTAACTTCAGTGAAACTGAATTGTGTGATTGAAGCTTTTTGCTTATTATAGTATTTATTACACTACTTAATTCAGTAAATATATAAAAGTAGCCTTCAATTTATTTTTATATTATTTTACATGTTTTTACCTGCAGTTGTGTATGTGAATTTACCTTGATAACTGAGATGTAATGCTAAGGACCAATAAACTATCACTGAACAAACAAGACCTCCTGTAGTTGCCTGTCCCTGTAGACGCAGTCCCCTGGGATGGGGTCGAAGAGATTGCCCATCTCCCGGGACTGGGGACCTTCCCTCAGCTTTCCCGGAATGCCTCTTTGCTGGGGCTCCCACTCCCTTCCCCAGACCCCAGAGTGACCCGGGAATAAAATTCCAATGTGGAGACTACCGCAGCTGGGGGGCGGGGTGGGGCAGGCATTCTGGGGGAGTCCCAGAACCCAGAGAGGAGGTTTGAGGAAGCTGTCTGGGAGCACATGGATCTCCAGAGGCCCCAGAGAAAAGCCCTCCCACCATCACGGGTCCCTAGGGGAAGCCACAGCCCCTGGTGCCTACACCCTCATCTTGGACAGTGGAGCAGCTGTGGGTTCTGTGGGTTCCAGACTGCAACAGGAATCGTCACTTCACAGGCTCATTTAATCCCAATCAGAGCTTTGCGAGGTGGCCACTTGGCCCCCCTTTATAAGTGGGGGATGGTGAGGCAGGAAGGGTGCAGTAACAGGCCCAGATGGCAGAGCCATTGCCCTTGCCCCGCATTGGATCCGAAATGCGCTCTTGGCACTCCACATGGCTTGAACCTTGGAACCCACGTTCTAAGGCAGAGGACGCTGAATGAAGCCCAGCTGCTCTAGAATGAGTCTCCAAACCCTAGGCTGCAGACTGGTATTAACAGACTGTGGCCTGTTAGAAACCGGGCCACACAGCAGGAGGTGAGCGGTGGGTTAGAGAGTGAATCTTCATCTGTCATTAGATTCTCATAGGCGCACCAGTCCCTGGTGCCAAAAAGGTTGGGGACCACTGCTCTAAAGGAACGAAACTAAAATGCCCAACTTTCCCTGTGCACGGGCTGACCTCACCTACCTGGCCGTCCAAGCGGCTCGGGCATGGGTGAGCACTTCCCACTGCAGGTGCCCTAGCTGGAGTTCCCATCAGGGCGCTGCTCACATCCTCCTCTGGGCAGGAAGGTGAGGCCTCTGCCGATTCGGAAAAGGGCCAACCTGGGAAAGACGCCGCTGCATCCACAGAGACCCTGCTTCCTGTCCCGCCCTGCACACAGGAGCCTCCAGACAAGGGAAGTGCCCTACTGGGAAGGTTTAGATGCTGGCCTTTCCAAGGGGAGGGTGCAGCCTCTCTGTACGTGGAGATAGGTGAGGGGGGTGCAACTTGGGTTTGGAGATTCTATGTGATCAATTAGTCAAGTACAATCAAATGCAAAACTGCCTGCGAGGTGGGTGGAGAGAATTGGAAAAAGGAGTAGGCAGCAGTGTTACCCACCTCACAACTCCTTTTCCCAGAGCCTCTGGCCTCCCCATCCTGCAGGGCCAGGTTTGAACCTTGACTGAACTCCTGTGCTTGCACTTCCCGGAAAAGGTTTGATGATTACCCCCGAAGAATTGCCAGGGAAGTGGGGGAGACAGAAGGGCTTCTAGGCTGAATGGTCTTTGAAGGCCAGAAGGACTTAGAGACCAGGAAGCCTGGGGACCAGAAAGGGGGCCCATCCCCCACCTGGAGCCCAAAGGGGACTACTGGGCATACTTGACAGTGAGAGCCCCAGAATCAGGGAATACTGATGGCATAAACAAGTAGAAAGTATAATTTAGAGCAGAAGGTCTCAGATAGAGCTGCTGAAAATCACAGGGTTCGGAGGAGCATGGAAAAATACCAATGTATTAATTTCTATCATACAATCTAGGGAACAGATATGCCCAAAGAAAACATGACCATATGCTCCCGGCCTATGACGGAAAGGGAATAGTTTGTTTCCTATAAAAGAATCCCAGGGTGGTACCACCTTTAAGTTCAACTGGGCCCAGGCACTCAGATACCATCAGAGCCCTCTCTCCATCCTTGGTGGTGACACTCTTCCCTGGTGGTAATGCCACCAGCAACCCATCACCCAAAGGCAAGATCCAGCCTCCCTCTCCAGAGGCCCCAAAGTTTGGGGTCCCATTCCCATCCTTGAACCCGTTACGGCAGTTAGGAGTATTCAGCTTGGCCTGACCAAGGGTCACTGTGCACTTCCCAGGACCCCCTGCCCAAGACCAGACCCACTGGGGAACTGAGTAGTCCTAAAAAAGGGCTTGTTCCCCAAACCGGTATTGCTCATCCCCCTGGAGGCCATCTCTGAGCTTCTCTGTTAAAATCAGAAATCTACTTGATTTTTAAAATTTCCCTTTCTGCTAGGCTTTTCTAGCATGAGTGATAGCAAGCACAAAGTTGTTCCACTGTGGTGGTAGTGGTAGTGTTTTTTAACCAAAGAAAAAAATTTAATTGAAAACAACCTATCCACTAAGATCATTCCCCCTACAGACCTAGAAAAGGCCACCATTATTTGGCTCTAGAGTGCTTTGGTGCAGCAGCATGTCCATAGGAACCTATTTGAGAATCTTTTTTTTCTTAAATGAAAGGAAAATCATGTAGACTGTAAGGGGCGGAGGGACTGCTGCCCCACATTGGTGGGGTGAGAAGTGGACCAACTAGAGAGTGATTTTAAAGGAACAATTGACAAGACAAAATGACTAATTAGACAAGAGTGAAGGGGGTGACCTCAAGGTAGAAGTGGAAAAAGCCAAAGTGGAAAAATACCCAATATTTTGAAATAATTCCAAAAAATTTGTTTCGTTCTCTAAAACTTTGAAAAAAAATAAATTTGTTTATCCACAAATTATTGCTGTTTTTCCCAGACCTCTGCAATTGCTAAATTGGCCAGCCAAAATAATTTGGTTAAAAAAAAATTGCATCAGGGTCTATAAATTTTATGTCAAATGATTATAAATCTGTAAAAAAAAAATGCTACTCAAATAAAGTGTAATATATTCCCATTTTATCCTACAGTTACTACTGCTTTTCCCATACCAATAAAGAAGTTTAATATTTTTCTTCTCTTGGCTTCAAATTTTTAAGAAACTTTATTCAAATTTCATGCCTGGATGAATGTACAAATAATAGCAAAATGAGGACAACAGGAAGAGGAAAGATGGTTAGATAACCAGAAACTCATGGAATTTTCTAGATAAAAAGACTCCATTTTAACCTCTTTGTTTTATAGATAAAAGTTATCAGAACAAAAAAGGCCTGAGGGTGTTGTCCAGCTCCTTCCTGCTAACTTTCCCTACCCTGTGCATCCAGCTTCTTTCAAGGAGCTGGATGGAGCTTTTGAGAAGGGTGGTCTGAAGTGGGGCCAAAGGCAGCCGCGGCCCTGAACGGTAGGCTTGAGGCAGGACTTTGGGCAGCCCCTTTACACAGGGGACAATTGAAAATGAGGACCACAGATGGGGAGGATGTGGGGTACACAGAATGGCCAAAGAGGGCAAGGATGGCTGGGAGAGTGATAGATTGCCCAAACTCTTAGGAGGCCGCAGGTGGCAGGTGATGGAATTCAAAAAGGGGTAGGGTCTGGGGGTAGATGAGGGTAGGGAAGTTTGGGACCAGCCCTGTGGCTTTTGTCTCAAAGCTCTCTGCACTCTTCAACATGCCCTGAAGAGCTTGTTGGAATGCAGAATCTTGGTCTCCTCAGGGCACTTATCAATGAGAACACCATGTCCAGCCTGGGGATCTGCATTTCAGCAAGATGGGCAAGATTCTGACGTGGTGCATGTCTGTCTTGAAGGATCCTGCTAGGGGAAGTAATTGGGCATTGCCGCACACGCAGTGGGGTGGTATATATCTCTTGCGGCCCTGGAGCACAGCAGGTGAAAGTAGGTTGGTGTTTGGTGGTGTCTGTTCTCCAGGGGGTTCTTGGCTGAGAAACTGAGCTGTGGAACTGGAACCCAGGTCAGAGAGCAGGAGGGCCTGACATGAGGGCTGTGGAGAAACCCTGGAACCTCCTGCCCACAGTCTGCTGTCCAGATAGAATCACTGAGCAGTCATTAGACCTCTGCCCAGTGCTAGGTTCTGACTGTCAATAAGGGTGGGGGTAGGATGTGGAGCACAGAGAGATTTGTCCTGTGTTAGCCGGGCACCAAAAGGTCTTCCTCCGACCCACCTGTAAGGCCTGGAGATGTCCCCTAGGAGAGAGAGGAGGCCAGCGGAGGCCACTGTCCCTCCCTGAGCCCTCACTAGCATCACCTGAGAGACAGTGTGAGAACAGCATCTCTCCTCCCAGGAACACCAGGTCAGGACTGCCTGCTCTGGGCAGCGGGAGCCCCAAGAATCTTGTAAAACTAGAGTGACTCCAGGGAAAGCTGATGGGTGTAAGTTGCTGGAAGCCACACTTGCCAAGTGTCCAAGGAAGGCAAGGGCAGAGGGAAGGAGCAGACTGGAAATAGAAATAAAAGGACTCGATAATGGCAGTGGAGTCCAGGGTGAGAGGAAGGAAGCAGAGAGAATCAGGAGTATCTGGCTGGAAAACCCTAGTCAGGGTGGGAGATAGAGGATGAGAGGTCATCTGGAGGTCTTTATTGGTTTGAAAGCCTCTGGAGACATCAATCATATGTTCAACATGCCACAGGTTTTATTGAGCACCTACTATCTACGAGCTGCACTGGTGAAAGACAAATACATAGCCCTGCTCTCAAGGAGCTCCAGTCTAGCCAAGGTGACAGGGCCCAGGCAATACAGTAAGAATAAAGAAGGCCATGCTATAGTTAGGGGCCATGAAAGTCTGTGATGGAAGGAGGCAGGCACTTACTTTAGACGGTGTGACCGGGGAAGTCTGAGAGCCAAAGGATGAAATGAGCCCTAATAAGAGCTGTGGACAAGTCTTCTAGGCACCAGACTATCAAGGCCTCAAGGCAGGTGGGGCTGGCCAGAGCTTCACTCCCCTGGGAGCAGGAGATATAGGATGAGGTGGGAAATAGGCAGGGACCAGTTTGTACAGCACCCCTTACCCTACCCCATATTCCCTAGGCCACAGTAGGGAGTTTGGATTTTTTTTCTAAGTGCCTTTAGATGCCATTGGGGGTGGAAAATGGATTAGGGGGAGGGGGCAAGTCAAGAGGCCCAGATGATGGACCAGGCTGGAGATGCAAGTGGGCGGAACCATGCTTTATTTTGAAGTTAAGCCCAATAAAATTTGCTCACAGATCAGATGTGGATGAGTCAGGGTGACACTCAGGTCCAGAGCAGCTAAGTAGTTGGTGGACTCAGGAGCTCTATTTTACCTGAATTTCATTTGAACTACCTATTAGCCATCCAAGTTGAGGGGAGTGGGGTAAGTAGGAAGTCAGGAGCTCAGTGACCTGTCAGCTGTGGCTAATTGAGAGACGTGGATTAAGGGAAAGAATCAGAGCAGCCCAACATTGAAGGCTAGGTCAGTGGAGGTGGGAAGGTGAGAAGTGTTGCAAGCAAAAGGAAATACTGACCGTGCTGGGTGCTGCTGGGGTGGGGGAGGGGCTGGCAAGAAAGTTGACAGAGGGTGACCTTGACAAAAGAAATTTCAGTGGAGTGGTGAGGATAAAAGATGGGTATGAGTGGGTGTAAGAGAAGCAGGGAGAGGGTGTGGAGACAGGAACAGAGAGAACTCAAGAAATTTGGTCTGAAGTGCAGCTGAGGAATTGGATGGTACTTGGATCAAGGAGTTCAAGGGAGTCTTTTGGGTTTTGTTTTTTAACAAGATACTGTAAAGCCATAAGTGCTTCGTGGAACCCAGTGCTCATGGTTGTCCACAGCCCAGTGAAATGAGAACCCCCCAAGGGAGGGACTGAGAGGAATAGTGTACTTACATCTGGATCCCTAAAACATCTGCCTGTGTAAGGACCCAGTTGGGCACAGGTGGGGAGACCAGGGGCATATGCATTTGCCCTTGACCTCTGATCCACAGAGGATAGGTGGTGAGTAAGACTAAAGCAAATAGCTTCTCACATTGCTGCAAGCGCAGAGTACAGGAGGCTGTGGTGAGGAATGTCAGTTCCTCTAAGGATCAGGTTTGTAGACCACGGGGAGAGGCCTTGGCTGTGACCTTCTGTTTCCTCAGATGAGGGAGGTGGGAGTAAGGAGAATGAGAGGCAGCCCCTCCGATCCAGGGCGGCTTCCTGGAACAGTTGAATTGGAAGGTCCAGGTGTTTGGGCGCTGTCAGCGGCACAGGGAGACAGATGCAGAACTTAGGCATTCCCAGATGGGATGGGCTGGGGACAAAACGGGTGGTTTTTCAAGGGTTCAGCCCCTGTACCCCACCTCCCAATCTGGTCATGCTCTCTGGGCAATCAGTCTGTCTGTTCTCCAGCTTCTTCCTCAACCTCCATCCTCCACCCCCATGACTCCAGGAGTCTGTGCCACGGGTTGGGGGTCTAGGAAGAGAGCGAAGTGAAGGGAGTTACCCAGGATAACCCTGTTTCTCTCCTCCCAAGCCCTGCTCGCCCCAAGGAAAGAAGCATGTAGCCAGCATGAGTCAGTCTACCCAGTCAGGCAGGAAAAAAGGTATCTCCCCCAGCATCTCCTGCAGTAGTAGGGAGCAGGGTGCTCAGGGCTATCCTAACCCTCAGTCATTCATCTGCCAAGAGGGGCACCCCATGGTTTAGCTCCTAATTCACTTTTATCTTTCTGGTAGGAGAAACTCTGTCAGTCTTACTCATCAGGTCTGTGTTTGGGGCTCCCCCAATGCTCCGGGAGCTGCAGGAGGTGCTGCAGGACAGTCACTTCACAAGGTGGGCCCACCCTCTGCTTGCCCTGCCAGCACTCTCCCATGCCTGGGGGACAGTGGCTGAGGATTCCATCCCAGTAGAAGGTGAGGAAAGGATCACTGCTAGTCCTGGGGCTCGTGGCCCGTGTGGAGGGATGCGGAATTAACACTTGCAGGCAGGATAGGGGAGGTCTTGGGTCAATCCAAGGCCCATTCTACGGTTGTGGAATCATTTGCTGAGAAGCCACCGAAGGGTTCATCGCATGGGCTGGGTTGGCCGCACAACCTCCCTACACAGACATACTAGCTAGCGCTCTCTCTTCCTTTCTCTCCTCCCTCCCCTCCCCGCCCCTCCTCCTCTCACTCCTACTACCACAATACTAGGCGTCTGAGAAGGCGCGTCCCGGGCTCTCGCCTGTCGGAGTAGGAAAATCCAGCAATCTTGGGAAGGAAAAAAAGCGCGAGCCGAGACCTTGACCCAGAAGACTCAGGGCGCAACAAGGCCAGGGGAGAATCCACGGGGCGCTAGCAAATTCGACGCCGCCAAACCTGGAGGGAGGCGAGCTCAGCAGGCCAGGGCGTAGCCCCAGGGAAGGCACGCCGGCCCGTCTCGTTAGTCCGGGCGCGCTTCCTGGAGGAGGAGTAGGAAGGTTTATCGCCTGAGCAACCGAGTTGAAAGGAGGGGGCGGTGCAGGTGTTGGGCTGGGCGGTGCAGGCGCCCCCTGCCGAGAAGAGGGGGCGGGGGCCCGCGGAGCACTTAAGTCCGAAGACGAAGAAGCACTCCCTAGACCTGCTGCAGTGACCTGACTCTGTGGGTCCCTGGGCCCAACGAGCTTCCTCTCAGAAACTTCACAGCCCCGCCCAGCCCCTAACCCGGAGACGCCTGGGCGGGAGCGCTGGCCAGGAGCCGGGTCTACACGTCCTGCCTAAGTCGGCACGGGCTCCCAGGAACCGAACGCCTGGGGTTGTCAGGACCGCGGGTAAGGACGCGGGGCGGACAGGCGGCACCCAGTCCTGGAACGCATGGCTTCCCGCGCCCGGGCGGGGCGTCTGAGCGGCATTAGGACCCAGGCGCGGCGCGGGTGTGTGTCACCAGCTTCCTCCACTGGCTGGGCCGAGACTCCAAGTTTGGGGTCCGAAGCACCGGGTAAGGATCCCGGGTGTGCGCGCGTATGTGCAGCCGCCCCGCAGCCTATCGCCAGGGCCATGGCCACAGCCACCAGGCGCGTGTTCCATCTACAGCTATGCGGTGGGTGCCTGAGCCGGCCGGCACGGCAGACAGGCCGTCGGATGTCCGCAGCGAAGGCGTGCTTGGCGGGACGCCGAGCCGTCGGGGCACTGGGAGGACTGCGGATGCCGCCGCCTGCACTGGCTCCGGGGCATCGTGGGCGAGAGGGTCGTGGGGGAGGGTCTGGGGATGAGTTCAGTCGAGACGGAGTGGGAGTCTGGGTGGGTACGCGGGTGGTGCAGGGAGGTCCAGGGGTACTGCACGCTTGATTAATTCTCTGCATCGCTGTCTTGAAATTCTTAAGTTTTTGAACCAGTGAGGTAGCCGGTGGAGGGCTGGGGGGCTTGGAAGTGGGCGGGACGGAGCTGCGGGGTCCCTAGCACCTGGAGTGCCGAGCTCTTCAGAGCCAGGTACGCTGCCGCCTCCAAAAGCTTCATTTTACATTTTGCCCGCTGTGCGGAAGCCTGCGCACTTTTAGTGGTCCCTGCGCCTCCGACTGTCCCCGGCACAACTGTAGCATTCTCTACCTCGCGGCCCGCCACCTGAGGGCCAGCCCCGGGTTTGTACGACATTTACCTGCTGATAGGGCCCCGGGATGGGAGTAGGGTGTGCACTTGATCCCCACCCTTCCACATCCTGGTCACCCTGGTCTTCTGCCCATCTCCGTGGCCTCGGGTGCTAGCTTTACTGCCCCCGCCCCTCCCTTCTGGATGCAGCCGGGACTCCCGCCCCGTGCATAGGTCCGCATCCTGCCCTGCGACCCCCTGGGTCCTCGAGTCTAGAGACTCTTTCCTCTCGTGCACGCGGCCCCACCTGAGGCTTCCTTCCTCGTACAGCGCGGCACAAACAGCCGGGACCATCCGGGGCCCGGCAAGGGGAGCGCGCACAGCTTCCCCCTCCCATTCTCCTTGTGGACCAACGGCTCCGCCTCCCAGGAGGCCCGGGACGTGGGTGGCGCGGAGGGGAGGAAGCCGTTGCCGGGTCCGTCCGGGTGTAGCCCTCGCGTATTGGGGGCGGCTGCACGTGTGATGGGTGTTGATGGCCACCAGCACCGACGTGCGAGTGAGAGGAGCAATGTGCAGGGAGGAGGAGGGCCCCAGCCCAGGTACTGGGCTTGGCAGCGAAAGGGCGACGAGAGAGAGAAGCTGGCTCAGAGGAGGTTGGAGGCGGCCTCCTACCTCCAGCCTTGGCAGGAGGGTTCTGCAAACAGCACAAGCTGCTTTACTTTACAGGGTACTGTTAATTACTCTCCCTTCTGCCTTCCCACCTGGGCAGCACTTAGTAGATGAGCTGAAGAATAACAGGCTTGGCTCTCTCTGGCTCCTCAAGAGGGCCCTCCCTAGTACTGTTATCTCCCCTGCCATCCCCCCTGCCCCGCCTCCCCGCTCCACCCCACCCCACTTCTTTTTCGCTGAGGTTGGTCAGGGTTGGGTGTCTGGGAAGGGTAAGAAAAAAATCACAGGGTTGGTGTGGGGTGGAGAGCAGATGAAGCACGGGAGACTGTCCAGGGCTGGTCCATGGAGCTGGTAACAGTTCTTTGGTTTCCCTTGCAGGTAACTCTAGTATGTCGCAGTGTGGGTACTTTGAGGATGCAGGTGAGTACCTTTCAGGTTTGGGTGTGTATACAGAGCCAGCTCCTTGATCAAAAGCCTCTTGGGGACCTAATCCATCTACCTGGGTGCACATGGCATTGACCACTTGTCTCTGGACCTTTGCTGGTTCTGGGATGCCTTTGGATCCTACCCTCCAGGTTGTGGTGTGGTCAGAGAGACAGCTGACACTGCCCTGGACACTGGCAGGTCTCTGGTGGTCCAGTGGCCCTGCCTGGGAGGGCAGGCTGCTCCCTCTCCTGGGCTGTATATGGACCAGCTGGTGATTTCCCATGGTTCATTTTACAATGCCCTGGTTATCTGACCAGGCTTAGGCCAAGTGTTATGGATGCCCACATCCCTCAGTCCCCGCCCAGCCCTGTGAGGGTGGGGCTGCCATTGTCCCTCTAAAGAAACATAACTCTGCTTCTGCATTCCCTGTTTGTTCCAGTCTAACTCTCCCTTCCTCCTGTCTCTGGGCTGGCTTTGTGCTGCCTCTCCTGTGCTGGAGCTGGCCTGACCATGAGAGGGGTATTTAGTGGAACAGTGGATAGAGTGGGGGTGTGCTCTTATCCAGGGTCTCCAGGGCATGATGGCTGCATGTGTCAGGCTGCTGGTAGGTTAGGTATGTGTCTGGGTTATAAGATGGAAGAGGGGACATGGCATCCCAGGAGCCTTGCAGGGACCTGATAGTGTCGACTGGGCAGGTCCTAGGGAGAGCCCAGGATAGGGGAGAAGAGGAAGTGTGAGGGGCAGTGTGGGGAAATAGTGGGTGTTAGTGGGGTAACGGGGGGGCTGGGACAGTTTTGGGCTGGAGAACCAGGATGTCTAAGCAAAGCAGGCCTGGAATTGGGAAGGAAGGAGTTTTTTGTGGATATGAGCTCCATGACACATGTGGGAAGGACATCTTTTGACCTAATAGCTCTGCTCTGGGCTCTGAGTGCAGTGCAGACCTGGGGATAGTGGAAGCCTAGCAACGCCTGCCCAGAAAGGACTCAGGCTGAGCACAGGAGGACATGGTGGGAACAGGGCCTAGGATGTGCAGAGGAAACTGGCAGGCAGGAATGGAAGTGAGTCAGGGTGAGTCATTGCCTGGCAGGTGTAGGCGTGCTGCTGACCTGTCCCTGTCCCTGCACAGGTGTTAGGCATTAATGGGGTCCGGGGTACAAAGTCCCCTTTCCCGGGATCACTCACAAGTGAACCATAGGGGACCCACAGGAAGAGGTGCCAACTGGGCCAAGAGTGAGGCAGGGCCCTAGGAAGACTTGCCAGAAGAGGGAGGGTTCTGTGAGCCTTGAAGAAGGCTCTCTGGGCCCTCCACGAAGAGGACAGGAACTGGCATGTTAGGGGTGCTGGCTGACTAGCCTAAGGAAAAGAAGATCAAGGAGGGGAGTGGAACTGGGTCTGAGGGGCCAGGAGTCAGGACAGAGGTAGAAGGGCTGGCTCAGACTGTGATCCCAGAGGATCACAGGGGAGCCTCAGCAGGGCTTGGGGAGGATTGGAACATTTGCATCTCACAAGGAAGCCTTCCTACAGGAGGGAGCCCGTGCTGTGGGGCAGTTGTAGGAACCGAGAGGAAGACCAAGGGCAGCAGACCCTGGATCCTGGGAATCTCAAAGTGCTATGACATGCCCCTTTCCCAACATGGGGGGCGGGCATAATGGGGAATGGGCTAAGATGTAGCCTCCTGCCTGTCCCACAGCCTGTCAGTCCTGGCTCTATGTTGCTCTCCTGCTTCCTGGGCCTTGTTTGATGTCTGGATCAGGTCTCTCAGCCTTGATGCTTTGCCCACAGGCCCTCCTCAGGAGGAGGTGCTCTAAGACCCTGTGCCAACGAGGTGGGGTAGGGAGTGGTTCTAGATACTGCAGTGCCTCTGGCTTCCCTCGGATCCCATCTGGGTAGCCAGGCAGGTCTGGGTCCTGTAATCTGGAGGTTCTGGGAAGGCAGGGGTCAGGCAGGCCTAACCACATCATTGTACCACGTTCCTGGCCTAAAGTTGGTGGAATGAACAAATTTTTCTCTAGCCAAAGGATATGCATAGGTCACAACAGTGCAAGGCCCTGGTTCCTGCAGCTGAAGAATGTTGGAGAAAGTTGTTGGGTGGGGGCAACTGGCCAGATGCCATACTCTGAGGGGGGCGGGGCCAGGACTATTTACTCCACCTACCTGGGCCCGAGGCTGCTTTCCTGGCCTACTTGAACCCTCCCTGACCACTCACTGAGTGCACCAAGTGGGACAGCACAGGATCCCTGCTCCTTGGGCTTGAAATCCCTCCTGGGCTGTAGTGCTGATGGCCAGGCCCTCTTGGGGGGTTCTCTCTTGGTGGTGGTTGGGTCTCCAGGCTATTTCAAGTGTGACATGGATGATGCCTCTGAAACCCATGATGAGAGCCTGGGGGAAGAGGCCTTCGACACGGTCAACTCCTCCATTGTGTCTGGCGAGAGCATCCGTTTTTTTGTCAACGTCAACCTCAAGGTGCAGCCCACCCAGGCTGGTATGGGGGTTGTAGCAGGGATAGGCTAGGGGGAGGGCAGGGGACTGGGCACTGGGCAGGTGTGGCCCCACTCCACCAAGAGAGACCTGAAGAGGCAGGCTGGCACCCTGAGCCCTCTCCCTTTTCTCTAGCTGAGAGTGAATTGCCTGATGGCTGTGGGCTCCTCCACACCTCCCGAAAGGTGAGTAGCCCATCAGCAGGATGGGAGACATTCGGTCCTGGGCCACTAGTTGGGGGTAGAGGTGGCTGCTCTCCTGAGATAGCTCTCACTGCTCCCCTCTTGAACTACGCAGGGATCTCACACTAGCCCAGGGCTAATCTTCTGGGGCTATGCCTCCTGGAAGGGGATGTGGTCCTGTTAGGCAGGGGCAACCAGGGCCACCACAGAGGAGACGCCCAGGCAGTGACAGCAGGTCTCACTCATGGGTTTTTGTGGGGTCCCCTCAGTACCTGAAGATAAAGGACTTCAGGGAAGAGATCCGAGCGCACCGGGACCTAGATGGCTTCCTGGCACGGGCCAGCATCATTCTGAATGAGACAGCCACCTCGCTGGATGATGTGCTGCGGGCCATGATACTCCGCTTAATCCATGACCCTGACAACACTGAGCCTGACTGCAACGTGGACTCGCTCATGGCCATGCTCTTCACTGATGCCGGTACCCCCATGGAGGGTAAAGGTAAGGCAGACCTCCTCTCCTGGGTAGAGAGGTCAGGGAGGGGGCCTGGCTAACAGCTTCCACCCTGTCCTTAGCCCACCTGCTGTCGGATACCATCCAAGGAATTACTGCCACAATCACAGGGGTGCAGTACCAGCAATCATGGCTCTGCATCATGTGAGTTGCCAGGCCACCACATTTGGACTGCCTATATGTCACCTTGAAGCTAGGTATCCCATGTCCCTGCAGAGGCCGACCCACCCAGTTTGGAGGGAGACGGTGTGAGCACTCCATCCCATTTGGTCTTTTTTTCTCCCTAAGTCACTGGGAGTCGAAGTTGGGTACTCTAGGTGGGCTCCCCCCACCAAGGGTGGCAACTTTGTGCCCTCCCCTCTCCCTGTCAGCTGTACCTCCAAGTCCTTACTGAAGCGGCACGTGTGCATCAGCCGCCTGGATCGCCCGCAGAACTGGGGGGAGAATTCCTGTGAGGTGCGATTTGTCATCCTGGTGCTGGCCCCACCCAAGATGGTGAGGAGGGGTCTTGGTGGCTCCATTTCCAGGTCGGGGGGGTTCCAGGTTATCTTGCTATCTTCTTGGGGTCATCTCTTCCATGTGTTGGAAGACCCCACAGTCCTGGCCTCTGAAGGTCTCATTCTCACCCTGTCCCTTCATCTCTGCCTTCCTCGGTTTCTCTGAAGCATCCTTGCCAGGTCCTCATCAAGCCCTAATTTCCCCAGAGGTTGTCCAAAAGATTATCATTTCCTTCCTGACTGAAAAGAGATATTTTTTTAAATTATTATTCAAATATTTGGCCTGCCCCGACCTAATCCTTTTTCTAGTTGGCCGACTATAATTTGCTGGCCAAGGATTCCCTATTCCTTCCTGGGCTATTCATCCTCTGGTCAGGGACATCTCGCTTTCGTAGGGGCTTAAGCTGACACAATTTAGGAACTCTTAAGGAAAAGGATTTAAAAATCATGAATAAAAAATGGGTAGGGCACCCAAGAGTGTTTAAGCTTCCAGTAGCTTCTTGCTGATTCTGCCCCTGCTTCTGGTGCAGAGCTTGGCATAGCCCCCTTACCCAGGCTTTCTCTATGCAAAAGGGGTACTGAAGGGAATGTATCTCACTGGGATGTCATAAACATGGTGAGCCTCCTCAAATGTTAGTGTGCTGGCGAGAGAGGAAGGGCATTTAGGGCAGTGGGCAACTCCCGGATCAGAGGGAGTGACCGCAGGCAAAGTGGCCATAACAGTGAAAGAAGCAGTACCCTGAGGGTGGAGTAGCTTAGACTGGTGCCTTGGGACAGCTCAACCAGCCTACACCTGGCTTGTTGGGAGAACAAGCCCGTTCTAAAGATAACAGAAAAGCATAGTGTGAAGTGTAGTGCTATCGCTTTGAGCAGCATGAAGGGGTGGACACTGCCCCCAGTGGACCTAATTTAGGGAGGTGAGAGGTTGCTGTGGTGGAGGCTGGACACTGAGTTCATGGACAGGGTTGACCTTGGCTGACAGGAGTAAGAAGGCTCAATGGGCCTGGAACCCCTCTGAAAATGAGATAAACCAGCAGACAGTGAAAATGCCACTGGTGAAATGTAGCTGGGTGAACATTTTTCTCTGTCACTGTGATTTCATTTCATTATCTACGATTTGTGTCACTTAGGACAAGGCTAATACCTGAGTTTATAAGAACTCATGAGTTTATAAGAAAAATACTAGATTGATGGTAGTTCTAGTGATGTGCCAACTTGGTGGAAATTGTGGCAGGGTCCACTTATGCTTGAATTTTGGGGTACAAAACTTGCTGTCAGTTCAGAGAGAGTGCCTACCACGTGCTCGAGAACATCCATGCACGCCAAGGGCAGGGCAGGGTGCCCTCTGCTCTGCAGGAGCTGCAGATGTGATTCCCCCACCTCCCACCCCTAGAAAAGTACCAAGACTGCAACAGAGGTGGGGCGCACATTTGCCACCATGTTCTTGGACATCACATTCCGCCAGAAGCTCCTAAAGACCCGCACAGTGGAAGAATTTAAAGAGGCCCTGGTACATCAGAGACAACTGCTCACTATGGTGAACCACGGTCCAACCTCCAACAGAAAGAGCTCCGTCAGCATCCAAAGACATCACCAGGTATGGGGTCAAGGTGGGCCTGGGAGATCAGTACTGGGCATGGGTTGCAGAGCTAACAGGCACCCCTGTCTCAGCCCCTGCAGCTCAAGGACTTTCTCCCTGTGGGGAAGGGCATCTGGGAGGACATTGCTCGCAGGTTCCCTGTATACCCACTGGACTTTACCGATGGTACGTGGCCCCCCAGTCCTTCTGGAGATCTGCCTGTGGCTCAGCCCAGGATAACACATGTGCCTGTCCAGCAGCCCCAAGACACTCTCCATCCTGTCTCCCATTCCTAGGCATTATTGGGAAAAACAAGGCTGTGGGCAAGTACATCACCACCACCCTGTTCCTCTACTTTGCCTGTCTCCTGCCCACAATCGCTTTTGGGTCCCTCAACGATGAGAACACGGATGGGGCCATTGGTGAGGGGCTGGGAGCTGGAGGTCAGGAGGGTGTGCTGGTTGGGGCCTAGGGCTGTGGTGCCTGCCTACCTGACCACCCTACTTCCTCAGATGTGCAGAAGACCATGGCTGGGCAGAGCATCGGAGGCCTCTTATATGCGCTGTTCTCCGGGCAGCCGCTGGTGGTGCTGCTGACAACTGCACCCCTGGCTCTCTATACCCATGGTACAGTGGGGGTTATGGCGGGGAGATGGTGCCTAAAGTCTCTGGCCCCAGCCTGGCCCTGACCGTCTACTTGTCCCGCTTCCTGCAGTGATCCGTGGCATCTGTGATGACTACGATCTGGACTTCAGCACCTTCTATGCATGGACAGGCCTGTGGAACAGTTTCTTCCTTGCACTTTATGCCTTCTTCAACCTCAGCCTGATCATGAGTCTCTTCAAGAGGTGACAGGGCTTTCCCTGAACTGCTGGGACCCTCGAGCAGGAGGGACACCAAAGCTGGGGATTTGGGTCAGCCTGTATGCTAGCCTCTCAGGCCCTGTAACCCTAGAGGGATTGGGTGCCCCCAGGGAAAAGCCTGGGACTGGTCCTTTTCATGGCAGGAAGGGCAGGGCCATGCCAAGGCTCAGGGAAGCCTCCCCTCTTCAACAGCTCACTCTTATCTTACAAGGTATATTATCTCCTGACAGGTCAACGGAAGAGATCATCGCCTTGTTCATTTCCATCACATTCGTGCTTGATGCTGTTAAGGGCATGGTCAAAAGTGAGTGTCTAGCCAGTGGCCACTTGCTGCAGATGGAACTGAGTTAAGGTGGAGGACTGTAGGCTGTGGTGGGGACAGCCAAGCAGCATGCAAGCTAGTTGCTCCCATGGTCCAAGGTGCTCTAGGGAGCTATGACTGGCAGAGAGCACTGGCCCAAATGCTAGAGCGACATAGCTGCCCCAGGCAGGATCAGAGGCACTGGACCAGAGGGTGATACGCTGTCAGAGACCAGAGGGACAACAGCAGGGGGTGATGGTGGGTGGATAAACAGGTCAGTAGGGTCCTGGCTAATAGTATAGTCCTCCCTCAGTGGGGGGAAGGTCAGCCCCCTCCCACTTCTCCTCCCAGATGCCTTCTCCCCTCAAGGCCCCTCCGCCCCACATCCAGGAGTAAGCTGGGCCTCAGTCTCCCAGAACCCAGATGGCTGAGGCCTGTTGGCTTGTATCCAGTCTTCCAGAAGTACTACTATGGTAACAGCCTTTGGAGCTACAGCGCAGATCACACTTCCCTGAAGAGCCTGCTGGGCCTTGGTGCCAGCCTCAACACCAGCTTCCACAGTGCCCTCAATGCCAGCCTCTTGGCTAGCCCACAGGGGCTGGCCTCAGTGAGCGGCCATCCCAGCGATCACACAAGCCGGGAAACGGCTGTGCTCAGCCTCCTTATTATGCTGGGTACACTGTGGTTGAGCTATACCCTCTACCAGTTCAAGAAGAGGTAAGGGGGTAGCTAAGGGGTGAGAGGAAGAGGGTATAAGCTCCCAGGCCACACTGATAATCCCCCCTGCATCCCTAGCCCCTACCTGCACCCTTACATGCGGGAGATCCTGTCAGATTGTGCCCTCCCCATCTCCGTGCTCACCTTCTCCCTCATCTGCTCCTATGGATTCCGGGAAATTAAGAGTGAGTTGGGAGTGGACCGGGCTGAGGTTGGAGTGGGGTATTCTCATGGGGCTGCAGGCTAGAGCAGGGGTCTGTACCCTGCTGCAGTGAGCAAGTTCCGCTACAACCCCAGGGATAGCCTGTTTAAGATAGCTGAGATGCACTCGCTGTCCCTGAACGCCATCAGCAGTGCCATGGGCTTGGGCTTCCTGCTCTCCATGCTCTTCTTCATTGAGCAGAACCTGGTGGCTGCCTTGGCTAATTCACCAGAGAACAGGTTCGTAGGTCTGGGAAGGGAGGGCTGAGCAGGGTACCCAACCCTCCAAGGGACCAGTGGGTTTCTACATGTGCCCCTGTCTGTCTGCTGCAGACTGGTGAAGGGCACAGCCTACCACTGGGACCTCCTGCTCATTGCCATCATCAACATGGGGCTGTCTCTGTTTGGGATGCCCTGGATCCATGCCGCCTACCCCCACTCCCCACTGCACGTTCGGGCACTGGCTCATGTGGAGGAGCGTGTGGAGAACGGGCACATATATGAGACGTGAGTGTGAGAGCCTGCCTTGAAATATGAGACGAGTCATGTGGACTCTGAGGTGGGGTAGCCCTGGGCCATATGTGACCTAGGGTGAGACGTGGCCCTGAAATGCCCTAGCCTGGGAACAATGCATGACCCAAGGTGGGGGTGGCCCTGTGGACCAGGGCTGGAGGTGATCCTGTGCTCTGGGACCACGCAGGATCGTGAAAGTGAAGGAGACGCGGCTGACCACCTTGGGCGCCAGCATCCTGGTGGGCTTCTCTCTCCTGCTGCTGCCTGTCCCACTGCAGTGGATCCCCAAGCCTGTGCTCTATGGCCTCTTCCTCTACATCGCCCTCACCTCCATCGACGCCAACCAGCTCTTTGAACGCCTGGCCCTGCTGCTCAAGGACCAGG
This sequence comes from Pteropus medius, assembly GCF_902729225.1. NCBI lineage: Eukaryota > Metazoa > Chordata > Mammalia > Chiroptera > Pteropodidae > Pteropus > Pteropus medius. The sequence continues at coordinate 3,699,382 of NW_024342471.1, forward strand.
TGAGGGTCTGGCCCCGAGTGAGGGGTGTGGGTGATAGATATGGCAGCACCAGACCTGCCCATACGTGGTCCCTACTACCCATAGGCCTCGTACCCACCTACTCATTACATCCGGAGAGTACCCCAGAGGAAGATCCACTACTTCACAGGCCTGCAGATACTGCAGCTGCTGCTACTCTGTGCCTTTGGCATGAGCCCCCTGCCCTACATGAAGATGATCTTTCCCCTCATCATGATTGCCATGATCCCCATCCGGTATGAGAGGGTGGACTGCGAGCAAGTGGGGCCAGCTGGGTGGGAGAGTAGAGGGGCTGGGGTGGGTACCTCCTGTCTTCTCCTCCCTGATTAATGCTCATCTTCATCTTCCTGCCTATTTCACCTCCCCTCCAGCTACAAGCTGCTGCCCCGAATCATTGAAGCCAAATACTTGGACGCCATGGATGCTGAGCACTGAGCCTGACTGGCAGGCTCTGGCTACACCACATTCACCTGTCTCCTGGGAGTTCCTAGGCTGGCTCTTTGTGTGGGGAGGTGTGGGTGTCTTTCGGGGTGTTGCTCTATGCTGTGCCCCCTCACAGCTGTCCCAATAAGCCTAGGGCATTTGGGCATTTTGGGGGTTCGGTGGTGTATGCCTACATTTCTCCATTAGCCTTTTGCTTTGGGTCAAGAACACTGCTCAGGGCAGCTTCTACCCAGGGTGAGACTAAGCAGAACGGATTTTCTTTTGATAAAAGAGTCAGTCAGATGCCTGAAAGAAACTATTTCCTTGATTGTGTAAGGAACTTGCTGTGTGCATATTAGAAAATAAAGCTCCTGTTTCTGTGCTTCCATTTGCCCACCTCCATTCCTGTGGCTTTGCCCCATCCCAGCCTCCAAAAGCCACTTCTTAGGGCCCTGGGGAGGGGCAATGAAAGGGACCGATGTTTGTTGAGTACCATCTGTGGGGTGTCACCTCCAAGTCCACACAGTGGGTGTTGGCACAACTGGGAAATGTGGAAGATCCAGGAGGCTGCCAGGAACCTGTAGAGGAAGTGTTCTGAAAATAGCATGTACGAGGGCCCTGAGCAGAGGGCTTGGGTCCAGTGAAGAGTGTGGCTGGTATGGAGAGAGCAGCAGGGCTGACGGCAAAGGGCCGATTCCCAGAGGTAGCTGCAGAGCAGCCTGACTGCAAAACGAAAACAGGTGTGTGGGTCAGAGCGGCAGTTTTGAACTATCAGTCTGTTGGGTGGATTCTAGAATTTATATGTAGGGGGTCTGGAGTGGGGCAAGGGCTGCACCTTGTACCATGGCAGCACTAGTGGGGATGGAGGGAAGTGGAAGAAACCAGATCACAGGATGTGGGGATTGATTTGATGGAGAGGAGACGGTACCATGTTTCTGGCTTGGTCATTTGGTGATTGGCCAGGGTCCATGACAGTCGGCAGCAGGTACTACAGATCTGAGACTCAGGGGAGTGCCCCCTACCCATCCCCCACTCCCATATGTACCTGGGAGCAGCAGCAGTGGTAAGCAGAGCACCTGACTCAGACACCCCATCACATCATCTTATAGGACTTTGTCTTGAAAAAATACACCATAGATCAAAGAAGCAGAAGAGAAGACATCTGCTACATCTGAAACCAAAAAAAGACTAACAGAGATAGAAAGAGATGCTCAATCCAACAGTGGAGATGGCACCTTCTTCTTGATAGACTGGCAAAAATCAGAAGGCTGAATGGATGGTAGAGTGGGAGACAGGGGAGCCCTCCTGTCTTCCACTGATAGGGCTCAGAGTGGAGACTGGAGTGCAATCCAGACACCTCACCCTCCAACCTAGCAGTGCTGTTTGTGGGGATGAGTAGCTAAAGTTAAAAAGGGGAACAAAGTGTATTGTGTGTCCAGGACAGAACCCTGGGGAAGGAGCTGAGTAGCAAACAGAGGGCTGCCCTGCCTCAAACTGCATGTACCTATCCCAACCCACCCATGGGGCATGTAAATCTTCTTTGGGGCCCCCTGCCCAGTAAGTAACCTGGGTATTCCCTGCGGGTGGGGTCATGTCCAGAATCACCAGGAGAGGAGCAGGCAGGCCCCTAGCACTCCATGTTAGCCCCAGGCTAATATCACCCATCACCAAGGAGACAACTCAGGATAGGCTTGGCTGCCAGTGCTTCCTAGGGAAATAACCCAGCTGGGGAGCCAAGGGATGACGTTCTGTCCTCACCACATGCACTGGCACTGATGCAGTTTAGGGGAGGAAACAAGGGTTAAACCCGAGCCTAGGCCATGCTGCCAGGACTGAGGAAGAGGGCCTAGAGGAGACCTTCTTAGCTACCTATGCATGCAAAACCCTGGGAGTGACCCACCAGCACTGAGGACACCAACCCTTGCTGGACGCAACAAGCTTTCCTAACATCTTCACGGTTGGTATTCTTTGGTGAGGACACCTCCTCCTCACTGAAGAAACACCTGCAAGAAAAGCAAGGGAGCCCCCCAGGGCAAAATCCCTCGCAGAGAATGGCTTTATCGGGGTGCAGTGAGGGTCTGGGGCAGCTGAGCTGGACCTCCTAAGGGGCTTGGAGGGCCCAGGATGAACATAGCATGTCAACCCAACTGGGGTCAAGGACTCCATTCCTGTCCCTGCCATATAAATGAACTTGGCATTATAATCATAAGCCAGTGTTTGAACTGCTCTAATGTATAACTGCGCAAGCAGAAGCATGACCCACCCTCAATTCAGGAAACGCCATGGAGACCAGCTGGGCAGTGGCATCACTCACAGGTGGGTAGGCAGTATGGACCTGGCATGGGAAAGGTCAGCCCACAATCTGAGACTTGAATGAAAGGAAAGATGTAACACTCCAGCTAGCAAGAGCATGGGAACACCCTGGACACTGTGCTGCCCCTGTCCCATCACTGCTCTCCCACCCCTCCTCCCCACCTGAGAGGCTCCCTGCTCCTGCCAAAGGAGACTCAGGAGACAGACACCTGCCCAGGGCAGGTTTCAAAGCAAATACATCTAGTTTATTTTGGAGTAGCTTCCAGAATTTTTATTGGCCATATTTTAAAATACTAAGATGGTTTGTGTGGTTCTTTCCCAAATCCTCAGTCCTGCCAAGGCTAGTTTAATACCCAAGGTCCTTTCAAGATCCCAGGCCTGGAGGCTACAGGAGAGACCACGGAATCCGCAAGGGCAAGAGAATGGTGTCCTTTACCCAAAATTTCTCCTCCAAACCTGTGAGGCTCGACTGGTGAGGCTGTCTTCTCAACTCTCCCAGGAGGTCGTAACCCTGAACTGACATCCTTGGAGGACTGCCTGCCTGAAGGGGGAGGTTTCAGGCTAGCCCTCCCCAGATCCCTGGCCAGCGCACTCATCAGCAGCCCCAGGGGGAGTCAGGCTGCCAAAGAATTCCTGCAGCTCATGCAGGGCCCGGAAGCGATGAGAGATGGCATTCTTCTCAGCTTTGGGCATTTCTGCATACCTAAAAGGCAACAGCAGCTCAAAGAGGGAGCCCACATCAGGGATGTTGTGCACCCCACTCCATCCCAGAGCCCAAAGCTCAAGAAGTCCCCAGGAAAGGGTAGCAGGGCTACCAGCTCCTGGCAGCCAGAATTAATTTCTTAAAAATCAGATAGTTTTAAATGTCCCTACAGGTAGAAACCCATATTGAAGGATATTAAACTTGCTCCAGTATATCCAAAAGTAACTAAGGGAAGCCAGGAATAGGAGGATAAGCTACGTGTTTGATCAGCTTTGTCATCTGTTGACAGGAAGCAGTAGGGCCTGACAGAGCAAATGCAGCAGACTCCCCTAACACACTGTGGAGAAATGATATGGGACAGACAGTGGCCTGTCTCCCATGCCAGGACTCTAGTGAAGTGAGACTCCTACACCCCAGTGGTAGGCTTCAGATCCAGTATGTGGCCACTAACCACATGTGGCCATTTAAATTTAAATCAATTATAACTTAATAAAAAGTAAGTTCCTCAGTTGCCCTAACCGCATTTTAAATGCTCCACAGCCACATGCAGCTTATTGCTACCAGATTGGGCAGCACAGATGTAGAACATTTCTGTCATCATAGAGCATTCTTGGACAGTGCTCTTTCATGTTGTCCTCAGTTCTGTCTGGCTATTGTGAGGCCTCAGGCCACACCCCCTAAGGGCCTCTCTGGCCTGGAAAACCTGACTCCAGTAATGGTCAACATGTCCGGTGTAAATGTGTGTGTGTGTGTGTGTGTGTGTAGGGGGGAGGGATCAGTGTGAAATACTGAGAACACCCGGCACTGTGGGGGTTTAATGTGGTGCCCACTAAAGGCTACAAAACGTGTTACCATTTTCCCAAATTAGATGGGGGAGTGGGAAGATCATCCCACAAAACTGTCAGGTATATATATACATGACAAGCCAAGGTCAGAGAGGGGAAGCCACTGAAGTCATACAGCTGCTCTGCAGTGAGCTGGAACCCGAGCCCAAGACTCCCAGCTACACCTGGCTGCCTCCCCTACTGTGGACTGAGCCACCAAGATTCCTTGCGTCCACCCCCACAGAGCTGCATCCAGCTGCAACAGCACCCTCAGAGCCTGCCTCCACCCGTATCCGCATGCTTGGACTTGGGCAAGGCGCTGACCCAACGCAGACCACAGCTAGCCCAACCCCACACTCCAGGAAGAAATTGGGCTCCTTACGTCTGCTCATATCCATCAGGTTGAAAGCAAGGGTCCCAGCCAAAGTCTCGGCAGCCTCGGGGTACCACAATCTGGCCCTGCCAGAAGAAAGGGGAACACGTGTGTCACTTGGCTTGGAATACAGTGGACAGTTTAAGTTTAGTTTATGAATCTGGTTAAACCCTATTTACTCAAAATATGGTTTCAAGGGGTCCACAGTGCCTGCAAATGTTTGGTAAACACAAATAAAATGCACAGCGGGATGGCTTTCCCCTCACATACGAAGGAACCACGTACTAGATATCCCTGGGGTCATTCTCCATCTCTACCGTTTTGATGAAGTGTGACCTATTGAAGAGAGTCAACTGAGAAACTGACAGAAAACATTTTCTCCTAATAGGAAGTTGAGGGCCCTGAACTTTAGAGACAAAGCCACATGTCTGCTACTATTACTGCATTTCTCAAAATGCAAGGGAGATTCTAACAATTACACGAAATACCGTAATATAAATTACTTAGCACAATGTTCAACATACAAACGAGTACAAAAAATACTGGCTGTGACAGGCAAATTCCAATAGGAAAATGTTACAAAGAGAACCAACTGTAGTCCACTGTCATGAAATGCTGTGTTGCCAGGAAAGCAAAAAAGGGAGAAAAAAAAAAAGAGAAGAAAAAGAAAGAAGCTAATTTAAAAAATATAAGAGAGGTAGCAGAGGGTGGGGATTAGCCACACAAATGCCAAGTCATTCAGACCAAAGGCAAATTCTGCTCTGCTAGTGGGGAGCTGTGCGACTGAGACCAGTTACTGAACTACTCTGAGTCACATCCACGTAATACATTTTTTGAACATCCACAGTGAGGCAGGTAGTGTTCTCAGCACTGGGGTCACAGCAGGTCTCACCTTGCCCTCAGAATAAATCTCTTAACCAACACAGGCATCAAACCAGTAAAGAAATTAATGATTACCAAACACAAAGTATCTTAAAAGGAATAAACAGGGGCTGGCCTCAAAAACAGGACAGGATGGGGAGCTCAGAGAAGGCCTCAGGGAGGGGACACTGACTGCAAAAAGGGCTGGGGCGAGAACATTCCAGGTGCAGGACACAGCTGGTGCCAAGGCTCTGAGATGGGGAAGGGCGTGGCACATGTGTTGCTAAAAGAACAATGTGGTTGGGTTCAGAGAGCTCAGGTAAGAACAGAACGTGAAGAAATAGAGCCGCCTTGGGTAAAGTGAGGGCTAGGAAACAACAAAGTGCGTGAAGTGTCTAAAGCTGAGGAGACAATGGGGAAACATGGGGACTGTGGTGACCAGGCCCTATCAATAGGGCCTGTGGTTGTTCAAACTTCCGATTTTTGAGAGAAGATTTCTGTGAAAGTAGCAGACAGCTGCAACTCATTTTAAAAAGTTTAACCCGGTCTACAGCCATGCCACTCCAAACACGCCCGATCCCGTCTGATCTTGGAAGCTAAGCAGGGTCAGGCCTGGTTAGTACTTGGATGGGAGACCACCTAGGAAGACCAGGTGCTATAGGCATTAAAAAAAAGAAAAAGTTTAACCAGGCAATTATGAGCCAGCAAATCCACTTCCGGGTATATATCCAAAAGAACTGAAAACAGGATTTCAAGGAAATATTTGTACATCCATGCTCATAGCAGCATTACTTACAAAGCCAAAATGTAGAAGCAATCTAAATGCCTATCAGTGGACATATAGATAATGTAGCACATACATACAATGGAATATTACTCAGCCTTAAAGACTGATGAAATTCTATCATATGCTAAACATGGATGATCCTTGAGGCCATTACAGTAGGTGAAATATATAATGTGTCTAAGTTGTCAAATTCTTAGAAACAGAAAGTAGAATGGTGGTCGCCAGGGGCTGGGAAGAAGGGGGAAGGGGAGTTGTCCTATGGGTATAGTTTCAATTTTGTAAGATGAAAAGTTCTAGAGATCTGTTACGCAACAGTGTGTATATAGTTAACACTACTGTGCTGCACACTTAAAAATGACGAAGATGATAATTTTTATGTTGGTTTTTTTTTTTTTACCACACACACACATGAAATCTAACCAGGCAGGGAAACACATCTGTGGTCAACCACTGGTGGAGCCTCTGGGGTGGGGCTTTGTAGGCTACAGTGAACTCTGGATTATATCCTGAGCAAAAAGGGAAAAAGCAGGAGTGAGTGATGTGCCAAAAGGTGTACTCCTGCCACAGGGAGGGAATGGATGGGCTGGGGAAGGAGGGTAGACCAGCCCAGAGGATGGTGTGGACCCTGTGAGAAGCAGCTGAACTTAAGAGAATGAAAGGTAGGCGTGAGGTAATGAAGGGCAGCTGGGGAACAAATGAGCTGGGGGAAGAAGTAACATTCTATATGAGCACGAAAAGTTGGAAAGACAGTAAGATATTCAAGGGAAGCCATAGCCTTAGCAGTTGGATAAGGAGATTCAATTTTGGAGAAGTCTGGGCTGTAGGTATAGCTTTGGGAGTTGTCCCCTTCAGTTTCTACATCTGCTTCACAAGAGGGTATACTATTCAGAGCTCTGGGTGTCCCAGGCCTCAACAGGTGGGAGGCATTGTGAGTCTCCCTGAAACACCAGCCTCAGGTGTCAAACAGATTTCAGGATTTACAGCACTTCTAGTTGTGCCCAGGGGCAAATCTGGCCAAAGCCCTGGGAACTAACTCTCGCCCTCCCCACTACCTAGATTCTGGGTCACTAGCTCAGGTCGCTGCGCCCTCTGGTGGCAAGCAGGGGAACCAGTGTGGGTACGCACCGAGGTCCGGCCCCTGAACAGGCGCACAGGCTCACTCGCATCTCCACTACTGAGTGCGAATGTGCAGAGCGCATAGGCTGACTTGTCTTCGAACCCTGCCAGGAGCTGATGGAGACCTGTGGGAAGGTGCAGGGAGAACTCAGCACAGTCTGTGCTGGCCAGCCCCCAGCCCTCACTCCCCACTCCAAGGCCCTGGGTTAAAGGGGATGAGTGCCAAATTGGGGGGCTTATACATATCAGTTGATAGGCTTTGTGCTGATAACCCTGGAAGTTGGCTGATGGGGACATGGGGTTCATTATTCTATTGTACTATTGTACGTGTTTGAAATGCTCATTAATATAAAATGTTTTTAAGAACACCTAAAGAGGGAGCATTTTGGCCTGTGACTATGGGTGACAAGGCATGCACTCTTGGGTCCCAGGAGGGACAGCCCCCCTTTCAGTCAAAATCAACTACATTTTTCCCACATCTCAGTGCTCCCTGGGGCCAAGTGTGTAGGAAAGTGTAAGCTGCAGGTTATAGATGGGGAAAGTGAGGTGAACAGAAGCTTCATGGTAGGCGATGGAACCTGAGATTCCTGATTTCTAGTTGGGGCCTCTCCCTTAGACAGTGACTCCATGGTGGGGACTGGAACCTGAGGCTTCTGATTACTAGTTAGGGCCTTCTCCTAGACCACCTCCAATTCTCAATTCCCAACAGATCTAAAGGAAGAAATAAAGGGGATAATACCTTCGGGTTTTAACTTCTCCAGAAACCACTTTCTGCAAGGCAAATAAAGACAAGTCAGACAACAGAAGTTATTGGATCTTCTGACCACCTTATTCTTTGGGCTGCATCCCCCAGGGATTAAAGCCCTGGATCAGCCAAAGGGATTTGATAAAGAATGTCTCAACTCAAAATGAAGAGAAATCATCCAATAGGAAAAAGGAAATGGAGGCAAACAGGCAATGCACAGAAGAATCAATAATTCAATGAAGGCCTCAACCTAACTGGTAATTAGGGAAATACAAATTAACACTGTATGTGATAACATTTCACACTCTCCAAATTGCAAAATATTAAAAAGTCGTAATACTCAGTGCCGGTGAGGATATGGAGCAATGCATACTGAAAGTGTAAGTGTATATGAGTGCTACCGTCTTGGCAAACAAATTGGCAATCCAAAAGTTAAAGATATACATATCTAAGACCCAGCAATTGCACTGCTGTGCATTTGCCCTCCACCCCAGGAAGGGGTATTCAAATTGGGATATTTGTATCCTAGAGATACACAAAGACCTTCTGAGGGAGTCTAGGGCACTAGACAGTTTTAAGGAAATCCATTTTCAGATCTTAATTTCTCTATTTCCTCTTTCCTGAAACTGATCTGCCTATGAATGTACCTCTCCAATGGCTGGGTTCTCCTCGCCCATCTCCACTTACACAATTACATTCTCACACTTTATAAAAGAAAGGCATACCTCTCCCAAATCCCTAATCCTTCCTCAGGAAATCTGAAATATCGGTGTTGATGCCAAGGCAATGAATGACTCTCACTATCACGTAACCAATCACTTCCAAGTTCAAGTGGTTTTGTGGGCAAGGCCCTGCAAGGGGGTGGGGAGCACTCACATGTAGGGGCCAGGGAGGCCCCCGAGGGCATTGAAGCACAGACAGGTGTCCTCCACCAGTACAGGTCCCTGCACCTGAAACATAAGGAAATACAGCCCTGAGACCTGCCACCAACAGGCCCTGCCGCAGCCCTGAATTCCCCACCTACCAAGGCTTGGGCCAGGCCCACAGCTAATTGGGATCTGCAGCAGCAACTGCAGGTAGAGATGCATCTGCTAAGAAGAACAGCCCTTGTCTAATCACTTATCTTCATTTTAAAGATAGGGATACCAAAGCCTTGGCAGATTGTAAAGCCTACTCCAGGCATAGCAACAGGAGAGCTGGGATTCATACTCAAGCAGCCTGATCCTTCAGAAAGTGCTCTTTTTCAGGTCCATAGATATGAGTGCAGGAGTGGGTATGTGTGGGGAGATGTAGGGGAGGAAATGTATGTATCTGAGTATTGGGGAGAATTACGTGTGTGATGGGTCTAGGGCGATACTGTGCAGTCAAGGCTGAGAAAGAAAGGCAGTATTCTAGGGCCAACTGGCCCCAGACTAGCTAGGCCTGGGCAGGTCCTTAAAGTCACAACCAGCTGTGCTCACTCTATGGTTCTCCATGCATCCCCAGCAGGCACAAATCCCAAGCCATCGGGACAAGTGAAGTGAATAGAGGACGCGTGCAGAGCAAGCACCTGGCGAGCTGCCTCCCGACACTTCTGTATGGAAATTTCATCAGGCTCTCCCTGGTACTCCGGCACTTATTGGGAAACAGACATACAGAGAGTCAGATCACAAGCGGACAGAGAAATCAAACCATCTTTTAAAAATAAAACAAAAGAGAGACATACGGTCAATTTTCTGTGCCACCAAAGTACATGGAAACTTATCTCCTAGAATCTGAATGACCTGTTCCAAAATGAAAAAACATTTATCACCATTTGTTAATGATTCCCCATTACTGCACAGCTGTCATCCACCATTCTCAACAGGTAACTCTCCTGCCGGTCCACTAAGGCTTACCAAGTCAGGCCCATGAGCCTCACTCCAGCCTTCATGGTCCACCCCAGCAGGTCTCTGTTCATGCTCCCTCATCTCTCTCTTACTTCAGGTCTCTGTTCATGCTAATTGCCCATCCAGAACACCCTTTTCCCTTCTCAATGCTCCCAGAAACCCTACCTATCATCCTAGGTCAGGAATTTTCTATCAGGCATTAACCAGAATCCAGGAGACCTGTGAACTTGGATGAAAAAATACCCCTAGCTGAAATTTAGCATCCCTTTCAACTGTGAATACAGAAAACCAAACTAGCATTAGCAATTCTCGTGCCCTTTAAACCTATTAAAATCAGATGTTGTCATATCCCCTTACAATTATAGCAGATATCTCAAAATACCATTTACAATCCTCATAATATTAAAATTATGATAATTATACATACCGCTAGATTGAATCCTTTAATATATTAAAGTAGATGTAACTGATGATAAATACCTGTAATTTTTTAAAACAGTCATCTATCTGCAATATTTCGAGAATTGTACTTCAATAGATTTCCTTTGTAATTCCATTATTTTATTTTGTATATTTAAAACTATTTTCCTGAGAAAGGGTCCATAGGCTTCATCAGTCTGCCAATGAGGTACCATGAGATGATGAAGAGTTAAGACTCCCTGTTCTAGCCCAGCTTCAAGTCCATCTCCTCTAGTGAGCCTCCTCTACCCACTCCAGTCCCTTCTTTTAAATGTGAGAGCGTCATATTCTCAGCTAGAGGCTGACACAGCTTTGGAGTCACCACCATCCTGCATGGGGCTCTGTTCAGGATGGAGCTGCCTGTCTGTTTGACTGGTCTGGCCTCAGGATCTCAAGCCTTTTATCAGCATAGAGCTCTGACTCCTGAAAAGACCACCGTGTCCTGGCACAGAGATACCATCAGGCCCTTTGCTGTGGACCAATGAAGGGCCTCCAAATGACTGCACCCCATTAGTCTGCCTCAGACCTACCTAGTGGGCATCATCCTGATTCCCCACACAGGACCCTGCTTGGCCACAGCTGATGGAGCAGGGAAAACCCTTGAGCCAAGCAAGACCAATCAGGGATAGTGTCTGGCAGAAGCCTCATTGCCTCCTTCACTAAGAGAAAAGGAAGCAAAGACCCAAATAGGAAAAGGGATGATCATCCAGAGAAAACTACAAGACAGGACTGCCCCTCAAGAGACTTTTCAGTTCCGGTGGGGGACCAGTACATTGTCCTTCCACATGAGTCACCTGGTGGTTTATGTGAGCTCCCTGACGTCACTATTATTTGCAGCCAAAGATGTTCCATCAACCCCCAGAATCCTCTCACAAGTAGTCACAAAGTCCCTGTAGGCAGCAACAGGATCCACTACAGCAGAGGACCCCAAACCCACGCCCGCCCACCCCCCCACACCAGTACGGGTTATAGCCTGTTAGGAACCAGGCTGCACAACAGGAGGTGGGCAGCTGGCGAGCTAGTGAAGCTTGATCTGTATTTGCAGCCACTCTCCAGTTCTAGCATCACAGCCTTAGCTCCATCTCAGATGATCAGGCATTAGATTCTCATAAGAGCACTGGTTCCTGGTGCCAAAAAGGTTGGGAAACACTGCACTATAGGATCCACTGCCTGCCTCCTTCACTCCCCCGCTCATTGTCCCCATTTTGCAAAAGTGGAAAGAGGGTGGGAGAGGCTGAGGACATTTTGGACCATGGTGGAAAGTGGATAGCTCAGGTTAGGTGTCTGTCCCACGCCCTGTCCGGCCCCTGCCACCCTCGGCCAGCAGCACGATCTGGATCAGCTCTAGTAGGATGTCGGAAGTCCTGGTTTGGGGTCTAGTTCAATAAGTAACCTTTGGGACAGGTACTAAGGACTCCGCCACTCTCGCTCCCACAGCCCCTGAGATCACAAGCCCTGTGCCCGGGGCAGCCCCACTCTGCACACGCGGCTGTCCCACCCCGGGCGGTTCAACCCCTTCCACACACCTGGGTACTATGCATCCCTGGGGAACCGACTCTCCGTTCCCTCTCCACGCCTCCTCCCGCGTGCTTCCTTACTCCTGGAAGCTCCTTCTCAGCCCTATTTCAGCCAGCCTGGCCACGCGCCATCCCCTCCCGCCTCCAGCCACCTCCTGATCGGCCTCCCACACCCTCCCAGCACCTCCTCCAGCTTTTTGGCGTTCCCCGTGACAAACACAATCTTCTTCCCGGCCAAGGAAGTAGCCATGGCGATCCAGGTTTACTGCGCAGGCCCACCGGAAGTCCCTCTACCTCGAGGTGTAGGCATTTCCGGATGGCGGCGGAAGGGGCGGGTTGGCTTCCGCCCTGTGATCGTGCGAAGGTATGTTTGAGATTCCTTTTTGAAACAGCTACATCTTAACGGCCTTAGGGGCGAAACGGCCGCGCTGGGCACCTGGAATCCTTCCTCAGAACCCCGGGGACCGGAGTGCCCTTTTTCCAGATGAGCATCTTAGGGCGCCGGACGCTAGAAGAGATGAAAATGGCGCGGACCCTCTGCGCCTGAATACGGCGGTTTTCCTGAGAGTGGAGGTTGAGTGCTCCGAAACCAGTCTCTCCCACCAAGGGACGACGTCTTCAAGACCAGAAGAGACTATTCCAACTATCTGCCCCACCGCCGCTTTCGCCCCTCCCTGGGACAGGGCACCGTGGGAGGCAAAGACACCCCCGTCCCCTACCCCGAGGCCAGTGATGAGCGGACACCAGCAAGGCCGTCTCTCATAACTTTCCTTCAGGGCAAGGGCTCCCAGACCCAGATACTATCCTGACCTCACCTTCAGCCCCGCTCCTTTAGCTCCTTTTTTGTCCGCCAGCTCAGAACTACTTGACTGAACTTAAATTTGGCATAGCTTAAAGCAAGACCGGTTTTTCACCCATTTCTCAGGCTTGAGACTTAGGTATTTTGATTCCCTCATCCTTCCAGCCTTTCAAATTCATCATCTCTTCTCCGTACCCACCGCCTCAGCCAGATCTTTGCATCCTGAACACAGCAAAGAATAGAATGTGCTCCCAGCAGACCCACCTGGGTGACAGGCCTTAACTCAACAGCTGACTCCCCCATTGGTTAAGTAACCTGGCTCCCTCCTCTAGGGATTCTGTAGCCAAGGGTTAACAGCAAGGGCAGATTAAGGGCCAGCTCTACTGGTGAGACGTCTGTCAAAGGAGTATCAGTACTCTGGAGGTCTGTCAGTGCTTAAATGAGTTATTTTGGTTAATGTTAATGACCTCTGATAATCTCGAATATTTTTTAGACTCCAGATTTTGCCCTTAGGAAATTAAAAAAATTTCGTGCTCTCTAAAAACTTTGCTCAATGACCACAGCGGGAGTTTTGCACAGGCCAAAAGGCTTTACTGTGTCCTTGGGCAGGTCCTGAAGTTTGTGAGTCAGCTCCCTTTCCACAATGTGATTTGTGAGGCTTTTGGGAATTGATTTGGGAAGGAGTGGGTTATATTCAGGGAGTGGTAGCCTTCCCTCTATATCATCTGTCTTCCTTCATGAAGTTCTAGGGAATCCCCAAGGATGTGGAAGGGCATAGGAGGTTTCTTTCATCAAAGCTGATCTCGCTGTTGAAAGCTTCACCTATATCCTTAGTCTAGGAGGAGCTTGCCAGGGACTGGATACAGGCACCTGGTGTACCACAGACAAGTACCATGTGCTGTGGTTAGTGCAATGACGGTAGGAACCCTGGGTGCTGAGAGAAACCTAGGTTGAAGAAGCTAGTTAGTCAAAGAGCAAGCTGTGGGACCTCACAAAGGGTTATTAAGCAGGTAGTATTGTGAATAGATATTCACTTTAGGTCGACCTCACTCTTAAATCTTAAGGCCTTGGAGCCCAAGAGCTTGTGGGGAGGGAGGAGATATGTGAATACCCGCAGTTACATGCAGAAGTTTGTGTATGTGTGATCTTTAGTCAGAACCTTTAGTTGCAAGTGACAATAATCCTCTTAGGCAAAAACAAAAACATGTATTGATTGGTTTGCTTAACTGATAAGCCAACCTATAAAGAGAGAGTCAAGTTCTCAGTTGCTCTGAACAGAAAGGAAGGGGATTGCATCATTCATTCATTAAATAGACTATGCTAGAATTAAAATTGTGAATTTTGGGCCCCTTGAGCAAGGGATATGACTGGAATCTCTTTGAAATTGCACTCTCAACTGTGGGGGAACCCAGTTAAGCAAAGAAGGATGATTCTTGTCCTCAAAGGAGCTTGTCAGGTCCTATCATTTCTACCTGAGAAATAGTTCTTGAAATTCTACCTCTGAAACCAGTCCCCTCCTTTCCATTCACACTGCTACTGTCACGAATGCAGCCCTATTCTGTTCTTACCTGGACCAGGGCAGCACTGTTGCTCTTCTTGCCATCTTCTATCTGCTTCAGCCTGCCCATAAACCTTAAGAGACATGTTTAGGGTTCAGGACTCAGTACCTGAAAACTGCAAATGAAAACTATGAAAATGATATAATCTGTTTGAGGCAACATGGAAGAGTTATCTTTAGCGACAAACTTGTCAAAAATGTCAAACTTACAAGAGTAGTAGAATGAGCACCTATATACCCATCACCTAACTTTAACAATGATCAGCATTTGCTATTTTTAATATCATCTATCCTGCCCTTTTACTTGTTTATAAATTTAAAAATGTAAATTATGAAATATTCCAAACTTACAGAAAATAATAAAATAGATGTTCAAGTTCCCACGATTCCAATAATGTGGTATTTAGTGCTTTTAAAACATACATAAATGTTGTCGCGCTGTACATAAACATAACCATTTGCAATAATTTCCATTTAACACATTAAGATGTTAACATCATTTTTTTAAATCTTCTCCTCCCACACACAAACCATTGGTCCTGGATCTTCATGTTATCCAATGCACACAAAGCTTCATACTATTGTAATAGTAAGTTCCCAGTAGTTACTTGCTTCTTTAAACATCTCGAGTTTACATCCTGTCCTCAGTTTTTTTAAACAACTTTATCGAGGTATAATTTGTCCTCAGTTTTTAAAATAGATTCCTAAGAATTAAAGAGGAGTTTAAATTCCCTGTGCGTATTTAATTTCCAAGAGCTCACTATAGAAACTGGATCACTAACTTTGCATAACCTAATAAAGCTAATTTTATTTCAAAATAGATATAAAATTGCAGGTGTGAGTACAAAACTGTATCACAACTTAAATAGAAGAGTTAGTCTCTCCCCCTCACCCTTTCAACGAAATCAAATGTCACAGATACGGGCAAAGCTCTGCTCTTAATCTCACCCACATCCTTTTCCCTCGCTAAAGGTAACGGCTATCCTGAAGTTGGTGTTTATCATTCCCAAGCATCTTTTTGTACTTTTTCAACATAGTATATTTCTATGTGATATTGTTTAGTAATTTTAAAACATACATAAATGTTGCCACACTGCACATAACCTTTCACAATAATTTCCGCTTAATATTATGTTTTTCTGCCCCAAATTCATTTTAAAATTAAAAAATATACGTGGGGTTTGCAGCCTGCCTGGGCGGGGCCCCGAGTGGGGGGCGGAGTCTAGAATGGGAAATGGGAGGGGTCTCATGGGCGTTGGGCGGGACTTGAGAGATTACGGGCCTCCGCGTTGACGCGCCGGTCCCGCTTGGAAGCCGTAGTCATGGTGGCCCCCGTGGTGTATCTGGTGGCGGCGGCTCTGCTTATCGGCCTTATCTTCTTCCTGACTCTCAGACGAGGCCGGGCGGCAGCAGGTAGGAGATGCCGCCGCGCCAGGGCCCTTGGGGCCGCGTTCTCTGGCCTCCTGAGCTTTAGTAGGCTGTCGCACCGCGGCTCTTGCGCATGCGCCGGCACGCCTAGCTGGGCTGACGCGGATCTAGTCTTCCAACAGCGCTCGCCGCGCGTGGGGCTGCGTACGCATGCGCGACATTGTACCGCCGGGGAGCCGCAGTGAGAGAACCTGTGGACTGGATGGCAGTGTCCCTACACCCTTCTCCCTTTCTCCCCAACAAGACAGCCTTGGTTCATCCCTGTGCTCGCACCCTAGCATTCCAGAGCGCCAGACCCAGACGATCTAGGCCCTGGCGGACACACACTGCCATCCCTCATTGAGGCAATTCCTTTTTGCGCCCATTGGAGAGGCTGCGGGCGTTTCCCATCTCTCTCAGGTTGGCTTCAGTGTTTTCTGCCTACCCACGAGCTGGAGAGAGCATGAGACAGCTCCAGGGAATTTCCTGAAGCTCTCTCCTTTCCACTCAAGGAGAGCACCCTTGCACCCTCCTCTCTATTCTGCACCCCCACCAAAAGGCCATGTCATCGGCCAGGGCACAGAACAGATATTACCTGTCATCCTCCCACACTCCCTCATTTCCTGTCAGCATATGGGTTTGTGTATGTCTTTCCCCTCTCTGGGCCCACAAGCTGCTTCAGAGCACCTGCATACTCCAAGGACGGGAGAGAGACGCTGAGGTAAGTCAGAAAGCCAACAGATCTTCCTGGGAGGAGAGAGTCAGCCCCTCAGGTGTGCTCTCTGGTTGGGACGCCAAGATAAAACCATGGCAGGTGGTGGTAGGCAAGAAATAAATTCAGTCCTGCAGTGGGCATTCAGGTGAGATCTGGAGAGGTCAGAGTGAGCTTCCTGGAGGAGGTAGAGCTTCATCTCTATCTTGCAGAGTGATAATCTCCTGATTGGCCAGCTGGAAAAGTGGGGCCTTGAGGGTGATCTTGTTGCATAGGACTAAGGTGTGGGTCTGGGTTGTAAAGGCCTCGATGGTCTGAGAAGTTGAGGCTTTGTACTGTGGGCAGCAGAAGCCTGGATGTAGTTGAGCAGAGGAGAATGAGGCTTCCAATATGCTGCTACCCTGCTATCAGGTGAGTTGGGCTGCTGGACGGCATCGTGGTTTCTGTCTTTCCTACAGCTGGCCAAGAGCCACCGCACAATGAAGAAGGGCCAGTATTAGCAGGCCGAGTGGCCCAGCCTCGATTCCTGGAGTCTGAGGACCCAAGAGCTGGGGGTAGGCCTCGGCGCCGCAGAGACCTGGGCAGCCGCCTGCAGGCCCAGCGTCGAGCCCAGCAAGTGGCCCGGTCGGAGACAGATGGGAATGAGGCAGAGGCAGTCATCCAAGGTGAGAGGAGCCCCAGCCTGGAGGGAAAAGGAACTGGGTTAGGTGGTGAGAGGAAGGCCAAAGATGGGTGGAAGAATGGGGTGTGAAGCCATAGTGCAGGAGGGATGTCTGAGAACCAAAAGATGGGGTGTGGGGAGACTTGAGACCCAGACTTCGATCCTAGGGGCCAGAAGTTCTGTATCCTGACCCCTCTTCCATTGGGCCAACCCCTCTCTTCCTTCATCTTGGCTCTCAGTTTCCAAGTAGGAGGGCAAGGGTCTTTAGATTGACCCAGGGAGTTCCTCAGACCACTCCTTTTATCCCACCCCCTTTCCTGGTATGGGCACACTTACTCCTTGAGGGGCTCACCCTAGGGCCAGAGTGCCTGGCCAAGAGCTTCTACAGTTCCTACAGTGGGGTCACCTGTATCCCAAGAAGAAGGGTTCGAAAATAGGGATGTTCTTTTGACAGTGGCCTCCATATTCTTGGTATTCGGAGACCAACAGAGCTCTTAGAATCGTGGGAAAGAATGTCTCCTCTCCAGTGCTCCACAGCTGGCTTGAGCTGGAGGAGGAGGCATTTGGGACTTTTGCCTTTGTACCCTTGGAAATTAGTCCTTTTGGCTCAAAAATAAGGCCCTCTGTTTCATCTTCCCTCATGTTTCAGATGTGGGATCAGACATCCCTGCTGCTTAGGAATCAGTGGGTCTTTAACTTTCAGGGTCTTTGGCCCTGAGGAGTTGTGAGATTTGTGCTATATTTTTACACTGGGTCTGGTGGCTCATAGGGATAACCCAAGCCAAGGGTTGAGCCCAGAACCTTCAGCAGTTCCTGACCATAGTGAGAATGATTTGAGATTTGAGGTGGGCATAAATTTTCCTATGGGGCCATCCTTCCCTGGAGCTTTGGCTCAGAGACAGAAAGCAAAGAACTCTGCAAGCCCAAACAGTCCTGCCTGTGACTTGCAGACACTCAGATATTAGAATCTGGTACCTCCTTTTATGGCTGTGCAGCCTCTAAAGTTATCATCTGGTCCCTTGCCCCATGGCTCCCTCACCCCACCCCTGAATACACCACACCACACACACACACCCTTGGACTGTGAATTTCTGCATTCATGGCAGATGCCTCTAGAGGGCAGAGCTGGGTAGTGACATTTGCAGATGGGCACAAGGGGATCCCCACCATGAGGACAGAGACGGGGGGTGTGGTGGATCCATCGTATCGGTCCTCTCTGGCCAGGACCTGAAGTGTCTTTGTCTGACCATATGTAGCCCAAGAGGAAGAAGACATCGAGAAGCCAGTAGAAAGTCACCTATCAGGGAAAATTGGAGCCAAGAAACTACGGAAGCTGGAGGAGAAACAAGCACGAAAAGCCCAGCGTGAGGCAAGCAGGAGGGGTGGGGTGCAGCTCTGGAAAGTGAGAAAGGGCCCTGCCATCCCCGTCCCCTATGGCAGACCTTCCCCTGGAGGCTCTTTGCATGCTGGGCTGGTGCTTGCTGCTTGCCTGGCTTTGTCTCCTACAGCCTAGGTCTGTGTCCTGGCCCAGATGTTGCCTGCCCTGGCCTATTTGGGAGGTGGGCAAGCTCTAGCTGGGGTTGGGGATGTGCCTTTCTTTTCCAGGCAGAGGAAGCTGAGCGTGAGGAGCGGAAACGCCTTGAGTCTCAACGTGAGGCAGAATGGAAAAAGGAGGAGGAGCGGCTTCGCCTAGAGGAAAAACAGAAGGTGAGACAGACCACCGATCCTAACTTCTGATACCTGACCAGGCAGCCTTGACTCGTGCAGCTCCTCAATTCCTCCAACCCAGAAGATGGGCCATGGACCAGGCGCAGGGGCAAGTCCTGGTTTATTTGGTCCCTGGTCTCTAAACAGTCTGTGTAAAGCTGGTACCGAAAAGCGGAGCCTGAGATGGGAATTTTTCTGCTTATCATGTGTCGAACATACCTGGAATATCTGAAGAGCATTGAGATGGTCAGAGTAGCTAGAGCAGGGTAAGCAAGGAAAGGGGTCAAAGAGGTAAGCGGGCAGGGTCTGGATCCTGAGGGCCTTGAGGCTGTTAAAGGTCATTGTAACAGATGGTGGACCCTGCCTGAGCCAGGTCCTGTTAAGGGCCTGGCATAGAGGAGATGCTTGGAATAGGGGCCACTGCAGTAAAGGCGGTTATTGAGCATTTGTTTGCCTGATGCTTCCTTCTGAGAACCCGGTGCCCAAGAAAGGGAATATCACAAAGATAAGATGTGATGTAGGGCAAGAGCCAGGGCTGCCCCAACTGGAAAGACCCCATAGCTTGGTGCCTTTGGGCTCCGACTGACTCCATTATCCAGAGGCACTGGATAGAATTAAAGCCTGGCTATGAGTGCTGTAGCAAACAAGCCAGAACACAGCAGAGGGGAGGCATTGCAGGGAGGATTTTTCACCTTTATGAATATTAATTCTGTCTAATGCACCTTCAGTGTCCTGGGGCTCCTCCCCTGCACTCAGTTTCCTCTGTTATTGATATCTAACCTTATTGTGGCGTATTTCTCATGACCGATATTGATGCATTATTATTAACTAAACCCTACATATTATTCAGATTTAATTAGTTTTCCCCCAATATCCTTTTTTTCCACCCAGGATCCCATCTAGGATATCACATTACACTTAGTTGTTATGTCTCCTTAGGCTTTTCTGGGTTGTGACAGTTTCTCAGACATTTTTTTGTCTTTAATGATTTTGATAGTTTTGGTAGTACTGGCACGTATTTTGTAGAACGTCTTCAGTTTGTGTTTGGCTGATGCTTTTCTCACAGTTAGACTGGGGTTTTAGATTTCTGCGGGGAAGATCACAGGTGAAGTGCCATCTTCAACAACACATCAGTGGTCATGTTGTCAATTTGACATCACTGGCGACATTAGCCTAGATCACCTGGTTAAGGTGTTTGCCAAATTTCTCCACTGTAATGTTACCCGCCCCTTCCCATACTTGTTCAGAAACAAGTCACTGTGCATGGCCCACACTTAAGGAGTGAGGACTTATACTCCACCTTCTTGAGAGGAGAGCATCTGCATAAAGTATTTGGAATTCTTTTGTACAGGAAATTTATCTTCTCTATATATATGTTCAGTTGTTTATTTTTAACCACATGGGCTTATGGCTATTTATATTGTACTTGTTTTATAATCCAATACTATCTTACTTATTTTGTCACTACAAAATAAGTAAGATTTTTCCAACTCAGATTGTTCCAACTTTGGCCGTTGGGAGCTCTTTCAGTTAGCTCCTGGATACTTTTGACATACCCTCATTGTTTTGTATTTTTAGTACCTTTTTTTTTTTTTGGCAGGCTGCCAGGGAGGTTCCAAGCTCATCCTGTATATTCTCTGTCTCAGCTTGAGCTTCACGTTTTACATGTTTTAAAAAGATGTACCTGAGAGCTCTGGGAAATGGGTTGGGTTGGGGAGAGGCAGTTGCACTAGGTGATAGTGGTGATGGAGCCACTTAGATGTACTGAGAAGCTTTCTAGAAGTTGAAGAAGTGGTAGATTGGACCTCATTTCTGACCAAGGCACCTGGCCAGATGGCTTTGTGACTCACTGAGCTAGGGACCTAGTAGGAGCACCAGACGTGTGGGGATTAGGTCACAAGGTCCTTCTGGGTCGTATTCAATTTGAGGTGCCTGTGAGATGGCTCAGTGGGTATGTCACATGGACAGTCATGTGTTTCGGGAGATAGATTTGGGCAGGGATACAACTGTGGCAGTCACTGACAAGAAGATCTTTGTTGATGCTGTGGGCATGGCGATGTAGCCAGAGATAGGGTGGAGGACAGGCTGAGTGATGGAGGAGGCAGAAATAATGAGCCAAGGAGCAAGAGGGAGTCTAGGAGAAAGTGGGGTCTTTAAGCCAAAGGAGGGAAGAGGAGGCGGTTGGCTCTGCCTAGTACCACTGAGAGGGCAGGGATGTGGAGCCTGATGGTTGTCCCTTGGATTGGTGGGACGGAGGGCATGGGTGAGACCAAAGCAGCAGTTGTTTTGGAGGAGCTGGATATGCAGAAGGGAGATTGGAGTGGGCCAGAGGGGTGGCTGGATGGTGAGGAAATGGAGCTTGGATGTTTGTTCACAAAGTTTGGACATGCCAAGAGAAGGAGAAGGAGAAGGTGACTGGAAGATATTGTGGGATGGAGTCATGACAAGGTGTCAAGGAGAAGAGAGTTGAGCAGCATTTATCTGGGAAGTGTTGGAACTGATGAGAAGAGGGGCATCTGCCTGCTGGTCAGTATGAGGGCCAGAGGGATCAGGGTTTTGAAGGAGCTCTGTTCCCAAGAAAGGGCTGGGCTATGTGCTCTGGTGCCCTGCTGAGGCAGCAGGGACCAGAAACAGGGATGTGGTGGGTACATTGCCCCCAAATACCTGACTCTTGTCTCCTCTGTGTCCACAGGAGGAAGAGGAGAGGAAGGCCCGGGAGGAGCAGGCCCAGCGGGAGCATGAGGAGTACCTAAAACTGAAAGAGGCCTTTGTGGTGGAGGAGGAGGGTGTGGGCGAGAACATGACCGAGGAACAGGTGGGCCTACCACCCCGGGCAACCCTTCCTGCACCCACCAAGGCAGGGCCACCGATCCCAGACAAACTGCTGTTCCTCACCTGTCTCCCCAGTCAGGCAGTAAGAGGTGGGTGAGCATGAGAGCCAGCAGGCTCTAGCGGCCAGAGGCCTTGACCTCAGGAGAGGTGGTGCCTCCAAAACCCTCACCATGGGAATCTGTGCTGCTCACACAGACAGGTGGGTAGCATATGCAGGTGGTTGGGCGGGCACACGAGGACAGGCACATAGGCAGGTGGCATTCAACTGGGGAGGTGGATAGATACAGACCCCTGCAGCCCCCTCAGGGGAGACACTCACCCTGGTTTCTCTGCTCTTCCAGTCCCACAGCTTCCTGACAGAGTTTATCAACTACATTAAGGTAAGAAGTCACAGAGCAGAGCCTTGTGTCAGCTCCCTGCCTCACGTGTGCATGTCATGTGAATCTCCGCAAGGCCTAGAGGAAGCAGACCTGAGCAGGGGCTGTTGGCGTTTCACCCAGACTCATGCAAGAGTGGGCAGGGGGATTGAGAGGGGCTGAGCTGCTAGGGTCCTGGCGAGGAGAGTTCCTTCTCCTCTACCCCAAAGGTGGAAAAGGACCTGGGTCTTTGTAGGAGGTGGGAGACTTCGATCGCTTCCTCATGCTCAGGGTTTGACAGTTTCTCTGTTCTTCAGACCCCACGCTCAATGAGTCACTGTGTTTTTAAGTTTCTTCACATGTGTTTTCTGTCAGTTCTGTCACACTGAGCCTTCACTGACTTGAAATAAGCATCCTCTGCCATGTGTTTCTGACCTGGAACTTGGGTCTTCTGTAGGGAACAGGATGCTGTTTCCTATGGAATCTGGGGCGGGGTGGCAGGTGTGTCCCCTTCTGTCTGCAGGCCGCCTGGATGCTGCTCTGAGTTGCATAAGCGCAAGCCTGTCCTGCTCTGCTTTGCTGCTAAGCAACTTGTCCTCTCCCACGAAGGATGCGAGAGGTTTTCAAGTGCAGCTCAGAGGTGCAGAGGCGGCTGAGGGAAGGAGTGCAGAGGGAGCGGGGGTGGGGGTGGGGGTGGTACGAAGGGGTGCCAAGGAGCCAGGGCTTGCATAATTCCCCCCACCCCCCGAAAGAAAGCAGGGTTTTGATGCCTCTCAGCAGTGAGGAGCTGGGCTCAGCCTAGGGGCTCCAGAGAGGAAGAAAGGTCCCTCAGGCTGTGCCCGTTCCCCTCCAGTGGAGCCCATTCTCTACCCTGACACATGTGAGTGAGGACTGCAGCCCGGGCAGGAAATCTAATGCTTCTTTGCTGCTATTTGGAACTTTCTGTCCCCAGCTACCAGGTGGCCAGCAGCATGGTCTTGTGCCCTTCCTCCAGGAAGCCGTCTGCCATCAGCTTTGGCTCCCCCTCTCCTCTGCAGAGACCTGAGAAAAGGCCCCCAGGGCTATTCCAGCCCTCTTTCAGTGGCTCTGAAGGGGCCATTCTATAGGGGTTCTTCATACTCTTCTGGATCTTACAGGTCTTTTCAGCCTGTGTGGCTGATTATCTCAGAGCTGCTGTCTACAGGGGAAAGAAAGACTTCTGAAATTCATCTTACCTGCCTTCCTGGCTCCAAGGGGGTAGGCCCTTTCATCTTAGGATTTCAGAAACAGTGGCACATTTCCGTGCCCAGCATAGTTTATGTGAGGTGTAGGTCTGGATTGCTCTTGTTGGTCCACTATCCTTTCCGACCAGGCCTGGGTTGGTTGGCTTGTTTTTCCAAGCACACTTTTGACCCCAACCTCTCAGACCAAGTCTTCACAGACCACCTCAGATGACTTTAAGTTCCTACTCTGAGCTATCGCTGAGAGCCCAGTGCCCGCCCCCTGATTTGTAGGTACAGCTGGCCAGGTCACCTTACCCATCCCCTGACTCAGCTGCTGCTCATTTGCCTTGCTGCTCGCACATTCGATTTGACATTTTAAATCTTCACACGCCATCTCCAGCTGGGGAGATGTCACTATGCCACTCCACCCCAAGCTCATTCGCTGTGAAAGAATCAATGGAAACATAAAAGACTGCCTTCTCTTAAGTCATATGCTGTCTATTTTTGAGGGGAGGCAAATGCATTTGCCAGCAGTGGACCCTTAGCTGTAGCTCCCTAAAGTTTCTACTGAGGGTGTGAGGGGAACACACAGATAATAGCTGTGCATGGAAAACATTGAAGGTATTAGTGATAGTTATTTTAAGGGTGGGTCCAGTGTGTCAGATGATATAAAGAGAATTGTGAAAAGAATTGTGGGGTTTCAGGGCTGTGGGGATCTCCAGGCCAGGGAGCAGTGGACAAAGGCGAGGTGGGACTGAACTGCACTGCCTCTACCAAGACCCCAGCTTATTGGGGCCTTTTATCTGTTCTCTCCTTGTCCACATGCTCACCTGTCTCCTTGGCCAGGTTGTGAGCTCCAGGGCAGAAGCTATGTCTTGTTCACTAGTGCCTCCCCCACAACGTCTCAGTGCCTTGTCCTAGCAGGTCCTTAGCAAACACAAGTCCTGGTGACAGTTTTTTAAAATAGCTTTTGGTGACTGTCACCCTCTCCCTTCATCTCTATAGTGCTTCCCCTTCCAACCTGTTCATGATGTTAAAAATATACAGCTGGATGCAGAGGAGAAGGTGGCAGCTGTGCTTGGCTCTCCATGTGTGTGTCTGTCTCAGGGTGGTCCCCAGTCCAGGACAGGACCAGGTGGTAGTTTTAGGCAGATACCTCCTGACAAGCAAAAGAATGAGAGAATTTATGAGTGTGTGTGTCTCTGTACGTGGGTGGTTGGGGAATTTGTGAGTGTGTGAGGGAATCAAGGCTTTCCCACAGTGGAATCTGCACAGTGTTTATCTAGCCACCCAGAGCAGATCAGATCACAATACAAACTTTAGAGGGCTCCAGTGCTGAGAGGGATTTGCCCACTCAGCCTCTCTTCCATTCCTCCCTCTCTCTATAGCAGTCCAAGGTTGTGCTCTTGGAAGACCTGGCTTCCCAGGTGGGCCTACGGACTCAGGTAAGCCCTGGAAGGTAGCCCACTGTGTGGAGTATGGCCACAGAATCTGTGTGGCTGTCAGAGGAGGCCTGCCCTAAAGATAGAGACTCTAGATGCCTCCTCTGCCCTGCTCCCAAGCAGTTCAAGAGGTGTGAACCTCTTGGCATTCCAGGAATCCTGCCTTTCTGCTAGGTGGAAGAACAGCCAGGAAGGAAAAGGAGAAAGTCCAAACCCTATCAATCTAGCAGCCTCTGTAACCAAAGCAGCCCAAATTCAGTTACCTTGACAACTCTTGCAAACAGGCTGCACCAGCCTTCATGGCCAGATGTCACCACCACTCCTCTCCTGGTTGGAAAAGTGCCTGTCTTGGGGGTCTTGCAAGGCCCACGACCAGAGCCCCTTCTCTCCTTGGCCCCTCCAGAGTAGAAACACAGAGCCACATTGGTCAGGGAGGGGCAGCCATGAGACGGGGAGAAAGAGATTTGGCTGTGGTGGGAGGGAGGTTGCAGTTGCCTTTTCTGGGGATGGCAGTGCCCATCTCTGTTCTGAGAATTGTTCTCTTCATAGGACACTATAAACCGCATCCAGGACCTGCTGGCTGAGGGGACTCTGACAGGTGAGAGAATGAGAATCAATCAGTACAGGCCTTGGCCTTGGCAAGTGTCTAGTTGCAGGGGGTTGCAGGGGGTTGCAGGGACTTGTTACAGAGGCAGAATGATAACCAAGAGTGGGGAAGTGGTATGCAATGAGGGGCACTGAACAGGGGGACGCAGTTACAAGGAAGACATGGCTCACCTAGCCAAGATTAGATGCAGCCAGGAAAGGCCGGACAGGCGGGCAGGCCTTAGGGCTTGGAGCCAGTTGTCAAGGGATGGGTGGGAGGGCATTTTCAGGCCAGATGGGGAGAACCCAGAAGGCTAAGCCCCACAACCTGCATGTCCCCACAGGTGTGATTGACGACCGGGGCAAGTTCATCTACATAACCCCGGAGGAACTAGCTGCTGTGGCTAACTTCATCCGACAGCGAGGCCGGGTGTCCATTGCCGAGCTTGCCCAGGCCAGCAACTCCCTCATCACCTGGGGCCAGGAGCCCCCTGCCCAGGCCCCAGCCTGACCTAGCCCTTCCCTCTTGGACTCAGAGCTGGCACAGCCTACCTGATCATACATCTTTATCCCTTCCCACCATCCTGGGACAGTGATGGAATGTGGCCAGGCAGTTGTAGATTAAAGGCCTGTGAGCACTGCTGAGCTTGGTGTGGCTTGGTATGGCAGAAGGCCTGACTTGGGATCCCAGATGAGCAGGTGAAGACTAAACCTTAGAATATATCCGAAGAGTCGGGGTGGAATGTCCTATGGAGGCAGATGGAAGTTCAATTCTTAACAAGTATTCATTCATTCAAGACAAAATATCAAGCATTTATACTATGTTCCTTTGTGCCCTGCAAGCCCAGCCCCCAAGACTTGGATGAAGTCTTTCCCTCCCAAGCTTCCTGGAGCAAAAGTGGGAAATCTCTTGGGTCACATACATCTCCCCTCACTGGGGAGGGCGGTCTCACTATTTTTTATATTACTTCAGGAGCCCTAAGGAGGGCTGAGAGCCCTTAGGGCAAGAGTTAATCTGGGGTCGCTCCATAGTGTAGTGGTTAGCACGTCTGCTTTACACACAGAAGGTCCCGGGTTCGTGCCCCAGGTGGCACCACAGACCATACCCCGGGTGCACCAGTCCCCCTGGGGGTGCCGGGCCCTGGGTGCATTCTGCGAGCATGTGGGAGGCGACTCGCTGCCTTCAGAGATCCAGTTCTTAAGGGGAAATGGCAACATCCATAGGTCAGGAGTTGAAGTGGGTTGGGGGGGCGGAATGAAAGAGGGTAAAAAAGTTAATGAGCTGTGCCAAGGGGAACATCACCCTTTGGGAGAGGAGGGAGGCCAGGGAGGGTAAAAGGCTGGGCCAGCTGCTTGTGAAGCAGGTGGAAGAAAGGGAGGACCTGCTTGAGCTGGATAGAATTGCGTTATGAAAGGACAATGCTTCATACAGCACATCATATGAATTCAGCTCTACATCCTTGACAAAAAATCTAAATGGTGTGGATGATTCCACCCACTGGTGGATGTGAGGACCATATGCTCGAGAGTGGGTGTGAGATGGGAGATGTGTGTCTTCCGTAGGGTCAGTCACTCTAGTTCCTGTGGGCTGTTCATGGCATGAACATCCTGCTGTGCTGAGGGTGAGGCATGTGTTTAAATGTGTATTTCTTATGCAAGGTGGTGCCTAAACATAAACCACCTACTTCTGATGACTGGTGGTGAAGGAAGCAGCTTTCTGTTCCAGCCTAGGAGAAAACCGTGGATGGTGAGGGGGAGACAGGACATCAGGCTCCAGAGTAGAGCCTTCCTATGGGCTTGTCAAGGGTAATTTTGACTCATTTGGTGTCATAAGTATTAACTATAGAACCTAAATTCCAAGTAAGGTAACTCTGCTATTTCTGTCAACAATGGGCACTTGGAGTACCCGGAGTTAGGAAGTGCCACATGCATTGTTTGGAAGGCCATCTGGGAGCCCACAGTCTATGTAGTAAGAGAGAGAAGGAGCAGATGTAGGTACCCACAGTCTGAGATAGAAACATAAACTTCCAAAGGGAAAAGAAGAGATAGCTTACAGTTAAAGCAGTGGTTTTCAGCCCTGGTTGCTCATTAGTGTCAGGGAGTTTTCAACAGTTTCTTGCCAGGCTGCACCTTGGACTAATTCAATCAGAATCTTAGAGGGGTTCCTCAGTAGGAGATTTAATGTGCAGCCACCAGTGAGAACCAGTGAAGGAGGTGAGGGAGGGGTGCAGAGTCAGGCCATAAGGTTTCAAGTAAATAAAATCCCCACTGGAAGGGGCTTCTGACATAGCAAGATAGCAGCTCCAGGTTTCCTTCATTCTTTCCCTCAACTGTCCTCAGCCACTGCCACCCAGGTAGCAAGATGGCTGTGGTGGCCCCAGCCACCCCTCCATTCTACCATCAGGACACTGCCCACTGGCTAGGAATGAGGAAAAGGCACATCACTTCCTCACAGCCTCTGAGATTCTTTATGTCCCAAGGGCTTACCGTAGAGGAAAGAACTTATAACCCTTTGTGTGTTACCTGGTGATCCATCTGCTAATCTATCAATTGAACTATTAAAATAGTAAGCAGCTTTTCTAAATATGAACAAACTGCTTTCACAACTAATAAATGAAAACTTTCAAGTTTAACCACTTACAATTTTTTAAGCATTTAAACATTATTATTTAAATACCTCTAAGCAATTAAAGGTCCCAAATTTAATATATGAAATTATTTTAAATTGCTTTTATGCCTTAAAAAATAGGTCAGACCACATAGTATTAAAGTTAGTACATTACTGATCTGTACATACAATACTAAAACTGATTATAAACATTTCAATACTGTGGACTTATATTTGCTTATTCATTAGCTCTATTTTTATTTTTATTTCTTCCTGAGGGTACAGTTTTCACCTGGAGCACTAGGGTGATTATCTCAGGTGGCCAAGGATGTAGATATGACTGAAGGATGGTGATTCAGAACCAGGAGTCCAGGACCTCACTGTGATCCTGTCTGAGTTCTTTATCCCTTGTATGACTCCTCTTTCATAGTTAGATTTTCCCCCTCCATCAGGAACTCAAGACTGTTGGCTTCAACCAATCAGATAAATTTTGATTTTTATAACTCCCAAGTTACAAAACGCTTGTTATGCTTGTTCTGGATACCTTATCTTCGCAGCCCAGCCCAACAGGTCTGTTTTAATATCACTTGCTTCCAGTAGAGTCCATTCGAGTTCAGTTTGGTTCTATCAGAATGTCTCTTTTTTATGTACCTTCAAGGCCTATTATTGACAAACTTGTGATTAGAGAGCCATATAATGCAGCTTGTCTTTTCAAACATCGTTATTTATAAGATTGGCCATGAGTTGAAAAATTTAAAAAGCTGAGTACTGGATACATGGAGGTTATATATGTTTAAAATTTCCCGTAAAAAGCTTAACGTTAAAAACAGTCCTAGATGGCTTCATGTATCCTTGAGTCAAACTGAGCCCCAGAAAAGGGGCCAAAAAAGCTGGGCCATGTGAGGCCACCAATAGTCACTCCATTCAACCAACAATTAAGTGACTGCCCTGGCTGCCACAGTGGCACCAGTGCAGGATGCATGTTGAACCTTTTAAGATGAATATTATTCAAACAAATCCAAAAATATGTTAAAAGAAAACACAAAAACACTGGGATAATCTATGGATAGCCTGAGTAATGAGGAGCAGGACCCCATGCCAGTGAGCAAAACATGGCCCATCCACAAGTGGGTGGTGGCAGGAGTAGTGAGTTTTTTGGTTTTTTGTTTTTTTTTTTAACGCCTACAGCACCCAGTCTGTGGTATTAGTCTAACAGGGAGACCAGAAATCACCCAGCCAGCAAGTACACAGCCAAATGTCAGTGTTCCAGGCCAAGTAGGGGACAGGTGCAGAGAATGTAAAGGCTGGTGGTTCACTGAGGGGCACGGAGTGTTGGATAGAGATAAGGAGGGATGGGATGGAGTAGGAGGTTGGGACTATGAGCCCAGGGATTTGGGCTATATTTGGGGGAAGGATATTTAATTATTACTTTGAGTCAATACTCATTTCTTAAACCTTTGCAATCATTGTCATTACTTCATTCGTTCCTCCCTCCACACCCCTGTGTACTGTTTGAGGGTACCACCATTAGCCTTCATGGGTGCATGCCCCAGACACCTCTAGTCCCAAGTGCTGGCCCCAAGATTGGAGACAACTATTGCAACAGGCTGTGTTTTTCAAAATTTTTTTTATGGTCTCTCTCAATAAGGAATCTTTTACATTAAGGACATATGTGTGTGCATATATACAGATAACTGAAGCAAAGTTTCACAGTGGTCCTTCACTTACCATGGCTTAATGCATGTTGATATTTGCTTCTCGATTCTGTCTCCTTGCTGATGGTGGTTAAATTGACTTAATAACCCACTAACAGATCTCAGCCTACAATTTGAAAAACAGGATTCTAAGGAGCCTGTTCCTTTTATATTGAGGACAGGCCTGAGGATCAGTATCTCGATAAGAGTTGTGTATCATATATAACTTGCCAAAAGAGTTGTACCAAAAGCAATTTATATTACAGTAGTGACATTGAAAAATAGTTTTACTTGGTTTATTCTGATAACATACATAATTTTTGGCTGGTTAATATATTATTTGGTTACTCATTCTAGCAAAATGTGTAAGGGAACCTTATGAGAGAATCTCCCAAATACCAATACTGTAACGAACTTATTTAAATATAACCTTTTGCATGGAACCTGCTAGATTGACACTGACTGGTTTTAGTTATTTTAACTTTCTTATATGATTTTACAATTTGACTTAATTTCTAACATGATACAAAAGACACATTCATAATAGTGATACCAAAACTAAAACTAGTAATGTTCCAACTGTAGCATAACTGAGTAACTGAAATTTAATACCTCTGTTGTTTTATTTCCCTTTAACTATTTCTCATCAACAAGGTAGATCACGTCACTTTGTTGCTGAGCTAAACCCCACAGTTCACATAACTCAAATAACAGTGTAGTTGTATAGACACATGCTTGATGTCTAGTTCGGCAGTTGTCTTGGTGCCTTTTTAGTTTGTATATATTGCCTCACCTCAAAATAAGACCATAGTAACAAATATGAATAGATGAGAAATTATTTAACCTGTAATCATCGGGAAATTCTTGTTTTCCCACGTCTTAGCTACTATCCCTGCTGGGTGATAGCAACTCAGGAGAGGAAAAGTGGGCAAATGGTGAGTGAAGGACACATGGAAAGTTTGGGCCCCAAAGGCAGGTAATAAAAGTTTTATTTAACTACCACTATGTCTGTCTGCAGTGATAATGTAAAAGGAGGCTTTCTGCTGGGCAAATTTATCCTAGCTTTTACAAAAACAAAATCTGGTAACATTTTTGGAGCTTGCATGTTTCCATAAAATTGATTAAAGATTTGGACATGACCACAATTTCCATGATGCAATAATCATTTTATTATTATTCTGCTTGGTGCTTTAAGAAGGACCAACATGCTTCACAATAGGTGTAAGTACATAAAACTCACTTGGGATGGTGGGCGGAGTGGTGGTTTGTATTCCTTTTGACTTTGTTTCTTAATATCTTGCAATAAGGTTTATATCGTATAGGTACAGATAAGTTTCTGTTAGTATTACATAAACAAAGCATCGATTATGTAAAAACAAAAAAAATGTTACAGAGGGACTCAGGAATGTAGAATTATAAACCATCTTCTAAAGTAAAATATGCAATTTGTAAAGAATAGTGGTTAAAAAAAGGAGAATGAAGTCTAATAATTTTTTGTATTTTTCCTTTTTTATTTTTTACAGGCTGTGTGTGTGTGTGTAAATATCAGCTAATCAGCTTATAAAACAGCTTGTAAAAGACTCCAACATACTTGGATCATAACTATTTCAGTTAGTTTTTTATTGGTTTAGATAACCTCCAAGACTTTTACTGGTTACTCTCAGGAATTTTTGGCCCAATTCCAGAGGTTATTTCCTCATAAAGCAAATGCAGCTGTAAAAAGATTTAATACAAACATCCAAACTTTTGCATGGATTAAATTGCCTTGTCTGCCCCTGAAATTTGGTGTTTGGAGGTAACTGGGATTCCCACATCATCCCAAAGAAGGTACAAGTCTCCTGGATTACTTGGTGGGTTGGATCCCAAAGGATCACAATAGTCTGCTAATTTGATTTTGATTTGCATCTCTTGAATATCAGCAGGGCTGATGATATTTTCAACTGTTTATTGGCCATTTGTGTTTTGTGAATGATCTATTTCTATCTTTTACCCATTTATGTATAGATCCAGGGTTTTTGCAATTTTATTCATCATTTAGCAAATGAATGCTGAGTGTTTATTTTATGCTTGCATTGGTTTTCTAGTGCTGCTATTACAAATTCCCACAAACTTAGTGGTGTAAAACAACACAAATTTATTATAGTTCTGTAGGTTAGAATTCCAACACGGGTCTTACTGAGCTAAAAATCAGGGTTGGGCTGTGTTCTTTTTGGAAGCTATTTTTTTGTCTTCGAGAGGTCACCACATTTCTTAGCTCATGAACCCCCTTCCTCCATCTGTAAAACTGGCTATGTTGCAGCTTTCTAACCATTCTTCTGTAATCACATCTCCCCCGGCTCTCTCTGCCTTCCTCTTCCACTTTTAAGGATGCTGTGATTACTTTGGGCCTACCTAGATAATCCAGGATAATCTCCCTATTTTAGGGTTATCTGATTAGAAACCTTATTCTATTTACAATCTTTATTCTTTTTTGCCATGTAACCTAATGTAGTCATAGGTTCTGGGGATTAGGACTTGGACATCTTTGGGGCCATCATTCTGCTTAGAATATTAAGACGGAGATATGGAACTTTTAGAAAAGGATCCTGTCTGCATAGATGTTACAAA
Organism: Pteropus medius; assembly: GCF_902729225.1. NCBI lineage: Eukaryota > Metazoa > Chordata > Mammalia > Chiroptera > Pteropodidae > Pteropus > Pteropus medius. Next base: position 3,731,559 of record NW_024342471.1, read on the forward strand.
CGAGAGGAGAAGACAGATAATTAATCAAGCACAGTTTTCTTCTTTTATATCATTTGTCAAATTTTGGCATTAAGATTATTCTACTTTTATAAAGTGAATGTGGGACCTTTTCATCTTTTCCTATGATTTGGAGTGAGCTCTATAAAGCTGTATAGATGAGTAGAACTCAGCTGTAATACAATCTAGGGCTAGTGCCATTTAAAAGATGGTTCTTCAATTCCTTTTGTAGTTATTAATCTTATTAAAATCATAATTAAAATAATGTTTAAGTAGCTTTTTCTATTTAGAAGCTTTAGTGCAACAAAATAAAATCTTGAAAAGATTATTTTATTATAGATAAATCGATTGCATCCTAAAAACCTCCAGATATACAGTTGGCTTACTCCCTCCTCTCCAAGTCTGTAACTTGAATGTCACCTTTTCAGTGAGGCCTTCCACTTTATCCCCAGCAATGTCAACTTCTTAGTACTTAACCACTTTCTAATCCACTATATATTTTACTTACCGTCTCCTTCCACTAGAATGCAAATTACATTGGGTCAGGGATTTTTGAGTAAATATTTAATATCTCAATAGTCTGCTCTTTCTAAATTTTCAGAGCTTATTCACCTGTTTATTCTTTTAAGCAGACTTCTTTGTTTTTACAAAAGTAATACATGCTTATCATAAAAAATGCAAGCATTACAGAAGTTCCTAGAGCCCTCTCTTCCACTTTATCGTACCCTGCAATCTCACCATCTCAAGGTAGCTGCTGTTAATAGTTTGATGTGTATCTTTCCAGACTTTTCTATGCATGTTCATGTACATTCTTTTAAAAATAATAGAAAAATGTCAATGGCCATGCTACCTTGAACGAGCCCGATCCCATCTGATCTCGGAAGCTAAGCAGGGTCGGGCCTAGTTAGTACTTGGGTGGGAGACCACCTAGGAAGACCAGGTGCTGTAGGCATAAAAAGAATAATAATAATAGAAAAGTTATATTATGAATACATGATTCTGCTACTTACTTTTTTCACTTAATATAGTCAACTTTCTATCTCAATACATAGACATTCATGTCATTCTTTTAAATAGCTTTCTATTGTTACATTGCATGGGATGCATTGTGATTCATATAATCAATCTATTAATAGATTGATGTATTTAGGTTAAAAAAAATTTTTTTTGCTATTACAGTAAGTACATCAGTGACTATCTTCATGCATCTCTCATATTACTTGTGATGGCATTTCTTCCCAGAAATGGAATTGCTGGGTCAGAGGACATACACATTTCACATTTTTATATATTACCCAGTTGTCCTCCAAAAAGTTATAGCAATTTATACTCTCAAAAACACTGAGTTCCTGTTTCCCTACAGCCTCACTCACATGGGGTATCATCAGTCTTCTTAATTTTTGTCAGTTTGATAGACTGGCTTCTTATTTTTTATTTTCTCAGCTTTCTTAAGATGACAGATTCTTGTTTTAATCGCCTCCCCTTTACTCTATTGATAAGGGAGCGATTTCCACCATAAGGTTATGGGGATGGCCAGACAATACCTGACACTGGACAGATAAGTTTGACAGTAATTTATTATTTACATATCCTCACAGGTCAGGGGATGAGGACACTAGGGCCACACAGGTGTTGTATTGGGGACTATAGTAAACAACCAGAGGCTGTGAGGGGCAGGCTTTATAGCAGTAAGAGGGTGAGGTGCCCCCTGGTTCCTGCAGGGATGCAATTCTGCTGGCTAACAGGGAACTGAAACCTGCTACTCAGAGATAAGCAGGAGCTGCACCTGGTCCATTTGATAAGGATTGTTTGGCTAGGGCAACTTTTGTTTAGGCCATTCGAGGCCCTCCTGCTTTCACCAGATGTCAGGGTGGCACAAACTACTAAATCTAATTTCAACTGTTCCTGGTTAATTACAAAGGTTCTTTTACTGATTTTTTGAATGATTTTTAGCCATCTACTATGACGATTGTTTTTTCTCATTTAACAATCTCATGGGTTATTAATTTCATATACAATGATATTTTATTTCCTTGAGTTATGTTTAGGAATTTTTTCCCTCTGAATTATACTGTCTTTTTTTGGGAATTGGTGTAAGGAAAATTGTAGCTTCATAAAACGAAATAGCATACTAACTTTTCTGGGCTCTTATTGATTTATAGAGTGAGGATTATCTATTCATGGAAAGTTTGAGAGAATTCTTCCATTAAACCATCTGAGCCCAGAACCTTTTTTGGACATATTTCTCGGATAATGTTTTCGACCTCTTATTTTTAAATTTTACTTTCTGGAAAATGGTCCACTTTGTCAAGATTTTCATATACATTGGAATAGAGTCAGATGTGGTATTCTCTTATTTTCCTGTTGTTCTTAAGATGCAAAGCCACATTTTCTATGAAATAAGAACAGAGAACTAAAAAGAGAGATCGAGATCAAGACAGGTGAGGTAGAAATTGGCTAAAATGAAAGGAAAAAAGCAGAATTAAATATCTTATTGGAGAAAGCAAAGAGTACCCTTGACTTTGAAGAAAATTAAATCTGCGATGGTGGAGAAAAACTTGAGATACTCTCCCCGAATGCAGATAAAAAGAACAGAGGTTTAACTGACAATGTGATAATTTTAGGGGAGAAAAAAACAAAATGCTCTGTTCACAGAATGGACAGGAACATATTAGAAGAAAACTTTTCTAAGCTGAAAAGATCTTTAATTTCTGGAAAATTAATAGAAAAAGGCTTATATGGGTAAGATGTTTGACTTTTGAGGATAAAAAGTCCCAAAAAACATCAGGCAAATTGCTCACCTAAAACAGACCAGCCCAGATTTTCTACAATTTTTTTTTAAAGATATAATTGACATATTACAATTGACCCTTGAACAATGGTGAGATTAGCGGTGCCAATTACCCACACACTGGAAAATGTGTATATAACTTTGACTCCCCCAAAACTTAACTACTGATAGCCTACTATTGACCAGAAGCCTCACGAATAACAAACAGTTCATTAGCACATATTTTGTGTGTCATACATTTTTCTGGACTTCAAATGGCACCATGTATGGTTCGTATGTGTTCGTAAGTGTTGACAAATTTTAACTTTTTATAATAGATTTATATATATTTTATAGTAGTAATTGATAAAATAGATTGCTTGTATTTTATGTATTCGTGCATAAAAAAGTCATACTTGACTTTTTTCATGATATTTCTAGGTTCATCTGCAAGTTTTTTCAAATTGTCACAAATCTCAAAAAAATTTTCCAATGTTTATTGAAAAAAATCCACTTATAAGTGCACCTGCGCAGTTCAAACCCGTGTTGTTCAAGGGTCGACTATATTAGTTTCATGTGTACTTGCTACCATTTTAAAAGCCAAAAGAAAACGGGATAAGGACTAGAGAGTCTTGAAGGGAAAAGCTTGAGACTTAAGAATTCTACAGTTAAGCCATCACATATGTGTCCTGTAGAATGAATTCTAACCCTGGACAAAGGCTTAAAAAAACATAACATTGAGGAATCCTCCTGGAAATCACCAGTGAAGTGAGAGAAAGGTCTAAATGAGGAATAAAAAAATTAGAGCGTAAAACTGGCAGTGAGATTGATACCGATTACACAAAATGTTGACAAAAGCCAAAAACAATGATTCAAATGATTTAGTGGCTTAAAAAAAGTGTAAACAAAAGCCGGGTCTATCATCCTGGATTAAGTGGACACATACAAGTAGGTATGAGGGTAGCAGGCCAAGAGATGGGAAGGCACATTAAATTTCTCATTACATGAGGAATATAAAAATGAATGATTTGTTATTGACTAATAATTTGTGAAATATAAACTTTTTATTTGATATTTACAGGCCACCACCAGAAGAATTAAAAACAGGCTTTCTGCCTTGCAAAACACTATAGAAGATAAATGCAAATATAGAAAAATTCAGAAAACAGGAAATAGCAAGAAATAAAAACTATAAAATAGGATGACAGAAAACCAAACAAATCAGCTATAACAGCAGAGATACAATGGGTTAAATCTCAGCCAGAGTGAAGGCGCTGTGGTTTTTAGGGCAGGCCCTTTGTACCCCCAGGCTTTTGCTAGTACTGAACCTTAGGCTTGGCTTTCGTCAAGGCTAAGGTCCCAGTTCCAGGTAGACCTCTTCAGTACTCCTGGGCTACCAGGGGCGGAATGAGCACTCTCCACAGAACACGGCACGCGCGTGGGAAGCTGAAGCTCCGGGGCAGGGAGGAAGTCGCCACCTCTCTCACCACCCGATGCAGCGTGCGGGACGGGGTCGGGCCTCGTGTCAGGTGCAGGGCACAAGGTGAAAGCACTCAAACCCTGCTGAACTGTAATGTATGTCATTTTCCTCATCGCCCGCCTTTTCCCCCGGACGGTGAACCTTCGCGAGCAGCAAGTTTCAAATAGGCTGTTTGCTGACGGACGCAGTCACGACCCCTCGAAGCCTCCCACATGCCCGCTTGCGGTCTCGGCGCGGGGCCGGATCTTCCCTCCACTGTGTCTGATCCAGCGGTGACGCTTTGCCCCGCCCCCACCTTGCAGACTTGCAAGATCTCACGGTGTCAGGTGGGAGGCCGCGTCGGAAGCTGGAGAAGAATAGGGCTCAGGGCTCGGCGTCGGGAGCTCCTTCCCCAAGCCAGAGGTGCTCCTCACTGTCGCCAAAGATGTGGGGTTCAAGGAGGGCGTGGTACCACTGGATTTGTTGGAGAGACTGGGGGCTGAGCCCAAGGGTCTTGGCGGGTAACCGGCGACGAGGAAAGGAGCTTGAGGCAGACTCGCGGCGCCCTGGAGTAGGTTTAAACAGAGGGGTCTCAAGCGCAGGCTAGGACGCAGCGACCAAGGGGTTAAGGCGCTCCGCTCCGCCCCAGCCCCGGGATTGGTGGCCTCGGGAGGCGTGGCTGGAGGGCGGGTCCACGTTTGCCGCAGCCGCGGGTGGGCGGGGCCCGGGCGGGGAGCGGGAGGGGCGCGGAGCGGAGCCGGGCCCGCGCCGCGCGCCCCGCCGGGCGGGCTTCGGGCTGCGCCAGCGAGCCGGGCGGGTGGCGTCGGAGCCGAAGACCCCGCACCGGACCCTGAGGCAGCGAGTAAGTGAGACAGGCCCACCACGGCGTCCCTCTCGGCTCCGACCTGTCGCGGTGCCCACTGCACCGCGAGGCTCGTCGGACCGGACCCGGAGCTGGGGAGGGGGCGCGTCCCGCTGCTAGGGTCCCGGGGGGGGAGGGGAGTGGAGATGAGACCGATGATGTCATGGATGCTTCGCCGGGCCCGGGGGGAGGTGGCGGCCGGAGGGGGTGCGGCCCGGATTATGTCACCTCTTCCCTCTGCGCCCCGCCCCCCGGGGCCACACGCGTTGATGGGGAGCACCGCGAGGTGCGGGTGGGATTTCCCCCACCGCAAAGACCCCCGGGCACCTTCTCAGGATGGCCTGAGGCCGGGGTCTCCATCTGTGGCGCTGCGGGCCGTGGGCTGCTGGTGAATGGCGAACACCCCCCACCCCCGTGCGGAGGCTCATGTGTGCCCGCGTGTGTGTGCTGGGGGGGCGGGCGCTGTCAGCCCCCTCAGTCCTGAAACATGGGCTTCATCACAGCCAGGATCTAGGGTATGGGCCCCTTCCCCGTTGTCGCCAAGGGAAGACGGATCTCCCCTCACACATCCCAACCAAGAAGTTCTGGAGACCTCTGCACCCCCAAAAGACCTACAGTGTCCCCGATCTCTCTTCTCCCTTAGTTCTTCCTCTCAGAAGCCCTTTCTGATTTTCCTGTCCAAATTCACTGCCTCTTTGCATTGCATATACTTAGCAGTCCCACACGCATCCTCTCTGCATCTCCTCAGTGCCAGGGCACAGAGACCCCCAAGACTTTGCCATCTGTGCACCCTGGGGCACACACAGGCCAGCCCCAGGGAAGCCTTAGACTGAAATCTCTCTGGATTAGCCTGAGCCAAGTGCTCCAAGGCCCCTCCCCACCATGGGCAATCAGGGATACTGTCCTGGGAGGCAGCATTTGGATTGGGCCTTGAAGGATGCAGGATGGGCACAGAGATCTGGGAAGAGATTGTGGAATGGAGAGGGGCTCAGGTCAGAGAAAATAAGATGAGCAGCAGAAGAGGCCTTGGGGGCCTGACTGCAAGCTCTGCTTTGGTTCTTGGGACAAAGAGGAATGCCAGGCATTTTACCCATAATACACTTACTTCTTAAGATTCCTGTAAGGTAGGTGTGAGAACTAGAGATGAAATAACCTGCACACAATTCCATCAGTGAGCTGGGATTTACACTTGGAGCTGATGCCTCCAGAACTGTCTAGTCTACTGTGCTTGGCACTGCTCATGGAAGAATTTGGGTAGAGCAGGGACAAGATTGGCTTTGCCCTTTAGAAAAAGTCCCCTGGCAGCTGCACGGGGGAGGGAGTGCAGGGGAAGAAAGGCCAGTGAGGAGCCCCCAGCAAGTGTGCTGGCAGGAGGGGCTACTGACATCTTTAGGGGGTGAAGACCTCTGAGACCCCAAGAAAAGGGTGGAGTGTTCCTAGCTTTGAGAGCTACAAAAGTAGGGAGCTGGGTGGTCACTGTGGGTTGGAGGGACCTGCCCATGTAACTGCAGGTAAAGTCCATTTGGCTCCTTCGTGACTGCTAATACTGTGTGTAATGTCCCAGGCACTGCGAGTTGGTGGGACAGAGATAGAGGCAGAGTCAGGCAAGTTGTTATCCCAGGTTGTTGAGCTAATGCCATGAGGCCACCTTTGCAGACCACACTAAGTTACCTAGGTCAATTTCTGCCTACCAGGAAAACATATGTCCCTCCTTGTCCTGCCAGCTCCCTGGTGGGGTTTTGAGGAAACAAGCTTGGAAGAGACAAAAGACAGGGAACACTTGCATGGAGTTGACTATGACAAATTAGAATTATGACAAGAAATTCTTTGGGGAGCGAGTCTTGAGGGAGAGCTGCTGTGGGTTGGCAGTCAAGAATTCCCCAGGTAGTGCCTGGGTATAAGAGGCTCAGGAAACAGTCCTGGGACCTCATTTCCATCCAGGACTCTGGGTATCTGAACCTGCCTGGGGACCACATACACTCCAGGGAAACAATAGGGCAGAGTGGCATATGAATAGCCTTAACCTATGGTCAGATTCTTCTTTCCTGGATCTCAGAGAAGGTAGTACTACATGTTTGTACTGCACCTTACAGTTTACAAACCACCTTCCCGAGCATTATTATCCCATCAGTCTCATGATCAGTAGGATCACTTTTGAGGTTTGCTCTTGCACAGACCCAAACCTCTGATGCAGCCCTCTTGCCTAGATTTCTGATCTTACTGTTGGTGGCTTCCTCCAGCATATCAACACACTCAGATTTCTACCATGTTTAATTTTAAAATTAGAAAAAAGCCCTTGAATCTCAAATCACTTAAATGACGACTTTCTTTGGCTTTCTTTTAGTGGGGAATCTTCCATCTTTCCCTCCAGACCCCTCTACTCCTGTAGTCTGGCTTTGCCTTGTACCACTTTTCTGAAACCATTCTCTCATAGACCCCAGTGATGTTTCCACCTGCCAAATCCAGGGCACACTCTCCAATGTCAATTTACCTGGCCCCTATTTAACACCAGAGCTGCCACCACATTCTTGAAGCACCCCCATCTCCTGGCCTTCTTCCTGCTCCTGCACTGCCTCCCAAGCCTCTGGGGCTCTGCCCACACTACCTTTTCTCCCATCCCCTGAACCCCATCTGTATGAAGTTTTGTCAGTTCCTCTTCCCACTGGTTTCAAGCCCAGGCCACACTCAGCCTCCATCCTCCCAGTCTTCTGCTGCTCCCTACACTGCACCAGGGGTGGTGAGAGAAGGGGGCCATGATTAGGGTAGGAGGGTGATTTCTGAATTGAGGGGTAGTGGGTTGGAGTATGCTGGGAGTGAAGGCAGAGCAGGGACTAGGGTGACGCATGAGAGTCCCTTATAGCACCAAAGTAAGGAGGCCCTTACTCCGTCTCAGGGTCTACACTTGCTGATCCTACACTTAAATTGTGCCCTAGGATACAGATTAGCCAAAGGAAGGAAGGTGGTAAAGTGCTGCTTTCCACACCTAGCGGCAGACTCTGAGAGAATGGAATTTCACAAAGACAGTGTGGATTGGCTTGGTGGTGAACTTTCCAACTACCTAAGGCTATAATTCCAGGTCTGGTGGCCAGAAGACTTCTGAAGGGCAAAAGCTTTGTCAGGCTTCCCTCGTCTGGGGCCTAATAGGACAGACACATTAGAAGTGGGCATCTGAGTAGAAGATAGTCTGAAGAGTGCTCAAGGGGTGGTGGTGTGCCACCTGGACCCCTTCACCTTGGTAGAGGAGGGCTCCCTGCCTGACTTCTGATGGAAGCAGGAGGTAAGGGCCTAAAGGGGGTCTGAAGGGAGCCCTTGCCATCTCTGGCACATGTATTTGAGCGACCACACCTGTAGCAGGAACTGCCTGCTGTCCTTGCTGGGCTGGATTATGCGGATCACTGGGGCAGGTGTTCCCAGGCGCGGACTTAAGACAAAGGAACCAGGAAGCGGGGCCTCCTGAGCACAGGTAACCCGAGGCCCTTTTGGCCCTGTACCTGTGGATTGGCCTTGAAGAGTGGGGGCGCATGCACACAGAGGGGCGCAGAGGACTTCACGGTGCCCTGAGCAGGGTCAAGGTCCACAGGGAGCGGGGTAGGGGAGTAATCCAGGAAGTCTTCCCGGAGGCGGTGAATTTTTAGCGCGGTTCCGCGGAATCCTCCAGGGCGCCGCTGGGTGCGACGGCCCCGCCCCTCCCCGCCCACTTGTTTGAAAGATAGGCCCTGAGAGAAGCAAGACGAGCCCCGGCAGCCGGTGGCATTGTGTCCTCCGCCCCAGCCTTGACCGGCTTTGGGGCCTCTGCCGAGATACTGGACACGGGGAGGGGTTCCTCCGTGCCAGGCCCCCATGCAGCAGACTTCAGACGACCTTCGGGAGGGCTCTCCGGCCATGCACTGCAGCTGCGGGGGGTGGGGCGTTGCTCCTGCCTCCGCCCCCCAAGACTCCAGTCTCCTCGCGCGCCAGCCGCCTGGGGGCGCCCGGCACGTGGCATCCCCACGAGGTATGTCCTTCATTCCTCCCATTTCACAGAGGAGAAAACTGCAGTTCGGGATGGCTCAGTCGGCCCGTCCAAAATCGCACAGCTGGTTCGGGCCGAGCCCCGACTTCAAGAGTGAGGCACATGGCCCCTGCAGACCGGGCCTCGGAGGATCCCAGGCTTGAGGACCCGTCGGCTCCCCAGCCCCCTTGGAAAGGCAAGGAGAGGAGCCTGCGCTGGTAGTGAGCCTCCACTTCTGCCCTTGACTGCAACACTCTAGGTTAGGGTGCCGGGAAGGACCCCAACCACAAGTTTTGGATAGGGGTGGGTTTCTCTCCTTTAACTTATGAGGTTTCCTTTCGGATTCAGGTACTGCTGTCCCTTCCAGCCCCATCTCCCTGCCCATGGGTTAGGATGTAAGGGCCCAGGTCCGGGGGGAAAAGAACTCTTAAGTTCTATGGGTTGCAGTAAATAATTGAGGGGGCCACTGAGTCTGGGAAGCTTGTAGGAGGAGGTGGGGTTGAGGAGTGGAATACCAAGCTGAGCAGTTGGGAAGGTATGTGTATGGTGTCCTGGGCTGGGTTGGGCTTTGTCAGGTGGGCAACAGGCAGCCCCATTACAAAGCAATCATTCTTACCCCAGCCCCATTCTTCCACCTGAGGTGTCTGAAACTCTTACACCCATTGTAGGGAAGAAGACACTGAGGGGTGGCGTGAGGGTGGTGCTGGGGCTGACTTGGCTTGGGTAGTGGGTGTGGGGGTGGGGCTGACCTATCTTGCCTTCCCACCTATGCCCACAGTGCACTTCTGGCTTAGTCATGGCGAAGCTGGAGACGTTGCCTGTGCGCGCTGACTCAGGGCGGGATCCCCTCCTGGCCTTTGCCCCGCGGCCCTCTGAGCTTGGACCCCCAGACCCTCGCCTGGCCATGGGTAGTGTGGGCAGTGGGGTGGCCCATGCCCAAGAGTTCGCCATGAAGAGTGTGGGTACCCGTACAGGGGGTGGGGGCGGCCAGGGCAGTTTCCCTGGTCCCCGTGGCAGCGGGGCCAGCAGGGAGAGGCCAGGCCGCTACCCGTCAGAGGACAAGGCTCTCGCCAACTCCCTCTACCTCAATGGCGAGCTGCGGGGCAGTGACCACACAGATGTCTGCGGAAATGTGGTGGGCAGCAGTGGTGGCAGCAGCAGCAGCAGTGGCGGCAGCAGTGACAAGGCCCCACCACAGTATCGTGAGCCCAGCCACCCACCTAAGCTCCTGGCCACCTCGGGCAAGCTAGACCAGGTCAGTCCCCAGGGCCTTTTTCTGGGAATGGGAGGCATCCCTAGAACTCTTTCTTGGAGTTTGGGTGATAGGTACCAGGAGGGAGGCTAGGCTGGGGAGCCGTGGAGTGGGGCCTTGGAGGCCAAATCCAGCTTGTGGGACCAGGTCAAAGCCTTGGCTTGGGGGTGCCATAAGGTAGAGACCCAGCCCTGAGCAACTCTTGGGATGGAGATCAATGGGAATGGGAGGTGAGACTGAACAGGTCTTGGCCAGAGGAAAGAGGCTGGGGTTAAGGCCCCATCCTGATGCCCGCTCCCCTTTCCTTGCTTTTATGCAGTGCTCAGAGCCACTAGTTCGGCCTTCTGCCTTCAAGCCCGTTGTACCCAAGAACTTCCACTCCATGCAGAACTTGTGTCCCCCACAGACCAATGAGACCCCTGAGGGACGACAGGGCCCTGGTGGCCTCAAGGGCGGACTGGACAAGTCTCGGACCATGACCCCAGCGGGCGGGGGTGGGGGCGGCCTCTCAGATTCAGGCCGGAACTCACTCACAAGCCTGCCCACGTACAGCTCCAGCTATAGCCAACACCTGGCACCCCTCAGTGCCTCCACGAGCCACATCAACCGCATTGGCACTGCCAGCTATGGTAGTAGTAGTGGCAGCGGCGGCAGCACTGGTGGTGGTGGGTTGGGCTACCAGGACCTGGCGACCTCCGACAGTGGGCGGGCCTCCTCCAAGAGCGGGTCATCCTCATCCATGGGGAGGCCTGGCCACCTTGGATCAGGAGAGGGCGGAGGTGGAGGCCTGCCATTTGCGGCCTGCTCACCACCCTCGCCTAGTGCTCTGATCCAGGAACTAGAGGAGCGCCTATGGGAGAAAGAGCAGGAGGTGGCAGCTCTGCGGCGGAGCCTGGAGCAGAGTGAGGCAGCGGTAGCCCAGGTGCTGGAGGAGCGGCAGAAGGCGTGGGAGCGTGAGCTGGCAGAGCTGCGGCAGGGCTGCAGCGGGAAGCTGCAGCAGGTGGCCCGCCGCGCCCAGCGTGCACAGCAGGGCCTACAGCTACAGGTGCTGCGGCTGCAGCAGGACAAGAAGCAGCTGCAGGAGGAGGCAGCCCGGCTGATGCGGCAGCGTGAAGAGCTTGAGGACAAAGTGGCCGCCTGCCAGAAGGAGCAGGCCGACTTCCTACCCCGGATGGAGGAAACTAAGTGGGAGGTGCGGGTTGGGGCTTTGGGCCTTCTCCCTCTACATCCTCTTCCTTCTGTCCACTGGAGAAACCCAGAATAGTAGCCCATCACAAGGGATGAGAAAGGAATGGGGGCGGGGGGCAAAATCAATTAGGAGTGTCTGTGAGGGCAAGAGGTGTCCCTGGGCTGGATGAGATTGGCATGTCTGTCCTGAGTCTGAATGGGCCCTGTGTGTCACTTCTGCCCAGTCTGATGCTTTGGGGAGCCCTGGGGAAGCTTGGTACCTCTGGGGCTGGATAGGAGAATGGGGTGGGGTGAGCAGAGCTCTATCTTCACTCTGGCTTCTCCCACCCGACCCTGCCCACTGCCCAGGTGTGCCAGAAGGCCGGGGAGATTTCCCTTCTGAAGCAGCAGCTGAAGGACTCACAGGCCGATGTGTCCCAGAAGCTGAGTGAGATTGTAGGGCTGCGCTCCCAGCTGCGGGAGGGCCGGGCCTCACTGCGGGAGAAGGAGGAACAGCTGCTCAGCCTGAGGGACTCCTTCAGCAGCAAGCAGGCCAGCCTGGAGCTGGCTGAGGGAGAGCTGCCTACCACCTGCCTCAAGCCAGCGCTGACTCCCGTGGACCCAGCCGAGCCGCAGGATGCACTGGCCACTTGCGAGAGTGATGAGGCCAAGATGCGCAGGCAGGCCGGCGTGGCCGCCGCTGCCTCCTTGGTCTCCTTGGAAGGGGAGGTGGATGCTGGTGGGGAGAATGGGACACGGGCCCTGCGGAGGGAGGTGGGGCGACTGCAGGCCGAGCTGGCAGCTGAGCGGAGAGCCCGGGAGCGCCAGGGAGCCAGCTTTGCTGAGGAGCGCCGCGTGTGGCTGGAGGAGAAGGAGAAGGTCATCGAGTATCAGAAGCAGCTTCAGCTGAGCTATGTAGAGATGTACCAGCGCAATCAGCAGCTGGAGCGCCGGCTGCGGGAGCGCGGGGCCGCGGGAGGTGCCAGCACGCCCACCCCCCAACATGGCGAGGAGAAGAAAGCCTGGACCCCCTCCCGCCTGGAGCGCATTGAGTCCACAGAAATCTGATCCCTGACCTGGGATTGTGGTCTTTTGATAAATGCCCTGTCAAAGGCCAGAGTCTCCAGTATCCCCTCCCACCATCTCTCTTCCCCATGCCAGTTTCCTCATATCCCCAGACCAAAGAGGTTCTCAAAGCAGCTGTGGCCAGATCAGATCCTTCACCTCCCTGTACTGAGTGCCCTCCCAGCTCCACCATTGCCCCCTGGGCAGCCCACTTGGATCCTCCTCCTGAGGAGGTAATGGGGAGGGCAGAGCGAGTGGGGATGAAGGGTCCAGGCTCCCTTTGTTGACACACCCTTGTTGGAGATAGAGGCGGCAGGCCTTCAGCACCATGAGGTGCCCTAGCCCCTTGATGGGTCTGAGCTGCTACTGTTGGCTACCCTGTGTCCAGTGATGCTCTCTGTGCTCACCTTCTAGGCCATGTAGCTTGAGGGGGCTTGCATGGGGTCTGCCGAAACTGACAGACCTTGGGCTCCTGGCCTCTCTCCTTCCTGCACTATTCTCCCTCCCTCTGGGCAGATTGGCAGGACAAGTAGAAGCAGATGGCCTGCCTGTGGTTGAGAGGGCTACCTGCCCAGCCCCTCCCCCCCAAGGTCTCTTTGGCTCAGGCCTCAGAGCTTGGCTTGGTCTTAAACGTGTGTCCATATGTGTGTGTTGGGGGATGGACGGGCTGAGGCTGGAGGCTCAGTGCCAGGGAAGATCTGCCTTCCTGTTCCTGGGAAGGGTCACCTGGAGGCTTCCTAGCTCTACCCAACCCCCCTTTTGGCCAGGATCTAAGGGCAACAGCCCCATCTGCTTGGCTAACCCCACACCCAAGGCCACTGTCTGGCTCTAACTACAGCTATTATGTGCTACCTGCCTCTCAGGCACTCCCCTCACCCAGTTCCTGAGGTCATGAGTGTCTGTAATGTCTTCCTGTGTCTTCCCCATTCTATTCCCTAGCTTCATGCTTTCATGGTCAGAACATCATTGTCCCAGGCCACCTCTTCCCCCAAACCTCACCTTTTCTTCCAGTAGAAAATTCTGCTTGATTTTTGGTGCACTGCCCACTTCCGAGCTCCACTGGGCCCAAGCCTAAGCCTGAGGCTCTTGTTTTGGGGGCAGGTGTGGTGGTGATTGTGATTGCCCTTGAGGAACAGGCTGACCTGAAAAGAACATTGACCCTTGGGTTCCCAGGGCCCCGAGGTAGCCCAGTGTTTGTCCGGGGTAGGCCTGGCATGGCCATCAATGGGAGTTGGGACAGCAATGTGACTTCCTCCTTTCTGGGCCCTCTCAGAGTCCATCTTCCCAAGATAGGAAGGGAAAGGCAAATTTCTAATTCACCAGCAATAAAAATTAGAGGAGGCTTGGGCCCTTAGTCCTGATATTTCTGTTTTTACTCTCTTCCTTCTACCCCCAAGACTGAGTTTGGGGGAAGGGCGGAGAGAGCTGGCAACTACTGTGAGCAAGTCCCCAACCCCTGACCAGCCTCCTCCCATGACTGGTGACTGTTTAACAAGCTGTGCATCCTCCACAAAAACAGGAGTGCCCCTCTGTGTGGCCTCTATCCCTTTGCACAGCCCCTTCCCGTGGCCCTCACCAGATTGCTGAACTGGTTTGGGGGCCATCCTGGCAATCACTGCCCATTCCACTGACCCCTCACTCCACCTGCCCTCGCACCTGGGCCTGGGCCAGAGGGGCAGGGGGAAGAGAAGGCATTAGTAGGGAAAAAAAAAGAAAAAGAAAAATATGAACAGACTCAGCTTTGGGACTTCCAACCACAAAATAAATTATATATAAATATATATAAATATATATCTCTACCATATGTGATAGAAAAACTTCATTTTCTTTTCCCAAAGAAATAAAATGGAGAATGGCTCCTGAGTGGCATTCTTTGGCCTGTTCGTGTCTTTGCAGATGTGGGAGGCCTGGGTGTGGAGGGCAAAGCCGGACTAAACAGATTTCCCAGAGGTGCCTTGAGACAAGGTGCTCACTGGGCCGTGCCAGGAGTTTGGCTCAAAGCCCAAGCTTCTCCATGTTAAGAGGAGTTGTGGTTCCACATTTCTGCCCAATGAGCCTTTTTTTCAGTTAAGACTGTTGCCAAAAGGGTTTCAAGCTGGTTCCAGCTCAGAATCTGGACACCAGGCTACTGTCCAGAAGGCAGGTGATGCAGGACAGCTAGAAGAAGCCTGCAGGGGCCTGAGCCACCTTGCAGTGATGGGCTGATGTATGAGGACAGAATACATAGACATGAAGACGGAACTGGTTTGTGCTGCCAGCAGGGAGCCATCCTTTTGTAGGTAAGTGCTGTCCGTTATGATAATTTCTTCTGTCCTCACAAAGCCTGCCAATCAAGAACACATTTCACTACAAAGTAACAACCTGATTTACAGGACCTTAAAAAGTAGTTTATTTTTTCTCATCTGACAAATCTGGTCATAGGCATCCTAAGTGTCATAGGTGTTGGTTCATCAAGGACCTAGGCTGTTCATCCTCCTACTTTCCCATTCTTAGCATGTTGTTCCCTCCATGCCACAAGGTGGCTGCCACAGCTCCATGAAGTCACTGAGGCAACTCCATTTTATCATGAAAGTAAAAGCTTTTCCCCAGAACCCTCTCAGCACGTTTCTCTTTAAATTTTGTTGACCATAACTGAGCCACGTGCTCTTCCCACTTCAAAGAAGGCTGGGACGTTGAGTATTTGGCAAAGAAGAACAGGATTGTCATGGTTGCCTAGGACCAATGTGTTTCATTCCCTGGGGATGGGCTCTCTGCTCTCTGGGTTCTGCTGGCAAAGACAGAGTCATAATCAGCAACTAACAGTGTTTGCCCTGGTCTGGCCTGAGTGAGAGGACCCCTCCTGAGCAGTAGTTGTCAGTGGCCTAGGGCCCCAAAGGTTCACACCCAGGCAAACAGTGCCCTCCACAGAGGTCAGGAGTTGGGATACCAGGCTTGCTCCTCTTTGCAGTGATGTATCCTCCCTATATTGATTTTGTCTCCCTGACAAGATGGTGCCCCGGAGGGAGTACCAATTCTCAGGTCTCCTTCACAGCCCTTAGGATGAATGGGCCAGCAACCAAAGCACTGACAAGTTATGATGACCCTGACCAGCAGCTCTCCAGTGCCCCCAGGAATGGCAGTTTGAGGCTAGACCCTCCTAGAAGAAGTCGGTGGAGCCTCTTCCTTGCCCATACTGACTCAGGAGCGAACCTCCCTACTTAGAGATGTGAAGGATCACTGGGGCTCATCCGCCATAGCACTGGCCTCTTCAAGCTTCGGCTCACATCCATTTCTCCTACCGGGTTTTCCTATGCATCATTAACTCTTCTCCTTCCCTTTTTAAATGCATGATTACTCTCATTGTACAGATGAGAAACTAAGAGAGTTTATGCGACTTCCTCAAGGCCATAAAACCCTGAATGGTGGTCTGGGATTCGAACTTGTGACTACGCTATTCAATTCCTTCCAGAGCGGTGTATCTACGGTGGTGTTTCTCATCCGCAGGTCCTAGATTCCCCCTGATTCTTTATTGTCTTCCGGTGGAAGTCGTCCTTGAAAAACGCTGAGAGTCTTTTGAGCCTCGGCTGCACCCGTCACCCGCACAGCTGCCGGAAGTACCGGGCAGTTGGCCGGAAGTGGGGTTGCGAGGCCCGGGTATAACAGGCGTAGTCGCCGTGGTGCGGCAGCCTGCGGCATCCTGGGTCTGGTGTTGTGCTTCGTTCTCGCGCTGGCCAGGCTCAGGTGAGTGGTGGCAACCGGGGAGGACGTCGACCTGAGCTGTGGCCCTCATCTCCTGCCCTTTTCGCCGGCCCAGAGCTGGCGCGCTCCGAGGCCCAGCTCTGCGCTTCCCGGTCCATAGAGGCACCTCTCGCAGGCCCGGCTCTAGTGAGAACCTCGGTGACCCCCGGCACTCCGGAATTCTGTGACCTTGGACAAGCGGCTTATCTGAACCTTGATTTTTTTCGCTGTAAGACTGAGATAACAATACTTGCCTCACAAGTATTGTAGTGATGTAGTCTGCTTCCCTCCACTTATCACACTTCAGTGTGCATATGAATCACTTGGGGTTCTGGAGGTTCTGATTCTGTAGGTCTGGGGTGGGGCCAGAGATTCTGCATTTCTAACCAGCTTCCAGGTGAGGCTGTTGCTACTGTTCTGCAGTCCACACTTTGAACAGCAAAGCCCTACAGTATTTTGCATAGTACCTGGGATGGAGTGAGTCTTCAGTAAATATCAATACGATATGTACCTTTTTCTCATTTTAACAGTTTCTGGTTGCACAAGCCTAACAAGAGTAGTATTTATGTTCCCTTCCCTTTTTTCTCTCCAGGAATAAGAAAAATAATTGCTTTTTCTCTATATATACAAATCGTGACACAGCGCTTCTGTCCTGATTCAGGAAGCTTTGAACCCTCTTTATACCAGTTAGGTTAATCCGCCTCCTGAGGTGTTGCTTCACTGCTCACTCACTGTAGACCCTTGGACAGTGCTTCATCCTGTGGAGTTGGCAGCCAAGTGCTTTACCAATATGGCTGATGTTTTGTGCTTCAGTTGTTTGTTGCTGCTGTAATCTGAATTCATGTTTTCTGCACTTTGGGCACATTTTGAGTAGTTAGAACAGCTGCCTTTCCACAACTAGATTCTGCAACTCACTGCTCCCAATAGCTTCAGGCAAGCTTTGGGATGAATTTACTACTGCCCGGTAGACCAAAATAAAACCTGTTGTATAATACAATTGAGAAAGTCAGGCTTTGGGCAATTATGCAAGTCTAATTTATTTGTCAGTATGGCTTTCCCATTTACTGGTTTATTTTTCTGGTCCTCAGTAAGGCCTTGTCATTCATCAAGTAAGTCAGCTTTGATATCAAAGAATTTTGAAGTTCCTCCTTCACTTGTCTGAAATACTATATTGTGCGGCCTTGCAAATCTAGGAAAACAGGTGAAACCAAGTGTTTGATCGAGTTAACAGTGATAGGTTAACTTGGACCATTTATTTGGGAATTTTTCACATGACTCAGGGTGCAGATACTTCTCTTTACCTGCCTGGATTTTGTCAGTCCTCTAGTAGTCCCATTTAGATGGGCTGAGAGGACGTGAGTTTCTGCTTTCTGTTGTTATACTCAGAAATTTTCTAAAGACATTATCAGTAGTGGCTCTAACAGAATTATCTCTGGGGCCTTGTCGGACTATATCTACTGGCCCTTCTTGCCATTCTGATAGAGAAATAGCAGAGTCTTAGAAAAGGAGAGGGTTATGTAAGCTAAAATTTAACAGATGATTGTGATGTGCTGTTTTCTTTCTCATAAGCCTGGAAACTAGAATGAAATGGAGGGGACGGGCTGAGCTGTTAGACTTAATTAAGGTTTGTCTTAGCTCTGTGGGTGTTACTTATTTGACTTTAACACTTTTACATTAGTTCTTTACCTTCATACTAGTAGTAGACCTTGCCCCTCCTTTGTAGGCTGTGCTCTTGTGTGGAAGTAAGCACAGAAGATTCTAGTCCAGTTAGTATCTGCATTGACAGCTAAGAGTCCATACTGTCAGTCTCTAAGCCTTCACTATTGGCTTTAAAGCTTTGTAGCCTCTTATCAGGAGACTCTAGCACCTAGAGAGAAAAATTTTTTTTTTTTTAAATTCTTAGGGTTGCACAACAAATTATTTGCTAAGAATGGGGTTTGAAGTATCTATTTATTTGTGTCAATTTTATCAGGACATAAGAGAATTAAACTTTTCTAGCCGAAAGATCAGAAATCAGAATTAAGGATTGAGATCTGGTAACTGATAAATTGAATATGCTGAGGGTGTCATGTACTTAATCTACAGTTAGCATGGCTGCCTTCCTCCACCTGGCTTTCTTCTAACTTCTGGACTATAGTTTAAAACGAAGCTATTCGACCTTGCTCAGACCTGTACCCGGAAGGTAGAAAGGTAAGATTCCTTGCTTCTCTGAAATCACATCATTCAGGGTGGTTTGGGCAGTACCATTCAGAACAGCTGTGGTCCAGGGGTCTCTGAGTTTCCTTTCTGGTTCATTAGGACCCCTAAAGAGGAAGTGGGGAGGAGGGTATACTTGGGGCACTTAAACTAAGAAAGGGGCTTTGTGGAATGATGTCACATATATTTGAGCCTTTAGAGAAGGCATCAAGAGTTATTGATTGGGCATCTCATGGTGTTCTTTTCTCAGCTTTCTTATGGATTTTCTGGGAGTCCTTAAGTGAGGAGGAATTAACTCTCAGCTGTGTTTTTTGAATCTGGGTAACACAACCTGACCTCTCTTTTGCAGTGCCTTTTCTCCCTACTGTTCTGCTTTATTGGTTCTGTATCTTGTATTTCTTTCATTTCCTTTTCCACAGTATTCAAGACCCAACTTCTGAAGTGGTTGTATTTCACGCCTGTATATGTAGATATGGTGTCTGTATACTTAACACTAAAAGTTGCATAGTGAAAAAGTAAGTAGCTACTGTTTGCTGTTTGCAGTTTGGCTCTGCATGCTTCTAGTTATTTTGTCATCATTTCTGCCCATTCTGTGGGCATCCATAAAAAAAATTCTATAGACAGGATGTGCTTGTACTGGATAAAGCTTTTCATCATTTTCTTTGAATATTAAAGTTACTTTCTCTATTCACTGTCTTCTTGAAGAATACGTTAATTTCCTGATGGCAAATGCATTTTGTAAATTTAATTTTTGTCAAAGTTATACACATAAATGGTTTACACAAATAGTTTGACCAAGCTCGTAACACAAAATATTAATATCCTCTCTTTTCCTCCTTCATTTTTGTTCCTGTGAGGCATTTTTAACTATGTTTCTTTTGGCATTTATCAATATATTTCTAAACATATTTGTGTTGCTATTTCTTGATTTCGATAGGAAAAATCTATAGCGATATCTATAACATTTTTTTGACTTCTTTATTGTGGACTTTGAGACTCTGGGTCTCTTGTATCACTACCCAATATCCCCCTACCCGTCTTCACTTCCCTTCATTCTCCCAATTTAGTTTGCTTATAATTTTTGGTTAGACTGATATTCAAGGTTCATAATAATAAGATTATGTAAATATTATTCACAGCTGAGCAGGGAGTATAATGTCACATATTTTGTCTTACACAATTTTTTTTGTTTTCCTGGAGTTAACTTTTGTTATTGTTATTATTGGCTTGGTTTTCAGTCTACCTATTAATTGTTCATCCCCAGATTATCCATTAGAAGTATAAATCTCTCCCAGGTAATATCCATCTCCTCCAGCATGAACAGGTTGCTCTTTATGTCTGCTCACAGCTCTAGTCCTGGGGTCTTCTTTCATCATTATCCCAGAGTTCCCTTTTATTTCTCTCTTACATTGAACCCTAAATTCTGGATCCCATGTCTCTCCTGCCAACTTTCAGGTCTTCAGTAGTAGTAGACCTCTTTACCTTGATACTGGAGTGTCTTGTAAACCCATTCCTTCATGTAGATTTCCTTCTTTGAGGTATTTTTCTGTTCTTTTTGTAAGTAGTATAAACTAACCATAGTGACAGCTAGGATCCTAGACTATAAGAGGTGGGTGGGCTTTTGAGCTCATCCGGTTCTAACCCTCCAGCTTCCTGGAACCTGGAAACCCTATAGATTGTTCAGTGTCTTCTCCACCCGCCTCTCTGGAACACGACTCCCCTTTTTGTCTCTCCAGTATACCAGCGTTAGTTTTGGAATCAGTCAGTCCTTGATGTCAGACCCCACTGTATAACCTTCGGCAGGTTTCTTGTGAAGTCTCTTCTTCCTCTTTAACAACATAGAGAGAATAAAACCTACCTTACAGAAAGGGTGTAAAGATTGGAACTAATGCAGGTAAAACAGCTCATACAAGGCTTGGCACAGAGGAGGCCCTAAGACAGTTGTGGCTCTTGGTATTTCCATCTAGGGACTTAGCCTATATTTTTACAAATCAAAAAGAGCCACATTAATTCAAAACACGGCATCTATACCAGCCAAGCATTGATATTCCAGGAAATGATTTTTTTGTTCATTTTAGGACCATGCATAGTGATTTTATTAAGTACTGTTAGGTAGTATGAATTGAAATAATTTAAGTTATTTAATGTGCTTTTAAAATTACATAATTTATAAAGGTATTTGTTAAATTAATTCATATACTATTCTGTATTAACAGTTTTAACCCCAGTAAAAAGGGGGAAAAAGTTAATTTATCAAAGATTTAACAGAAATCCTTCACCACAAAGAAGCCGTATAATTACTTTTATATATGTATTTTAGGTGATGGTATTTATTTGTATTCTATTTGTTCCACTGATACTTGTATTTACTTTTCCATGTATTGACGTCTGCCACACACTTATCCTGTAAACCAGCCTCGTCTGGTTGGACAGTTGGTGTTTTTGTTTGTTTGTTTGTTGTTGTTCTTTGCTAGCTAATAGATAGCACACTATTTTGTTAAAAAAATAGTTTCGTCTTTTTAAAAAGTTATTTCTTCAGATCTAGTTCCCACGATGAGATGAAGGACTACAGATTTGAATAGTTTATGGCTTTAGTTGCACATTGAGTTGGATTAAATTTACATTCCAGATTCCAAAGCAGGTCTTCTTAAAAACCCTATTCTGTCAACTGAAGAGTTCCATTACTTGCTTTCTCTTTTCTTTTTACCATGCTTGTGCTGCAGTGTTAATTGAGATTCCTAGTGAGTATTTTGAGGCATAAATCTTTAATTATCATCTAAACATTAAAGACAAAATTATTTCAGTATTATTTTCCTCATGTTTTGGAATTTTTAAAAAGTTAGCCATCTGCATTCATAGGAATAAACTAATGGTCTATAGCAAACTTTCTGTAAAGGGTAAGGTAGTAAATATTTTTTGCTTTGCAGGCCTTATATTTTTGGCCACAGTTACTCAGTTTTGCTCTTGTAGTGAGAGAGCAGCCATAAAGAATGTGTAATGAATAGCCTGGCTATGTTCAGATAATACCTTACTTACAAAAACAGGTGGAGGGCTAGATTTGGGCCATAGTTTGCTGATACCTGGTCTTTAGCATCTGGACCCATAGGTTGAAACTTGGTGGGCAGACTGGTCCACAAGCTACGGTAAGAACCAAGTGTATAATGATTTCATGTGGAAGAATTCTACTCTGGTTCACAAAGAAATTGGAGTATTCCTGTTGTCCAGAGAAGCCTTTGTAGCTGGGTTACCCGAACAAGGGCACTAGCCTGCCCTGTGGTCTCCTGATTCTTATGCTATGGACTCTGGAAGGAAGGGGCTGACAGGGGACTTGGGCAAGAGTTTCAGAAAGTTATTCTGGTACCCTCAGGACCCTCAATGGTTTTTCTGCAGCACCATTCCTATCTGGTCCATGTCTTGGCATCTCAGGGCTCCCTGGGTTCCGCTTGTCAGGCTTTGGCATTTCTCAAGTGGAAGACAATAAGCATTTAGAGAAAGCAAGAGTACAGCAGAGTCCATTTCTTAACTTCTCATGATTTTCTACCATGGGAGAAAAATGGGACTTGTGCTGCTCACAGGCAGGATAATCAACACCTGACTCACTGGAAGCACTGCGAATCTGCCACCTCCAGAGGAGAGCTGTGCCGCTCCCTTTGCATGTCAGCACGGCAGTTATGTGCATTGGTGTTCCCTGAACCCTAAGCTCTGCTTTGAGTTCCTTTTTGCTTCCCACCCATGAATTGACAGTGAGCTGGGAGGGCTTCGGCCTTCTGCCCCCGCCCCCCAAAATGAGTGAGTTTTTGTGTATACTTGCCAATTGCATGACTTCTCTGCAGTAGTGATTTAAACTCTGTTATAAATCTCCTGGAGAAGAAAATAGGCATCTTCTAAAAGGTTTAGGAGCAGCAGTAGAACAACAGAATTCTGTAATCAAGTTTTGTACTTTGGGAACAGGGAAGGTTATTGTGGGTATACTTCATTAATCTTTACTCCAACTCCCACTTTTTTTTTGGTGTTAGCATGGCAGCTTTTACCAACTTTTTTATTCTGCAAGTGGGCCCTTTATGTGTTGATAGCAAAGAAATGGAATAGGCTGCTCACTTTTGTTCACAGCTTTCTTTTTGGAAATCTGCTTTCTTCCTTCCTGTTCGAAGTCAGCAGACCAACCATCTCTTCTCTAACCATCGCTGCTCTCCTTCTGCTGTAAAGAAATTCTATCCAAAGGACAGAGGAAATCCAGAACGAAGTCTGGACTGACCAGCAGTCTGGAGAACTGCCCAATAGTACCCTGGTTTTGAGGTTTTCTTGTGTCTTTATGCAAGGCACACAGTTTATCCTTTCTGTCTTGTGGTTTGGACATTCACTAATGTTGAACTTAAGTGGACAGCACAGTTTTAATCCAGTTCTTATAATGTGTAAATTTCAGTATTGTGATAGGTGGAAGCCACTTATTCTTCATCTACCCTTTTTTCAGTATCTGGCACCAATTCTGGCCCAGTCATTTGTGATCCATGGCTCTTGTGATATGCCGAAGACTTCCAGGCAGTTTCTGTGGAACGCCTCCCCGTCCAGCTCTAATCAAGCACCACATAAACAAGAAATTGCCTGGTCAAACCTGTGAGGACTGTGTTCTGACTGCCAAAACGATCAGTACTGACACCAGAATGGCAGCCACTCTGAGACTGTTAAAATCTTTAGGATATCGAGCGTTTTGCAACCCTTTTGCCTGCAGTACAACCCAAAGTGTGGCATACTGGAATGTGGGAAGCTACACGTGGCACAGGGGACAGGACACTTCAGAACACAATAGCCTCTGTCATCCTGCCGAAAAAGCTGAGAATATTTGTAGCACCTCCTGTTCTCGGAGAATCCTGACAACCAACAGTGCCCTCCCGGGTGTGGAATTCAGCAGGGCTTTTGCCTCTAAGGCCAGCATGTTGAATCCAGGCTCACCCAGGGCCATGAAAGTTGATGAAGAGAATATAGAAGTTTTTGATTCCTTTGAAGATCCCCGAATTTTCCTGCAGCTCAGACCAGAGTACCAGCTTCACAGCTATAACAGATCTGAGCCTTGTCACCCCCTGTCTGTTTCAGAAGGTGATCTAATTTTGCACAAAGTCACAGTTTATCGAGATAATCTCCAGCCTCAAATTATTGTTGATTATTTCTGTAAGCTGAGCTCTATGCCTTCAGAGCAGCATCCTGTTTTGCTGTCCAGTGCCAGCTTTGCTATGCTCTGCCAGCTGAGTGTGAAAAACATACAGCTCTTTGATGTTCCAGATCTGATCAATATTTTGAAAGCTTTTGTCAGTTTAGGAATCCCTCATTCCCATTCAATGCTAGATGTGTATGAAACCAGATTTTGCCATAAGGTGTGGGAAATGAGTCTGGATCAACTTCTCTTGGTGGCTGACCTCTGGAGGTACTTGGGCCACAGAGTACCTCGGTTTTTTAAAATATTTTTTAGTTATCTTAATTTGCACTGGAAAGATCTGTCCTTGTCCCAGTTGATTCACTTGATTTATATTATAGGTGAAAATCGTCAGGTACCCCAGGACCTAATGCAAAAACTGGAATCATTGATCCTCAAGTATATAGATTTTATCAATTTAGAGGAGGCTGGTGCAATCTGTTTGGGGTTCTTTAAATCAAGTAGTGGTCTCTCTGAATTTATCATGAGGAAAATTGGAGACTTGGCATGTGCTGACATGCAGCATCTAAGTAGTTATGCCTTAGTGAATATTCTTAAAATGTTCCGTTTCACTCATGTGGATCATGTAAGTTTCATGAAGCGATTTGGGCAGATTGCTCCTCAGCGAATTCCTTCCCTGGGAGTTCAGGGTGTCATGCACCTGACACTTGCCTGCTCAGCCTTACACATCCTGGATGAAGGGGTAATGAATGCCGTGGCTGCTTCTTTGCCTCCTAGGGTAGCATACTGTCGAAGTAAAGATGTTGCCAAGATTCTGTGGTCATTTGGAACTCTGAATTATAAGCCACCCAATGCAGAAGAGTTTTATTCTAGCCTTATAAATGAGATTCATAGGAAGATGCCTGAGTTCCACCGGTACCCAGAACACCTGCTCACTTGCCTGCTGGGCCTGGCATTTTCTGAGTACTTTCCCATAGAGCTCATCAATTTCGCTTTGAGTCCAGGATTCGTCAGGTTAGCTCAGGAGAGAAGTAAGTTTGAACTCACTAAGGAGCTGTATACTCTTGATGGTACAGTTGGCATTGAGTGTCCAGATTACAGAGGCAATCGTCTTAGTTCTCACCTTCAGCAAGAGGGGTTTGAAAAACTGTGGAATTTAGCTAGGAAGGATATGAGCTCAAAGCCTGAATTTCTAGAAGCTCTCTTTTTACTTGAGACCATGTTGGGTGGGCCCCAGTACATCAAACACCATATGATTTTGCCTCATACCCGATCTTCTGATTTAGAGGTCCAGCTTGATGTTAACATGAAGCCATTACCATTTAACAGAGAAGCAACGTCCACTGAAGATGCAGCCAAATTAAAGCTCAAGCATGTGGGAGTCAGTCTTACAGATGATTTGATGAATCAGCTACTGAAGGGGAAATCAGGAGGGCCTTTCCAGGGGGAAATTGAGTCAGAGACTGGGCAGCAGCCCATGGAATTCGAGAAGAAGACAGCCATACCCTCGGAGGGCTCCCTTTACAATGTGACAGACAGATTGGAGGCTGTGGAGATGGTTGGCCTGTGCCCCCCAGACTGCGTGCAGGCCCCACAAGTGAAGCTGGCTATTCAGCTGACAAACAAGAACCAGTATTGCTATGGTTCCAGGGATCTGCTTGGACTGCACAATATGAAAAGGCGGCAGCTCAATCGAATTGGCTACCGTGTGGTTGAGTTATCCCACTGGGAATGGCTGCCACTTCTGAAACGAACTCGCTTCGAAAAGCTGGCATTCCTCCATGAGAAAGTGTTTACCTCTGCTCTCTGAAGGGCCTTTGGGGCATTTCTACTCATAAATGCTATAGATGTGCACTGTACCAGGTGTCGTGAAACAGTTATAAAAGCCAGAATATAGGTTTGTAATAAAATCATCCTGAGGAGAATTAGTTGTACTCTTGTCTATGGCAGATTGAATCTAGTGTATGTTATTTTTAATTAATTGTAACCTGGTCTGGTTGTACAAGTTGCTGCTAATTTACACAGGTAAATAAACATCTTAAAATGTCTGATTTTCAATTCCTATCTTCCGGCTTTAGAAGGCCATTTCAGAATTAGTGAATTTAATATCTTCCTCTTAAGCCCCCTCGTCTGCACTTCTACTTCTTTTGCATACCACACCCCGCCCCCGCCCAGGATATTTTCTCCCTAAAATTGAACCTAGAATAGAATTATATGAGGGCCTGTTGGGCCAGTGGTTCTCAAATATGACCAGGCAGAATGTTTTTCATGGCAAGTAGCTCAGATGTGAAGGAAACATTACTGCTCATAACAAGAGGTCCAGCTGGGCTTAGGTTTGGTTGTATTAGAGCCATGAGGAGATTGTACATAGGTAAGTAATTCAATACAAGTAACATTTGTAAACACTTGGGGTCTACGAGAATTTCTTTTAAAAAGAATTCCCACCATTATTTAGGTCTCTTCTCTAAAGAGAATAACTTCAGAGAGGACTTTCCCGCCCCTGCTAAACAGTACCCCATTGGTTGGCCTTTGGTCATGCTCTGTCACCTTCTCCAGCTTCATTTTCCTCACTGCACTCAGCAGTAACAGAAATTATTTTTGTTTACTTATTGGTTTTCTGTTGGAAAACTTACCTCTTGGAAGGCAGCCTTTGAGTTAACTTTGCCTAGTTAATTTACTTGCAGTGCCTAGAGTGGGTCCTAGCACAGAGACAATCATGTTTAGTCAGTGTGGGTGGGCATTGTTGGAGAGTTGGGGGTAGAAGGAAGGCAGAGAGTGGGTCTAGAGAGGTAGAGAGTATTTGAGTCACAAAGGCCTATGGTTTTGCTAAACAGCTTAAAACTGCAGGGGCTGGGCTGTTTCTGAAGGGATCCAAGTCAAGGACTAATTGGGCAGATTCATGTTTTAGGAATGTTAGGTAAAAAGCAGTATAGAACTAGATGGAGGTGGGGTTGCATGAGATGAGAGTATTTCATAGATATGTGCAAGAGCTCTGATGCGAGATGAAGGCCAGAACTATCAGAATGGGAACTCTGAATTTTAGAGATGTTTGGAAGGGGAAAAAAAACAAGACCTGGTAACTGATTGGATTGGAGAATGAGATTCTGTTTCCCAAATTGGTAGGAAGTCAGCAAGTAAAATTAGGATCAAAGCAGAAAGGAATTTGGGTAGGGAATTAATGACAGTACCATGGTCATGCTGAGATGGCCCTTCAGGGATAAAGGTTCAGGCTGGGGTCTCCAATGGGGATGAGGACAGGCAGCAGTCAGAACCACAAGTGAATTAAAATTTCCTGGGCCAGGTGGGTAGGAGGTTATTGCAGGTAGTGAGGGGAGATGACCAAGAATGGAACACAAGTATAGGAGATCGAGTGATGTACACAGAAAAAGAACAGATAGTCAAATTTAGGAAAAAATGGTGGCATAGAAGTGTCAGAGGTCCCAGAGACCACCCTCCCCTGTCCTTTTCCGGTGGAGTCATGCAGACAGCTATTAATGTATTGCAACAATGATGTTTGATAACGTGTACAGATTTTGCAAATCAAGGAAGCTCACCTCAGTCTTGGTATGCAGGGTTATTTATTGGAGGTTAGTTACACAGGCATGGACTGCCCTCAAGGCTGAACCTTAGTAACTCAGTCTCAGCCCCTCCAGAGGTCCAGCTCATGCAGCATGGCCCAAGGCTCCCACCATAAATCACGTTGTTAGTGTAAATGATCTGTCATGGCCCAAGGCCCTGGGTATCTATAGACAATTTATCAAGCAGGATATTCCAAAGGTTTAGAGATTATCTCCTAGTAGCTGGTGAAGGGCCAGGTTTTTTTTGGAATGTGAAGGATTTCTGTACCCCAAACCTGCTGAGTTAACTTTTACTGCATAGAAACCAAACAGAAAGGTTATTTTAAAAAAGAGATTGTATGTCAGTTGCTGCGGAGAGAGCAGTTAAAGCAAGAACTGGAAAGTCAGTAAGTTTGGCAACTTGGATATCACCGATGATATCAGTTTGAATTGAATTGTCAGGGCCAAAGCTAGATTATACACCTGTTAAATGAGAGTTAAGGAATGGGTTGCAGATGTTGAGGTAATTCCTTGAGAACTTCTGAAGAGAAGAGGATTTAGGGTAGGACTAGGATTGCCAGATAAAATACATGATATGCAGTAAAATTTGAATTTCAGATAAGCAATGAAAAATGTTTTGTGGTAAATTACACATAAAATTAAACAGTGTACAGTATTAATCAGTGTTACCCCAATAAACTTTATAAAAATAAAGACTGTACAATTCAGTGATATTTAGTACATTAATATTGTTGTGTAACCAATCACCACTATCTAGTTCCAGAACATTTTCTTCATCCCAAAAGATAACTCCATACCCATTAAACAGTCACTCCACATTTCCTTCTCTCCCCAGACCCTGGCAACTACTAATCTGTTTTCTGTCTCTATAGATTTGCCTATTCTGGATAATTTAAAAAATGGAATTATACAATATGTAGCCTTTTTTTGGTCTGACTTCTTTTCCTTAGGATAATATTTTTAAGGTTCCTTCATGTTATAGTATGTTATTAGTACTTCATACCTTTTTATAGCAGAATAATATTCCATTGTGTGGATATACTATATCTTGTTCATCCATTTATCAGTGATGGACACTGGATTGTTTTGGCTATTGTGAATAGTGCTATTATGAACTTTCGTGTACAAGTTTTGTTTGAACACCTGTTTTCAGTACTTTTGGGTATATAGAAGTGAAATTACTGGGTCGTATTTTAATTCTGTACTTGTTGAGTAACTGCCAGACTTTTCCACGGTGGCTGTACCATTTTAAATTCCTAACAGCAATGCACTAGTGTTCCATTTTTGCTAACACTTGTTATTTTCTGTACGTTTTTTTTTAACAGTCATCCTAGTGGATGTGAAATGGTTTTGATTTGCATTTCCCTAGTGACTAATGGTGTTTAGCATCTTTCAGATCTTAATGTTAAGTCTTCATGAACATAGGATATCTTTTCATTCATTTAGGTCTTTAATTTATTTCACAAACATTTTGTAGTTTTCAATGTAGTTTCTTATACCTCCTTAGTTAAATTTATTCCTAAATATTTTAGTCTTTTTGATGGTATTGTAAATGGAATTATCTTAATTTCCTTTATGAATTGCTCCTTGCTAATATATAGAAATACAACTGATTTACCCAGGATTTTTGCATAATTCTTTTGTTAGCACTAATAGGTGTGTGTGTGTGTGTGTGTGTGTGTGTGTGTATTTAAGGATTTTCTATATATAGGATTATATCATTTGTGAATAGAGATAGCTTTACTTTCTTTCCACTCTGGATATGCTTTTATTTATTTTTCTTGTCTAGTTGCTCAGGCTAGAACTTATAGTACAGAATCAAAGTGGTGAAAGTGGGCATCCTTGTCTTGTTCCTGATCTTAGGGGGAATGCTTTCAGTCTTTCACCATTATTAGCTGTGGGTTTCTCTTAAATGCCTTTTATTGTGTTGAAGTTCCTTTCTATCCCTAGTTTGCTGAATGTGCAGTAAATAATTTTTCAATGTATGTCCCAAATAGTACATGGGACATTCTTACACTGAACAAAAAAATTTCTATCCAATTTTCAGATATAAGTGGGCGTTTAAATTTTTTATTTACCAAATTAGCAACCCTAAAAAAGATATAGCACCAAGGCTGGGTTTTTTGAGAGGGCCGTTGAGGGCAGAAGAGACTTGAATATTGTTTACATGTTGAGGAAAGGATCCCGTAGTTAGAAATAAGTTGAAGTTTCAGGGGAGAGGCAAGAACAGATTGAATAAGACCTGAGAGAGGGATGGAGTTAAGGTCAGGTGTGTACATGGAGAGCCTGACTGTCTCACTCGGGTTCCCATAGAATTTTGCTGACACTACTGTTCAGGCACTGATTAAATGGTATTAGAACTCTCCATGTCCGTGTTTTGAGACTGTGAGTCTTTTAAAAGTAAAAACTATACCCATCTCTGCCTTATTTTGAGCCTTTGAATTTTTAAAAAGTGTCTACTTGTGCCTAGCAGAGTGCCTTGCACATACTAAGCCATTGAAGGGTGAATTGGCTCCAAGTGAATAAGATTGCAGTCTTCTTCTGGGTCCACATCTGTGTTCTGGTCTCCCTGTGTACTTCTTACTAGTGGGTAACTCTGTGGGTTAGGCTGGGACAGCAGTCTTTCATTTTAACCAGCTCTAAGAAAAATGCACACAAGTCACTTTTTTTCATAGATGGACAAGTAACTCAGTTTAGAAATTATAAGAAGTATTGTACTTCTTTAAAAGCTGAAGTGCCCAATTTATAAAGCTGCTCAGTGCATTGGTATTCCACCCACCACCCACTCTTTGAGGTTAAATGCTTTTCTCTTATTTGACAGGTAATCTTTTTTCCCTCTATAACCTGTGTGAGCCTAGTCTTTAAAATATGTGTAACTGCCAGAATTACTTTCCATTACATTTTTGTGAGACTCAAAAATCAGGTTGTATAGGGGGAAAAAAAATCAGGTTGTATAACTCAGCTGTGGCAATTTCTTTGTAGGCTAAAGGTGGGTAGATGCTCAGGTGTTCAGAAAGTGTCATGGTCACCTTATTCTCTTCTAACTTGTCCCTGCACACTCCCCCACCCCCAAGTTCTGAGTCCTCAACTTGGCTGCTTCAAGCTCCAAAGAAGCACAGAAATCTTCCAGATAGGATGACCAACTTGTCCCAGTTTGCCCAGGACTCTCCTGGTTTTAGCACTGAGAGTGCCACATTCTGGAAAATACCTCAGACATGGTTGGTCACCATACCTTTGGATCTATTCTCAGCCCTTCTCTTTCACTTTTCCTTACTCAGCCTGAATATAGGGAGCCAGAGGAGGAAGGTCTGTCTCTATCTGGACCTCCAGTCCTAAGGGGCTGTCAGCTGTAAGAAATACTGTGAGCTTACATCTAGAACCTCATTCCTCTCTGATATCATCCTGTGACCTCAGGATCCCATCCAACTGTTTAACTACTTATATCAACTATAAACATATGAAAGGAAAAAAAACCAACTTATCCCACTATAATACAGTGCGTATTTTAAATTTCTGCATGTCCACCATTGCCTCCCAAACTCTTCATGTGTACATATTCGTAGATACAGATTTTTAACAAATGTGTGATCATAATACTTCTATTTTGTATTCTTTTTCTTTATATATACTTTTGGCATTTTTCTACATAGTCATATTTATCATTTAAATGACAGGTACACCAAAAATAAATGTGTCATTCAAGTTTGTTTCTTTACAGTGTGGGTAGTGGAATTAACTAGAGTCTTCTGTTGAGGGACTTAGAACTTCAAGACTTCTGTGGTAATAGAATATTTGGACTTATAAAATAAAAGGCTTCTTAAAGGGTAGTACACGGGGTTCTTGTGACAGAACTATTCTGTATCTCGACTCGTAGTGATTATACAAATCTACGTATAGAATAAAACTGCATAGAACTGAATACACAGGCACACACAGACAAGTGCCTGTAAAACTTACAAAATCTGAATAAGATCTGCAGATTGCATCGTTGTCAGTATCCTGGTTGTGATGTTGTACTATAGCTGTCCTCAATGTTACCATTGAGATAAACTGGTTAAGGGTATATGAGATCTTTCTGTATTGTTTTTTTATGACTGCATATAAATCTCAATCATCTTAAAAAGTTATTTAAAATAAAAAAAGATTTCTTAAATAAGGTAGCTTTGAAATTTTTGTGAGATACTCAGTAGTAACTTGTTATCCATAGTTCATTTCCTTCATTCTTACTCTTAAAGAATACTCCTCCCTCAAAAAAAAAAAAAAAGGAAGAAAACATCAAGGCGAAAACTGAGACTACTAGTTTATTTCTAAGTAGTTTGTAGTTTGATACTCATTTTTGATGTCTTCAGGAAGCCATTTGCAAAGATACTCCCTCTTCTAGTAACTAAGATGGCAGGAACACATCAGCTAGAGGAAAGAGAAATCCCTTGAAGGGTGAATTGCCTCTAAGTGGTTCAAAATTGCTGTTGTTATCTAGCAGGCTAATTACACAGAATTAAAAATTACACAGACTTTTATTTGTGTAATTTTTTTTCCTGGTTATAAGGCTTCTATGACCATCCCTCTGACCAATAGCTTTCAACCTTTTTTTTTTTTTTTTGCTACAGCCCTTAGTAAAAATACCTTTATGTCAAAACTCAGAATAAAAATAGATGGATAGATGGATAAATAGATTCATATATTTGTGTCTGAAGCAAAATATTCACAAAACACTGCTGCTTGCCCTCATGTGTCGAGGCACTGTGACATTTTCTTTCTATTCTTTATAATTTTAAAAAATGATTTTGACTCAGTAATTTGAGTTCTTGATTCCTGATCTTTGGTTTGAAAAAACACTCCCCTGGTCCACCAGGTAAAGTAGTCTGAAGCCCCATGGCATAACATTCAAGGCCCTCCCCTTCTGGCTCTATCTGCCTTTCTAGAGCACTGCCTCCTCCTTCCCCCTCTAGCTAAGTGGCATGTTCAGCATTTCCTGACCCTGCCTCACACTGTCGCATCTCTACGCCTTGACTCTATGATCCCTCTCCCTAGTGCCCTTCCCTTTTTGTTCCTGTTCTTGCCTCTTGTTTCCTATAGTCAAGCATATATGGTCCATTGTACCATTAGTATGTAGTATCTGTCACTTTTCAGAATTGCCGTGAGGTCAGGCATGTGTCCTAGTTGTCCCCAGTTTAAATGTTACTCCTGACTTCTGGGTATACTTTTGGCCAGTGTTTTTCAGTTTTTTTCATCAAGAGCCATAGTAAGAAATAACATTTTATATTAGATCTAGTATGTACATTTGTCGTATCTATTTGTTTAAAATGAAAACAAAAGTTTCATGACACTCGATATTTTGCATTCTCTTTTAGTTATTTCTTCCTTCAACCCATAACTTGGTTTCACAGTCACAAATTAAAAACATTGATTTAAACCATCCTTTCCTACTCTGAATGTCATCTGCAAAAAGCTCTCTTACAAACTTTTATATTCCATAATCACTGTTAGAAGGAAGTCTGTAATACCTCAAGATGTGTGGACAGGACCATGAAGTTAAAATGAATCAACTGGATATATATATTTCAATATAAAAAAACCTTCAAATAATAATAGAAAAGCAAGTTATACAATGACATTCATGGTATATTATCATTAAAGTATATTAAAAATATATAAAACTACTGTATGTTTATGGATACACACATAACTATACTGATTTGAATGAGCAACACCAACTTCAGATACTTGCTTCTTGGTAAAAAGGGAGAAGAAATAGGACTGGTGGCATTTTTGTTTATATCTTTTAAATTTAGCTCAACACTGAAATGAGAAGCAAACATGGCAAAATGTTAACCATTTACTAAATCTAGGTGGTGGGTATAAGAGCATCTACTATGTTATAATCTTTACCTTTTATTTTGTAATAAAAAGAAAATCTATAAAGAAAATTGACATGTTATCTGCTTATAAACCTCTGTTATCTTGCTATCTTATAATGCCATTATTATCTGCCTCCAAGTTGCTTCTTTGCACTGTGGGATACTTTAGCTATGATGTGTGGTCCCCGATTTAACTCAGACTCAGTCTTTCTTGTACTTACATGCCAAATTCGGAGAAGGCGGCTATAATTTATAAATATTTACTGGACAGTGTTTACAATGAGTTCAGGTAACACTTGGCCATTTCCTAGGCAGGGGTAGGGAGGAAGTCTTCCTGGGCGAGGCTGTTTGCATTTTCATATGGTGAGCTATTTTTTTCTGGATTAAGCATTAGGCAGGAGGCCCTTGACCTTAAAAGATACAGGGGTGTTGAAACCAGAGAGATGATAAGATCATACAAAGATTTCAGTGGCAACCAGAGTCCTGTAGACTCTGTTTGGGCATCACTGTTTTTGAAAAACACTAGATACCATCATTTGTAAGATATTTTTAAAAAGGTCTGTCACTCTTGTCCTGCAATGGCACAGTCACTTACTTCAATTTGATCTCTAGTACTATTTTGTTTTCAGTCACTTTTTTCCCCACTCATTCTTTGTTGTTGTTATTACTATTATTATTATACTTTATTTTTTTAAAGTGGTTTTAGGTTTACAGAAAAATTGAGCAGATAATACAGAGACTTCTCATTTACCTTCTCTCCCTTGCCCACAATTTCTGCTATTATTAACATCTTGTGTTAGAATGGTACATTTGTTACAATTTATGACCCAATATTAATATATTATTATTAACTGAAGTTCATAGTTTACATTGAGGTTCATTCTTTTTGTTGCACAATTCTGTAGGTTTTGACAAGTGTATTATGTTGTGTATCTTCCATTACAGTATCATATAGAATAGTTTTACCACCTGACCATTTCATTTTTATCTCTGTATTCCATGCCTAGCATAGGACTTGTAAATGTTATATGAATGTGCAATAACATCTCATCTAAAATTAAATATGAGCTATCAAATTCAGTACATTTTGAAGAACTTTTAAAGAAAAATCTACCACAACCAGATCTTATCCTAGGAATAAAAGGATGGTTTAAAATTAGAAAAATGTGTTATATCTCATTAGTCCGTCAGATAAGAAAAATAATAAAACAGTATATAGAGAAAATCAAAATTCAAAGCATATTCATGATTTTCAAAAAACTAAAAATTAGAATGATTTATTAACAAAAAGTGTTTCAATCTAATAATCAGTATTATGTTCAAAGATGAAACATTATAGGCATCTTCTAATGGGAACAAAACAAGCATAGCAACTCTATTATTATTTTATATAATTCTAGAAGTTTTAGCTAACGTAGTAAGATGAGAGAAATAAGAGTTTACCATTTTGAGAAAGAGGCTCCTATTATTATTGAGATTGTAGAAACCTCCAAAAAAACTGAAAATCTATTAAAATTAATGAGTTCAACAGGACAACTGAATACATAATAAAGATACAAAAGTGAACAGCTTTCTTATATATTGGAGAAACTGGTTAGAAAAATTAATGGGATAAAAGGATACTATTCATAAATAACAGGCTTAACAAGAAACATGTAGGACCGTTAAGAAAAAAGTCAAAATTGTAGTATGACAAAAATCTACTTAAGATTTTTATCTTAATGTTTTAATAGTGAAAGTTTGCAAACAACCTAAATGTTCACCAAAAAGAGAATGGTTTATTATTTATACCTTATCCTGTTCCAAAATAACTTCAAGGTAGCTTTCACAATAGACTTTATGACAAAAATTAGTGAAGAATTCAGGCAGAGAGAAATTTGAGGGCTGGACCACTGAGTTTTTTAGCAGCCAAAGTAAAGAAATGATCATGAGCAATTATATGATTCATATTTATACCATAAAATATTGAGTTGATTGCAATTAACAGCTGTTCCTAGTACTGAAACCAAAGAGAATTTTCTCATGGGTCTCAAAGAGAAGATTCTGTGCTGAATAGAGAATGATCATCTTGACAACCTAATGAAACAACACCCAACTTTATAAAACTGTTTCTTATGAAATTCCTTGTAATGGGCCACACAAAACTAGTGAAGAGTTTGGTAAAGTATTTGCAGTGGGGCAAGGAGTGTGTGATGGTTATGGCTGGGATGAACATAAGGATAGTCCAATGCACTGCTCTGAGGGGTTGCTCACTGGAGTAATACATTTTAGAGACTAAAATTATGGTTCTCAGCTGATGTTGTATCACCCTGGTATCCTGTGAATCTTCACAGATTGGCCACTGAGTTTTTATCAGTGTGTTACATATATTTTTGCTACAGCTAAGGATCCACACTGCTAAGAAGTCTGTCAGATGGTGGGGTGGGATGCAAGTGCAGCAGCCACCAAGGATGCCAGGCAAGGAGGCGAGAGATGCCACTTAGGCAGACACTGAAAAGAATTTAACTTGGATGGACTGAACAGTCTCCATAAATATTCTCTCAAATTTGGTAAGTGCTGTGGAGAGCAAGTAGGCTGTGTCTGTCAGATATGGTCTATATGCTTAAATAGTTGACTAATGGAATTAACCCCGATGAAGGTTGAGAATGTTCATGAGGTGAAATGCTTGAATAGAAAGCTAGCTCACCTAAAGGTTTTCTTCAAAAACACAATTCGAGGCTTGATTCAACACATGTTGGAGAGGGCAGTCAAGGTTCCATATTTCTCCATAGTAGAGCTTAGCCATATTAATTTTAAGTTTAGAAGAATTGAGTTTTTTTTTTAATGAATGATACCAAATCTTGACCTAAGTAACAGAAAAAAAAAAAGTTATAAGGTATCCATATAACTTCCTGGTAAATTCTTCAAGGTAAATGGTGACCAAGTAAACAGTGACCAGAATGA
This sequence comes from Pteropus medius, assembly GCF_902729225.1. Classification (NCBI taxonomy): domain Eukaryota; kingdom Metazoa; phylum Chordata; class Mammalia; order Chiroptera; family Pteropodidae; genus Pteropus; species Pteropus medius. The sequence goes on from NW_024342471.1 coordinate 3,767,563, forward strand.
TTTGGGAAGGTTTGGAATCTGAGTCCCAGCTTAACCTCTCTTTGAGTCTCAGTTTCTTCATCTGCAAAATAAGGATATTAGTCCCCACTTTAGGGCTAACCGGTTGTTAAGATTTAAATAGAATAAAATCCCTGGTGGACGACTCTAAGCCATGTTGTGTTTGTGCCTCCCTGGCCAGTGGTGTGTTTTTGCTAATAGAGGGTTTTTGTTTGCTGAGATACAGTGCAGATAAGACCTTGTAAATTATCACATTGATTGGTAGGGCAGTCAGATTTTTTCCTTTCAGGTGTCTGAGGTGGACTTTTTAAAAGTTATAACCAAAGTTCGAAAGCCTTTTGTTCAACCTCGCCCTACTCATTCTGGTCATCTCTCAAGTCCAATCACAGGAGCAGGTGTCTGGTGATAGCTGAGCCAGGGGTTAAAGACAAAGAGCAATTGTCCTGAGAGTGGTCACATCTGGGCAACTGTATCTCATGCTATATTTACTACTGAGTTGGGTACACAGATAAATTTTGAAGACTTTTCCATTTGACTTTATACTCACAGGAAAGCTCTTTGTCATGTCTCCAAGAAGACCTTGCCCAACTTGCTCTGGTCCTGGCATTTAGGTTTTCAAAGAAAATTAATTTCATGATATGTAGAATAAAGTTAAAAGACCACAGTGTGAAGCGTCCAAGAAAATAACGAGGAGATAGGAAGAATGTGAATGTTGGTGAAATTAGTGCCTCCCACTAGGCAATCAAATCAGTACTTCAAGGAGTTAGCATTGTTACCTCTGCCAGAGTTTGTTTTCCTTGAAAGAAAGGAACAAGGCCTGAGATGGGGACTGTGGAGATAGAGATGATGGCTGACTAGAGATGATTGTAGACTAGTGGTACCTTTATCTTACTAATACTAACTACCTTTCAGTATTTTGATATAATGAACTTTCTATCTCTCTCTCTTTTTTTTTTTTTTAAATTTTTTAGACAAGGCAACCCTTGGTTGACCTCACAGATTACAAGGACCTTGTCAGTTTACAATCCTTTATTTTTTATGCCCGGTCTTGCTAGGCGGTCTCCCATCCAAGTACTAACCAGGCCCAACCCTACTTAGCTTCTGAGATCAGACGGGATCGGGCTTGTTCAGGGTGCCATGGCCATAGACTCTATTTCTTTTCTTAAATCCTTTCCCATCAAAGCAAAGAAGGAAAGAGAGAACTCCCAGCAGCAGTGTGTACACACACACACACACACACACACACACACACACACACACACACACGTATATACATAAGCATACATGCATACATTGTGTGTGTATACACAAATGCCATAACTACTATAAAGGATAAATTTTTAAATGTGATAATAAAATTTATTTTCATGTTTAAATGTTTGAGTATGACCATACTAGAAGGCATAAAGAAGTAATCAGAAGCTTTTACCAACATATAGAATCACCTAGAATGTAGACTGCTAAAATGTAGACTGTAAGGTATATTAGCATTACTCTCAGTGATGTGGTTTCAGCAGTGGTGAACACCTCATGGTAAAGATCTGAACAAAACAAAGTACTATCTTCCCATGATACATGGAAGTTCCCTTCCTAGAAAATTTAGCATATATTAAAACCATGTTAAAAAATACTATGTGTTTGTAGGTAAAACCATGTTAGGGACTAGGCTGAGATAATAAATATTTAAAGATTCCATGGCAGATCTTCACTGTGCAGAAACTTCCCACTAAAATGTTGCAGGACACTCAGTGTGCTTGGCCTCTGCAAGTGGCACCTACTGATCATGACGAAGACCTCAGAGGGTGACCTGGTCCCTCTTGGGCTAACCGTTTTTCATGGCCCTGTCAGCCAGATAGAAAAGCATAGCATGGCTGGTTGGCCTCACCCAAGGAATTCAGATCCATTGGACAGGCTCGCCACTTACTGAGAGGGATGTTTCTAGTGGCTTCCCTACTTCTCTACAGCGAATACCAAAGGCTATTGGACATTGGTTATTTTTTTTTCCTCTAGTTTTGTTGAACTGTCATTGACATATGACATTGTAAAAGCTTAAGGTGTACAACGTAATGGTTTGATATACATATGTATTGCCCAGTGATTACTGTAATAAGTTAGTTAATATCCATCACCTCATATAGTTCTTTTTTTGGTAATGAGAACTTTTAAGATCTACTCTCTTAGTAGTTTTCAAATATACAGTACAGTATTGTTATCTATAGTCACCCATATTGTACATAACATCCCTAGAACTTACTGTTACCTTTTGACCACCTTCACCTGTTTTCCCCACCCTGGACACTGGTCATTGAAATGACTGTTTAGATTAGATGTCCTTTTAAGGTGATTCCAGTGATAAGATTTTCTATTTCTTAATAATAATGTTTTTGACTTATTGTTTTTTGTTTTAATAAAATGTTATTTGCATTAACAAGTGTTAAGTAACAAAGATGCTTAGCACACTATGATTCTTTTCTGTGACCCTTTCCGTTCTACACTCTCTGGCTAAATAAGCCTGTTCTTTGTCTGAGCTCAGCCACTTTTGACCCTCCCTTTCTTAGGCTGAGGCCCTTGCTGAGCTGACAGGCCCTTGTCTCCAGTGCATCTAAGAACAACTGCCAGCCAGAGATATGGCAGTCTTTGCCAACCTGCTCAGTCTGCAGTAGAAGTCTCCATGATTATTCAGTGACTCATTTTCCCCCAGCATTACATGTAGGATACAAAGAGAGTGAATGTATACGAAAGTTTTTGTTGTTACCCTGCTTGATTCTTTTCTCTTAGGAATCAACTCCTAAAAGTTTAAAATTGAATTTTCACTTGTCTAATACCAAGTTTTATTTTTTATTTAAGGCTGTTTCTGATGCTTGGAAGCTATCCTTTCAGCCACAAAGATGGTAATAAATCTTTGCCTCCCACAGTTCAGACCAAGAATTTACTGCAACAAGGTAAACAAAATAAACATATAAATACATACATACATACATACATATGTACATACATACACGATATCTATTTGTCATGTTTTTCCCCATTTCCTGCCTTGGATAGTGAACTTAATTCATGCTTAATGTGCTTTCACCCTCCTTATTTTAGATTCCATCAGATGATATTTAGGTAAGCGAGGGTCAGGCTGTACCTCTAGAGTCAGACAGCTCCGTTACAAGGTGAGCTGTGACTCGTTTTGTGGAAGGTCGTATTCATTGTGCTTTTCCTTTCCCTCTGGTGATAAATTTTAATTTTGCTCAATGTCAGAGTGAAGGTAGGAATACTCTTTCCCCCAGTTCTTGTAACTTCAGATGCTAGAAATAATGGCTTGTATTTGTTATTTGGATTTTTTATGTGAATTAAGCTGCCTCCCCTTTTGTGTAAGAAGGGTATCTTTCACAGCTCAGAGCCTGGAATAAGGAGGCTCTAAGGGAAGAATTGGACCCCTCCCCTAATTTGGGGTTTCTGCACTCAGCGTACTATTTTAGGTTCCCAGATTGTTAAGTTGACTTCTTCAGACAAAGATATGTTAAAATTTCCATTGGTTATAACAAGTATTAGAAGTATTAAAAGGAGAAAAAGCTATTCATAATCTTATCTTATAGCACATTCACTTTTAAATTTCCCAATTTTTTTTTATGGTCCTTTTCCCTGTGCACACACGTGTGTCTTTTTGGTTTTTTTTTTTTTTTTGGCTCACCATTCATAGATTTATAAGAAGCTTATTTGTTATACCTTCCTAGGGAAACTTGTTATAATGGGTAGCCCAAATGCAAAATTGAGAACTTTAATGACTGTCTTTGTTTTTTATAAATCTGCATGATTTCATCTTCTGAAATAAAAAGGAAAAAAAACCCGCTAGTATATATGCCCCCTTTTCACAGAGCTGTTATTTTGAAGGGATTTCGATTGGGTTGGGCAGAGTTTTGAGGATGAGCAGTACTTGGGTACACAGTTGCCCTCAGCCTTTAACCTGATCTTGGGTACCTGCAGAAAAACCCAGGCGAATTTGATGTAATAGAGGAAGTTTTAAATGAGGAACTTCAGACTTTCTTTAAAGAGTTTTCTTAGAAATGGCAAGTTCTTGAAAACTAGCTGTCTTCATTTGGATCTCATCAAATCAATGTGTCTCGTACTGTCATTAAATCTAGATATCAGCTGATGGCTATGAAGTAGAAAATCTCATCTCTGAAGACCTCACAAAGAGAAGTCATGGTTTTAGGACAGAGTATTTCATTAAGCCACCAGTTTATGTGACAGTTTCTTTTCCCTTCAATGTGGAAATCTGTAGAATTAACATAGACCTCACAGCTGGGGTAGGCCAGAATGTCACTGGCCTGGAAATGTACACATCCGCCTTATCCAGCAGAGGTTCTTGGAATACCCCTGAATGCCGGACCCCGGGCCCAGCTGAGCCATCCATCCCGGACAAGGAAGCGTTCACCTTGGTAGGCAAAGTCTTCTTGAAAAACCAGAGCCAAGTGGTGTTTAGCCACAGGGGTTTCAAGGCCAGGCCACCTTTTGTCCCGATGGAAGTCACACTCCCTTCTCCTGCTATTGTGGCCCAGGAGCTCTGGAATAAGGGGGCTCTTTCCCTTAACCATGTGGCCCATCTCAAGATCTGTATCACTCATGTGACAGGCAGTGGTATCCCTTGCATCAAGCGGTTGGAAGTGTGGGGTCAGCCAGCCAAAACCTGCTCACAGGAGGTGATAGACAGTGTCCTGCTGGTTGCTTCAGAGAGCCTCCCTCAGGACTTGGCTCTCCAGGCCCCGGCCTTGCCCATGGAGAGTGACTGTGACTCTGGGAGCCAATCTGAGGGCGAGCATGCCCCCTCCAACGTGCAGGAACTGGCTGAGGTAATTCAGGATGTGCCTGAGGAGTTCCTGGATCCCATCACCCTGGAGATCATGCCTTGCCCCATGCTGCTGCCCTCAGGCAAGGTCATCGACCAGAGCACACTGGAGAAGTGTAACCGCAGTGAAGCCACATGGGGCCGAGTGCCCAGTGACCCTTTCACAGGGGTAGCCTTTACTCCACACTCCCAGCCCCTGCCTCACCCCTCCCTGAAGGCCCGTATCGACCATTTCCTGCTCCAGCACTCCATTCCTGGCTGCCACCTGCTTGGAAGAGCACAGACTGCCTTGGCAGTGACCCCTTCTTCCATTGCTCTGCCATCTCGGAAAAGGAAGATGGAGCAGGCTGAACATGCCCTAGACGGTAGCCTTGGTGTAAATGCTTCTTGTTTTTCTACCACAAGCCTTCTGGTCTCACCCACTACCTCAGAGCACACTGCTAAGAAAATGAAAGCTGCCAGTGAGCTTGGTCTGACACACATGGACTGCTCAGCAGGTAATATACCATCTTATGTCCGTGCCCGTTGTCATTGCTGTCCCTCCCTGGTGATAACTTGGCATTACTGCCCTTGGTTTTATGCTTTGCCAGCTTAAATTATCCCAAAATATACTGGCTTAAAGCACCACATTCATTATCTCATAGCTTCTCTAGTCAGGAATCAAGGTGTCACTTGGCTGGATGATCTGCTTCAAGGTCTTCCAAGGCTGCTATCAAAGTGTCGGTGGGGCTGCAGTCATATCAAGGCTTGACTGGGGAAGGATTCACTTCCAAGCTCATCCACGTGGTTGTTGCAGGATTCAGTTCCCTGCTGAATTATTGCACTGGGGCTTCTCTTCTTTGTTGGCTTGTGGCCAGAGTGCACTCAATTCCTTGCCTCTCAAGGTCAGCATGGGAGCTGTGTCCACCAGAGTGTGCAAACAAATTGGAACTCAGTCTTGAATAATCTAATCTTGAAAGTGTCATTCCATCACTTTTGCTGTATTCTCTTAGAAGCAAGTCACGTAAATCCAGCCTACACTCAGGGGTACCCCAGGGCAGGAGTGTCCAGGGGTGGGGTTCCTTGGGAGCCATTTCAGACACTCTCACTGTTTTAATCTAGGATTGGTGGTTGAATTTTGTGTAATACCTTTTCAGTATCAATGGAGGTGAAATTATGATTTTTTTATCCTGAGATCTTTTAACGTGAGAAAGTACATTTATAGACTTTCAGTATTAAACCATTATTAAATTCCTAGAGTAAATTTCGTTTGGTCATGCTCTTTTTAATGGGCTGCTTGGTTCTGTTTGCTAGTGTTTTATTTAGGATTTTTACATTTATTAGTGAGATGGGACTGTTCTGTGTGTGTGTGCGCGGGCATGCGTACATATGAGTGTACAAACCATATTTGATCGGGTTTTGGCATGAACGATTTATTTGCTTCATAAGACAAATTAGGAAATTTTCCTATTCTATACTCTGAAACAATTGAATCGTATTAGCATCATAGCATCATTTACTCTTTACACATTTGGTATTATTCCCTGCGATTGTCAGTGTTTGATGCTTTTGGAGCTAGCTCTTTGACACCTTTTTCTTTATGAGAATTTGTGTGTTTAGATTTTATTCTTTAATTTCCTCTCTTACTCTAAAAGGCCTGTGCAGGTAGTAGTTAAAGTTTACATTTGTGTCTTCTTTGAATTTGAGTGTAAATTGTAGTTACCATGACCCCCAGAAACTCTTGGAAGTATCTGAGGTGCAGTGGCCAAGACAAGGAGAAAAGTCCTTAGACCCAGATATCTGTGGAGGTCCCCAGTGGTATTAGCCTTGACAGATTTGTTGGTGACACAGGATCATGCTGACCAGTGCTCCTTCAAGGGCCCAAGCTGATATCTGTGTCCTACGAACTATAGACAAAACATTTTATTTCCCACTTTGGGCAGTTTAGAAACCAGGCAGGTCTCTGGTTCCTTTCTCGGGCAGCTGTCACCCTCCTCCATTGCTTTCACCGTCAGCCCATTGCTTGGCTTTCTGTAGACCACACAGACAAGGCCCCTTGATTGTGGAGTGGGCAGAGTGAGGTCTTAATTGTTCTACTTGATAGTAACTGCTTTGCTTTACCTAAAGCAAATTTACAAATGCCTCGAGTGCAGGCCAGTGGCCCCGCAGAGCGGTGGGATCCCTGGAGGGGAGGAGATGGGGAAAGATCAGACTAAGGCTGCTGGGGAGAGAACAGGGCAGGGAGCTGGACATTTGCTTGCCTCAGTCATTTCTTTGGCTGGCAGGGAGTTCTTCAGAAAGTAGAGTGTGGTTCTGCTGGTGAGCCACAAGGTGGCCTCTGCCTGCCCCCAGTTTATCCAGGAGGAGGAAAGCTAACACAGAGCCCGGAACCCGGAAAACGGGTGGGATAGTAGCAACTGCCAGGGTCCCCAGGCTTTAACTCCAGTATTGTCATCACAATCCACTAGTAGATATTAGGGAAGACTTTATATTTGTGTCTATTTGAAGCTGGAAGTGCCATTTTTGTAGTCCTCAGCCAAACTTCTCTCTGGATATTGCGGTCTGTGCATCTCTTGTTAGATCCAGTGTCCCACGAGCAGAAGCTGTCACAAAGCTTGGAAATTGCCTTGACGTCGACTCTTGGCTCCATGCCCTCCTTCACAGCACGGCTGACCAGGGGACAGCTCCAGCACCTTGGCACAAGAGGAAGCAGCACTTCCTGGAGGCCAGGCACCAGTTCGGGTAACATGGGGCCTGTCCACCTCCTTGGAGCCCTTGAGTGGTGCACTGGGCCATGCCTCTGGGGCTCTGTGGATTTCCATGCCCAGCTCCTTAGCCCCAACACCCAGGCCTGCAGAACCTGTTTTCTTTCCTTTTCCAGGGAGAGCTGAGGGGCAGCCTGTGAAGTTTAACTCTTCACAGGAAAGGCTTTCTTTAGTCAGCTCTTAGTAATTCTGTGGGCTTAGGGTTTCGCTACCCCTGCTGTGTTTTATGGTAAGATCTAATGCTAGTTGTCTGTCCTTAGGACTTTTGTTTACTTCTCCTCTTTAGTTTATTTTTCTTATCTAGTCTGTCTCCCATCTGATGTCTGGGGTACTTTATGTAAATGTGTAGTTCGGGGTTGAGTATGTCATCTTCATCCCTTAATAACATTTTCTTAGTCTTAGAAAAGAACAGTGATAGCTTACTGAGCCAATTGCCTGAAATGAACCTGGGACCACACTGGATGATGGAATCAGTTAGACTACAAAGTGAGAGGACTCGACTGGAATGCTGGGGCATCTTCTCCAACATGCAGCCTGGTGGGACTGATGATAAGGCGTACTTGCTTCCTCCTGCCTAGCCAGAGCCAGGCCCTCCTGTGGTTTGGATCGCAGGCCATCTTGCCTCTTCTGCCTCTCGTCCCCACCTGCTTGTCTCTCTAATTATGTTTGCCATCCTAACCATTCTCAAGAACCTGTCATGTTCAAATAACCAGCAATTTCCATGACCCTAAATACGACAGTCACTTATCCTCTCAGCACTGTCTGATGTGGCTAACCAGCCTTTTTTTCTTGAAACACCTTCTCTCTTGGCCTTCCAGATATTCTGCTCTTTTTCTTCCTGTTTTCAGTGGTCCCTCTTTCCATTGCCGACTTTTCCTTCTCTTCCAGGCTCTGGTCCTGAACCTTATTCTTTCAGTCCTCTCTGTCACCCAAGTGAGAGCCCATTTGGCCAGTGACTGGCCAGGCTTATCTGTAGCTTCCACCTCTCCTTGGAACTCAGACCCCGACCTCCGAGACAGCTGCTTGGCCCCTCCACTTGGGAAAGTTGTGAATCTCTTGAGTGAACATTCTAACTCGAAACTTCTCCAAAGGTTCTCCCCCGCCACGTCCATCATCCCGTCCAGGGTAAGGAGCAGCATCCTCTGCCCTTCTGTCAGGCCTATAACTTGGAGGTCATCCCTGGTTTTCCCTGAGTGTCTTCACACTGGCTTTCTGTTCTTCATCAAGTCTTGTTCACATTCCTCTAAAGTAGATCTCAGAGCGGTCCTCTGCTCCACTGCCCTTGCTTCACCCTGGCCCCAGCTTCTGCCATGCTTCCCCGGACTTCTGCAGCAGCTCCTACTGTTCCCACACAACCATGCTTTCTTTACCATAGCCCATCATCCTCACAGGAGCCAGAGAGACCTTATAGTGTAAACCAGATCATGGCCCTCCACTTCTTAGAATTCCTCCATCGCATTTCATTGAACTTGGAATAAAATTGAAAGTCCTGCTGCCCGTGAGGTCCTACATGCTCCGGCCTCCATCTGACCTTCTCTGCCATCTCACCTGGAGCCACACGGTCACATATCACACCTCTGTGTCTTCTCTCTTTCTTTAATGGACCAGCCATTCTTCGTACTTCCTGTCCCTTTCACTCTTTGCATGGCTGGTCCCTTTTCATTCTTATGGCTCTTCCCCAAGAGGCCATCCTTGCCCTCTCCAGAGAGGTGTTGATTGGGAGAGAAAGAACAGCCCACTTATTCAAGGGCCACAAGAAAAGGAAGAGGGTATAGGTAGGGGAGGAGAGGGTAACAGGATCTACTACTGTGGCCCTCATTCAGGAGGCCCTGTGGGAAGTGTGGAGGGAGAGAGCACCACAGCACAGGAAGGGAGCTGCTGGGCTGCAGAGCTGCAGAGAAGCAAGCAGGCCTGCCGCAGACAGACCTCAGCCCTGCCCCTTGAGCGACCTCCCTCCCCTTCCTTGACCTGCCTAGCCCAGCCTATTTTCTGCTTTTTCATTTTCTTGCAGTTTATCTAGATTGTCAGGGCAAGCTTGTGCTTTGCTCTGGCCTTGGGAGTCTGTCCCAGGGGAAAGTACAACTTGTTGGGAGATCGGGAGGAAGGGCCTAGTGCTTCCTGACTGCCCTCAGGAGCCAGCTTTTTTTGATCATTCATGGAAGCACCGAGATTTAATGATCAGGAGGAAGGCTTCCGGGTTCCCAGGCTGTCCGGTACCTCTCTGCTCCCAGATCAGCCAGAGGTGGCCGAGGAGGGAAGAAGCCAGGCTGCTGCAGGGGTAGAGGATGGGGAAACTTCTTGTCCCACTCCAGGCATGTGCCCTGCCTCCCAGATGGGGCCTGGTGGGGCAGCTTTCCCTAACCCTGACCTATTTTCCTCCCTGATTTACCAGAGCAGCCTGGGAGCATCCTGGACCCCGAGTGTGCCTCCTGCAAAAGAGTGTTTTCTCCCTACTTCAAAAAGGAGCCCGTGTACCAGCTTCCCTGTGGCCACCTCCTGTGCCGGCCCTGCCTGGGTGAGAAGCAGCGCTCCCTGTCCATGACCTGCTCAGCCTGCCAGCGGCCAGTCGCCAGCCAGGACGTGCTGCGGGTCCACTTCTGAGTGACTGGTCTCAACCTGAGAAGACCCATTGCTGGGCGGAACAGGAGTGTGGGGGGCGGTCATAGCTCCCCTGAGGTCTGGCTGGGGTCACAGGTCCCCAGAGAGGCCTCTCCTTTCCCAAGGGCTTTCCTGTTATCGCCTCCCACAGTGCAGCACAGGCCTGGAGTGCGGGCTCGGGGAGGGTCACTCCACTGCTACGCCAGTGGCAACAGGATAACAAAGCCATAGTTTGGGCTGGGAAGGATGGGGTAGATGCCCCTGCCCTCCTGTATCTCCCCGACACCCTCCTACCAGAGCCCCGCACCTGCTAGAGCCAGCCCCACCCTGGTTATCTGCATTCACCACCCCCTCCCCGCCCCGCAGGGTGGATGTGCGTGGAGCACAATAGACTGTGGCTCAGGGTCTCAGAGCCTCCACCTTCAGTGTCATCCAAAAGTGGACCACGGCAGGGGTCTGTGAAGTGAATGACTCAGCCCCCTACTGGCCGACTACGCTGAGCCTTAATAAAGTGATGGTTGACGTCTGCTGTGGGCTTCCTCCTGGTAGATTACTGGTCTGTGTCGTCATACTCCTGTTCCCCACCTGCACTCACACAAAGTGGGACTGTCACAGGCAGCTGTGAGCAGTCACCTAATCAGGCTATATAATTCAGGTCAATGGCCTAAAGGGACAAGAGGTTGTATTTTCAGATGTGTGGTGAGGGTTTGCAGGTGGGCGTGCACAGGTGGAGAGGGTTGAATGCCCTCCCTGGGGCTGGCTGCCAGTGCGAACTCAGCTGCCTGGTAGCAGAGCTGGCTGCTGCCCTCGGGAGGAAGGCAACTTTCCTGCCTGAGACCTATTTCCAGAAAACGCTTTGTATATAAGCTGCATTTCTTGTTCCATTCAAAATTTGGTTTAATGGGGTCTCAGAGAAACTGTATATTCCTACAACTGTTATGGAATAGCTTCTAGTCACTAGAAGAACGTCAGTGAGAAGCTACACTGTACTTTTCCCTCTTACCTTCTGAGGATGTCTGCGAAGGCGCAGCCCAGAGAGGTTCATATTTTATCCTTGAGATTCTGTCGTAGGCCCTGTGAACAGGCCGTGGGAGCCCTCTAGCCACCCAGGGCTCTGGGCTGCCTGCTCTCCCTCCCTCCCTGCCCATGGGCCTCCTGCCTTGCTCCTGATGGGGAACTTTGGGCATGGAGGCCGGCGTTCACACTGTTTTCCGTGCTTTACACATGGGGCAGAGAGAACTACAGTCCGTATACTGACTGAGGAAGGGAGTAGCTAATTAAAAATTCAGATTCTTGAACTCCAGTCCAAACCCAAGAATTTAGAGATCTGGGTTGAGGTTTGGGAATCTACATTTCTGAGAGTTCCTCTGGGATTCCTATGCCCTAAAGGTGGCAGCATCCTTCCCTCTGCCTCCTGGTGGTACTTCCCTTGATGCAGCCTGTCATGAGACCAGGGTCTGCAATGGAAGGCTTTCCTCTTGGCTGGCAAGGCTCCCGTGTGCCCTTTGGCTTTAAATGTCTGGGCCATTTTAGATTCTTGCCTTACCCTCCTCGAGTGCTCGTGTTCTAAGAAGAGTCCCAGCATTTGTAGCAAAAGCACTGCTGGTGGGGGCAGGGGGACGATTCCTACCCTCAGCCTGTCACAGTCTCAGGGCAACAGTCTAGTTCCCACAAGCAGGTTGGCAGCCTCAGGGAGCCCCTCTCTCTGGGAGTTGTCCTGTCTGCCCCACCCCTGGGAGCCAGAGGAAGCCACCAGCATGGAGTCAGCATGAAGCATGCCCAGATGAGGGCAAGCTACCTCCTCTCTTGCTGGGGGCTCGGTGGGAAATTGGGCATGAGAGCCACTGGGGTGGGACAGTTCCTGTCCTCCGACCAGATGGAGCCACACCCACATCCTTGGAGATACATCCATTTTCTCTCATTTTAAAGAGCCCCCACCCCCCAACCCGGCCCCAAAGGAAGTGGTTGTTTTAAACACTCTTGCTAGAAACACACTAAGCATTTCTGGGCTCAGTTTCTCTCCCGTAAAAAATAGGAATAACATTTTTCTTGCTGCCAAGTAGGCTCAGAAACATTTTATTTCTAACCAGTAAATACATGGGCTCCATCGACTGAGAGACTTGGGACGCAAAGCCTTGACATGACCCACTGACCGCTTGCCCCACCACAGGTTCTTTGGGCCACACGTCTTTTCCCTTTTCTCTCTCATTTACTCATCACGAAGCCTGTTCAGGGCGTGCAGCTCCAGGCCATCGAGAGCAGGAGGCTGGGCTGTGGCACCTGAGATTTTGCGACACAGGACCCCAGTGCTCATCTCCAAGGTGCAGAGTGAGACCTTGCCCGTGTCCTGACCATCGTCTCTGTGGGGCGAAGGTCCCAGCCCTTGACCCCTCTCTGCCCTCATTCGCAGGGGCTGGGCCGTGCTCTCTGTCATGCTCTCTGCTGTCGCCCTCCAGCCCTGGAGCAGGCGGAAGGGAAGGCCGCTCAGGAGTAGTCCTAAAGGTAGAAGAAGTAGAAGAACCAAATCGCTAGGAAGAAGACGAGAAGCTGCTCAGTGCTCACAGAGTATTGCACTGCCCGGCAGCGGGGCCGCAGGACCCTGCAGCACCTGGGCCCTGGGGTAGAGTAGTAGGTTGCTGCATCTCCATGCCTGCCCTGCTTTCTCCTGTAGGTCTCCAGCTTGAGGCTGCTCAGCGGCTGGGTGCTTTTCCATACCCCAGGAACCGGTCCTCTGCCGCCTGGGTTTTGTAAGTAGGTCTGCAGACAAAGAGACCTGCCCCTGGAAAAAACCACCTGCCAGGCTACTGCTCACCTCCCGCCTGCAGTATTGTGATGCTGGGCTGGCTGCCATTGTGATGGCCACTGGGTGGGGCAGGGCTGCCTCAAGCTGGCCCCTCTGCACGCTGTCAGCTTCCTGTCCAGCCCTCTCCACAGCCCACTGTAGCCTACTGACCTCTCAACCTGCTCGGACAGGTAGGATCTTTCCTTCCAGTTTTAGGAAGGAGAGTGGATGGGTTGGGAATTACCAAGGATGCACTGTCAGGTACAGTAACCAGTAGCCACATGTGGCTATTTAAATTAGTTAAAAGTAAAAAAAATGAAAAACTCAGTATCTCAGTCACACCAGCCACATTTCAAGTCCTTACTATTCATTATGTGCTAGTGGCTATTCTATTGGATAGCACAGATATAGAACATTTCTGCCATCAAAGCAAGTTCTGTTGGACAGTGCTGGACCAAAGTAGGAACTTGTGCGACTGGCCCTCGGTGAGGCCCTTTGCTCTTATGAACCTTCCCATGAAGGGGCCAACTGCGTCCAGAGAACGGGCCCAGGAACAAATCATTTACATGTACATAACTTTGCATGTATTATCAAGGAGATTACAGAGACTTCGAAGGCCATATGTATTAAAAAAAAAAAAAAAAACCTTTGCATTCAAAAGTTAAAAAAAAGTTTCTATGTATTGAGTGCACTGTTCTGGGCATCGTGCTCTGTGCTTTATATGTATTATCTCATTTAATACTCACAACTCTTGGAGAAAAGAGGAAGCCAAGGCTCAGTTCCATGAAGAGCTCATCTGACTGGCTCCAGGGCCACCAACTCCTAACTCCTGAGATGCTCTCTAGGTAGCAGAGGGTGGCAAGGAGCTACCTCGATTCCCTCCTACAGGGATGGCCTGGATATTGTCACCGCAGGGCCTCTGTGGATCCCTCCATGCAACTGGGACTTTGTGCAGGGCACAGGGGCACTGCTAGCACTGACCCAGAGTCCAAGCTCACCTGGTACTCCCAGAACCAGAGGCACAAAAAAGGCAATAGAATAACTCATGACCAAGTTTTAGAAAATTCTACATTATTACACCTCTAGGCACAAAAATAAAAGATGTTTCCTTAAGAAAGGCTCAGCGGAGTTAACTTCATGTAAATGGATAAATCTGCCGGTTGAAATGTCAATGGAAAAGTATCTGTGTGCTCTTGGGCAGACTTTGGCCAAAAGCAGTGAGTGCTAGGATCCTATCAGAAGTGGCTGCCGTTAATGCAGATAGTGATCCCAGCTGTGTGATGAGTATGGCTGAAGGAGATCCAGTTTGAAAAGGAAACTGGGTGTTGAGAAACAATAACCAAATGTGCCCTGTGTGGTCCTGGGGGGCGGGGGCCGCGGAGAGGACAGCATGAGGGATGGACAGAATGGAGAGGGGTCCCAGGAAGATGTCAAGAAACAGGCAAGAGCAGGGAGGAAGGGGGTGCTGCTGGCACGCTCTAAACCCATAAGGAAAGCTAGGTTTAAACAAGTAGAGAATCAGTGGAGGAGACAGACACAGGCAGGTCTCCCCCTCCCACAATTGCTGATACCTTCCCCTTGGGCCCAGGGCCTAGACATCAACTGTGACTCAGCTGATTTGAAATGCACCCCCATGGCTCATTAATTAGGAAGCCTGTAATTAGCCTGTCTCAGAAACCAGGATCCTCCAGAGAGAGCCCCTCTCACCTGCCTTCCTCTCTCTCTCACCCAAAGGATGAGATCAGGCTGGGGGGGATCCGGCCGCTGGGAATGAGGAGGGGCCGGGAGCACGAACACAAGGGGAAATGAGATGCTGGGGCACGCGCTCATGCATGAGGTGGCCTTGGTAAATTGACCTTCTATAATGAGATGACGGAAATGATGGTAAGCGCCTCCAACCCTGAAAGTTTCCTCATTTAAGAACCCCAGGGGCAGGAGGGGGCACAGCCTGCCTGTGCCTGCTTGAGTTTGGTCTGTATAATGCCATGTGGTTCAGTCTTGGAGTGATCTGGAGCAAAAGAAACACAGATTCAGCAACATGCCATTTCACACTGAGATGTTACTCAGCAACACTTCGTAAAATTCTTCTTTGGTCCCCCCATCCACTTCCCACACGACTTTTCTGCAGCTCTCCCATACCTCTTTGTAACACCTCTTAGAAAAATCTATTCAAACTTTAGTCTTCATCCTTTCCTCACTGACCACTGTGACTATTTTAAGGGATTGTGCCAATCATTCGACACTCCTTCCATCCAAAGTGTCACTCTGTTCCTTCTCTTGTCACTCTTCGACACATCCAGGGTGACAACAGTAACCACATATGATTTCTAAGACTACCATAAAGTCCTACATCACTTCTGACTCATTTGTTGACTCTCTCTTGAAGCCCTGAACCACCACGCAGGAAGTCCAACTATCTCTAGGCCACCGAGCTGTGAAAAGCCACACAGGCCACAGTAGGCAGGAGCTCCAGGCAGCAGTCCCAGCTGAGCCCAGCCTTTGGGTCATCCCAGACCAGGCGCCCAGGAAGGTGAATGAGAAGTCTCCAGATGATTCCAGTTCCCAACCATTCACTATTTCCAGTGGAGGCCCCAGACATTGTGGGGCAGAGAAAAGGTGTCCTTGCTGTGCCCTATTTGGACTCCTGACCTTCAGAATCCATGAACAGGATAAAATGTTTTGAGCACTGCATTTTGGAGTGGTTTGTTACACCACAGTAATAACTGGAACAATCACAAAATCCTAGACAATTGCTGATGGGGGAGTTAGGTGGAGGATCCGGGAGGGCAAAGTCAGAATCCTTAGAGAGAGGCGGGGCAAGTCAGAAAATGCTCTTTTGCTAATAATACTTTGTATCCTGACAAATGTCTAACTACAGGCAGTCAGCACAGATGGAGAAACGGGCTCATTGGGAGTGGCCAGCACACTACCTTCGTCATTTATTAAAGAGCAAATGTGGGGCCCATTACAGGTCCTGGGGACACATTGATTAAAAGAACTCTCTCTAGTAGGCCAGAGAGACAGGCAATAAAGCATTTCTAGGGTACCACACAAACCTTCAGGAGATCGGTTCTCAGGTTAGGGGTAGGGGCAGGAAAGATGAGACTCTGGTTCTGATTTCAGAAAAATATCACAGTGGATTTTTGGGGGGAGGGATTAGTTCTACAGCATCCATTGCCCCTTCCCTATAATATTACCCTGATTTTCTTTCTCCACTGGCTCCATTCTGAGGGAGCTTTAGTCAAATGCCTGAGCTAAGCCACATAGCCACCCTTCCTTGGAGTGGGAGTCTGAGAGGGACAGGCTAATGGCACTTGAAGCCATCCCTAGAATGGATGCTGTTGATGCTGTGTCCCTCTTGCCCCAGATGCTGTGGGTGTTATTGCTAATGGCTATGGCTAGCCTGTCTCCGGAGACTTGCCCTCAGCCTATGGGAGCCACCTCCCCGAGAAGATGCCAGAGGTTTCCTCTCCCCGACCTTCTTGACCAATAACAGTAATACACAAATATTTTTAAAATCCACACTCTTTGCCTTATAGTAGGGCAACATAGTGGTGCCCCTCGCACTCTTGAGCTCTGTAGGGTCAGGCTGAGGCTAGACTCCAGCTGAACCCCCATCTTTGCCTGGCTTCTTCCCCGGCTCATCCAGCGTCCGTCCCTCCCTCCTGACAGTCTCCTTCACAAAGCATGGCTACAGGACTCCCCATCTCAGGTGCTGCTTCTGGGGGATCTGACACATCCATTTCATGAGACTTCCTGGGTTCCTGTGTCATGGCCTCTAGAACCACAGTCTCCAAGCCTGGTTCTCTAGCCTTCCCCTAAGTTGTGAGCTTTCAATTGCCTTCTAGTAAATTCCTTCTGCTCCAAATTTCCAAAACTTGATATAGAACACAGAACCAGGAACAGAGGGAGAGCTGGCAACAAACTCTCAAGAACATGAGCAGCGTGTAGGATTGCCCAGGAAGAGCCAGAGGCAGTGGAACTATGTTCATAACCTGGTTTGGACCCCATGTCCTATGGCAGGTGAGAATGAAGCCGCTGAGTCGTTGGAGCCATGTGCCTGTCAAGTACACGGTTCTGGCAGACTCAAGGACCTGTAATGCCTAATACCCAGACAAGAGAGGCCCTGACCCCAGGCCTTAGCAGTGGTCCCCAGCCTTTTTGGCACTAGGACCAGTGCTCCTATAAGCATCTAATGCCTGACGATCTGAGGTGGAGCTGAGGCAGTGATACTGGGGAACGGCTGCAAATACAGAAGAAGCTTCGCTCACCAACCCGCCGGTCACCTCCTGCTGTGCGGCCCTGGTCCTAACAGTCCATGGACCGGTACCGGTGGAAAGGGGAGGCAGTGCGTGAAGTGCACAGGCAGAGCCTAAACCTGCAGCCCGGATGTCCACATATGTGCATGTCCGTTGGGATGGGGGACAGAACAAAGCCGTAGGGAGAAGCCAGCTCCTCCAAGCTGCCAACTCCTGCTACAGAACTCCAAAGAGCATGAGAATTCCAAACTTGAACCTGAGCTTCAGGTCATCATAAACATTTATTTGACAAAGTAAGAGGAGAGAACATGTTTTAACATTTTGTTAGCTTGACTTACACCTTCTAAACATTTCGTCGTATTTCATCCCAGGTCTCACACAGGTGAGGCTGATACTCTTAACTTCCTCGTTAACAGAACAGAACCCCATTTTGGCAGGGTCCTGTGAGCACAGCCAGCCCTGGGGGTGAACCTCGGCCAGCCTAACCCATGAGGCACACAGCTAGGTTCTGGCTCAACCTAGAACGGCTTGGGAGTGGGGTCCCTGGGCAAGTTTCTCCCCCTCTGAGAAGGGAGAGGCTCAGAGGAGGGGACTCATTTTGTGGCTGCAGCTTTGCCATGAGGAGAGATACCCAGACTTGTAGAAGGTGCCAGAAGGGGATAAGGAAGCTCCAGGATTGACATCCATGAATATGGAACCAGGCTCAGGATCACCAGTCTCTACACTTGAAGCCTAGTTAGTATATATATGTCCTGCAGTTTAGTCACTGTTAGTTGATTTTGATTAGAGTGGTGAAGAGCCCTCACTCCAGCCTCTTAAAATCTCAGGTCTGCTGTTTATTACCTGTGTGACCTTGAGCAAGTTATTCCACCTCTTTGTCCCTGAGTTTCTCATCTGCAAATGAGGATTAAGAAATACTTCCTTTCTCTTAAGGTTTCATGAGGATTTCAAGGAGGAAGTGTATGCAAATGTCTTTGCACAGTGCTGGCACTTCTCAGTGCAATGGAAATTTTTGCTGTTGCTTATGGTTTCACATGCTCTATAGCCTGTGCGTCCTGCGTTAGGTCCCCCACACCTGCCGCGGGCGTGACACACGCACCCGCACTGCCACCACCACACACACACACGCACACACCGCTGGGATCGTGCTCTTTCACGCAACTTCGTACGCACAAGCTATTTAATCTGTCCGGACGACGCTCTCCCCGCCTTCGCCCGCGCCGCCCCCCCGCCACTTCCCTTCTTCGAAACTTCCCACTCAGCCTTCGGTCCCCAAACTGCAGCCACCGATCAAACATACGGCAGAACCTTCCCTGCGCGGTGGCCCCGGCGCTCCGGGTGAGGCGGTGGCCCTCGGGCCGAGGTAGAGTTCACGGGCGCAGCAGCGGGAGCTCACAGGGCCCTGAGTCCGCCCGGCACCCGGGACCCCGGCCCCCAGCAGCGCGGCCGCCGTGTGCCGGTTTCTCTGACTGGAGCGCGGCCTCCCGCTGATGGCGAGGCTGACAGCGTCAAGTGGTGAGGGCGCCGCGCTCCGGCCCCTTAGCAGTCAGGGCACAGCTCCTGGCCACCTGCCCAGTGTCAGCACCGCAGGCGAGGAACATGCGCCCAGGACTCAATCTTCGGGGTCCCCACGAAGCTTCCAATCTCTCCTGACTTTTGCTTCTCCTCCCCAAGACCACTGGCATTTCTGGTCCCTTTGTCAGACTGCTTCGCGAGGGAAAAGGATGTGGCCATTCCTTGGCTCCTCCCCAGCTCAGCAAAGGGGGCAGTATCTGTCACCTCCTGGGAAGCCCCTCTTGTCCCCAGGGGTACACCAGGCCGACCTCCCCAGACGTGGAGCTACAGCTCAGAGTCCCCAGCCTGAACCCATCTATACTGATGCTGTACAAGCTTTTAATATAGAAAAATGTCTATCAAAAATATATTTTTAAAGTTTATTTTGCTTTTTATTTGTATTTTTGCAAGTAGAATTTTTGTAAGGTCTTTTCGTTTCTGATTTCTTTTAAGTTTGATGGTTGTAACCCCCCTAGAAGTCTGATATTCACATTTAACTCCCCCTTTTATTAAGGAGTGCTTTTTTTTTTTGCTTTCTTTCTTTTTTTTTGCTTACTTCTGGTGTCGATCCATTTCAGTTTCATACCTGTCTCCCTAAGGCCCAGCATAATTCTCACGTTCGTTATCCCTGCTCAATGCACCCTCGTTGATTCAATTCTGTAAGCGATGCTGCAGAGGGCTCTTACAACTTTTGCTCACTTTTGTTCACCTCTTCATAGCTGATAGGGCGTTTGTGTGTCCACATTGCTGAGGGTCTTCGAGTCAGACCAATGAAAAACAGGTGAGACGAGAAGCTATACTTGCGGCTTACAGTAGGGTCCATTTGAAAATGAGAACCAGCCCCCCTTCCGACAGGTAGCAGGATGTCACATGGTACAGACACTGGTTTGCATCTGAGAAAAGGCGAATTAAGAAACAGGTGTGAGGGGACCTGGGCAGTTAACTGTTACCTGTTCTCAGAAGAGAGGGTCTGAGGGTAAGAAAGTATTTTAAAGAACATTCCGAGATTTGGGGTTTAATCTGGAGGCTTGCAACTCTTGTTATGTAAAGATTTCTGAAAATCTTAACCCTTTATAGCACCTTCATCTGATTCCCTTATGACCTCAGTGAGATAGGAAGTGGGGTTAAGTGCATCAAGCAAGTAACCTTAGGAAAAGAGGTGACTCACTCAAGGTCACACAGTAACTTCCTAGAGAGCTAAAGCTGGTACCCAGGGCTTCCCTCCCTCCCTCCCTCCTTTCTTTCCAAAATTATTGAAAATCCACTGTGTGGCAAGCACTGTACCAGGGGTGGGGCCACAGTACTGCACAGAAAAATGGAGTCCTTTCTGCCCTAGGGCCTTCATTCTCAAGGGAGTACAGTCATGTACACACATAAAAAAGATAAACAGACAAATAAACGGACTGTAAGTGGTAGTAGGTGCTATTAAACCCCTCAATATAGACCCAAGTTTGAAAATAATTGAGGTGGAGGTGAGGGATGCTCCAGGTGGGTGGTCAGGAAAGGCTCCTCTTAGGAGATGACATTTAAGCAGCCAGGTGAATCTCTGGAAGGGGTTAAGGTAGGCGAGCCTTCTAGGAAAAGGAAACAGCAGATTCTGAGATTCCAGAGCAGGGGTGGAAAGCAGCAGATAGATTTGAGATATATTTTATAGGTGGGACTAACAAAAAGTGAGGGAAGGACTGGGGTGAGTCTCAAGTTCTGGGAGGAGCAACTGGCTGGATGGTGACATGACTGCAAAGTTAGGGAGCCCAGGAAATGAGCAGGGGAGCAGCTAAGAATAAGGAGTTGAGTTTAACAATGTTAGGTTGGAGAGGCCTATATTTGAATATCCAAGGGAGGTGTCATTGGGCAGTTATAACTACAAGTTTAACACTTGGAGGAGAGGTCCAGGATGGAGCTACACATTTGGAAATTATGAGTTCGTAGAAAGTATATAAAATCATGGGGTTAGAAAGGATTACTTAGGAAGAGGAGATGAGAAGGGACAGAGGACTGAGTCCTGGGATGCTCTAACATTTAGAAGTAAAGGTCAAAGAGGAAGAGGCAGAAAAAAAGGCTGAGAAAGAACATCCAGTGGGTGGAAGAAAAACCGGGAGAGTGTGGTATCGATGGAGCCAAATAAAACATATTTTTAAAAAGGACAAGTGCTCAACCATGTTGAACGCTGCTAGGGGATTATGTGAAATGAGAACATCAACATGACCACTGAAGTTGGCAATATGGAGGTAATTTATGACCTTGATAACAGCACTTCAGTGGACTGGTTTGGGCAGAAGCTTGAATGGAAAGAGTTGAAAAGTAAATGTTACTTCTGGTTAAAAATGGCAGATGGACCACAATGAAAAACCAAGGCGATCAGTAACTCCAGGGAACACAACAAGTTGTTTAGTGATGGGAAGATCATCATAATAAACCACACGGCTTAGTTCAGAGGGCTTATTTGCAATCTAATTCATAATGCTGATCTAACCACTGTGACATCGTTATATCGAGAAAATGGTAGGTGGGCGGTACGTGTGAGGGAGAGACTGGAAAGAACCAAATCCTTTTCAAGTGATGTGTGAATCAAGATACTGAGCTGAGGTGTAGGATACGTAAGAATGGAGAAGGTGTGAAAAAGTAATTTTGGAAATGGAACATGTAAGGGAAGTATAGAAGGAGTGTGAGCTATTGGAGGGTTCGAGTGACATGTGAGGTGATATATTTACAGTGCAGCCAGTCAGCACAATAATGAAACATTTTTCAGTCTGTGCAGGTTCCAAGAAGGTTGTATTGGGAATAGCAGGCCCTCTGGCGGCTGTGTGGAGGTGGGGTTTGGGGTCTTCAAGGTGTGGGAGGCAAGTCTTAGAATGATGATCCTGGAAGACATGGCTGGTCATGACACAGGTGTCCTGGTCTGTCCTGAGGCCTAAGTCCTTTTGTGAGTGTAGTCTATCTGTTTAGACGGTAACTTGAACCTGAAGAGCAGGGAAGTCAGGTGCTGGGCCAAGGCTGCACAGCTGGCCTAAGCCAGACCTCTGTCCTCCCCTCTCAGCCTGTCTTCCCACCCACAAAGTGTCAGGAGGGCAACAACTCAGACCAAGCTTCTTTCTAGGTCATGAATGGAATGAGATATTCATCCTCATTAACCCAGGAAGATGCTCTCTGGAAAATTCTCTTCAGCTCTTAGTAAGAATAATGGCATTAATAATACAATACTACTTGTAATTAACTTTACATTTGTACAGGCACTTTTCTCAAGCTCTTATATGTCACATGATTTCAGTCTTCACAATAGTCCTCTGATGTGGGTGCTGGTATCTACCCTAATTCACACTGAAGGGAAGTGAGGCACGGAGAGGACAAGCGATCTGCCCAAGTCACGATGTTTCCAGCAACAGCAGCCAGATTCCAGCAGGCCATTGGGCGCCAGCGTTCTCACAGTTCTGAGTGTTGGAGGCCCCCTCCCTAGGACGCTGGACCCCTCACGGCACTTGGTGGGGAGGAGGCAGCCCTGTCTCCTGGAGCTTTCTTACAGGACCTTGGAGGAAGCCAAGAGCTTGGGAGCTGAGAGAGCTGGGAACTAAGAGGTGGAGTGGCTAGCCTAGGTCTGATGACCAGAAGGGTGCTCCAGTGGCCTGAGGGGAGGAAGGCTCCTTCAACCCCGCAGGCTGGGGTCATGAATCAAAGGCTGCTTTCTCAAGTTGGGCCCATTTGGCTGTGAATCTTCCCCTCCCCCAGACCCAGAGCCCCTGTGACCCTACCCCCATTCCAAGCCTGAAATAATACCTGCCCCAGTCCCCACAAACTAGGATATTGGTGGGGGTAGGATTGAGCAGGCTGGCTGTCAGGTTTGATGGGGCTCTTCCCACCCACAACTTTGAACCTCACTGGGTCTGGATTTCTCATTTTCCCTATAGAAGCTTCCCTACCTTCATGTTTCTGCCTTGGAGAGAAATAATGGGGATATACGGAGAAGCTGTCCCCAAGGCCCCCAGTCTCTGAGTCCCTGGACACTGATCTGGGTGTGTGTATGGGATGGGAGCATCCTCAGCTTTCCCCAGGAGCCTGCCCCACCCACCTTGTGAGAATGGCCGTCTGATTCCGTGTTGGTCCCTTGCCCCACTGGCTGTGGCTGCCTGATCCATGCGTCTGCAGGCAGCAATTCCTTTTCATGGTGACGCCAGTACAAAACCCCCGCTCCACACCCACTTGAGTGTGTGCTGCTCTCGGTCACTTGTCTTCTCACAGGGCCAACCCTCCTGATGGGGTCCCACGCTCCTGACAGCCCCCTCTCGACAACTCCTGGGCTGGTCTGGACTCTGCCTCTTACACACCAGCCTCTCAGGTCCCCCAGACCCCTTCTCAGGGAGCTGTGTTGAAGGATGGGGCCCGTAGACCCCCAGCCTTTTCTGGGCAGCCAGAAAGCTTGGAGATGGTCTCCACGTGACCCCTGCCTGTGGGTCCTGAGAGCCACAATCTCATCACAGTCCCAGCAGGTCCTGTCACACTGTGGCCACGCTGCTACCAATGACAGCAGTGAGGCTGGCACTCCTCCCCCATCATCCCCTGCACAGACAGGCCCACGTGCGTGTGTCCCCAGGCGCCTGAATCACTGCTGACGGCTTGGGACCTGGTGGCCCGGGGTGCTCCTGAGGAGTCACTGGGGAGAGGGGGCGGTGGCCACAGTGCCTCAGAGGGAACACCTGCAGACATAAATAGGCAGCCACCAAGGCAGCACAGCACAGCTCACAGAGCAGCACCTCACGCTGTGCCCACCTTCGCCAGGATGCCTAACGCCATGCTGCCCGCCTGCTTCCTCAGCCTGCTGGCCTTCACTGCTGCTTGCTACTTCCAGAACTGCCCAAGGGGCGGCAAGAGGGCCATGTCTGACCTGGAGCTGAGACAGGTATGACCATGGCCCATTTCAGGGCTGCCGGGAAGAGGCAGAGCCCCAGGCCTGGCACCACAGTGCAGAGGCTGGGAAAGGGGAAAGTTGCGGGACAGGCAGGCTTTAGGGCGCGCGCAGAAGAAGACGGGAGGCTTGGTGTGGCCAGGCAGAAGAGACCAGGCTAGGATGGGCTGCAGGGCTTCCTGGACACTGTCCCCGTCCAGACAAAGGATGTAGGAAAGAGAAGTTTCCCAGTAACAGGGCTTGGGGCTGGGTCAGGAAGAACTAGGCAGCAAGGCCTCCTCTGTGCCCATGGGGGACTCTCAGCCAGCACTGGCAGGAGCAGCAGAGGCTCTGTCCTACTCAACACTCGAGGCCTCCCCCATCCAGCCCCCAACCTCTCCTAGCCACAGGTCCCCACCCTGGCCCCCACACAGACGGTGGTCATTGCTCTGAGCTTGCCTGAGTGGGAGGTTCCACCCTAGCACCCTGTAAGGAAGTTCTCCTGGGCACCTCGCCCGATTCTCTCAGGTTGCATATCCAGTCGATTCCCTTTTAATCCATTCAACAGAGCTGAAAGAAACCCAGTCACCATGTTCAATCCCAATGCTGCCCAGGCCACAGTGGTTCAATTTTGAGCTGTTGAACAAACAAGTGTGGGTCGGTGGGCAGATTTCTGACTACCCTTCCCACTGCTTGGAGGCATGAGTCACCTAGGTGCCTTATGCCCTCCTTAGGCCTCTGGCTCCATCCACCCACTTGGGTAGCCCATAGGCAGGTGAGCAAAGGCCCTCCAGCTTACGGGGTTGGGTGAGGCAGGGCAAGGCCAGAGAGAGGACAGGATATGGCAGGATTGGACTGGATGTGTTTGGGGAAACAGGGCAGAGGCCTTCTCTACATGGGTGGTGGTGGTGGAGGTCAGGCTTGATTAATGGGGCTAGTGAGCGGCTGAGAGAGGGGTACACAACCCTGAGGCTCCAGAGGTGACGAGGAAGGTCCCTCCCGGGCTTGTAGCCCAAGGGAGACCCCTCCCTCAACGAGCTGTCTCTGAGAGCCAGTCTCCATCACCTGAAAACCAAGGGAGGTTAGTAGATGTTGGCTTCCCTTCTTTGACCCCTCTGAGGCCAAAGCAGCACCGGAGCGATCCCAAACCTCCCGACCTCTCCTGCCCGCCCTCCCGCCCAGAGCGGCCCTGAACTCCCACCCCTGGCTCAGCCGCCCGCCTCACTCACTCCCTGCCACCCCGCCAGTGTCTCCCCTGCGGCCCCGGGGGCAAAGGGCGCTGCTTCGGGCCCAGCATCTGCTGCGGGGACGAGCTGGGCTGCTTCGTGGGCACCGCCGAGGCGCTGCGCTGCCAGGAGGAGAACTACCTGCCGTCGCCCTGCCAGTCCGGCCAGAAGCCGTGCGGGAGCGGGGGCCGCTGCGCCGCCGCCGGCATCTGCTGCAACGATGGTGCGTGGCCCCGGGCCGGGGCCGGGGCCGGGGCCGGGGCCGGGGCCGGGGCCGGGGCCGGGGCCGGGGGCGGGTGGTGCTGGCGTCGGGGACGGGCGGCGGTGGTCCTGGGGGCCTGTGAGGATCTGGTCCGCCCGCGCGCTCAGCCCCTGCTCTCTGCAGAGAGCTGCGTGACGGAGCCCGAGTGCCGGGAGGGCGCCGGCTTCCACCGCCGCACCCGCGCCAGCGACCCGAGCAACGCGACCCAGCTGGACGGCCAGACCGAGGCTTTGCTGCTGCGGCTGGTGCAGCTGGCAGGGGCGCCCGAGCCCGCCGCGCCCGGCGTCTACTGAGCCCCGCCCCGCCCCGCGCTCGCAGCGCGAAAAATAAACCTTTTAAAATGCATGGGTTGGTGTCTGTCTCCGTCTCTGGGGGTGGGGAGAGAGAAGACGGGAGGGTGAGCCTCGGACCCCACTCCCTACCCCACTCCCTGCAACACAAACACGCCTGCCTAACCAGTTCTCGGACCTGAAGTCGTGGACAGATCCACCGAAGGGAAGGGACAAAAACCCGTAAGGAAAGCGATCTTGGGTCAGCAGAGTTGTAGATAGAACCAGGAACGGGCGACCTGGGGGCGGGGGGAGCCGAAGGGCCAGGGCCAAGAGTGACCCCGCAGGGCCTGGGTTAGAGGTCTTCCAGCAAAGGAGGTGGGGAGACATCGGTGGACAAAGATAACGAGAGACAGACATTAAGAGCGACAGAAGACAGAGAGAAAGGCAGGAAGGACAAGCCGAGGAGGGACCAGGAGTTCCTGTCACCATTTACATCTCAAGAGACTGAGGGACAAACAGCTTCAGGGACCTACTCAGGTCCCCAGATTCCCAGTCCAATGTCTATTTCATCCAAGGCTGTGCCTTGGGGGTAAGGAAGGGGGCAGTATCACCCCGGACCCAGCAGAGAGAGCCTCGTGCTATCTGTCCAGCCAGCCCAGCCAGCCTGAGAAAGGAAGCTCACTGAGACCCTGGCTACATCCCCACCCCCAATACATCCCGCAAAACACATGCATACTTAGATATAGACAAGAAAATAATTGTTAGGGACATGCCGGGTGATCCTTGACCACAGTCACAGATATAGATCCTGAGATACACATTCAGAACCACAGATACGCCCAGAGAAACAGACACAACAGGCTGAGCAATAGACAGGCACATGTACAGACACACACACACACACACACACACACTCCCAACACAAGGACCTTCCACCCTTTGACACTTGTAACTTTAGGGCAAAGATGTTTGCTAGCATTTGGCTAATGCTCTTCTCTGTCCCTCTGTCCTTCTTTGTCCCCTCTATGCCATACGCCCCTTTATCCCCTTTACTGTCCCTCCGCACTGCCCCCTAGCTCCTTGGCCCTCTTTGGCTTCTCTCCTTGTTCCCTTACACCCCTCCCTTGTCTCTTCTGCCCCTCGGTTACCTCCCATTCTTCTCTCTGCCCCATCTGTTCTCTGCATCATCTCCTGGGATGTCTTGCTCCAGGTCTTGGGCCACAAGAAGCTGCATCTCCTCCTGAATCCTCCCCTGACTTGGAGGCCAGGACGAAGCTAAGATGGAAAGAAGTCAGTCTGAGCCCTGACACCAATATCCTGCCTTGGGCCAGAGCCTCAGCCAACCCTGGCTGGGGTCCAGGCTTCAAGTCAAGGTCAGGCTCTCTTAGAGCTCGCTTTGCTCTCACCCACGACCTAGCTCAGTAGTGGGTGAGGGGATCAGGAGGGCTTCTGACCCTAATTAGCATAGGCTGAGGGAGTCTCTCTCATTATTGGTGTCCTTTATCTTTTGTGGTCTTTTCTATGGCCCTGGGCTCTCAAAATCCCTGTCCTTCATGGTCTCCAGAGCTAATATAATGTGACATAAAAATAAATCGCAACAATAAATATTCAGGGATGTAGTTGATGTTTCTAATCTTCAGACTGGAATGCTCTGTGTAAAGCTTCACACGGCCGTGCAGAGCTCACCTCTGATGCTGCCACAGTCCTTTGGGGTGCGTGCACAGGCATTTTCATATTACAAATTAGTGTTGTTTCATAATCCATATGTACTAATTAGCACCATTTTAATTTTATTTATTTTTTGCACCATTTTTAACAAAGTGAATTTGGAGCATCTTTAGATATTAGAACATTTACCTCTACCACAATATTTTTGTTTTTTAGCTTTTATTATGAGAAATTTTAAATATACCATAAAGTAGAGCCAATAGACAAGACCCCTCAGGTAACCAGCCCCTCTTGACTTTCACAATTATCAGTATGGGATGGCTTGTTTCATCTCTACCCCAACTGGATCCTGCCATCACCAAATTATATTGAAGTCAATCTCACCATCATGTCATTTTATTTGTAAATATTCCAGTATGTATCTCAAAAGATATGGACTCTTCTTAAAAACATGACCACAGGCTGTTATTACACACACACAAACCTAAAAACAAAACTCAACAATATATCATATCAATACAGGCACACCTCAGAGATACTGCGGGTTTGGTTCCAGACCACTGCCATAAAGTGAATATGGCAATAAAGCGATTTGTAATCTTTGCTGGTGGAGGGTCTGGTAACTCAGTAAACCATTTGTATCATCGAATGTTCAGGCACTGTTCAAATTTCCCCAAATGTTCCATGAATACATTCTTTGCAATTCGTTGATATCTAAGTTTTTATTCTTTAAGGCACAAAAATCAATCCCCATGACTCTTCTACCTAATTATTTTCCTAAACTTCTTATAGCAAATGACTTTCAATTTTTTTTTATTGTATCCATTATAAGCAAGTATAATCAAATGATTTTATTGTGTGTATTGTATGTCACCTTGAGTCACTTCACCCCATTAGTTACATATTAAAATAATATTATTTGGGGGAGGGGGAAGGGGAAAGTAGACGCGGTAAAAGTGGTCAAATATGTGGTGATGGAAAGAAATTTGTGGGAGATGAGCACATAATGTAAATATATATATATGCCTTACCGTTAAAATGTACAGCTAAAACATCAGATTTCGTTAACCAATGTCACCATAAAAAAAATAAATACATTTAAAAAATAAAATAAAACAATATTATTTCATAATACGTTACTTTCCTTTTCTCTATATTACTGCCAAGACTAGTTATATATTTTTTGAAATTGTGTGTAGATAGGCATATTATCTAGGAATTTCATCTCCGGGTAACAAAGTGGGTTCACAAAGTGCTAGTTGCACAAAGGGGGAGTTGGGAACTCCCGCCCTGGCAAGCCCAAGACACTTTGGAGGTTTGAAGGAGTCATTCCTACGAAGACTAGAGGCCGTGGACTGAGCCAGGAAGAGGAGTGAAGAATGAAAGCCAGCTCGCTTCTGCACTGGTCACTCTGGCCACTGAACATCTTCACTTGGCATGCATTTCCTCAGCAAATCTCCCTACTCATCACGGGACCCAGTTTTGATGCCACCTCTGGGACATCCCCAGAAAAAGAGGTATTAATCCGGGGCTGGAAAAGAAAATACTGCTGGCCTTTGGATCCTAGAGAAAGAATGAGACAGTGAGTGGGGTGTCCGAGGGGGTGAGGGGACCCTGAACTTAGTCCAAAGGTAGAGAAAGCTGGACTGACACTCCTCTGCTCTGTGTCAGTCACTGTGATGTGGAGGGTGCACAGGGCAGTCGGGGAGATACCGGACTTAGTGCTGATGTGGCAGGTGGATGCTCAAAGCTTGGAAAACCATAAATCTATAACCACACGTCTCTCTAGTGTGGTTTCTGAGGGACCACAGAACTTCTACTACTTTCCTCAGATACTCATTTATGTATATCACATAGTTCTCCATGCCCGATTTGAACAGGACTCCACTTTGAGTTGTCTCCTGTTTCTTTCCTTGACTTACCCCTCCCAACGCAGGAATATTCTGTTACTGGAACGACCCCCCAGATGTGGGTCAGAGGAGAAACCTGCTCTCACAGTGGCTATTGGCCACTGGGGCTTTCAAAAGCCTCATCTCTCTCTTCTTCATACCTCTTAGTAATAATGATCTTTTTTCTCCCATTTTAAACAATCTTTATTCCAATGTAATATACATACAAAAGTGAACAATCACATGTGTACAGTTTGATGAATTTTCATAAATTGGACACACCTGTTTTACCAGCTCCCAGGCCAAAAAAACAGAATATGGCCAGTACCCCAGAAGCCCCCTAAACCCTTTCCCGTTACTGCCCCACCCAAGACCTCTAGCACCATTGCTTAGCTTTGCCTGTTTTTGAAATTTATGTAAAGAAAGCTTACAGTCCTTTTTAGTATATTTTTTCTCTCTCCACTCTGTGAGATCCACATACTGTTGGGTTTGGGGCAGGGGGAATCTGCAGTCCTCTAGTGTGTGAGAGCCATAGAAACAACATTTTTTATTGCTAACAGACAGCGATGTGTCTTGTTTTATTTGGACTGGGAGCTTGGGCACAGACCTTCTGGAATTGCTGGCCCCACAGCACATGGGTAAGTGAATGCGGTGTGTTCCGGGGGAGGGGGTTTAGGTTTTTATTGATTCCCAAAAGAGTTTTTGGTCCGGGAATACATAGATGAGAAGTAGGCTGGAAGATTCTCTCTGTTGGCATTCTTTGCTTTTGGGGTTATTTCTGTGGCCAGGGTTCTCAGGAATCTGTCCTCTTGTAGTATCCCCAGCTCGGCCACCTCTGCTGACAGGGGATCTTTGGGAACACGAAGGCCCTTCAGCTGCAGAGGGGGAGGTGTCCTCAGCCCCAGCCCTCAAGTGTGGCTCAAGCCTCCTTCCAGATGTCAGGTTCATTCACGGTCCACCGACTGCCTCCCCTTCCTCTGGCCTGTTAGGCCCTTTTCTGCGCTGACCTCACCCTGTCGTTTGGACTTTTGAAAGTTCCTCTCAAGTCCAGCCTGCCGTAGGCCCCCAGCTCTGTTTGGAGTGGGAAGCTGGGGGCTGTTTCCATCTCCCTCGGAGGCTGCCCTGTTGTCCGCCTCCTTCCTCCACGCCCCACGGGTCGGTGGTGGCGGGAACAGTAGGCGCCCCTCCCCTGGGACAGCAGGCCCGACTCCTTTCCCCTCCGCGGGCCCTGAATTCCTGCTCTGAGTTGCGGGGAGCCCCGGCCGCGCGCTCTTGCCCCTTCAGTGTCCTCCCTCCCAGTGCTGACACTGAGACGCAAGTCGAGTTGGTGAGGGGAAATCCGCTTTATTTTATTTTAAGTATTTCGGGAAGGAGCTATGGAGGGAGCAAGGGGTGCGCCCCGACGGTGTCCAGGGTCGATCGGCTCGCTCAGCGCTGGGAGAAGGAGGCCTCGGGGTCGCAGGCGGGGTCCGCGCGGCAGCCGTCTGGGAGGAGAGACGCAAGGTCAGGGGCTGCTGCGCGTCCCTGACCGGTCCCTGCGTCCCCCGGCCGGTCCCCCCGGCCCGGCCCGGCCCGGCCCCGGCCCCGGCCCCGGCCGCGCTCACCCAGGCTGCAGCAGATGCCGGCGGCGGCGCAGCGGCCCCCGCTCCCGCACGGCTTCTGGCCGGACTGGCAGGGCGACGGCAGGTAGTTCTCCTCCTGGCAGCGCAGCGCCTCGGCGGTGCCCACGAAGCAGCCCAGCTCGTCCCCGCAGCAGATGCTGGGCCCGAAGCAGCGCCCTTTGCCCCCGGGGCCGCAGGGGAGACACTGGCGGGGTGGCAGGGAGTGAGTGAGGCGGGCGGCTGAGCCAGGGGTGGGAGTTCAGGGCCCCTCTGGGCGGGAGCGCCAGAAGACCGCCGGAAGTTCAGGGTTGCCATGGCGCTATTTTGGCCCAAAACACTGTCAGAGGAGAGTGCCAACATCTACTAACCTCCCTTGGGCCGGGCTGGGTGGCTGGGGGCCTTGGCGCAGGTCTGCTCCGGGAAGGAACAGCGGGGCGACCCTGTGGCCCAGGTCCCTCCACCCCAGAGCGACCGAACGAGGGCGCGGGCGCTCACCTTGCGCACATCGAGGTCCAGCGCAGCCCTCTTGCCTCCCAGGGGGCAATTTTGGATGTAGCAGGCGGAGGTCAGCGCCAGAAGGCCGAGCAGGCAGCAGGCGAGGCTGGGGCCGGCCATGGTGAGGGCGCGTGGTCCCAGGTCGGTGGCTGCAGCTGGCTCTCCTCCCGGCCTTTTTATGCCCGGGCCGTGCACTGTCTAAGAGGGCCGCCGCATGTCTGGTCACAGCCCGTCGCTGCGGGTCAGGCCCTGTGCACCCGGCGCGCCCCCTCATTTGCAGGGGCCGGCTAGGTCAAGGTCGCTACATTGGATAATGAACTATGGCGAAGATGGTGGGTGACTCGCAGGGGAAGGGAGCTAGTGCGGTGGCCTTGTCCCCTAGAGTAAGACAGGGAATATGGGGTGGCCGTATGTCTGAGGCCTATCCAGGGATTATGTAGCTGGACTCATAATACCCTGGGGCAGGGGTTGTGGGGAGTAGGGCAGACACCCAGACCCCTCCAGGCCAGAAGAGGCTCTGGCAGGGCTCCCCAGCCACCCTCTTCACCCACCATACATGCGTTCTTGTCCCCTGTGTTAAAAGTCTCCTCTTCCTGAACCCAAATTTCCTGGAACCCACCCTCCGTCTCCACTCCCTACACCAACATCCACTTTGTCACAACTTGGAATGACAGATACCCTCCTATCACATTACAGCTACTGTGAAGGTCTCTAAATGTTATTTAAACCCATCATTTTGAAGTTAGGACAGTTATTGGACCTGCCACTAGATCTTGTTTAATGTTTTAAATAAAGAAGCACATCGGTGACTCTATCACAAATTCGATCTAGCATTTTTATGCCTGAATGTAAATATAATTGGTTTCCTTTGTAATCTCATGCTTTTGCTTTATGCATTTAAAAACAATGCAATTTTTTTGCCTTTTTTTTTTTTTAACATTTTTAATATATCTTAAAATGAAAATAATTAAAAGAATGACAGACTGCTGCGGTGGAAGGGGTGTTGGTCAGTGCCATAACCAGAGAGATGGTCAGCATGGATCCTCCTTCAAAAAAGGACTTGTCACCCAGCTGCAGAAAGCCACTTGGCCCAAGGTCACACCTTGCCCAGGTGGCCCATATCCAATTACTGGTCCATTTTGGCCCAATGCCAGGCACCTCTGAAGGACGATTTCAGCTCTGGATTTCCCTGCAGGGTCACCTGAGGCCCACATGGAAGTTCTCCCTCTGCCCAATCCTGTTTCCACTCCCTACTTTTCACAGGTATTATCAAGGGACCTTGATAATAAACATTCTGCATGTGAAACTCCATGTCGATCTGCTTTCTGGGGAACTTGGAATGGCACAGAGGAAACGAGGCCAATGTCAGAAAGAACAGACTCAGCAGGACCAGTCCCTTGATGTCAACCAAGGGGCGGGGAGACTGGGATGGCCCCAGCTGGTCCTGTACTCTTGTTGACTCTCCCAGAGGAGGGGGCTAAGGCCACTGAGCAAGTCGCAGAGCCTGGCTGACTCCCAGCCACTGGTGTGGGCTGCCCAACACCCAGGAGCCGGTCAGGCTGCCCTGGATTACCAGTCAACGGTCAGTCTTGTTTCTCACCCAAATCAGCTCATTGGCATTGCTGAACTGGAAGGCCAAGAACTTGACCCTAGAGACAGCCACAGTGAGACCTTCCCTTCCACCGCTCTGTGGGCACACTGACCTCACCAAGTTAACACATGCACATAAATTACCCTAGCATAATGGCCCCCACAGGGCCAGCATTCCTTCATCTGTTCAACATCTTGATCTGAAGATGCACCCGTACCAGCACAGGCCTTTGGGAAACACCAGTGAACCAAACAGACAAAAGCCCCTGCCCTTGGGGCCTTGTATTGGTAGTGGTGGGTGCGATGGGGTGGAGAGATGTTAAACAATAAACATATTTCAGCAGGTTACGAGGCAGTAAGTGCTAAAGTAGGGGCATGTCACGATTTTCCTCAGAGTGCTCAGTGCAGACCTCTTTGTGAAGGTGACACCTGACCCTTGAAGGCCGTGAGGAGAGAAGCCATGTAGGTATCTGAGGGTAGACTCGTTTTCTATTGCTATGTAACAAATTACCACAAATTTAGCAGCTTAAAACAATAGCCACTGACTATCCTATGGTTTATGTGGGCTTGGGCAAGCCTCAGCTGGGTCCTCTGCTCAGGGTCTCACAGGACTGCAGAGAAGATGTCGGCCAGGTTGCATTCCTTTCTGGAGCCTATGAGGTTTTTGGCAGGATTCATTTCCTTGCAGCTGTAGAACTGATGGTGGTTTTTTTCTTCAAGGACAGCAACAACGAATCCTCGGTGCTTCGAGACTGAGCACAGGGAAGCCTCTTTTAAAGGGTTCACCAGACTAGGCCAGACTCACCAGGATTACCATCCAACTGATTAGTTTGGATAATTGAGGCCTTAATTTTACATCTGCAAAATCCATTACCATATAATGTAGAGAGTGATAGCCATCACTTTTGTCATATTCTTCTATTGGTTAGAAGAAAGTTACAGGCCCTACCCACATGCAACAGGAAATTACACAATGGTGTGGAATACCAGGGGCAGGAACTACAGGGGCCATTTTTGAATTCTGCCTAGCATGGAGGGGGACTATTCTAAGTAGAGGAAATAAGCAAGTGCAAAGGTCCTGAGGCGGACATGTGCCTGGGATGTTCGAGGAACTGCAGCTAGGCCAGTGGGGTTGGAGCAGAGTGACCTGGGGTCAGAACAGTCACATGGGACTAGGTCACATAGGACCAAATAAAATGGGGAACCTGAGCGGATTCTGAGTGGAGAAGCGATGTGATTGGATTTACATGTTATGAAAACAATTTTGGATATTGTGTTGTGAAAGGATCATAGATTCCAGGAAGCCAGGAGGAAGCTACTGTAGAAATCTCTTGTGAATGACGACGGCTGGCTAGACTGAAGTGGTGGGGTGCATGTGGGGAGAAGTGATCTCATTCTTTGGAAGGAAGTTTGGGGTTTGCTTATAGGTTGGATATGGACAGAAGAGAAAAAGGAGTTAAAGATGACTCCAAGGCTTTTGGCCTGAACTGTGGGAAGGATGGAGCTGCCACCAGCTAGGATGGGGGACCCCGAGGGAGGCACAGGTTTGAGTTGGGAAGGGCAGGAGCTCACTGTAGACAGACAACATCTGAGATGCCCATTACACATCCACAGGAGACTTTGAGCAGGCATTTGGTTATAAGAGCCTAGAGTTCAAACGAGGGCTAGGCTGAATATATATAAAGTTGGGAATCATCAGTACTAATATTTAAAGGCACAGACTTAATGAGATCACCTAGGGGCATAGGGATGGGTAAGTGGAGCAAGGATCAAATCCTGAGTAAGCTCAAAGAAAACAAGAGTGGGAAGTAAAGGCAGGGTGTCAAGAGAGGAGGAAATGATCAGTTGTGCCAAATGCTGCTAACATGAAAGTTGAACTTCTTTATTTAATAAATTAGCTTCAATAAGGTATAATTGACATACCATGAAATTCACTCATTGTAAGTGCACAGTTTGGTGGTTTTTAGTAAGCAGCTGTGCAACCATTCCGCAATCTGGTTTTAGGACACTTCCATCTCTGAAGAAGTTCCCTCATGCCTGTTTGCCATCACTCCCTGCTTCCGCCCCCACCCATAGGAAACCACTGATATAGATTCACCTTTTCTAGAAATTTCATACAAATGGAACCATACAGTATATAATCTTTTGTGTCTGGCTTCTTTCATTCACCATAGTGTTTTGTGTGTCAGTAAGATATATAAATTTGTTCCTCTGTGTTGCCAAAAAGTAGTCCAGGGTTGGACCACATTTCGCTATCCATTCGCCAGCTGATGAACATTCAACTGCTTCCAGTGTTGGCTATGATAATAATCTTGCTATGAATATTTACATACAAGTCTAGACACGTGTTTTCATTTCTTTTGGGTAGTTACCTGGGAATAGAATTGCCGGGTTATATCGTATGTGTCCGATTAACAGTTTAAGAGGTGAACAGTATCTCGTCTAATTGAGAGAAGTGCAGCGGAGCCAGGTGAAGCCCACATGGAACGGTCCCCCAGCGGTGGTTGAAGGAAGAGTAGGGCTGAGAGGATTTTGAGCTGATGCAAGGTGTCCCACATAACCTTGGTTTTTGATGTTGCCTTCTCCATTCTTCTGCCAGAGTGGCGGAGAACCACTGATGGAAATCTCACAGCTACAAAGAGTGACAGCAGCACCGGCTAGCAGTATGAATTTCAACTAGGCTCTCGGTAGTGCTCCTGAATGATTTTTCTTTGCTGAAGTAACTGTTCTCTCCCACGCCACTGGCTGGGGGGAGATGGCCCCACATATTGGTTGCAGATTCAGAATATAATCCACCCCCAGGTATTGTCTGTGAACTGTCACCATACTCAGCCTTCAGAAGGCTGTTCTGCTGTTCTACAAGGCCAGCTGCTGCTGATGGACAGTGCACGGTAAGGCCAGAGAATCCGTTGCCCTCCTTCTTTTTCTCTAAAGGGAATTTCTTGATCAAAAGTGACTTGGTGGGCATCTGTCATGCTCTATGAGGTATTCAGTGTCTATGTTGGTGCTGGCAGTGGCTGGCTGGGAACTGCCCAACTTTGGTCTCTGCTGTTGGTGGGTTAGGCTTTCAGCAGTGGCGATAGCCAGGTCAGCCTCGGTGAGGGGACATCCCTGTGGTTGAGCCCACACACAGCCTCAGTCCCTGCCACCATGATCACTTTACTTTGTTCATGAGTCCAACGAGCAAGGATTGGGGTGGATGAGGATAGAGGATGTCTGACGTGCATATTACCTTGTCCACCTGATTCTTGACAGCAACCTCTGCAGTAGGCCCTTTGGGTGAGCTTCCACAAGGGAATCACATATTCTCCAACTTTAGGTCCATTCCGAGAGGTCCATCCACATACTCTTCCACAAGCTTCCATGTTACTGTCCCCCAAACGTATTCCTACTAAGACCCAAGTCCTTTATCATCCAGCCAAATCATTAGTTATTTGTCTGTCCCTAAGGCTCGCTCTAGTTCCAGGTAAAGTGGTTACAGTGTAATGTTTCAAGTACTGCCAGCTGGAGAAATTCATCTCTTTAATCTCCTTCAGGGCCACTCATGAGCAAGACAGCAACAGCATAGCCATCTGCCATCTGGATATGAACCATCTGAAAACTGGACTCCATTTTTTCCATTTTTGGGCAACTGGACATTTAAGACTCCATATGAAATCACAAGTATGAATTGAGGAAGGAGCATGAATTTAGGAGGAGACTATCTGCCTGTGCTGCTTATCTGACTCACAGCTGACACACATGTATGCATGAGCCCAACCAAGAGCAGAAGAATCAACAGCTGACCCATAGTCTCATGAGCAGTGATAAGTATTTATTGCCTCAGACCACTAAGGTTTGGGGTGGTTTGTTATAGAGAATAAGCTAACTGATACACACCTGAAGTTTCAACATCA
The DNA here is from genome assembly GCF_902729225.1 of Pteropus medius. Taxonomy (NCBI): domain Eukaryota; kingdom Metazoa; phylum Chordata; class Mammalia; order Chiroptera; family Pteropodidae; genus Pteropus; species Pteropus medius. The sequence continues at coordinate 3,804,109 of NW_024342471.1, forward strand.
GATAGTGTCTAACAGGATTAAGGGAGGAGTAAGGAAAGAGCTGCTTTTCAACAGGAGCTAGTGATTTGTCAAAAGGGTTGTTTTTATTCTAAAACCATAGGGATTTCTGATGTGAGATCCCACTGGAGCTGGACACAGGCTCCCCCAGCATTCTGATCAGCTGTGGACATCTTGGGCCCGAGAGGCCCTGCTGGGTCATAAGGTCTAAAAGGCAGAGCTGCTTGCCTTCCAGCGGCATCTCCTGTGGTGCCCTTTTGCCCTGGATGACTCTCAAAGTTGACTGCCCTTCTGGTCCTGGTAAGTGAGTCAGAGCAGCACATTCAAATGTGGGCAATGTGGGCATCAAAATGCAGAGGTCCAGTGTGCATTGTGTGTCTTTTTCAGGGATAAAGACTGCAAGGTATAGTAACTCGTGAATAATTTTTTGGGGGGGTAGAAAGACAATCTGTTTTGTTATTACTATAAGAGCAAGATAGATATTTACCTAAGAGAGGGCATTCGTATGATGCTCTTTCTACTTTTGTAGCCAACAAAATTTATGCAGTCACTTCTGACTATATCATCTTGTGCTTGTGATGGGGAATATTTCTCCTTCACTTCTATTTATTAGAGTAAAATGTACATGACATGCGCAAATCTTAAGTGTACAGCCCGATGGATTTTTACCTATACATACACTGTGTAAAACACCACAATGATCAGTACCCTAAGACTCCCCAGGCTGTCTCCTAGTCACTATCATCTCAGAGATAGCCTCTAATGTATGTCACAATAAATTAGTTTCACCTGTTTTGAACTTCATATAGATGTAATTGTAGAGTATGTACTCTTTTCTGTCTGGCTTTCTTTGTTATCTCACTGAGATTCATCCATGCTGTTGCATATAGCAGTCGTTCATTTATTTTTTATAGCTGAATAGTATCCAGGTGTAAGAATATACTGTAATGTGTTTATCCATTATTCTGTTGATGGACTTTTGGGTTGATGCCAGGTCTTGGCTATTATGAATAAAGCTTCTGTGAACATTCTTCTACATGTCTTTTGGTGGACATAAGCATCATTTATTTCTCTCGGGTATATACATATACCTATGAGTGGAATTGTTAGATTCAAGAGTTACTGTACATTTAATTTTTCCTATCAGTACAGTGTAAAAATTCTTTTTAGCTTTTGACAGGATATCCCAACATGCCCCACACCACTGCATTCTGGAAATTTCATTGACATACAAGGCTCTGTGTTTTTATGGGATTTATCTCCCATCCTCCAATACACACGTTTTATAAAAGTATGATGTTACTTACGACTTCCTGGGTCCTACTTATCTCCTGATTACCACAGCTTGGGCTCTGATCAGTGGACCAGAGTGGAACTCTGGGTCCCCAGGGGTTGTGTACCCTGTAATTCCAGGAAGGTCTGGGGATTTTTCTTCCCTCACTCCATTTTCACAGGTCACAAGTACCCTTGGCAAATTCTAGGAGGAAAACTTATATAATATTATTGTAAGGTTCTTCCTTCATCTGGTAGTTGAGTAACTGGGTAAGGAACTAGGATACTATACTGTGGTGGCTCAGATTAGGCCCCATTTCATTACAGATAGAATATTCTTGGACAAATAGAACAAGTGGGACCTTAATGGGCTTTCTATTTCAATCCTGGGAGACCCATGACCATTTAGTATCTCCCAAAGACCCCTGTGGATCAAACCATTCTCCTTAGCACAGTATGTATACTCAATAAAGTGCTCATAGTCAACATATAAAATGAACTACAAATCAAAAGACAAACTAGGAGAAAACCACAAAAAAGAAGCTATGCAATTGTCCAGTAAAAATGAAAAGTACTTATCCCATTAGTTATAGGGAAAATTAAAATTAAAACCATAAGGAAATACACAACCACTAGAATAGCTAAAATTAAAAAGGCTGGCATTACTAAGTGACTATAGAACAATGGGAACCTTTATACACTGCTGTAGGGACTATTGCTGGTACAACTACTTAGGAAAGCTGTTTGGCAATATTACTAAAGCTGAACATATACACACCATATGATTTAGCAATTCCACTCCAGAAACACATAATTTGAGGATCAAAAGACAAGGATGTTGCTCATAGTGGCACTATTTTTAATAGTCCCAAACTGGAAACAACCCAGATGTCCAGAACAGTAAAATGAAATAAATTTATATTGTATTCTTACAGTAGTCCTCATCAGCAGTTTTGCTTTACATGATTTCAGTTACCCATGGTTACTGCAGTCCGAAATTATTCAATGGAAAATTCTAGAAATAATCAATTCATAAGTTTTAAATTGTGTGCTTTTTTGAGTCGTGTGAGGAAATTCTGTGCCAACGTGCTCTATTTGTCATGACTCATCCCTTTATCTACCATATCCATCCTTTACACACTACCCACCCGTTGGTTGCTTAGTAGCCTTTTTGGTTATCAGATCAACTGTCACAGTATCACAGTGCTTGTGTTCAAGTCACCCTTATTTACTTAATAATGGTCCCAAAGCATAAGAATAGTGATGCTGGCAATTCAGACATGCCAGAGAAGGCGTAAAGTGCTTCCTTTAAGTGAAAAGGTATGTACGTATACAAAAAAAGGTAGTATATGTAGGGTTCCATACTATCTGTGGTTTCAGGCATCCAATAGGGGGCTTGGAACATTCCCCACGGATAAGGGGGACTACTCTAGTCAAATTCATCAGCCTTATCTTCTACATTTTTGAGGGTCCTGTCACTATCTTGATGAGACTGCCCTCTGCTGGAGATAACAGGAGCTGCATGGTAGGTCCTTCAACAATTCGTTTCCACCTTTTCTACATTTTTGAGTCCTGTCACTATCTTGATGAGACTGCCCTCTGCTGGAGATAACAGGAGCTGCAGAGTAGTAGGTCTTGTCTGACCAATTCGTTTCCAATTTAACTATATGTGGCACGTAATTCTTAGTCTGTGGTTTGAGTTTGAGGCCATTCTATAGCTTCATTTAAAATAATATATATATTTAACATGTATTAAGCATTTACTATGTCCCAGGCACTGAACTCAGCTTTACATGAATGTCTCAATCTTATAGGTTGATACAAGTATTATCCCTATTTTACTATTGAGGAAACTGAGACACAGAGAGACTAAGAAATGTTCCCAAGGACACTCAAGCAGTAAGAGGGGAAGCTGGAATTCAAACCCTGGCAGACTGCACCAGGCTTCTAACCACTAAGCTTTGTAGCCTCTTATGGTGCTTTCTTTATATTTATTCATATGGATTTCTGAATGTTGAAGCAATGAGTGGGGTAATCATGCAAACACACCCATCTCTCTTGGAGATTTTTTTTTTTTTAACTAGATCTCATTTTATTTCTATTATAAAGTCGCAAAAGGGCCCAGGAAGCCATGACTCAATCAGCTCAAGTCACCCCTAAATTGGTTTCCCCTCAAGACTAGTTAGTATACTTGCGAAGATCATCCAAAAACAAACATAAACTTAAATCTCGCCAGGTCAGGAAGTAACTGAAATCCTGGAGATTTGTTATTTAAATTTTTTTACTAGGTGCTGAATTACAGGTAGCAATAAAATATTCAGAGGAAAAAACCATGCGACTCACACAAGGAAGTGACAATCTTGATAAATGATGAAAAAAGGGATGTAGAACTGCTTATAAAACTGCCATTTTCAAAAATATACATTTTAATGCTGACTTTTGCCAAATGTTAATTTGAAGATATTTTACATGAAATCTTTCTTGACAAATACAATTTGTCTGTTACTAAGAGTTGGGATTAAACTATATTTGTTTTTTAGACAAAATTACATTTAAATGTATTGGAATGTTTTTCAGATAAAAAACAAGCTAGTGATATGCTGTTTGTAGCTATTGATAACTTTTGTAGAATTTCAGAAAGTATAAATCCCTAAATGTCAAAATATACTGTCTCAAATTTCACTTCATCGTATTTTTAAAAAGTCCCCACAAAACAATTCTGCCTATCCCACTCTAAAAACTATAAATTGTAAGAAACAGTGCTTCTAAAAAATTGTTTTTATACTGGTTATTCATTCAATGCTCTCAGCTCCACATGAAGCTGGAGGCTTGTGCACCATATTTTCCAGACTTCCTTGCCACTTCTGTTATGACAATAATCTAGGAGTCATTGGCAAAAGATTTGTTGTTAAGGTCAGAAGAAAAGACAAATCCACGGTTCTCTCAGCTTCTGGGGCACCTCTGACAGCTGCATCATAGCAGTGGTGGATGAGTGTGGCTCCTCGGTCCTGCAGGGGCCCTGCAGGTCCAATAGCAACAAGGGCAGATCAGCCAGCACAAACACTTGTGGGTTCTGGCAGTGACAGGCAAAGGTGCCATGACTGACATTTATACCTTAGTTATGAATTACCCAGTCACAAAAGCCCACTCCCAGACCACCTCTCTCCCTCAGTAGCTAGCATTAAAAAAAAAAAAAAAAAGTGTGTGAAATATAGCACCACTTACCTGTGTTTTTACCCTGGGCAAGAGGGAATGCCCCAAAATTTGGGGAAGATTATTAGATGTCTGTGATTCAGTCACTGTGGAATACAGATGAGGGTGGGCTTATGTAGCTCTGATCTTCATGTCATTTTACTGCCTTCTGTGGGAGTCCAGTGGGATTCTTCCTTATAGATTCTTGACCTAAAGGCATGATAACCACTGGGACCTCCGCTTATACCTATATTACCTGCTTCCTCACCTCCATGTGAAGGATTGCCCATATTCCCTAAAAGGTTTTCATTTTTAGGGGGTTCCCAGGCTCTCTACAACATGAGTTCAGGAAAGCAGCTTTTTCCTCTTATGGTATCTGGGCAAGTTCAAGAGAATGGTGGCAAAGAGGCAGCAGCTCTGCTTCAGAGAAATGTCTCTACTTTGTTTAAGGACCTGCATCAGAATAAGGGCCATGGAGCTATATATTCATTTATTCAAATTTGTGAACTTTTATCACAAGTATTTCTGGTACCCACAGGGCTTGATCCAAGTGCTTGATAAGCCATTGACCTTGCAAAAGATCAACTGGTCACCCCCTGCCCGCACCCGTCTGGTGGGTGGTCCAAGGAGTCCGGCAGTGCCAGGGCCGACATAGGTCATTGAGACCATAGGTGGAAAGGGCTACTAGAAGACATGGGACTCCACCTTGCCCTCTGTGTCTTGGGGACACCAGATCCTGGCCCGCAAAGCCCATGGTCAAACAGAAACAGGTCTTTGGCCAGTGGTTAGCTTGTGTCTCAGGTTCCAGGTGATAGCTGCTCCTGGCTGAAGCCCTAAAACCCTAGATCAGGGGTCAACAAACTTTTGTAAAAAGCCATATAACAAATATTTTAGACTTACAAGTCAGAGGGTCCCTGTTGCAACTACTCATCTCTGCCATGGGATGTGAAAGTAGTCAATGCATGGGGTGGCTGTGTTCCAATAAATCTCTATTTATAAAAACAGGTAGTAGGCCAGATTTGGGCCATGGACTGTAATTTGCAAACCACTAGCCTTGATGATACTCAGATGACCAGGCGACTATGGCTCAGTCTGCTCCTCTGTGAGAGGGAAACCTTTAGGGTCTGGTGCTGTGCTGAGAGCTGTTCATAGGGGCAGAACAGGGCACTGTGTGTGGGGTGGTGGGTGCAGAGGCCAGAATATGAAGGCAACACTGAAACAGGTTGAGCTTTTTTCCAATAAAACATCAACTGCTTTATTCCAGGTCAGATCAAACATTCCTACCCCCATACACACATGTTCCCTGGTTAGGCACTGTCCTTACTGAGGCCTTAGGAGCCCTTGTGCTGTGGCGTAACCACCAGGCCCTCTCTGGTGACGGCCCAGTTGTAGCTCTTTGGGGAGTCCAATGCTTCTTCCACCCGTGCCTCCAGGTTCTCTCGAGTGATGAAGTTTTTTGCCTCCTCCTATTGGGAGAGAGAAAGCCATCTGAATGGAGGCCCCAGCACACACCAGCCTGCCCACACAGCCTCTTGGCCTTTAGCCCACTGAAGGAGAAGCTCCAGCTCTCTCTGGGGAAGGATGCTTGGAGTCCAGGTCCTCTGAGTACTCCACTGACCTTCCAGGGGAGTAAAATTAGGCAGCCTTGTCACATTCCTCTTTCTTAACCATCCACTGGACACCTCAGCCAGACCCCAAGCACAAGAGCTGTGACAATCTGGTGTCCCGCTGGATGGAATCAGTCCCTTGATGTTGCCTGGGCCCTTCTTAATCTCTTTCAAACTCTTTTCTTCATTACTTTAATTAAAGCCTCAACCATTCTTGTTGGATCACTCCTGCTTTTAAGTCTCACATCTGCCATCCTGGCCCAAATATTTAACTCATCAATGACTTCATCACCCCATAAGGCTAAATACAAACTCCTCGAAGATGAGGGATGTGTGTGGGGTGGGTCCCTACTTCAGATACCAGCTTACCATCCACTAGCTACTTGAACGCTTTCCAGTGTCAACTCTAACCTCCAGGTCTTTGTGCCTGACTGCTAGCCAGTGCCCCACTTCCTGCGCTCAGGACTCAAAAGCCGCCCAGGCTGAGCTCTCGGCCTCCAGCCACACCCTCCGGAGACGGGGCCCACCTGCAGCTGCTGCACTTCTCGCTCCTTGAGTTGCACCCAGGCCTGTGTCTCTCCGGCCTGCCGGGCCTTCTCCTCAGCCTGCCGCTGCTCCTGCTCCCGCGCCTCCTGCCGCAGCCTCTCTATACTGGGAGAAGCAAGAGGCTGAGACAGAGCTGGCTGGATTGCCCGGGGGCCGGCCAGGGGGTCTGGCCCCGCCCGGCTCACCGTAGCTCTTGCAGCCGCTGGTTCTCTGCCTGGTTCCAGGCCATCAGCTCGCGGTGCTCAGCAATGTCCTGCCGCGCCTTGCGCTCTGCCTCGACCCCGGACCGGGCTTCATGCACTTTCCTTCGCACCTCGGACACGAACTCCATCCTGGGCGGAGACGCGCGCAAGGTCGGGACCCTCTTCGCCCGCCCGCCCGCCCGCCCCAACACACCCACTCAGCGGCCAACTTCCTCTCGGTCACACGCACCTCAGGGCACGCACGGTTTGGCGGTAGTGCCGGTAACGCTCTGTAAGCACGAAGAACTCCGCAGGATCCACCGCGGGCGGGGTCGCCACGCGCCCCACCTTGGACTTGGCCGGTGGGTCATGGCGGGTCTTGCGGCCGCGCGCAGGCAGCAGCAGCGGGGCCGGGGGCCCGCATGGGGGTCGGCCACCCAGGCCCCGGCTTAGCGAACGCAGCATGACCCAAGCCGCCCCGCGTCCAGTGCGCCGCAGGGCATCACGGGGCCCGGAAGCGGGCGCGGGGCACCATGGGACGTGGAGTCCACGGTCTTCCCGCTTCCCCTCCTTCGCCTCCTGGAGCTTGCTCCGGTGGCTAGCGAACCTAGCCTTCGGATGTCTGCGGCTGTGTGGCTCTCGCTGCGTGGGCCCGGTCCCACTCCATGTCTCTTCTGCCTGTGGGCCAGGCCCGCGTCCTTCCAGACCCCATGCAGGGAAGTGTTCAAGTAGCTAGTGGGAGGGAGAGGAAGGGGACGCAGTAGAGAACTCAAGGTAACCTCATGTTTTTATTGGGCGGCGGGGCGCGACGCTTGGGGTCCAGTTTGTGGGGGGAAGGGAACAGTCATTCCAGCGGAAGCTCTGGTCACCTGGCCGCCGAGCTGCAGTCTGGTCCGTCCCTTCCCCTCCTGACCTGGCATCAACGAACAGGATGCGACCGCCCTCCAGTCCGCAGGCTCCTAGTTCTGCAGACGCGTCCCAGGCTCCTATAGGACCCAGGGTGGGGGCACTCCAGGTCCCTGGGCATACCGCGTTGCTCACCCAATACACACCTGATACGTAAAACCTGAACTCAGACTCAAATTAGGCGATAAGGTTTTGCCTCAGGAATCTACCACTTTCATTAGTTACCGAGCTCTCCTGGTACACTTTAAAATACAATGTGCAAAGTAGTAATAATCCATCTCCACACACCTGTCTTCTGCTATGGCCTTGGGAGCTGTGCAATCACTGGGTCATTCCTAGTGCCACCTATTTCTCAGGGCCCTGCTACCTGTCAGTGTTGCGGCCGCACCTCTCACCTCTTTCCACTGGCAGGAGAACAAACACACTGGCTTCCTTTGGCAAGAAAGAAGCCTGGGGGACCCCACTGCAGTCCCTGTCTTATTTATTGAGGTTTTTAGTACAATTATTTCCTACTCCACTAGTGACTTCTAATCTTTTAACATAGGTATCTTGTCTAGAATTCTGGGAAATAGGGAGGATAGAGGATGGCACCCTGCTGTGTGGGGGTCATCAACAGCTGAAGGTGCTGTGGCAGGGGTGTCTCAGTGGTATCTCATTACCCCCTCTTTCACCCACATAGTCCCCAGTCCTTAGTCACGATGGCCCCTGGTAGTCAATGCTGGGGACCTCTCACCCTACTTACCAGTATCTTCTGCTTCCTGTGGAAGGTCCACTGGCCTGTGGTCCTGCCCACCCAGGGCACAGTAACCTTGAAGGGAGCCAGGGTATAGCTTGGGAGGCTATGGACAATCTGATCTGCGCTGCAGTGCTCAGAATCCTCACCATCTCCACTCAAGGCTCAAGGTAGGTAAAGGAGCCCCAGCCAGCATCTTCCCATTCAGGATGGGGAGACCCAGAACCCACCCAGAGCCCTTGGGGCATGCTGGAAGTGCTGGGGTGAGCTGGAGGCTTGCTTTTCTCCAGAGTACCAGCTGTGGGACCAGTGCTGAGGCTTCAAGGATGCAGGCAGGATAGGTGGCCAGCAGCAGCGGCAGGAGACCTAGCCTGAAGCTGGCCATGGCAGGGCTGCTCCCATGGATAGTGGACAGCATTCAGAGTCTGACACTTCCACCCATACCAACACCCTCCTCTCCCACTTCCTTGTGTCCCCTTGGACAACTGGCACTTCAGGGCAGCTTTAAGTGTCTCCTAATCCCTTTTCTGCCACTGCTCCTCATCCCAGGACTACAGGGGTCCCAGCCCTGGGAGCTGCCCAAGTCGGTTAGCCTTACCCTCCTTCCTTTGGGAATCCAGAAGTGGGAGAAAGTTGAAACAGACTTCATGATGGTCACAGGAAACAGTTCTCTATGGGATAGGCAGCAGTATGGGGCCACTTGGGGCACTGGGTGCTGGGAGACCAGAATGGCAGGCATTCTGCTCCTTTTCTCTGTGGCTTGCCATATCTTTTCTGTGGCATTTGGGGATGTGAATTGAGTAGAGGGAAAGGGGAAGAGGAGCAGAGTACCATGCCCCTGGGATGGAACTCCATCCAGGAGCCCCAAGCCTTGGGGAAAGCAACCTTAGTCACCATGGGAGAGCTGTGGATGAGGTGGCTCCACACCCTGCTCCCAGCCTAGACTCCAGCGACATCTCAAAAAGGGGAGGGGGAGAAGCTCATCATCTAACCTCTTTCTCTTCCCACTGTTATGTTTCTAGTGTATTTTCAGCCACTGGTCCTGGGATCAGCAGACAAATGCTCCATCCCCACTTCTTCCTAGGGATCTGAAGTCATAGAACCCTGCTCCAGTCTGGTCTGTGCCCTGAACATTCATCTTCCAACCTCCCAGTCTGCATCCTCAAGCTCTTGCCCTTAGTCCTTGAAAGCCCTGTCTTTCCTGATCCCAAAAGGAAACTGCGGCCCAGAAAGGGGCAATGCCTGAGGACAACCCAAGTCCCACCCAGCTCAGGACGCTCCTTAGTGGAAAAATGGCAGCCTAAGAGTGGGGAGCCCAGCAGCCTGTTGAGGTCTGGGGGAGGCTATAACCACCCTCTCTAAAGGCTTCTGTTTGCCCCCCTGTAAAATAGGTTTTGTGGACCAGTTCTCATCCACACACCTGGGCACAAGGATTGGGCCACTTAAGGTACAGGTAGGTTTGGGTGGGGCACACCTACCCACAGGTGACCTCTTTCCCCTCCAAGCAGGCCTATGAAAAGGGCCAGATAAGGGGGCGGTGCAGCATCTGTAGGGCCATCAGCAGTGGGTAGGAATAATTTTGCCTTTAAAGGTTCCAAGCCCTCCCCATACTGTGCTCAACCTAGGACTATTCATGGATTTGGGCACAGCACTCAAAACATGCTCCAGCCTCTCTGTCAGCTCAGCTTTCTACACCAGCCATCAACCTCTGCAGGGCAGAGGCCTGTTTATAGGGTTAATAGCCAACCTTCGCATTTAGGCTGAATAGCAAATGCAAAGGCCAGGGTAGGGCTTGGCATCACGGTAGCCAGTCACTGGGTGAGCAGGTGCATCGTATCCTGTGGCAAAGATGGGGGAGGGGATAGCAAAATGGGTACCACAGTAGGTCATGGGCACCTGGAATTCAGTTGCCCAGGCAGGCCACACACATGAATTTCCAAATTGACTTATTTAGCAGGGACCTGAAACGAATGTGTGTTCACTTTAATTGTTTTGGGAAATAGACTTCATTCCTAGATGTATTGGTTAACCAAGTAATTTTTAGAAAAACATTTGCTTTGTGGTTTAGTGAAAATGATTCTTTGAGTTCAATAAACTAGCTTAATTTTGGTTTACAGAATGTTTTATTCAAAGTCCCTGGTGCTTATTTAAAAAGAGTAATGGGAGTACCTTTATTTTTCCTGTAATTTGTGGTTTTTCCTAAAAAATCCAAACCAGAACAACTAAGCTCCCCAGGGGTAGCTCTGGGCCCTTTCTTTCTGGCGACATACCTAACTTTCCAGAAATGTTTGCTGTCCCCTTCCAAACTATAAACTCTGGAATTCATCCTCCAATCCCTCCCAGCACGAAACACAAAGTCATTTGCTCATCATTAAGCTCCAACTAACTAATGCTTGGCCCAGAGGAGAGAACAACATTCCAGTCTGGGAGCTGCTTGTAGTCAGTGGGGAAAGCAGAGGTTTAGAGCAGAGTGCTCAGGTGCTGTTGGAGCACCGAGTAGGTGGTCTGGGATGAAGGAAGAAGGTGAATTAGCTAGAGTTGTGGAAACAGGGCTGCAGTGGGTGCTCTGGCACTGGAACAAGATAGAGAAGAGTCAACACAGGAACTGCTCGTGAATCCATGGGCTGGAGCACGGTGGGGATGGGAGTGAAAGGGGTGCAGAGAACTCTGGAGGGCTGCAGGAAAGGACGGTGGACTTTGGAGAGACTGGGTGAACCCCTGGGCACTGGGAGCATGGGACAGGTGCCTGTGGGTCACCCCTAGTGAAGTCACTCAGCAGGAATCAGGATATGCAGACCTGGAGCTCAGCAGGGGGCTCAGGCTTTGAGAAGTCTGAAGGTCCACAACATACAGACTGGAGAAATGCCTGACTTCTGAGGAAGGAGACCATGGAGAAGCAGTTACAAAGTGAGGATGAGAGTCAGAAGGGAGTCATTAACTCTGAAGGGGAGCTAGTGAACAGACAGGGGATTCCTGGGGCTCAGCAACCAGGCCACCTTGAAGAGGAGTAGGAAAGGAATGTAGGAATGAAGTGGGGAAGAGGGAAGAATGAGAGTGTAGACTTCTTCAAGAATTTTATCATAAAGGGGGAAGAATTTAGGCCTGGGGGAAGTGGTTTTTTTTTTTTTTTAAATTTAACGCCTACAGCACCTGGTTCTTCCTAGGTGGTCTCCTATCAAGCACTAACCAGCCCGACCCCTGCTTAATTTCGAGATCAGACAAGATCGGACATTTAAGGGTGGCATGGCTGTAGACAAGAAGTGTTTTTTTTTTTTGAAAGACTTGATCATTTGGTGGCGGAAAAGGAAAGAGAAAACCCAGGAGGAAGCCGACCTCCTTGAGTGAGGTCTTTGACAGCGGGGCAGGCCCCAGAGCTCTGGATGTGAGGTGGGCACTGGGCAACACTCTTGCCCTTCTGAGAAATCCTTGCCAGCTGGCTGAGGGGTGAGCACTGGATGAAGCAGTCACCCCTGCCTTTTCCACATAAACATGGTGTATGAGTCCCAATACACTTACCTTTTAGCCTGAACCTGTTCGTGTTGGGTTAATATCTCTTGCAAACATGAGAGCTTGTTTATAGATGTCTGTTTATCAACCAGATGATATCTGCTTGCTTCATCCATGCTTCTTTTAAAACTTTTGAGTTTACTGCCCCTTGGAGTTCCTCAATTCCTACAGAAGCACCGAGTACCTCTACCAACTCACACCTCTTAAGCTTCCAGAGTGGTCTGTCATGGCGTCCCCACCTCCTGTCTATATTTTGAATATGTAGTACAGAACTTCCCTCCCATCTTGGAGCCACCATAGCATCTTTGATTGCTTGGACTCTGAGGCCCTCTGTAATGCAACTCCTTGTGACCTTTCCTCCTTTCACTCATCTAAATTTCCAGCATCCCTCAAGTCCAGTTCAAGTCCCAAGAAGCACAGCAGCACTGACCTCTGAGCATGCCTCCATGGACCAGGCTAGGGTGCCACTTCTCACTCCTGACAGCCCAAGAAGCCTAGGGTCTGCCCTTGCTCTCCAAAAAAGGAACCATGGGGTACAAGGCTCTTTCAGCACTCACTGGCAGCCATAGCCATCTGTTTACTCTCCTGTTCCACGAGTAGTTTATGAAGATAGAAGGCAGTGGAAAGACCCACCCCTCAACCTGTGCTCTCAACTAAAGGGGTACATTTTCCAGTACCCCTTGTAGCTAGGTATAGTCTTATGACTAGGTTTTAGCCAATGGGATATGAGTGAAAATGAAAAGTGCAACTTTTGTTTCACGTCCTTAAAAATGAAGTTGCTTACTCTCCATGCTTTTTGCTTCTCTATGGGAAAAGACAGTGATCCAGCTTCAACCATGAGACAAGAATAATATCTTAAGGGACACTGGGACCACATGACGGGAGGATACTGGATCTCTGGACTGGGCAAAACGTTACATGAGAAATAAATGAACATCTACCTTATTTAATACACAAAAGCTAGACACTTTTGTCTAATATGTCAGGCTCGAAATCAAGTTGGAATTTAAGACTCCCATCATTCAAGATTTGAGGCACTTCCATATAAAAGTCCTAGAAATGAGGACAGGTATGAAAGAAAACTGAAGGTATTTAACACAATTAGTGTAGGTATAAAGACTTATTGTGGACACTGACACAATCCAGATAGCTCTGCAGCAAAGCACCAGAGAGGTCAGGCTGGCCTTAGCCCCAAAGCTGAGCCACCTCCTCTCTCCTCCATACCCCTGCACTCAGGGAGAGAGTGAGGACTCTGGCCATCTTCCCAGGATGCCAGGATGGCTGGGACCACTGCACCAAAGATGTGCTAGGAGGGAAAGATGGGTCCTGGCAACTAGCTAAGAGCAGGAGGGGCTGCACTTATTGGAAGGGAGTCTGGAGGACTGTGGCCTTTCTGTGGCCAGTTGAGACAAAACAGTAACAGCAGGGCCAGGTGTGGCCTAGAAGAGCCCCAGCCCTGGTGTGGCTGCCCCAACCCAGACAAAGGGGGAGACGTTTCCTCAGGGAGGCAAAGCTTTTATTACCTGATAATCCCTAGTGTGGTGCCAGAGACAGCTCTGGTCCTTTACTCCCACAGTGGATGTGGGCTGTGGGAGGAGGTGTGAATGGGGAGGGATTATTTACAGAGCAGGAAGGGAATAGCGTTCTGAATGGGGCACTGGGACAACCAATTTCCTCAAGACCTCTGAGAACTTTGTGCTTTTTTCTTAGTTGATGCCAAACTACCTGGAAAGGGTTTTGTGTTTCTTCTTCAGGAAAAGATGTATAAACCAAAGAACAATAAAGCCTAATTTCCAGGCAGAGGATTTCACGATATCAATCCAAACATCACACTATTTAATTCCCCAATAAAACATTGGAAAAAGGACTATCAGTGCTAACACATTTACATATAAAATCTCCACCTAATAAGTAATAGAAGCCTATGTACCAATTTCTAAAACAGTTATAAGATATATACACAATTTTGGGTATATTAACAAAACAGAATATTACAAAATATTAAAGGCAATTCTCCTGTTCACGTTCTTATCACCTCTTACTTGAAGTTGGCATAATCTGAGAATGCGTCAATATATTCCTGCACCACCTTGTAGCAGAATTCATACTGTTCCTGGAGAATTAAGGTGGAGAAAAAGCCAGGGTTACTGAAGAGAATATATGCAGTTCCTAACAGGCCCATTTTTAAAAAAATGGAAAACAGAGAAAATGAATGTTTTAGACTTCCACCTGAGCCCTGATCTAACTGCCAGAATTCTGACAGCATTACCCTTTTGGAGTGAGTGCCACTAATATTCTACAGATGGAGGTGACCAGAAAGAAGGATGATGATCTTAGGCCTGCAGAGGTGCTGGCTTAGTAGAGCAGCTGGGGAGATGGCTCTGTGTGGCCCATATCTCATTGTGGCTTTAAGGCGCCTCATCAACCCAAACCTTTTAAAATTTACTGTCTTTCTCCTTCAGACAGTTCTAGCTCCATGGGGTTCAGGAACCCTTTTGGATGTCTGTCCCTATACTCAGTGGATACTGGTCAGACTGTCAGGAGTCAGATCTCTTAAGTGGGAGCCTAAGCAGAAGAGAGGAGGCGCTCCTGACTCTTCCCCACTCCAAGACTCATGGAGAAATGCAGACAAGCCTGTGGGGCACATTGCACCCACTTCTAGCCTTCACAGAGGTCACTTACATCTCTTACTGGTGTTAGCGCTGCTCTCACTGACTCTCAAGGCTTATTCTGTCTGGAGCACACTGGGAGGGATAGGTCTGTAGTTACACAGGCTTCTGACAACCATGGGTCCCTTGGAAGAGCATCCCCTGAGCTGGCCCTGACTGAGAAGGGCTGCAGAAGTTGTGGTGGCATGGACAAATATGCGGGCAGCATACCAGTGTCTGGACCATGTGTGGCCTCTGCAGCCGCAGGCTCTTGACAGTCTGGAAGACATCCAGAATTCCCTCTGCTTTCACCCGTTCCAGGACTGTGCTTAGAGCACAGAAGGTTCCTGTCCGTCCTGCCCCTGCACTGTAATAGAGCAGACATACTTAATACACCTGCTATAGCCCCCTCTATGCTGACAGGTGAGGGACAGTGGCAATGACAAGATAAAGGCTGAGGCTGGAGGTCCTGGGAAGACCTGCTCCTCTCCACATAAGCCCCACACTTACAGCTCTGGGAAGGCAGGTGCACTCCTGCCGCCCTTCCTGCATAGCCCACTTTGTTTATTGGGAGACTTGCCCATGGGACAGTGGTGAAAAATCTTGAAACCCCACTCCCACCCATCCCCCAAGCACTGAGGCTTTGCTGTCTACCTACAAACATGCCTGGGTTGCCCTGACCTGCTGCTCACTTATGTTATCAAGTTCTAGCCCTCTCTTTCCTTTTCCTGACAAACCCTGGCCCTCTATACTGTGTGTGTGTGCATGCTGATTCTTTTCCTTACCTCTCATTTTATTCCTAAATCCCAGGAATCTAGACTCTGACCATGACATTATCCACCCAGTTCAACATCATCAAGTAGCCATCAGATCACATTGGGCCTTATAAACTGTTATTAGATTCTAAGTTAAGGAGTGGTATGGTCTGGCTGAAGTTTTAAAAGAACATCTCAACATACAGATTGCTGTGTTGAGAACAGGAAGAAGGGTGGAAGCAGGGAAAGCAGTGAGGCCAGTAAAATTACTCGGGAGAGGAGATGGTGGACTGGACAAAAGGGTCGTGGTGGAGGGAGTGAGAAACACTTGATTCTGAAATTGTTTTGTATGTAGAGCAAGGTACAGCATTAGATGTGCATATGTAAGAAAAAAGAACAAGAAGGCTCAAAGGCTTCTCACCTAAGTGGTGACTAAAATGCCACTTACTGATTTGGTGAAGGTTGTGGGAACAGTACAGTAGGCTTGGAAAGAAGGATCAGGAGCTCTGATTTAAACTCTTTAAACTGAAATACCCATGTAGAAATGCTGAGTAGGTAACTGAATATAAAATCTGGAGAGGTTGAACTGGTACTTAAGATTTGGAAGTTGATATTAAAGCCAGGAGTCTAAATGGGCTCATAGGCAGAGTGACTGTCAGCTGACAGAGAAGAGGTGCAAGGACTGGGCCTTGGACCACAGATGGGGAGGAATCAGCAAAGAAGACAGTGAAGGAATAGCCAATGAGCACAAAAACCAGGGGAGAAGCTATGCTGAAGGCATTCCACAGAGAAATGAGCGATCAAATGTCTAATACTGATGAAGGTCAAGGGTAATGAGACTGAGAAGTGATCACTGGACTCAGCCCTCACAGGGGTAGCTGCAATGGAGTGTGAGTGTGTGTGTTTAACAGGAATAGGCTCAAGAGAGAATGGGAGGAGAGGAACTGCGGAGTTATTATGAACAAATCTTTTGAGAATCTTTACCATAAGGAAAACAAAAAAAAGAGTAAGCTGGAGGAAAACTGGAGGCAAGTTTGGTTTTTAAAATATTAACAAGGGAGAAGTTATAGCATTTGTATGAAGATGACAGTTATCCAGGTAGTTATTCAGAGGAAAACTTGATCATATAGGATACTGAAGTCACGTCCTTGAAAAGACAAAAGGGGACAGAATTGTTATCCAAGTAGAGGACAGAGGTGCTGACAGGTTCTAGTGTAGTCCACAAGATCCCTGCCTCCTGGTGTTCATGCCCTTGTATGATTTCCCCTCTCCTGAGTTTGGGGGGGACCTGTGATATGCTTCTGAACAGAAATAGCGAGGGCATGCATACAATTTCACAAATATGATGACATTACATGAGATCATAATGCCTGCGTTGCACGGAGATGCTCTTTCCTTTGCTGGCTTAGAAGAAGCAAGCAACTTCACTGGGCAAGTCCACGTGACAAGGAACTTCAAACAAGAGGCCCTTGGTCCAGCAGCCTCGAGAACTTAATGCTACCAACAACCAAGTCAGCTTGGTAGCGGATCCTTCCTCATTTCAGCCTCAGTGAACCACAGCCCTGGCCAACACCCTGACTGCAGTCTTGTGAACCCTGAAGCACAGGACTCAGTTGAGATGTGTTCACAGACTCCTGAGCACAGATATTGTGAGATAAATGTGTTGTTTTCAGATGCTAAGTTTGTGGTAATATTATTACACAACAATAGATGATTAATGTAGCTGACAGAGGTCAGACAACTCACTGACTGAACAGGAGGGCTGCGGGGTCCATAGTACCAGTACACGTAGATGGAGAGCTGTGGTAGAGGGACCACGTGGAAGTTCTCTGTTTCTCTTTTCTCAGTAAAATAGAAAATATGGTCATCTCTTAAATATGAGGATGAAAGAGGTGTTAGAGGTTTGAGAGGAGGTATGAAATAATCACCTAGGTCCTAGATTTTAGGACAAAGGTGACAAGTTTTTCTCTCAAGGGCCAGAAAGGATATATTTTAGGTTTTGCTGAGAAGAGACAAAATAGTTATAACTGCACAATTGTGACTTGTTATGTGCCAAGCAGAAGTATGAGGTGAGTAGAGAGCCACTATGGTCTGGAGCATAAGAACAGACACAGCCAATAAATAAACACATGAACAGATAAACATGAGTTCCAATAAAACTTGAATTTTCTGTAATTTTCACGTCATGAAATATTCTTATTTTGATTTTTGAAAAACCATTCACAAATGTAAAATAATTCCAAGCTTGTAGGCTCACACAAAACAGATGGCAGGCCAGACTGGGCGTTCGACCCTAGTTAGATTAGCCCTGGTCTAGAAGAGGAGGAGATGCAGAAGGACTGCAGCACAGCACCAAGAGCCAACCACAAGGTCAGAGGTCAGAAATGTAAAATGAGGCCTGTAACACGGTGCTTTTCGTCAGCCACATTCAACTGTATGGTGCAGGTGCAGGGTAGCTAGAGAATCTGCAGTGTCCCAAAAGGGGGTGATCAAGGGAAGGAGGAGCATGGGAGATAAAAAAGTGTAGGCAACAAGTGTTTAATTGGGTAGGCCTAGGAATCCTTTTAATTTTGCCAATCTGATGGGCAGGAGCCATGTTTCATAGCTGTCATTCTCATTTCTCATGTTACTAGTAAGGTCTACCATCTTTCCATGTTTACTGTCTATTAGTATTAGTTGATGTACTTTGCTGTCTTTTCTTTTTCTTGACTCCTTAAAATTATTTATGTTTATATAATTAATTAGTATAGTGCAAATTTCGAAAAGGTCCAAAAACAATGACAAGTCTCCTTCCTACTCCATTTCTTTGCCCTTCAAGTTTCCACCTGGGAAACAGGCAATATCATCAGGTCTTTGTGTGTCCTTCCAGAGATATTTTATGCATATATGAACATAAATATATACATATTCTTTCCTATCTCCTGCTGATTTTCTCACCAAACAACTCTCGATCAGTGGTCCCCAACCTTTTTGGCACCAGGGACTGGTACTCCTATGAGAATCTAATGCCTGATGATCTGAGGTAGAGCTGAGGTGGTGATGCTAGCTCTGGGGAGCAGCTGCAAACACAGATGAAGCTTCGCTTATTCCCCTGCCACTCACCTCCTGCTGTGCAGCCCAGTTAGTAACAGGCTACAGACTAGTACCTGTCCCAGGCTCAGGCACTGGGAACCACTGCTCTAGGGGTTCCACACCAGTCTATAAAAAGATTCCTCATTAAGTTTTTGCAGTGCTGTAGTATAAGATATATCAGGGCTACTGAATCAGTCCCCTATTAATATATGTTTATATTATTTACAACTTTTTACTATTAGAAGTACTTCAACCCTTGTAATTATTTCGTTTAGGTCACTTGAAGAACATTTATTGGATATATTCCTATAAGTTCCTTTGCTCGTTTTTCTGTTTTCAAAACCAATTCAAAGGAAGATCTATATCGATCTATATCTATCTATCTATCTATCTATCTATCTATCTATCTATCTATCTATCATCCATCCATCCATCCATCCATCCATCCATCCATCCATCCATCCATCCATCACCTACAGCACCTGGTATTCCTAGGTGGTCTCCCATCCAAGTACTAACCAGGCCCGACTCTGCTTAACTTCTGATTTCAGATGAGATTGGGCGTGTTGAGGGTGGCATGGCCACAGACCATAGGAAGTTTTAATATACTTTTCCTTCCCTTTTAAAAGAAATATTTTTTCCTAATTATAAACACAATACAAGCTTATATAAAAAAGTAAATATTTTTTCTAAAATACAATCTCGAACAATATGCTACAAACAAAATTCACCTTCCTCCCCACCAATGAGACCCCTTACCTTCATCTTTCTTCTGTCAGTGACACAACAATTGCCAGCAACCCTGTCTCAAACCTGGGAGACACCCTTGACTCCTCTTTCACAACTACATTCTTAGTCTTGTTAATTTTTCTTTAAACTGTCTTTAGTATTTGCTTTTTTCTCTTTCCTGTGTTTCTTAAGAAGGCCAGGTTCCTCAGCACTGAATGTGCGAACTTCAAACACTAAGATCGTCTCTTATCATCTGGCCTTGTCCCGGTCATCAAACTTGATTCCATGTGCTCACCAACATCCTGCTCTTGTTCGCCTTCCCTCACTTTCTGACACATGCTCAACATTGCCTCCCCGTGTCTGCTTCTCATTACTTTCTCTCTCTCCGTTCTGAGGGCTGGGGCGAGCGGTACCTGCAGTGCACCGTGATGGGGTGGTTCCCTGACTGCTGCTGCTGCTTCTGCACGGCTGCGATGATGTTGATCATGCCCTTTCCGTCGCTGGGGATGCCCACTTCAGGCCAGCCATGGAAGTGGAACTGCCGGATCTGTCGGCTCTTGTTCTCCTTTGGAGAAAGGGGGATCAGAGAAGCAGGGGCACCCTGGTTTTCCCTGTGGGAGAAGCCCCACCAGCCTTCTTACCCTGGTATTGGTGACCAGGAGGTCTCTCACAGTGTAGCTCTCACACTCCTCTTCCTTCTTCAGCTCCACTGTGATGTCTCCATAGGACACTAGTCCATCTGAGGGCCAGTACTGGGCACACTTCTCCTGGAACAAATGGGAGAGTATAAGGGGCTCAGAATATCATATATGGTAGAAACAGGGCTGCTCCATGGGCTACTTGCCCCCCTCTCAATACAACTACCTCTTAACCGACACACACTTCATCTCCAAGGTACTGAAAATTCAGTGGGTCATTCGTTACTTAACATGACTCTAATTAACTTCTGATCCTCATCAGGACATCTATATTTAACAACTTAATCCCACTATCAGAGATAATCACTTAACCTTTTGTTATTTATTTATAGTCTAACTTGCAATACTGACAGGGTCTCTGACCATCACCTCACAGCTGCATCCAACTCTCAATAGCAGGGTGGAGGGAGTGGAGGAGTGAATGTCTTTGTTCCAGTCCCCTTTTTTCCCCTCTCTTGGGTAGTCCTACATTTTATAGCTGTTTACATAGGTCAGACTGCTAATCCAGAAAAAGTGAACTCAATTACATTCCTCCCACTAGCCATGGTGCTTCACCACAGCTCAGTCCACAGCATCCCTTCATCCTTTTTATGTCTTTAATCTGCAACGGCACCTTAAAGTTGCTAGCACTTGCATTTCTCTCCCTGCCAGTAAGTAGAAGATGGTTTACTGTCTGTCTGTGCTTGGACTGGGCTCAGTCCCTTCTATAGCTTCTTGTAGGGGCTGCCTCTCTCCACCTTTGTATTCCCAGCACCTTGCACACTGCCTGCCTATGGTACGCTCTCAGTAGCTCATAAATGAATTTTTCCAATGTTTGCAAAACAAGCCAGTGTATAAATATACAAATAAAACAAAATACAGTCATACTGTCCATTTCTTTAGATCATTTTGGAGATCTTAGATACTTTGTTACTAGTAATTTAAAAACCCTCAGCCATAAATGTACTCTGTATGTTCGTAATAAAAGATTTGGGAAAATTAAGTAGAAAAAGAAAAATCCCTGATAGTCTCTCAGTCCAAATAAAATCACTATTAAAAGTCCAGTTAATGACCTTTCTTGCTCTTCATATGTATGATCATTCATTATCCCCTTTATACGTAACATTGAGCTCATTTTAAAACAAAGAATTATTAAATTGGTGGATCAAGGAAATGCCAGAGACCAAGGCTTTTCTACGTGTGTCCACTAAGAGCCCTGGGATGCTTGAGAGGTTAGGACTCTGAGCCTCCTCTTCAACAGAACAGTTAAAAAAATTCTACTTAAGGCTCACCTTAAATAGATTATATTGGTTTTTAGGACACTGGTCGGTGGAATGAGTTTTGCTACCATAGTTCCATCCCAACACTGCCTTTACATACTTATCACCCAAGACTGAAGACTGGGGTTTTAAAACCATTAGAACTGTTAAGATCCAAATGGGCTTGAGAGCAACACAGTATATGAGATAGAATCGCACAATGACAAGAAAAAAAAATTAAGCTGACGTTCAAACAACACAAGCTTGAACTACGTAGGTCCACTTATATGTAGATTTTTTCCCAAAAAATATATAGTCAGACCTCTGTATCCATAAGTTTTGCATCCGTAGATTCAAACAACCATGATCTGTGGTTGGGAATCTGTAGGGGTTCCTGGAACCAATCCCTTATGGCAGCAAGAGATGACTGAAGTTTTTGGAGAGTCGAAAGTTATACATATAGTTTTTCAATTGTGTGGCGGATCAGCCCCCCTAAACCGAGTGTTCAAGGGTCAACTGTACTATGGTCCCACACCTAATGGCTTTCAGATATTTTAGATCTTAGTTTAGGCAGAGAGGCATCACAGAGAAGAAAAGGGGCAGATTGGATGCAGGGCTGGGGAACTATCGAGAGAGTCCCTCTTAAAACTGGGCAGGGAAAAAAAACTGGGCAGGGAAAAAAAACTGGACAGGGTGTTGGTCAACACTGAAAGCAAATGGGAGGCTGGCTCTGGCCAACTAATGGGGACAACTACCCAAGGTGATTACATATGGTCAGAACCAACAAGCGGTTAGGTCAGTGCTGTATAGAGAGTTTCAAAGTGACACAGTTACTGTAAGGAAGCAGGTATGATGTGCTGAGAGAAAACAAGCATGGTAAACTTATGGGGTTAGGATTTAAGGGTTGATAAAGAGAAGCCGCAGAAGATGATTATAGATTTTAGAATGATGGCAGGAATTTATCCTGAAGGATACAGGTTTTATTTAATTCAGCTCTCCATGTGGGTAGAGCAACACAAAGAGAGGAAGCAAGCTGGACTTAAACAAAACAAACTATTTGAGAGAAAAAAGGAATAAGAGAGGGAAATGGTACTCCAGAGGTATCTCCCATGGCTGTGGGATGAGAGATGGCAGAAAGAGCTGTTACTGAAGTAGTGCCAATTCAGAAGGCTGAGTTAAGCTCCTGGAAGGCAAGGTTTTGGGAAAGGCGGCACAGGTTTTGGAATATACAACAAGAGCAACTTCAGTTTAGAGATCTATTGAGGTGACTTTCCTCTAGGCTAAAAGGCAGAGACCCCCTTCCTTAAGAAGGAGAACAACAGAAAAATAAAAATCACTGATAGTCTGAGTCTGAGGAATCTAGAGGAATCCACTGCAGAGGCAAGCAGTGGCTGTACCTACTGTGGCCCAGGGCTAAAAATGCCTTGGGACCTGCTGAGGATGGAGAGCCCTGCCCTGCCTTGGGAAGGTGGGAAGAGAGGGTACGTACAAAGCTAGGCTGGGGGAGGCTATATTCAGGAGAGAAGTAGAAGGGTGTGAACTGTCTGGGAACCGAAGGGAGGCTCAGCACTGTTCTCCCAATCCCGAGAGAGGCTACTGATTGCTTAAACACCAACTGGCTGGACAATATTGCTTGGAAATGGCTCTTTGGGCAGCTTAAGTCAAAGAAAAGGTCCAAACATGCCTTCTTAGACATCCTCCCCTTCTCTTCATGTGGTCTCAGTCTCCCGTAGCACAGGATCTTTCTGAGCTCACCTGACCTCTCTCCTCCAGTTCTGTTAGCATCACGATAGAGCAGGATTTCCATTCCCAGATCATTCGCCAGAAGTCCTCAATTGTGTGGAGAAGAGGACCCTGACTGGCGATGTAGGAGTCCTTCTGCCGGTAGCCCTGTGCAGGCCAGGTCAAGGTAGGAGTGAGGTGGTTTAAATAGGGAGGGGCTAGTGGAGAAGACAGGCCACTAGGAAGGGACAGGGGCTGCTTGAAGGCAAACCTATCCCAGGTAGAGCTCCCCTTTGCCCAAGGACCAAACCTTGTCTCATAAGCTGGTCTTTTTCTATGAGGATGAGGGAAGGGGGTTGGAGTTGGGAATGAAAGGAGCAAGACTGGGAAATATCAGAGGTTTTCAGCCTTTGGCTGTGGTTTATGATGGGAACTTTTTCCTCCAGCACTATTACTCTGGTGCATGCACCCCATGCTTACCCTATCTTCAGCACTATGGGGCCTGACAGATCTAGTGCTATGAGTAGGTATCAGTTCTGAATTGATGACTGACTCAAAGATAGCCCTCTCAAGCACTGTGGGGATGGGAGGAAGTGACACTGCAGGCCCAGCTGAATCTCCATGAAGGGTGAGGGTGTTGGGGGCTCCGGGGACACAGACAGCACTTACATCAATGAAGGATGCATTCACGTAGTCTGTGTTCTCCTCACCCCTCTTAACTGGAATGATCACTCTGTTGAACTCATCTGTAGGAAGGACAGCAGTTTGTGGCTCTCCAATATTACTTGTCTTCTCCTCTCTCTCTTTCCATCTTTCCTCCCAACCCCAGGACCTAGGCAGATAAAATCCCAGCTGGGAAATAACGTGCCTATTTCTAGCCCAGGAGGGAGAATTCCTTTGGCCTTCATGCTTTTATTTCCAGAAGCCACTGAAGAACTGAGAGCAACAAGCAATGATTGTCTCTGAGCTGATTAACTAGTACCTGAGAAGTGGAAGGGATGAAGCAAAGGCAGGTGGGGAGAATGAGGCACTAAGGCTTTCGGGTGCGGGGAGGGCTCTTACATGGAATGATCTGTAAAACCCGGTTCTTCTTCATGTTGGCTGGAAGGTTTCCAGTCCGCATCTTGTCATTCTGGATTTTGATTGATGTTAATTTCTGAATTGGGATGGGGAGGGGAAACATTACTACCAGTAACTGAACTTGACAAGATTACGCCTGTCACTGGACCAGCATCTCCAGGCCACTCTGGCTGCATACAGCTCCTCACCAGAGCCCTGACCTCCATTTCCACATGTCCTTATAGGAACACTGTTTCTTCTGTCTTTAAACTCAGTGAGCAAGCCAAAAGAGTGTTTGGGAAACTGCCTTCTGGGCTCCTGTGGACCCTTCTGAGATTCCCATAAGTTAGAACTTTATGATTCTAGAGCAAGGATCCTAGCCTCATAGGAGAGTGTGCCCACTCTTCCCTCTCCCTGATCCACCCCCAGAGGCTGTCTTAGACTCTTTAGAAAATCTTATTCAAATGTACACCCTCCCTTCTCCAATTCTTAGGCCCCTTCTCAATTCTTGCTACTCGAAGTGTAGCCTATAAACCAGCATCTTCAGCCTCATCTTGTTAGAAATGCAGGTTTTCGGGCCTTAACTCAAACCTGCTAAATCAGAACCTGCATCTCAACAGGACCCTGAGGTAATTAAATCAGGTACTCACTACAGTCTGAGAAGAACAGCTTTTAAGAATGTGGTCTTCCCCACCCCAAACCAGAATCTCTTGCCTCTGGAGCACTTTGGGGAGACTATGAAATACTCCCCAGATGTGTTGAGGACCACTGTCTAATGTCATACAGCAGGGGTCAGCAATCTATGGCCCATAGGCCAAATTTGGCCTGCTGCCTGAGAAGCTTTATGGAAATGTAGCCACACTCGCTTTGTTAAGGTAGTGTCTATGGCTGCTTTTGTGCTACAACAGCAGTGTTAAGTAGTTGTAACAGAGACTGTATAGCACACAAAACCTACTATCTGGTCCTTTAGAGAAAATGTTTGCTCTTGCTGTACATTATAATCACCAGGGGTTGGGGGAGAGAAACTGGGGGACTTAATAAAAATGCCATTGCCTGCCACCTGCCCCTACCCAAACACAACCCAAGTGATTCTAAGGTACAGGATGGGTTGAGAATGACTAGGGTATGAGTAAAGGGTCAGAGACCCATCTCCTTAACTATCCACGTGCCTCGCAGGGGGATTCACCATTTGTTGGTAAATCCACAAGGAATCAAGCATCTCAGATCGTTCGATCTGAAAGAGGTGATTCAGCTCCAACTCACCTTAAACTCCTCTTCTAATCCATTGTTGCTGGTCCCTGGGATTTTGTTGTATATTTTCTGCAGGTGTGTTTCTAGGGAGGTCACTTCCAGTTCTGTATCTCCGTAGAGATAATGCTCCAGAAGAGCTTGGTATATGAAGACATACTGCATCTGAAATGTGGAGGGTGCCCAAGTTTCTAGTTACACACAGCAAGGTCCCTGTGGTGCCAGACTACTCCGTCCTACCCCCCATTTCCATTCAGTCCACTTCTCTTGATCCTAGTGGGGATATAATGATTTGCTCTTGTCTCAGTTCAGTGAGACAAGACTTGAAATGCATGAGTACCTCTGGGGGTGCTTAACATGTGAGAGAGGGTCCTTCTCCGGCACCTTACTGGAGTAGAAGCCTGGAGAGGACCAATCCAACGCCTACTCATTCTGAGAGCACAGATTCAACAATCTGAGGGGGCTGCCAAGAATCTGGTGACACAAAAAACCAGTGCCAGTCTGCCTCCAGTGCTGTACCCTTTGAACCCTGTGCCCAAACCACAGAGCTGATTTCAACTCCTGCTCCTGCACATGGCTGAGTTGCATCAGAACTCTATAGCACTGGTTGTCTCAGGTGCTTGCATGCCTGCTTCCTTCAGGACCTGTTTTTATCCTTAGAGCCTAGTGCAAATGACATGTGCCTTCCTGATTCACCTAGCACAATCTCCTGTGTTCTACGTCTTTTTTAATACATAATTTATAAGGGCCAATCATCACACTAATCATAATCATTTACAATAACCTGGGAGGCTGAGTAATTCATGAGGCAGGCAGATGTTTTGATTTTGGAATGCCCCACCATTGCTTCACCCACAAATCACTCACGTCTGTTTGCACCATTTGGCAGCGCTGTGCCCGGATCCTGCTCACAAAGCCGTACACGTCCACCTTCCGCTCTGTATGCATCATGTCCAGCATGGCATCAATGACGACAAAGGTACCTGTCCGCCCTACACCCGCACTATAGCCAGAGAGCAGAGGTGTTACTGGGATGGCCAGCAGGCTTTGTGGGAGCATAGAGGGAGGGGGCAGCAGAGGCTAGGGCTCTTTCTTCAAGCCTCTAAATTCTAAATCTGAATGGGGCAGAGCTCAGACTCTTGTGGAACTAACAAACCCCACTATACCCTGAACTCCTTATCTCTAGCTATCAGGATCAGGCAACCCTGACACCTAGAGGGGTCAGAAGGCTCCCAATACACAAGGAAGCACTCAATCTAGCTTTCTGGATTCATAACAGTGGTCTCCCCACCCCCAAATTTGGAGGGGACTACCCTTTTATCTTTCCTACAGTGCTCTCCACCCAGCACCAAAACTTGAGGGGTCTCTTTGGCTGCTGCAGCTCATCTGCTCTATTCCAGCCTCCTCAGTCAGGGCTCCTGTGCTTTCCCCCGCTTTGGCCATAGGAACAAAATGTGGTATGAGTGAGAAGCCAAGGGTCAGGCCACACTGACCTGCAGTGGACCACGATGGCCCCTGCATACTGAGGGTTACAGGCCTTCACCTTCTTGAGGAACTTCAGCATGCCGATCGGGGTGAAAGGCACCCCAAAGTCTGGCCAGCTGGTAAAGTGGAACTGAGTGATGAGGCGCTGTGGCTTTCTGTTGGTCACGTCGCCCACCTGTGAAGTGAGGAGATCCAGTATGTTGGCCCGATACCCTGGGGTGGGTGGGGCAGCACCAGGGGAGAAAGGATAAGGCTTAGGGGCCAGGGCCAGCTGTGGTTGTCAGTGACAATGGGGAAGTGAAAGTGTACCCAAGAAAGTTTTAACAATGAACAAAGAATCTTCCCAGGAACCCCATGGAGTAGGCAGGGATATTACTATTATTCTCAGTCTACAGACATGGATGCAAAACTCAGAGGTGTTAAATGACCTGTTCAAGGTCTCAGAACTAGTAAATGGCAAGGTGAGAACTAAAATGCAGGTCTCCTGACTCTTGGTAAGCCCCTTTTCACAGCACTACACTGTCTCAACCAATGGTGATTTGCTCAAGTCTCCAGAATCACTCTGGAGGGCCAAGAGCTGGGCCTACCACATCCTTGATGTCAGGAGCCTTTGGAGTAACAATGAAAGAGAAGTGAGTCAAGTATCCAGAAGATTATATCGCTTACTGATGTATTTGGTTCATATCTAAGATGATCGAATTCCATCTTAATAATGCTGTTTCTCCTACTCATGAAAATGTTCCTCCATCAGCTTTAACAATGAAGTTCCCTGGGAGCCCAGATCTCTGGTTTCAGAGTCCAAACACACCACACACTCAGCTTTCCTGACCACTTTGAGTAAAAAGGAGGATGGCCCATGCTGTTCTGCCCTTTCATGATCAGCAGATCCTAAGTGAGAACTGAGAAAGGAGGTAGGAGATAGTACCTGTTGAATGCAGAACTTTCGCACTGTGTAGTCCACCAGGACGGTCACATCCTCTACCGACACACGGATATTCCCATATGTCCAGCAGCCTTGGTCTGGCCAGTACTGAGCACACTTACACTAGAAAGGAATAGACATGCATCTGCTGACTTCAGATCTCCCATCCCTGGCAGATGTAAAGGGCATGAAAGGAAAGGACCACAAGAGCCCACACTAGAGTCCCCCAAAAGCCTCTTCTCTCACTTCAGTCAACTACAAACTTATTTATCTGCTCTTTTTTCAAGTTCCTCACCTTTCATCCTGTTTAGCACAATCTCTTAACTCGTGCACAGCCCCAGCCCCATAGTTCTCGCTCTTTTCATCCCCATTCACTTAGTTCAGGGCAAATTGGAAGGCATTTTACCTACAAAATCTGCACTTCCACAATATCCCAGAGCATACTCTATAGGCGAGCCTGAGTGAATCCCTGAAACTTGCTATGAGGAGGCCACCAGGGTGGACTGACATAGACTGTAAACCTACCACAAGAGGCCCAAGGTCTCTTCTGGTGCCTGGTCCTTGGACAGCTTCCAAGACAGAGGTCTCATTAAAGGAAAACGAACCTAAAGTCCAACCCTAGTGCCATCTCCCCTAAGCACTGTGGAGCTGCTAATCAATACACCCAACAACCCAGTGTATGTAGATCAAAGGGACTCAAGGGCTATCTGGAGATAAACTGCCATGAATTATGAATTAATAGAAAGATTCCTTTCTGGGGTCTGATCTTGATCCAGGATTCAGGACTGGTGTTGGCTGTGACCCAGTAATGGAACTGGCCAGGCATGGACTTGACATCCACAAAAAGAAAAGAACCAGTCAGAGGCTGCCTGCAAGATCAGTCCAGGGCCTCAGATTCCCTTGCACCTGCAGGGTCTCAGTTCATAAGCTCCCTCTGCTGACTCAGAAGGAGAGATAGGAAAGCAAGAGAATGAGGGGCTAGAGAAGCCAGGGAAGAAAAGCCCTTCTGTGGTGTTTCCTTGACCAATGCGCCCAAGTTTTTTCTTCCAGGTTCTATGGAACCAGGGTGAGTTGTCTGACTATCAGATACAGAGAACATGCCCTTGGCACCCCTAAGGTTCTTTGGAGGTCTCTAGGACATAGTAAAGTCTGGTAGGCACATCTGCTTGAGTTCTGTCTGCATGAATGACTAGCACAGGAGCCATAAAGGCTGAACAGCCTAGGCTCAAACACAGAGTTCCAGCAGAGCAGTATCTCTGCTGGTCATGTCTGCTGTATCAGGGGCCTTCCTATCCAATTTCTCCACTCACCTCCTTTCTCTCCTTCAGGTTAGTCACCATGACGATGGTGGCTGTGTTTTGTTCCCAGATCATCCTCCAGAAATCATTCACTGTTTCTTCTTTTGGTCCTAAAGCAGCCAATAGCAAAAGTGAGAACACACAAGCAAGGAGAAGAAAGATATTGGGAAATCTGGAACATTCATTCTTGACTTTTAGAAGCCTATGCCCACATGTCCTCAGCTAAATATCCAAATATCCAATATATCTATCCATCTACCCACCTGCTAACTAAACATTTCCCATGTATTCGTCATGTATGTGCCAGGCACTTCAATAGAAAGTGGGGGTGTGAGGCTGCCAAAATATAAAGAGAACATGAACAATGTCTCCCAAGGATATTTCAGTTGAGGATTAGAAATCATGACTGCTCAGTGAATACCACATTAGGGGCCAGATAGTGAGCTAAGTGCTTTATATCTCATTTACTCCTTCCCACCACGCTCTGAGGTAGGTGTCATCAGCCACAGAGAGGCTGGGTGACTTGCTCATGTGGAATTTAAAATTAATCTCCCACACAGTCTTCCCCAGAAAGCCACTAGAAGATTTCTAAACAAAAATGAAGGAGCAAAGAGAAAGAGATGGGATCTAACAAAGGAGGGAGACTAAAGAAATTCCCAGGGTGTTGGTGAAGGGGCTAGGGAGCAACCAATCCAGAATGGAACTGAAGAAAAAAGGATCTCAAGATAAAAAAAACAAACAAACAAAACTAAACCTTGCGTGTCTGAAGGTACTGAGAAAAAACATATACTTCCAGAGAGGAGTTTTGGGGGGAAAATTAGTGCTAGGTATACATAAAACTAAGTGAATAGGAGAAAGGGGCAATTATTAACTCTTGGAAAAGAGTAAAAGCAAAACCTGTACCCCCCCAAACATACAATATTATGTACTTCAGCTGTGAAAAATATTGGTATAGTAATAATAATGTAAATAACAAATGTAATCTTAACCCCAAATTATAATTTAACTCTACTAGGAGACGGAAAAAGGGACATGTGTATGAATGTTTCTCTAAGTATGAGGTAGTTTATGAGGATTAAATAATTAGCTACCATAAGAAGTCAATAGATAAAAATGGTTGCATTAGGCTAAAAAAGTAAAGGAGAAAGAGGGGGAGAACTGTTTTTATAAGCCTTATAATATCTTTTGACTTTTTTTAAAATTCTATATTCTATTTGGTTAAAAAAAAAAAAGTATTAAAAACAATGATATAAGTGGACACATGCCAGAAAGATCTACGGATCTCAGGAAAAACCTCCCAGAGGGGGTGACATTTAAGCCACATGTTGGGTATATCAGGTAGATGGGAGTTTAGAAAGGGGGCATAGAGAGAAGAGGCACTGCAGGCAGAGGTGTAGGGGGCTAGCAGCAAGAAAGAACACGAGATGTCCAGGATGTATGGAGTTCAGTAAGGTCACTGAGTAGAGTGCATGAAGTGGTAGAATGTGGAGCTGGAAAAATAGTTAAGGCACCAGAATCTAAAGGGGTGGAGGCCAGGCTAAGAAAGCCTTGTCCTATAAGTAATGGAAAATCATTACAGAATTTTCATGAGAATCCTGCCAAACGTTTTGCATTGAGAAAGGCCATTCTGGTGGAAGAAATGCAGGAAGCAAGGGTGAGGTATAGAGGGATCAGTCAGTAGGCTACTACAACAGAACTGGAAGAAAAGATAAGAGTAAGGCAGTGTGTCAGAGAAGACAGATTCTGGAGATAGAAACGAGAGGACTAGTCATATTTAGATTAAGGGACAGAAAAGAGATCTGGATAATCCCAAATCTGTCTTGATTAGGTTAGATTACATTCCAATCACGGTAATGGCCAGAGAATACAGGAAGAAGGCAGTTTGGGGATTAAGGAAAAGTCATGTTTTAATTTCTGATGTTAAATTTAAAGAGTATATGGGGGTATTCAGGTGGACAGGTACAAAAGTAGTTTGCAAATGTGGCTTAGGAGCTCAAGAGAGGCAGCAGCCAGTCAAACACAGGTAGGTTCTTAGATGAGGTCTCTTTAAGAGAACACAGAAAAAAGAAGGGGTCAGACAGAGAATGCTGGGGATCCTCAGCATTATTCAAGTTCAGACAGAATAAAAAGCCTGGGAAGGAGACTAAGGAGAAGCAGATGGAGAGGCAGGAGAATTGAGAAAAAAATGGTTCCATGAAAGACAGAGATAGAGTTTCAAGGAAGCAGTCATCTATACATTTGGGGAGAGGCTACATTTAAGGGGCAGAATGAAGAATAAGAGCCAGAGAAGAAATGTTTAGAAAAGTGAGAAAAATCAAGATAACTGAGTGTCAGAAAATAATGAAGGAGAGTTTTAAGGAGCGTGAAGTACTGAGCGGTTCAAGGGTTTAGGAATCTGAGAAAAGGTCCACCAGAAAGCTACGGGCAAACGTACTATATTAAATATTTTAGCATCAACAGAGCCCCATGACAAATAACAAGAGGAAGAGATTATACATGGTTTCTGGTGCCAAAATCATCACTGAGTAGGTGGTAGCCGAACTGGGCCTCAGAGGATGTATCTGAATTGACAGATGGCTACAGAAGCGGGAAAGTGGAACCTGGCTAGGCAATAGCCGGCCCCAGTGGGAGATTGCAAGGGTAGGGAGGATCTGAGGCTTTTCCCAACTTACTTTATGTCAATCTCTATTTTACATCCCATCTCTATTTTATGTCTACATAGTATTGCCTAACAGAACTTTCTGTAATGATGGAAATGTTTTATACCTGCCTTACTATGGTAGCCTCTAGCCATGTGTAGCTATTGAGCCTTAAAATGTGACTAGTACAAATGAGAAACTGAATTTTAAGTTTTATTTAACTTTAATTAAAATTTTAATTTAAAATAGCTGCATGTGGCTATTGGTTACTATACAGAAGAGCACAGACATTTACCAAAATTTCTGTTAATTTTGCTGTAAATTGTCCTCTACCAACTAAAGGCTCCAAAAAAAGCAGAGACCATATCCTGCTTTATTCCCCTACATATCCTCATCATTTAGGCCAATGTCTGGCACATAATAGATGGTCAATAATTATTTATTGAGTGATGGAGGCCAAAAATGGCCTCAGATGGATCATAAACTGCAAACATCAAAATATTTTGCTAGGCTTCCAAGAGTGATGGCACTTGTTAGAACAGCAGGGTGTAGAAATGTGTGCAGGACCATGGCACTGGGTCCCTGCTGTGAGGATTCCTAGACCACTTATCTGTGAATAGTAGTGGAGCTCAGGCCCATGAACTGGGGGAGAAGATAAGCCAGCCTGGACCCTGTGAGAGAGCCTCACAGTCTCTCTGGAGACTGATTCCAGATTCTAACTCACAGCAACCTGGCTAGAACCCAATGTTCCCAAAGGTCTCCAAGATAGAGGGCCTCATTAAACCATGGTGTTTTTGTTTGTTTGTTTGTTTTTTTGGTGTGTGTGCATGTAGCCTTCTTCAGTTTTTTTTTTTTGGACATTTACAAAAGGACTTCTTTTAAGGGGCCCCTGGATACTAAGTCATCAAGATGAAGGCTCTTAGTTATATACTTGCAAGGCAGATTACATTTATTTCAGATAGTAATAATTACAGAAAGGCTATTGTATTATGATTAATCTACTTATCATTTGGAAGAAATAACCTAAACCCACTATGAACTCATAGTCAGGACCAAGAGTAGAAAAATATCATTACTTTACCTTGTGCAGCAATGAATTTATTCTTTTCTTGGTAGCCCTGGGAAGAAGGTGAAGAGAAAAAGAAAGTAAAAGTCAAAAATGGATTGGAATGAACTTCTCCAGACTCCCAACTAGTTAACAAAGCCTTCTTTGTGAAAAGGTCCAGGAAATTAACAAAGATTTCCATTCTAGAAATTTCTAAGAGATTAGCTTTGGATAGTAGGAATCAAAGACTACAAAGATTACATGATCTCGGTAGTCTTCTCAAAGTGAATTATTAATGAAGAATATCTAAATACCAAATATTAGGCTATAGCCTGTTTCTACTGCTTTCACAGGGGCTGACAATCTGGGGCTTAGTGTTAATGGGTAAGAACTCTCCCAGGCAGAAACAATGTGGTGGTTCCAGGGATGAAGCTGGGACCACACTAGGAAGGCAAAAGGGTTATCTTCTTGATGATGCTTTACCTAGGTGCAAAACTTTCTGGGAATAGCCTGTGGGTATGGTGGATCAGCTCCCCATGTCTGACAATAGGGTTCTCTACTACAGACAATTGGGAGAAGAAGCAAAGGAGCCTGGGTATGCCACTTAATAGATAAAGAGCCTCTGAAAAGCTGGAAGTAACTTCCGTTTTCAGTCTTTATTTAGTCATTTATCTTCTCGACCTCATTGTTTAAATGTAGTGTATATAAGAGAAGTCCTAGGTAAGTGAAAAATCATTTGGTTTAGGAGTAAAATCACCCTCTGCCAGCTCTGACAGCAGTAAGAGGGGCAATGAGAGAGGCAGATTCAAAGATGGAACAACAGGTCACACCAAGGTGATAATGTGAAATACAAGTCTGCAAGGCAGTGGCAGAATAAAGGAGGGGCCAACTTCTATTCCAGTTCAAACAAGGGCAGGGCAAGGTTGCCTCTCAGCACAGGAGAAAGCTTTAGGCCTGGAGATGAGTATATTAAGAGTCAGCAATAGAAAGCTTGTTAAAATTTTTCCTAAGAAGAAGAATTTAAGTTTCTGCAAATGTTTTTAATCATTAGAAGATGGAAACTGAGAAAGCTTTAATTCAGGATGCTGCATTCTGCTTTAGTACTAAACCTGTAATTAAAACTGAGAAGCTCTTAGAGTATGTTAAGCCACGTCATATCCATACTCCATGAGAAGTCACTGCTAAATTCTCCCTGGAGAATGTGGGCCATGAAATAGCTTGAGGGCCAGCCCCAAAGTACTTCCTGCCCTCTCTTTACCAAGAGTGTGCCATATGTCCTCCATGAAAGCATGCCTATATAGTGATATGGCGACACTGCTTAACCAGTAAGTATAACTAGAATGAAGCAAAATACTGATTTTCCTTGTGTTATATTGATGAAATGTGGCTCCCTGGTTACTGAGACGTCTTTGGATTTTGAAAGTCAAATCTCAACTGACTTTAGGTGGTAACTACAGTTAAAAAATTGACTGGTGATAGTTGGACATATCTGTGAATATTCTAAAAACCATTGAACTATAAACTTTAAATGGGTGAAAATTATGGTATATGAATTACATCTTGATAAAGTTGTTAAAAATGTTCTAAAACAATTAGGGTGATGGCAGCATAACTTGGTAAACTCAATAAAAAAAAAATCACTGAATTCTATACTTTCAATGGATGTATTTTTGTTATATAAACTATATCTCAATAAAGCTAGGGAAACAAGGGTTTGGTAAGTGTAACTGGCATTCTATGACAAATGGCCTCAATTTGCTTTGGCAAAGGACATGGTCTGCCCCTATACTCCAAGTCCATCCCAGTGTATCTCCCATCTGTACTTAACCCTGCCGACCACCAAATGCTTCCTCCATGCCCTCTGAGACGCTGGTCTTCTTCTATCTCATTCGTGAGTACCTCTTGCTCAGTGTGCTTGGCAGAAGCTGGGGGTTATTTTACTTAGCACAATGTCTTCAAGATTCATCCATGTTGCAGTGTATGTCAGAATTTCCTTCCTTTTTAAGGCTAAATTATTCCATTGTATGTTTATATCATATTTTGCTTAGCCACTCATTTGTTAGTGGACACCTGGGTAGCATCCACCTTTTGACTACTATAATTAATGCTAGTCTGAACATGGGTATACAAATTCCATCAGTATTCTTCCCCTCATGCATCCTGCTTCAGTAGTTAGGCTTGTTTTTGCTAGTGTGCATGTGCATGTGCTCTTGCGTGCTCCCCACCCATCTCTTCAAACTCTTTCTCTACTAACTCCATTCCCACACCCTATAAAACATACTCAAATCTCTCGTACCATCTCTATAAACATGCTCTAAATCACCCCTAAAAACCTCCTCTCAGTTTCACTTCTTCCCTCAGGCCTTGGTTCATGGTAGGCATGAACCAGACTTAGCTGGTATCAGATACTCTTGCCCCACTCCCCATTATTTTTACTACTACAGATGGCAAGGCCTACTTTTGCTCTTAGTTTTAGGAATAAGCTCAATAAAAGATTCACTGACTCTTAAAAAAAAGTCACGTTTAGATTCAGATTACTACATGGGAAACATTTGGAAATGATGACAGGGTAAACATAAGAATACATTTTAAACTATCTACTTGATCTTAAAAATTTTTTTTTCAATCACTTAAAAAAATTAGACTCCTCAGGGAAACCTTGAAATGACAAGTATTCCTCCTGATGTGTAGCTGGGAAGGAGCCAGTAGATGGCAGCCAATAACTGCTCAAGGCAATAATGAGAAAAGCTTGAGTTTCTTACATTGATGAATGAAGCATTGATGTAATCCGAATCTGGAACTCCTTCAACTGGTGTCAGATGGACTCTAGAGTGGTCATCTAGAAAAAAACAATAATTAATACTTCAGTTGAATCCAATTTTATTTATTTGTCTTAATGCAACCAAGCCAGATGAAATAGCTGTACCTATGTGTATAGAGAAACACATGTATGAATGTCATTGCAGCACTACTTACAAAAGCAAAAATTGGACACATCTCAACCATCATTAGAAGACTAGTTGAATAAATTAACGTATACCCATAATATGGAATAGTAAGCAGCTGATAAAAAGAGAATATTTCTGTTTCTCAACAGACGAATTGCCAACATATATTGTTAAAAGAAAAAAAGTCAGAGTACTGTATATAGTATACCAATCATATTTTTAAAAAATATCCTACATATACATTCATACACAAATAAGACCATAAGTATCTGTAAATGCCTAGTATAGTGGTCTCTAACAAGTTATGCATCCAAAAATATACATATATTTTTAAGGAATGAATTATATATATAAATGCAATTATAAAAATAAAGCAAAGTTCAAATATTTTGCTCATATCACATTCTGGAGATCACTGGCCTAGAAAAATGTTCATTAAGTTATAGACCAACTGATTAGTAATGGCTAACTCTGGGAAGGGGTTATAAAGAGAACTCTGTATTGGAATTTCTTTGCAATGAGCACTACAAAAAAATTATAACAATCCACTTTCTATCCAGTCCTAGTAAAATTGCTTCCTTAATCTCCTAGAACTTTAAGCCTGCCACAGTAAAACCTGGTCAAGAACCCCAGCTGACTTAGTGAACACCTAGGGTTGCCCTGGGAGACATAAAGGCAATTTCACCTTGACCAAAGGCTTGACCCTACTCTTATTATCAACCCTCCTATAATCATTGCAAGATTCTTTCCAGCCTCAGAAAAACTGGCCACAAATGCAGTTTCAGATTACATCCCAAGAAACCCTACAAATACTCACAAGGCAAGATGTTTACATATCGATTTTTTTCCTTATTTTCCTCTTTGGAGGCAGCTTCACAGGTGGCCTGGATAGGACAAGCAGGAAGAGCCTGAAAGGTTAAGAGCAATTAGAGGAATTATTAACAGGGATAAACATCTAACACGCAAACTATTACACCAAACCCTGACATGGGGTTGGGGGAGAGATGGGTCCAGGTGAATATTTAAAGCCTAATAGAGAGTACACCTCTTCTCTAAACAGCTTGCAAGCTTCCTAGAGTTTATCACCAAGAATCCCCAGGGGGCAGAATATCCTTCCTATTACTATAAGCTCAGCATGCTCTTTATATGATTACTATATGGTTAGGAGCCTGTTACAATGCTGGGTCACCCTTCTAAACAAGAGTGGGGACACAACTGAAGGGATGAGCCATTCATCCCTATGCTAACCACCACGTAAAGATGAGATGCATCTCAGAGTTCTGAACCGCACGGGAGGGTTCTGAATGGTTAGCTGAGTTAGGTCCTCTCTAGGGCCCTGACAAGGGATATGGGAGCCCAGCTTCTAGTATTATGTGGCAAAGAAGCAAGGATAGGCAGGTGGGTGAGAGGGCAGACATTTATATGGATTTAGCAGTTAGGAAGCAGAGGATTTGGGTGAGGTGACATTGACTGCAGCAGTTTTGGAGCAAATGTATATTAAGTAGGTATGTGAGTAAGCATAAATGACTTGACATGAGATAGTGTGAATTGTGTGAACTTGAGTAAATCTGTTAAATGTTCTAGGCTCAAGTTTCCTCATCTGTAAGACCGGGACACTAATACCTGCCAGAGAATAAGCATTTAATAATTTTATAGGAGTGGGAAACTAAACCTTATTATCTGAACTGCTTTCTTCTTATATGTTCCATATATTCAAAACTAAGAAAGCAAAAGAGGAACAGTTTAAAATTCCAATCTAGGCAATCTTTCTGATAAGTGATTTGGAAATATGTTTTATGAGTCTTAAAAATATTCATACCCTCTGACCTAGCAAATCCACTTCTGAGAATCTAGCCTAAAAGGGTAAAAACCTCTATGTTCAAATTATTTACTTCATCATTATTTAGAATGACTCCAAATTGAAAACAACCTTAGTATTCAGCAGTAGGGGAAGAGTTAAGTAAATTACGGTTCATGTATTATTTTTCATTCATTCATTCATTCGACAAATATATATTGTGTACCTATTAGGTGCTGGGCTAGATACTGAGCAAATAATGGTGAATCAATCATTTACACAGTTCTTGCTCTAAAGAATACAAACTTGTGGGTGAAAGACATCAAAAAAAAAAAAGAAATTATTACACCTGATAAATGCAATGAAAGAACAAAATGCTATTAGAGAAAGCATACCCAAATTTAGACTGAAGGATAGGTCTCTATGAGGAAGGATGAGTATGGAGAACAGTTATTCCAGGCAGAGAAGAATGACTGTGATGACCCAGAGGCAGGAGTAGGGTTGGCTTGTGTGAAGAGCTGAAAGGTTAGTGAGCATGTTATGTAGAAAGTGTGGTTGGTGGGGGTGGCAAGAGGAGGTGGGAGGAGATGAGTTTGGCAAAGTTAATTCACACATTTCCACATAGGTCCTTAAAGAGGGAGCTTTAATTTTATTTTAAATGCACAAGTAAACCATTCAAGTTGTTATAACTACAATCCAATGTACATGATAAAGAATCACTCTGGCTGTTAAGTGGAAAATGGACTGGAAGGCAAGAATGGAAAGATGATGGTATAAGGAAATAGATGCATTTGAGAAATATTTTAGAGTTAGAGTTACTAGATTTAGAGATGGAATGAAGGAAAGGTAGACTGAAGAAAGAAAGACAGGAATAAAAGATGACTTCTAGGGTTTTAGCTTTGATAATCAAAATATATGATTAAATAAAGGAAATGCTAATCTAAAAGGAACCAATTTTGTCAGATGGAAGTAAGAGCTTTAAAAGAAAGGAGCAGACATATTTCCTGGGAACCAGTAAGACAGTGGTAGGAGAGATTAAAGTAAAAAAATTCTAAGAAAAAGGGAGTCAGGGTCTCATAGTCCACCTGCCTTCACTTACTTAAGAGATTTTCCTTTCACGGTTAAAACCCTGGAGGGTTCTGCATGTTATTTTACTAAGAGGCAATTTCCTTAGACTCTATGCTGCCAAATACACAAAGGGAAAAAAAGAGCATCCTGGGCTGGGCTCTTGCACACGGAATAGAGATTCCACTTAAGATTGAAATTCCCCAATTCCTCCATAGTTTGCCTTCTCTTCACCCAGATAAGCTAGATTTCCACAGGTTTCCACCCTGATACAGAGTAGGATGAGATATAAGTTTTTAAAGTCCTCGCAACAATCCAGAGGCATTACTTTCTCTCCACATTCCATGTTTAAAATGATGTAGAACAGAGGGAGTGACAGCAAGACGCCTGAAAACAGTCCTCAGGGTCAGTAATAACAACGACCACATCTCATAGTCTTATCAGCATCCTTAGTTCCCCAGTCATAATGAAAAAAAACCTAGGTCTCCAGCCAGGCTAAGGCTCTTAAAAGGAAAGTTATGAAGAAAAAGGAGCCATTGTTTGTCCAAAGAGAAGGGCCTGCCTTACGATGCTAGATACAAAGGGTCATAATGAGTCAGACCGAAGAGCCAATGTCAGGGATGAAAACAAGGGAAATCTTACTCCTTTTAGTTTCTGCTCTGAAAAACCTGGCCTGCAGAGCTAGGAAGTAGTCAAACCAGGCTGTAAGATGTTAAATTCTCTAAAACACTAGGTGGCATCAAAGACCATTTCATCCCTTGCTTAAGCCTTTACTGGGAGCAAGGCTATGTACTAAGTCATTTACTAAAAATGTTAGTTTTTTAAAAAATTGTTTTTCAATTTTTTTCCAGCAAAAATATTATTTATTTTTAAGTTTTTAAATTGTTTTCTTCTGCCATTGCAGGGTGCTTTCTTGGACTTCTCCCTAGTTGTATGGCTTGTTCCTCTAGATCCCAGGCAATTTTTCCTTGCTGCTGCTCCTTGTTTCCATCACAACTTCGATTTGGTCGCCAGAGGGATGAACAGAATCTCTATCATCTATGCCATTTTTTTTTCTTCTCAATTTTTATATTTATTAAAAAAGTATATCCACACAATTTAATTTAGAAGTTCTCTTTGGCCCCTACCCTCATCATATACTCTTTCTTCTTCTCTCATTAGTAAACCTGGAATTTTGTGTTTATCATCATCTTGCTTTAAGTTATTTGTACCCCATACATCCTGTATACTGAAACAATATATTTTTATTCAGGCTATTTTCTTATAAAAATGGAATTATAATCAAGTGGTAATTTGGGTTTTTTTTGGCCCAAAATTATGTTCTGAAGATTCATCCAAGTTGTTCCACATGGCCAAAGTTCATTCACTTTAATTATTTTGTAGTGTTCCATTTTGAGCCATACCAACATTTATTTATCCATTCTACTACTGATGAATATTTGGGTTGTTTACAGTTCACAATTCTACTTTGGTATGTGTTTCCTCATATACATGTGCAAGAATTTTAGGTATGAGTATTTGTAACTTTACCAGATAAGGCCAAATTGTTTTTCAAAGTAGTTGTACCAATTTACACTCCCATCAGCAATGTAAAGTGTTCTTGTTGTTCTGTATCTTCATCAACATTTGCTAGTGTCAAATTTTAAATGTATCAAATGTAGGTTTAATTTACATTTCTCTGATTATTAATGAGGTTCACCATCTTTCCAGTTTACTGGTCAACAGGGTTTCCTCTTCTGTGAAGTACCTAGTCAAGCATTTTCCCCATTATTAATTTGTACGAGTTCTTTATATATTCTAGATATTTATAACTCATCAGTTATAAGTGTCACAAATATTTTTTTACCAAGTTTGTAGCCTGTCCTTTCATTTTCTTTATAGTATCTATTTATGAACAGGAAGTTTTGCATTTTAATGTAGTTGATTAATCTTTCCATTTATCGACATTTTAAGTCTTAACAATCCTTTTCTACTATGAGATTGTAAGTATATTTTCCTATATTATTGTCCCTACGTTTCATCATTTTATCCTTTAAATTTCAGTATGAACACCAACTGAGATTGATTTTTGTCTGTTATGAGACAAGGACTGAATTTAATTTATTCTCAGAGGGTTACCCATTTGTCCCAGCATATTTATTGTAAAGACCATCCTTTCCCCCACCAAAACTACAACAGCATTTCTTTCATAAACGGGCTTCCATTTATATATAAATCTGCTTTTGGGCTCTCTATTTTATTCCAATGGTCAATCCATCTATCCCACTGCCAATACAAAACTGTCTTAATTACTAAATTTTATAATAACTCTTTATATCTGGTAAGGCAGGTCTCCTCACCTTGTTCTTCTTCTTCAGGAATGTCTTGGCTATTCTTGAATCTTTTCTCCTCCATATAAATTTTAGAATCAGCTTGTCAAGTTCCACAAAAAACCTGTTGGGATTTTTATTGGAATTGCATTGAATCTACATATCAGTTTGGGGAGAATTGACATCTTTACAATATTGAGCCTTTTAATCCATTGATCTCATCTCTTCACTAATTTAGGCTTTTTTCTTTAATATCTTCAAACATTTTTATAATTTCCTCCAAGAATTTTGTAAATATTTTGTTAAATTTATTCCTAGGCACTTTACATTTTGGATGCTATTGTAAATGGCCACCTTTAAAAAATTATTCTTAGAGTCTAATGTGGCTTATGCATAGAAATGCATTAATTTTTAATGCTCTTTATGTATCTATCAACCTTGCTAAAATAACTTACTAATTCTAATAATTTATTTGGTGAAACTTTTATTTCTGAGGACAATATTCTCCTCTGTGAAAAATATTTTGTCTCTTCCTTTCCAATCCTTAATTCCTTTCATTTCTTTTCTTGCCTCACTATGCTAAGATCTCCAGCACAGTACTGAATCTCATTTATTAACTTTTAAATGCTCTTTTAAATTCTCTTACCTAATAGTCACCAGTGCCTGAATATATTGCTGTGATGAGGAATCTACTACTTTCCAAAGCAGTTCATCTCATCTTGGAACAGCTCTGTTTAGAAGGACCTAATGCCCAGATACACCATTGCTTTTGTTATTTCCCTTGTACTGACTAGTGTAAAACCCAAATGTCAGCTGGTGCCTTCTCTCCCCCTTGGAAACCTTGAACCTCGAATTCCCTGCACTGTTTAATTCCAAAGCTCTTGATGCAGTGCCTGCTAATTCTTATAGCGCTTTGGCTCTGATTAATTTGTTTAGAGACAACTCATCAATGTAGACGCTTTTTTGCCTCTGCCTCACTCAGACGCCGCACAGTCCTGTCACCAGATTATACACACATACTTCTTCATCTGGAAATCTAAGAATTAAGCTGTCTCTACTAAAGATGTAGTGTCCTGAGCAGGGGAGTGTCACATCTCGCAATGCACAGATTCTAAACGTCTCATGGACCCCATCTCAGTGTCTCCCTTCTCTCTCCCTACCACTCCCCACTCCCAGCCTCTTCCTCTCAGGAGCTAACTAAATCTTTTTTCTTTTTTTTTAAACCTTGAACATGCTTTAGGGACCTCAGTAAGTGGCTTTTCAAAATGTTTCTTTTAAAGAAATTCAATGCTTCCTTCTAAGACAAATGCTGGTCAATAAAAAGTTCCAACTTATAATTCAAGGATGAAAGCCATTGCATGT
This sequence comes from Pteropus medius, assembly GCF_902729225.1. Taxonomy (NCBI): domain Eukaryota; kingdom Metazoa; phylum Chordata; class Mammalia; order Chiroptera; family Pteropodidae; genus Pteropus; species Pteropus medius. Next base: position 3,846,091 of record NW_024342471.1, read on the forward strand.
AAAGTTCAACTATGGTGAGGTTTCATAAAGATGCTACACACTTTCCTTAGAGCTTTTCAAATATCTGAAGACAGTTGTCTTGTCCTTTTGTCTACTGTCCCTTCAGCTGTTCACCTCCACGGTCCATTTTTTCTCCAGAACTTCTCATTCAGTGTTATTCCTTTTCACAGAGACCTGAACACAAGATTTCTGGCACAGTTTAAGCTGGGGACATCAACTCTTTATTCTATATGCTATATATTCATTATAAAGCTAAGCTCCATTAGCTTATTTACCATATTAAAAAAAATCTCTCTGCTTTAAAAAAAGTTACAAAAAGAATATGCTTATTGTAAAAGAAAGCCAAATAATTCAGAAGAGAAAATTCTCTATCATGTCTCTCCTATATTCTATCCCTGCCACCCCAAAATAGGTCCATACTTTAAAAAATGCATTAACACACTCACACACAGATATACATAGTTCTTTCTTTTTCAAAAGGGGGGCTTATACAATGTATAGTTCTCTGCAATGTTTTCTCCTATAACAGTATGACTTGGAGATTTATGTCATTTTTATTTTAATGATAGTATAGAATTTCATAATAGATTTAAGAAATCATTTAGCCATTTTACTAAGAAACAGATATCTACTCTTCATTTTATTTTCTTTGCTATTATAAATAATGCTGTAATGAACATCCTTGCACAAATACATATTTGGTTTTCTGTCAGAGTCCCAGAAGTCAGGTCAGATAGCACATGCATTTAAAATTTGGTTGATACTGTCAAATCATCCTTTTGATGCTATGTCAATTTAAACTCCTCCTACCTGTGTACAACAGTATCTGTATCCTCATACCTTTGCTCATACTTGATATCAATATTTTAAAATTTCCATATCTAATAGGCCCGAAATAATGGTTACTTTTAATCTGAATTTCCCTGATTACTAGATATAGTTGAGCCTTTTTTTCATATTTAGAGTATTTGTTTTTTTTCTGTAAATTGCCAATTTTGCTACAGCAATGTTTACTTTTTCCTCGCAGCTTTGTAGAAACTCTTTATGTTTTATGGAAAATTCTCTCTACTTGTAGCAAATAGCTTCTCCCAGTTGGCCATTTTTTTATGGTGCCATTTTTCATAGAGACATTTAACATTTTATTTATTATCTTTCAATCCACTCCATTCTGGCTTCTGAATCTTGTGTTTTGCTTAGAAAGACCCTCCTCACTCCATGATTATAAAAGTATTATTCTATGATAGTAGACACAAATTGGTGTGTTTGCCCCATGTGTTATTTGTCTTCTTTTTTGCCAAGGCTGACTGATGCTAACACAGTCACACCTGACCCGTACAGTGCCAACCAGATTCTCTTTTCCAGGATTTTGAAACCCTGAAAAAAACAGAGGCTTCCCAAGAGGGCCTCAGAGCCACCAGAACAGGGCATGCTCTGCCCAAAGGTTGGGAGTCTACCTCATCTTTTGATTCTGCCTGTTTCCTCAGTGTCTCTCCCCAATTAACGGTTTTCTGTGCTTAATTAAGTTGACTTCCTTGTTTTTAAATAAAAGACTTTACCTGACTTAGCATTAGTATCAGAAAGTGGATTGTAGTTGAGAGACTGATGGAGGAAATGTGGATGGTCAACTTGATTACTGTGTACAGATAAAGGGAAAGGAACTGCTAATCAATTTTCAGGATAGGAAAGAGCGAGCTACTCATAGTTCAAACGGTACAATAGTTGCTTCAGTTATTGCTGTAATCACCTGAAATGTGTTTTAGCTAGTGGTATAGGGGTAGGGGAGTCCCACTAAAAAGAAGAGAAATGTTGAAACCAAGAAGTATGATTACTTCTGATAATACTAAATAACAAAACAAGAAAAAGCCCAGCTCCAACATCAAATGTTCATCTCCAAAAACAGGGCAAGGGCTCACAGCCTTTCTATGACTGTGCTATGTATTGTGCTGAACCAAATCTCAGAATTAACTTCTCAGAATTTTGCTGGTTGCTGAATGTTAGTTAAGGCCAACAGAAATCACATCTTTCCTGGGTTGCTCATGTGAAAGATAGGGCCTTAGGTGAGACAACTGAAATGATGCTGAAAGGAAACAGAGGAGTTAGAGAAAGCCAATTTTAAAAATCTGTCATGTTCTCTATGCATCTTGCTTTCATGTGAAAATTACTCCACTATCCAGCTCTCATTGCTCAAGGATAATCAGAATGCACGTGTAACACTATCTGGAGGGTAAAATATATAAACAAGGTAGAAAAGCAAAGAGCTAATAGAATAAACTGAAGGAGTTCACTGAGTTGGATAATCAAAAATCACTGAAAAAGGATGGGAGAGCATAATTTTTAGATAAGGCCAAATCTGTAGTTATGGTACAGTTAACCTAACTTTTGCAGTTAGTGCAGCAGCTCAGGAAACTGGCCACAGTTCTAATGGTGGGTTAGGTTGGCCAGTGGAAATCTGGACTGAATGCTGAGTTCAGCTAGGTAATGATGAAAAGCCAAGAAGTCCTTGGCACAAAGTAGAGGAGATCAGTATTACATAGGATCCAACAGGCTCAATCTTTCTACTGATACCCTCACCATGCCCCTGATGGGATCTACAACATGTGCCTTGCTAGAGGGTGTACACACTGGTGAGGAAAGCACTGGAATCTTTCAGAAGTGCTTTACTGTCTTTACCAGAGTGAGATGCTGGTGGAAAGGACTGACTTCAAAATGGGATTCCTGACCTTACTGAGATGGAAGGAACCTCAGAGGCCACAGTCACCAGGACTCAGACATCTCTCGTTGTAGATTACTCACTGTGAAGCTCCCAATAACAGAAATGGAAAGCAGCCAGCCCAGGTCAGTTGAGAGGGCCTGACTAGACCACCATGCTAGAGAAAGGGCCCCTTCTCACCCAACTTCCAGGCCTAATCAGTTCACAGACCCGGAACCTTTCAATGATAGGCACATGTAAGGAAAAATCCTGCCACAGCACATCAACACTCATATGCCATGAACATTTCTCCTCATCTTCCCCTAAGAATCTGCAGCTATTTACCATGGTAACTCCACTGTGTAAATGGAAATACACCTTTTGGAGTCTACTGGGTTCTGGTCTTGAGCTAACTAATTCCTGGGAACTCAGAAAGCCACTATTTTATGCCAGTTAGAATGCAGCCTTTACAGGCCAGTTGATGGAAGGAGCTTTGGCCTGAACTGGCCTCATGTTAGGAACCTTTTTTCGCAGAGTATGGTTGAATAGCTATTTACAGCCAGTGGCTGAATACCTGCATTGGTCCCAAAAGAATCCTATGGATAAGGACTGTTACAGTAGCAAGAGCAAATGCAAGTTGCTGGAGCAGTAATCTCTCTTTATCAAGGGCTAAGTCCCTAGGTAAATCACAGAGATCCTAAATGCTATAGAAAACTTAAGCTGCAGAATAACAATGAGATAATCTATTTAAATGTCTAAATTTGGTGATGGCATAAAGTGAATTTTCAACTATTAGTTATTAGCTATTCTGATGCTTCCTATTACCCCCAGGCAAGCTACTAACAGACTAGCCCAAAAGACTGACAGCTTTTAAGAATGTCAGTGGATTATAATAGATGAAACACGTGCAGCTGTAGATTTGCAGTTGCTTTTCCAGATACTATCCTTCCTATAAATTAATTTAACCCCTGGTACCTGGAATACTTCTATCAATGAGGCAGGTGCATTTTTTTTTTCTTTTATGGTGCGCAAAGACTACATGAAGCAATTTCCTTTCTCATGGCAGGAATAGCCTCAGTGATAAGTCATTTTGACCTCTCTCTGCTGTGATCTAATTCACTGGGATTTTGTCTCACTGTTTCAAAGGACATTATCCTGACAACTATGCTTATGACATCAAGCTGACAGGACCTGAAGAGCAGGATGTTATGTATCTTAGAGATGTACATGCTAGGCATAAAAATAAAAATATAGCGGCCTGCCACCTCAGTCAAGTTTTCTGAAAGTCAAAGGACTGTGACATTTCCCCTCTAACATAAAGCACAAGTTGCTGTTCCTTAGTCCCCCCATCCCCTCTGCTAAGAAGGAGGAGCAATATTTGCTGGGCCGTTTTTGATTTTGGAGACAGCATACACCACATGCTGGTGTCCTATTCTAACTCATTTATTGAGTGATATTAAAAGAAAAGGCTCTCCAGCTGATTTTGGCCACACAGAAATTTGTGTTAGTAGAACCTACCAGAGCCCAACGCTAAGCGAGGAACATAATCTTGCTGACAAAATCTTGGTCTTGTCCCCAAATCCTAAGATTTTACATTATGATTCTTCTGCTCATTCCCCATTAGCTGGAAGCAGTTGGCACTACAGACTGTAAAACAGTAGTGCCTATGGGAGACCTAGCTATGGTGCTGAAACTGGGGTGATAACTTGTGGGATGAGGTAAATGTTCTCAATCAATAATGAACATTAAATAGTGCTATTTTTCTAACAGCCAGAAAAAAGGATCCAAGTTATTCCATTAATTCTTGCCTCCCACCCATCTATTCTCTACATTGTAGCCAGTGATTTTCTCAGAGTACAAATATGACCCCATCACTCTCTGCTCCCCTAAACTCTTCATTGGTGGAGCAGATATGGTGGTGATCCATTCACACAATAACTGTTCTTCCTTTCCTCCTTGCTAGTAGAGCTTCCATTCTGTGGGGCTGTCCACCTACTCCTGTGATATAGGAGTAATCTGAACTGGTCTCAGCCAGTTGCAGTAAGCCCATTTCTCCCCTGCTTAAAACAGAGCATGTAACAAAGAAAGTCTCCAGAAATAAAGAGTCATCCTTTTTCCACTGGACCTTTTTAAACCTCTAGGTGGTGCCTAGAACTGGGGCAGCCATTTTGGCATCAAGAGGGGAGCCAGCCTAAGAGACGAAGTTGACACATGGCTAAGTGGAAAGGTTTGGAGACTGAGTGTTTTACAATGCTCATGTTAATAAATCTCCCACCTCTGGAACTGTTCCTGTGTGTCCTCAAATCCATTCCTCTCTAATTATGACCACCTTAAGTCAATCTATCAGCCCTTCTGGTACCAACAGTTGTTGCAGCCCTTATCTGTATTCCCTGTATTTATTCTGGCCTCCCTGTGGGCCATTCTCTGTATAGCAGCCAGTCACCTTTTCAAAATACAATCTGGTTGATCTATGGTTCAACTTCTCTCATGACAATATACAAGTCTACAGTCTGGCCTAATCTTCTTCCACAGTTTCATCGCTTACTACTCTCTTGAGTCTCTACCCTTTGGCCACACATAGCCCTTCTTTATTTTCTGAATGTGCCCTTCCCTCATCCACTTTTACTCCTAACAGTTTGCTCCTGCTATTTCCAGTGCCTGAAATCTTCCCCATCCCCCTTTCTCCAATGTCCTCACCTATGATTAGGTTTCAATGAAAACATTTCTTCAAGGAAGTTCTGACCTAGGATCAGAACTGGAGGGCTAAAATCATGAATTGAAAAATTCACAAACATGTCTGCTTCCTTGAGGGAGTTATAAAAAATATAAATCTAAAGTCTCAAAATGAGGCCTTTGCTTTGCAGTTTGCCATGGTCCTCATTTTCCATGCTGGACTACTCCAACTGTCTACTTAATACACTTTGGGATCCCTGTGCCAGACTCTAAAATGCCACCTGTTAATATAGGCTCCTACCACTAAGCAGTAGTCCTTCCTGTACTAAATTGCTCTTTTAAACCTAGTTACTTTTGTTCTTGTTTATGGGGGTTTCCCCACTAGTTAGCGAGTTCTTTGAGTGTAGGGACTGGATCTGTTTTTGCTCCCCAGCAAATCCCTGGCACCTAGCACATATTAGATACTTAATAAGTATTTATTAAACAAAGTAACAGATGCGATGATGAATGGATAGGTGGATGGGTAGATGAGGGAGGTGAGGCAAATCTTTCTTCATTTCCTACCCATAATCACATAAGGATAGGAATCAGATGAACTTGGTAAAAATTTCCTCACCTCTTAACCCATCAGAAACCTGTTTTCTACCCCCAAGACATTAGGTCTGCCTTCCTCCCTGCTGACACACCAGTCTTAGCAAAGAACTCACGTTGAATTCCTCTCTGAAGAGCTTATTGTCATCAGCCATTCTCCGGTTAATCTCCTCTTCCAGCTTGTCCACAGGCAGGGGCGGATACTTCCTGTTGGTGCTTGGGGATCTGGCCAGAAGTGGCACGCTCTGGGGTTCTGCAGTGCACAAGGGGGAAGGTTGGTCAGGTGCCCTGGGGACCAGCCCTCCTCTGGAGACTAAATTAGGGATTCCAGCTCATGGACCCAGCCTCCAAGAACTAAGGCTGTTTTCAAGTCTTTTTTTTTTTCCTTTTAGGGTAGGGAAACCACTAATTTCCTATTTTCTTCTCCATGAAGGTTCCTCATGCTATTAATGGGTGCCTTACCCACGTCCTCAGTGCGGCCATTGGATAAGCGGAAAGAATTGGAATGGCTCCCAGCTTGCTTGTATTTCTTAAACCTAATGAGAAAATGTTCAAAGTGAAAAAACTAAGCACAGAAGCAGAAGAGACCAATCAACTTTGTTCTTCCACTTATCAATTCGGTCTCTTTAAATCTCCTTTACCAAATAAACAGGCTCTTTTAGAGACTGGTCTTACACATGGTGAGGCAGGCAGCTCCATTGCATGGTACTCCTGCTCAACCTCAGTATACTGACTCCAACCCAGTTATCACCAACAGTATATTCTAACTTGTGTGGCTCTGTGCAGCTCTGGTTCCATGACTCACCAGAGATCACAGCTCTACCAGCTGGAGAAGAGATAAGTGGGTAAAATACACACACACACACACACACACACACACACACACACACACACACACACACAGAGAGAGAGAGAGAGAGAGAGTGTGTGTGTGTGTGTGTGTGTGTGTGTGTGTGTGTTGAGGGGTAGGGTGGGGAGGTTAAGAATATCCATAGCAACAAAAATCCTGGTACAATCTGGGAAACCCAGTCCAACACGGAGAAGTCCAGAGCTTCAGACTGGGTGGGCACCAGTCTGGCCACAGTCTCTTGAAGAATGGTGGAGACACATGACAAATTACAGGGGTACACAAAGTTCCCCTCTCTTTATCCCTGCAGAAAAACAGATGGAGCACAGACAGAGCAGCTTAAGCCAAAAATAAGGGCAGAATTAAATCCAATTACAGTAGTAACTTCAGCAGGAAGAGAACAAATACACTTCCCTCTTTTCTCCCTTGGGTTTCTCTTTTTTGCTTTTGTTACCTGTTTGAGTAGTACTATTAGAAGACTTTGAAAGAAAGTCAGAAGGCGGAACCCTGTAACTCACATGGTTTAGTTCAGCGTGCCAAGGATAGGACAAACCCTCAACTAGAAATCAAGTAGGCCTTTACTGAGGGGTATGGGGACAAACCCCCAACTAGAAATCAAGTAGGCCTTTACTGAGCACATAATCTCCACCGGGGCCCTTTTAGGAGTCGCTTCAACAGGGCTAGATCTGAAGATCTTAAACACCCATCAGTAACAACACACACTGGCTTTTTCCCTCAACCTCCAAACCACCATCCTGGGCTTTAGGCTGAACTCGAGTTGTGGGGCTGGACTTAGGACAGATGGAAGCAAAAGGGAGGGGCTGAGTTTTGAGGAAGACTATGTAAAGCTTTTAAACTATTTCTAAGTGGAATTTTAATCCTCGAAGCATGACCATGAGTCATTCCTCTTCTCTATCTATTCACTGTTTTTATCCTATTGTCTTCTAGATTGTGTGGACTTGAGATCCTGGGTTATTAAAATGGAGTCCAAAAGAACGGAGAAGCATTAATTCACATGCTCACCTTAACATGTACAGAACTATGATAATAAACACGATCACTAGCAGAGAGGACAGGGCCACCATCACTGCAATAATTGGCGTCTCATCTGAAATCGAGAGAACAAAACATGTCATTACCATTGTGTGCAATGGAGGGGTCAAGTTGGCTGCTCAGGGAAACACCCAGACGAGGAAGAAGGGCTCATTCAATGCTTCTGTAGATGGCAGGACATAGACAGAGTGAGTGAGAGACTGAAAGATAGAACACCTCCCACTGCTACCCAATCCCTGACTTATTATACATTTGTTTACTCTGTCTTCTTGCATTAGAATAAAAGCTCTTTGAAGGCAGAGATGTTGTTTTGTTTATTGTTATAGAATCTAAAACAGTGCTTAGCACATAAAAAATACTCAAATATCTGAAAGCATGAACATGTCCAATCCTGATGGCAAGCTAGGTGTGCAGAGCTAACAATGTATTCTCTCCCAGCCTCGATGGGCTCCATCTAGAGGAAGATGAGAGAGGAAAGAAAAAGGATAATTTTCCTATCATAAACCCGAATGGTTTCTGGCACAGAGAACACTGTTTCTGATTAAAACAAGGAGACATTATTAGATCCTTAACACTATGTTTCCAAAAAATGCTGAGTACTCTTTTCTACCTCTTTCTACAGTCACCAGGGGTCCTTCTACCAGGACCCCAACTACGGCAACATCTGGCTTAGAGATATATTAGAAGGTAGGCCCTTGGATTTCTATGCCATAGGACCTTGGCTTCCTTTCCAACCAATACTTACTTAGCCTCCTTTCTCATGGCAGCTGACCAGGTGCTGACTCACCCTCCTTTATTCTCATTCTCCCTCCACGAACTACACAACCAAACTGAGTTTGAAACTATCTTCACCATTTTTCTATCCTGCTAAAAGGGAGGACATGTCCCTCCCATGTGAGAATCAATCCTGTCACATACGCTCTGGATTGGATTACGTCCATTACTGTCACCACAAGGACCTGTCTTCTTGGCCTCATTTACACTTTCTCCAGTGACCAATAGACCCATGTCTCCTCACAGTTAACTTCTCACAACAGCTGTCTTATAAAACAGTCATTTTCTCTAATTCTTTACTTCCAGGTTTCTTGTTCTGGCTCCTACTCTCAGTGTTCCATTTACACTGCTCATCAAGGACATCAACGAATGGCATATTTCCAAATCCAATGGAAACATTCCCATCCTCATCTGATTAAACCTCTTAGCAGCATGCATTCAAATATTTATGGACCAGCAATTATATGCCACTGTTCTAGACCCTGGGAATAGAAAAGTGATCAAGCAAACAAGTGATAGAGAACCTACATTCTGGGGGAAGAGGAGACACTGTTCATAAACAAGTAAACACAATTTTAGACAGGGACAAGTTACTATGGTAGGGGATTGGAGAGTGATGGGTTGGGGAGGGCATTGGTCGGCTACTTTCTTTTGGAAAGGTCAGATGTGATTACATTGACTAGAGATCTAAATAATGTGAAGAAGTGAACCATGCAAAGATCTGGGCAAAGAGCTTTCTAGGCACAGGGAACAGCAAGTATAATAGCTCTTAAGGAGCTTGGCAGGTTCAAGAAATAGCACAAAGGCCAGTTTTGGTACAAGATGTGGCTAGAGAGGTAGGCAGGAGCCAGAGGACTTAGTGCTTTGTAGGCCATGGTAATGAGTGTGGATTTAATTCTGGATGTGATGGGAAACACTATGTGATTGAATGGCTATGAACAGTGGAGAGAAATAACTAGATTTACATTCTTTTAAAAGATCAGCTAACTAAATGACTCATAAGCAGCGGTCATGAGATGGGAGGTAATCTAGCAGAATATGGTCTCATAGATGCCAACAACAGAATTTTTCAAGGAGGGAGTAATCAGCTCAATCAGATACTACCGACAGATTAAGAAGAATGAAGACAGAAGGGAAACTGAATTTGACAAGATGGCAGCTATTGGTGACCTTTTCAAGAATGACTTCAGTTGAGTAGATGGTGAGAAAGCCTAAATAGAGTAAAATAAAGATGAAAAGAGGAGACAGTAAGATACCAATTCCTTATTTGAGGTGAGGACAGAGAAAAGGAATACCATGTGGGAGGAAGATGTGAAGTCTTTTTTTTAAGAGATGGGAGATATTATACCATACTTCTTTGTTAATGGCAATTTTCAAACACAGCCTGGTAGGTGGCTCTCATCTTAAAATGAGCATTCAAACTGACTACTACTTCTTTTTTGAAGAACTTTCCTCTCTTGGTTTCTACAACAAAGCACTCTTCTGATTTTCTATCTTTTGGCTGCTCCATCACATTTCCTTTGCTAGCTGTTCCTCTTCCAACGCCAGATCTTTAAATGTCTGATTTCCTCAGGGCTCTGTCCCTGGCGCTCTTCTCTACACACTAGCTGATATGATCAGACAGATGGCTATAAGCAGAAATGATAAACTAGTAATTCTCACATTTGCATCACTTGGTCAGACTTCTCTTCTGAGCCTATAAACCATCTCCACTTTAAATTTCACAAGCAAGCAAAATTTGTGTCTAAAACCTTTCCCTCATCATTCATAAGCTAGCACTGCCATCCACTGTTGCTCAAGTAAGAAATGTGGAAATCCTCTTGATTTCTTCCTCATGCTTATCTTTCTATATTCGACCCAGCTGCAAGTAATATGTTTTAGGGCTAAAACAAACACCTCATTTTTTTTTTCTGCCTTTTCTCCATTCTCTTGCCATCGCTATACTCTAAATCTCCATCTTCTCTCATCTTGGTCACAGTAAGCCTCTGTCCTCTGCCAATTCATTCTCCACAAAGCAGGCAGTGTGATCTCTAAGAAAGCAAATTAGATCATGCTCCTCTCACATGTAAAATCTTTCAATGGTTTCCCAAGCCTTTGGAAGGAAATCTAATATCTACCCTGGCCCATAACAATCTCCCCCATTTAGCCTCTGCCTATCCTATCTCCTGCTACTCTCTTTCCTTGATCACTAAACTTCAACTACTGGTATCCTTTCACAATGAGTTCATTCCTTCCTTAGGTCTCTGAACATGTTATTCCTTCTGCTTTCCACAGTCTCCTTCCATTCTTTGCCTGGTTAACTCCTAGTCATCCAGTTCTCATTTTAAGTGTTAACTTTTCCCAGGGAGATCTTTTCTGGTTCCTAAATTAGGATCCTAAGTTTTTGCTTCCTTATCTCTAAAATTAGTTATTCTGAAGATTAAATGAAATTATCCATATGACGTTCTTGGCATAGTAACTAGCACACATCATGTACTTGGTCAACGTTAGTTAGAATTTCCTTTATTATTCTTATAGGATATTATTTCCCTTGATAATACCTCACAGACTTTGTAATTATATATTTATTTGTTTAGTTGATTAATGAATGTCTCTCCTTTACAACATAAATTCCACAAGGGCAAGGATTACATACCTGATTTCTCATCATATACCTAAAACCTAGCACAGAATTCCACATAGTTGGCAATAAACAAATACTGGACTACAATGAGTGAATAAAAATAATTACCAGTTTATCACTAAATATGTCTTTGTTAAATGCCAATCACAGAGGGCTATATAACAAGTATTAAAAAGGTCATTAGTAGAGACATCTGGCTGAGATAGTAAGCTGAATCAGTAATTTTTACTTCTTTCTCTTCCTAAAAGGACAATGAAATAATAGAAAAAATATAAAAATACTAACAAATCAAAAGCATACTGAGAAGGCACCAAAGAACAATGTCAGTAGACCGAAAACTTTGAAGGGTTTGTGAAAGACAAAACAGATGGGACTGGACTGCTGAAGGGATCAATCAGAGCCAAAGAACATTACTTGAAAGGTAAGTACTGGTTTTACCAATCTGGGACTGGAAACACCACACGCTCAGAGTCAACTGACTGGGGATGAAGGTGAGCCTTGGGGTAGGAGGATGGTCTTTAACCAAAGGCTTGCCAAAGCAGAACCAGTACACCTACAGGCTGAGTAACAAGCAGTGGTGTCCCATCTAGACTCAGCTGGAAAAACAGAGCTCTATACAGAGTTGGAGGGAGGCAGGTGTCGGAGTGCTGATAGCTAGCTTCTTAAAGAAATGCTGTATATATGTATTTTTAAACTTTTTATTATGAGAAACTTTCAAACTTATATAGTAGTAAAGTGAACACTACAATAAATCCCTATGTACTTATCACTTCACTTCAACATTATTATTACATACCAGTTTTTTCATCTATACCAGGGTTTCTCCCCTTTGCGCTAATGACATTTGGGGCTAGATAATTCTCTGTTGTGGGAGGCTGTCATGTGCACTGTAGGATGTTTAAGCACATCCCCAGCCTCCACCTACTAGATACCAGTAGCAAACCCCCAATTGTGATGACCAAAAATCATCTCCAGACATTGCCAATTGTCTTCCGGAGGGAAAATTGTCCTGAGTTTAGAACCACTGGTCCATACCCATCCCACTGGATTATTTTAAGGCAAATCTAAGACATAGCATTTCAACTTTAATTACTTCAGTATGCATAACTAAGAGATAAGGATTCTTAACATAATCACAATACCATTATCTCATTAAAAAGGCAACACTAATTCCTTAATATAATCTAATATTCAGTTACTGTTTAAATATTCCTCATTATTTCACATATATATGTATATACATATACATACATACACACACATGTATATATATTTGGTTTGGTTAGAATTGACATCCAGAGATCTATACATTGCACATGATTCACAGAGGGTTTCCTGGGTGGGCCCTGAAGACAGAGAAAGATCAAGGGTGGTGCTTGGGATAATCTGGGCAGCCACAATAGATGAAGAAGGGAAAAAGAGAAAGAAAGGCAGCTCAGCCTAGAGGATAACTGTGTCCAACTTCCTAAACCATGACTGAACAGGGAAAATACAGCCCAAATGTAATCCATTGCTTGTTTTCATAAATAAAATTTTGTCAGAGATCAGCCACATAGGGCAGACAGGACAACGGATAAGAAATATATAATATAGGTAGTGATAAGTGCTATAAAGAAAAATAAGGCAGGGTAAAGAGGGAAGGGGGGAGGTGTTCTGTGAAGTAAGATGGGGTGGTCATAAAAAGTCCTAAATAGAAGGATGGAGTATCAGAAGGCACAAACAGTGCAGTATTGTTTATGATCACTAGGGTAGAGTTGATATCTATAAACAATATGACAGGAAAAGAGTCAGCACGCCAGATAATTTAGAAATTAATAAAAATTACTACAGTTAATGTTTAAGCACTTATGTAACAGGCACAGAGCAAAGCACCATACACATATGATATCATTCAATTATTCTAATACCTCTAAGATAAATACCATTGACCCTATTTTATGAAGGAATTAAGCAGAAAGATTAACTTGCCCATATTACACAACTGGAAATCTAAGGCAAGAACACAAAGTTAAACTATTCTTCAGACTCTTCATAAGCTACAGGACTAACAACACTTTATAACTCTTACCAGCTTTCAGGTCAAAACAGTTCTCTATCATAAAAGTCAGATTTTACCTTCTGACATCTGAATTACATCCATGTCTTTGATATAGTTAAAGACAATACAGATAGTAAAGATGTCCCCAGGCCTCAGTGAGGGAAGGAGACTCAGGTCTGTAAAGAAACTAGGAGAAAACTTAGAGCTCCCTGTATCAAATCTCAGACTTGGAGATAGGCTCAGAATCAAGTCACCTTTGTAGGGCTCCTCCCAAACTGGACAGACTCATCCTCTCGTACTCAGGCTTGTCCTTGTCTGGGTCCTCTAGAGAAGTGGACTTGCATGATGCAGGCAAGGCAGGTACATCTATACATGCCCTGCTCTCCCCACCTCCCCGTGCAACTCATTCTGGCTAAATATTACTTCCTAGACTCAGGCGTGGGGGGGAGGGGGCGGGGCATTTAAAAAATACTAAAATGGTATTCTTAGACAACAGGTATTTATTTGCAATATCCCCTTTCCAAGAAAACAAAAGGTCATATTATTCTAAGAACTCACATGTAGACAGGCCAGTCACCTTAGGACCTAGACACACCTTGGTCAACTACAAAAATAATCAGTAAAGTAAAATCCATACTTTCTAAGTCTCACTTATTTGTCTTAACATGTTTTTGTAGAAGTATCTATCAACTCCCAAAGGCAGAGTTGTAATATTGTTTTATGTGCTTCCTACTGGCTCTAAAAACAGCAAGTCACCAGGTTACCTCAGGAAGCAAAACCACTAGGCTGAGCCCAATCACTCACTGTTGGCTTAGGCTAAATTATCATTCAGAAATCTTAATTTTTATGGCCCATCTATCTTCCCCAAGGCCTCTGGAGTTATAAACAAAAAATCTGAGCATGTCATTTCCTTCCTTACCATCATCACCAAGAGATGCCCTGACTCCTGAGCTCAATGCACCAACAAGCCCATTCTGCTGAGGCTACCTCTAGCCACAACCCCATCTCGTGCATGTCAACTGTGCGCATTTCCTCAAATACATGACTTGCTCTTTTATGTCTCCTTGCTTTTACCCTAACTGGTGCATTCTCATTTTCCTCAGTTACTATGTTAATTTAAACTGCCCAAAGCTCACCTCCATGCCTCACTCCTACTCCCCAGATAAAATGAGCACTTTGTGTGGTATATCCAATAGCATGTAACTGAACAGACTTTTGATTCTTAGTGTTCATGTGTTCCTTTCATGGAACAGAGAACATTTTTCTTTTCTTTCTGGAATCTTCAGCATCTAACAGGTGCTGAATAAATATATTAAAGGTGCTTAGGGAAAGCCATCATGGAGCTCACAATAATGTCACTTACTACAATAATCCAAAAATACCTCTTTAAACAAAAACATCAACTTTTTTCTAGACTCCAACTCTAGAAAAGTACTGAAGGAGAAAACCAGGGGGAGCAGCGATTTGATCTGATAGCTGAGAAACTTTAATGCTTATCTTGCCCAGTTCTTGAACTCTGTAGCTAAAGGGCTCCTTCACAAATATTAAGAGGATACTATTTCCAGGTTAAAAAAAAAAAGTTATATAAATGATTATAGCAGGTCCTTGAATAGTTTCATTCAATGTTGTTTCAGTATAATGTTGATGAGACGCTGTAGGAACTTAATTCTTGTTTATATCAATTAGCCTATGGTAAAATTGGTTTCATTCTACATAATTTTGCTTAAAGTTAAAGAACCTATCGACGTTAAGACTTACTGTACACCTAAAATAATTTATCCTGTGTTTTTGCTATTTAACAAGTATCACTTATAAGGTCTTCACATGAAAATCCTATTATCGAAATAAAAAGTAGGATGAGATGGGTATATGAAGAATTTTGTTTAAAATGTACAGGGCAGAGGATTAGCTAATGTCTATGGTAGTACGGTTGTAAGATGACCTTGCCTTAGAAGCTGCCTCACACAGTAGTAGCCTCCAGGAAGCCTAGGAGTAACTTTGTTTCCAAGAGCTCTAAATGAATGGTGAGATTCCTGATCTCCCTAGTCTCCCACATAATAGTGATGGTAACAGAGGAGTGATGGTAGTAGGAGTAGCAATGTGATAGCCAACACTTGCTGAGCAACTGCTATATGCTGACGCAGCACCAGGCCAAGCACTTCGTATGTGTTACTTCATTCTTCATAACGACCCTATGAAGGAAATTCTGTTTCTATTCTATTTTGCAAATGGTGAAATGAGGCACAGGGAAATTAAACACCTACCCCACCCTGCTGGTAAGTGGTAGAATCGACATACAAACCCAGGTTGTCTAGCTCCAAAGCTCATGCTTTTAATCACTGCAAACACTGCCTCTCCAAATAGTCCACTTTGCAACTCACTCCTCAGCCTTCATAGATATATCAAAATCATTCAACAGCATATCCTTAGATGATAAAAAAATCTCTGTTTATGAATGGGAGCATGCATACATCCCCCTCTTGCTCAAACTTCATGGGAAAAGTGGTAGATGCTACAGATTCTCCTTTAGGACCAAAGAACCTATTCCCCCAGCTGTTGAGAAGGTTGGCAGCTAATGGTTCTCAGCCAAGTCCTTCCCCAGGAACTGCCCTTGGCCTAAGAGAGTAGCCTGGCCAAAGGAAAGGCTCTCCCCAATCCCAGTTCCAAAGCTTCCTATGGGACTGAGGTCTTTGCTGCCTGTGCTTTGACTGTATGGCATCTCATATCCTCCTCCTATCCAATACTATTGCCTTTATTGTCTCACAGGTGCTGTAGGAAGAAAGTACTACCTAATAAACCTGCTGCATATAAATCTCTGTCTCTGTTTCCCCTAGAACAAAACTAATAAAACTGAGATGCAAAACTAGTGAAGACTAAATAACAACTGGAGGCTACACTTACAACCACTGACTTCATCATGAAGAGGTACTTGGTAGATAATGCCAGAACTGGATTTAATGCATTACCATATATTACACAAATCATCCAAATCAACACCAGTAAAAATGCTTTGAAGGAAAAACTGATAACAAAATGACAAATATTGTATGATTCCACTTAAATTACATACAAAATTTAAGTGGAATAGACAAAATTATAGAGACAGTGGTTACCAGAGGCTGGGGGAAAGATAAATGGGGAGTTAACTGTTTAACAGGCTACAGAGTTTTAGTTTGGGATGATAAAAAAGTTCTGGAGATAGATGGTGGTGATGGTTGCACAACAGCGTGAATGTACTTAATGCCACTGAACTGTACAGTTAAAACGGTAAATATTTTATTATGTATATTTTATCACAATTAGGAAAAAAGCTGGTTCTCCCAAAATAATTTAGAACAATTTAAAAAACAATACACATGAGAAAATAACCAGTTTCTTGGACTTCAAAAAAAAAGAAGCAAAGTTGCCTGGCTCTCTTCCTCTTTTTATTCTTTTCTGCTTGACAATTAAAACACCAGCCATTGCTTTTCAAAAGCACCCCTAAGGCCAGTGCATAAAAACATATAACCCTTAATTCATAAGACATTATTTGTTAGCAAACCCATTATAATGTAAATTCAAAACGATCACCTCATTTCTCAAAAAGCATTTGGCTTTAAAATAAGAATGTGATATCGAAATTTATACAAATCTTCAAAAGATCTGCTCTGGTAAAACTGTCATTATATATGGGACTTTAGAGACTGCCTCTTCATCTTCCTGTTTGGTCAAAGGCAATATACAAAATTATTTTTTAACTTAAAAAGGAAATTTATTATATTAGCATGTCACAATTAGCAATAATCTTTTTAATCATAATACTGAGACTACTAAAATCCATATTAGTTACCTGGGGGCAGAAAAAAGGCTGAATAGTAAGAAAATATACACTAAGTAGAGGAAGAATCACAGACCTTATGTTTAACCTTGAAGCCTACCACTTTGTATTTTGCCTTCATGGTAATATTGGTTAAAGGAGCAGTTTTAGGGATCAAATGTATAATTATCTATTGCGACATCAATTTGTAAAGTTTTACATTGAATAGAATCATAAGATAATGTGAATAGCAAGGACATACATTAATCAAATCTAGTTCCTAAGTTTAGGACAGCAAGAGCTGGAAAATTAAAGGAAATCTCTACAGTATGATAACACTATTTCTCAACAAATATAGTGGCAGATATATAACACACAAAGGGTTAAGTATTTACTTCTATGATTCAAGTTATCTTTACTTAATGGACTTCATAAGCCTTCGAATGTTCCACTACTTAATTATGCAGGAAAAACTGTGCATAGTAAATAATGGAACCAGAAAAAAATACCTCAAAAAGTCTGATTTGATAAAATAATCACAGATTAACACTTCTCAAAATTAAATGCAATTCTGATTTCTTACACTGTTGGATGATCTTGTTTTCTCTTATGCTCTTTAATGGTAGCTGTACTGTTGTCCTAAGCAAAATGTGTCACATACACTGTTTTCTGGTGGGTGACCAGAGAATTGGCAGTCCTGCTTAGACCACTGACACAGCATCTCTGGCCATAGAAACTTTACACCAGAGGGCTGAAAATCCATAGAACCCACATAAAGTCTGACTAGGAAAAACACAAAAGTAGGATGTTTAAAGATAACTAGGCCCTAGAAATCAGTAATTAACGATGGCAAATAAATTATGGCCTAATATCACCAAAGAGTAATATTAACAAGGTGACATGATAAAGTAAAATACAGGTGTTTTATTATATCAAAGCTGTTAGAATTTGTAATCAACATTTAAACACATAATGGGTACTTGTTTCTGTTACTCTTTTTTATGAGGTTAATATGGAAACGAACTTAAGAGAAAGTAAACATGTAACAGCCACAGATGTACAAGGTTACCACAGACTGTGAGCAGAGGAAACATGACAAATGTTGTATACTGTAAAAGGGACAACAGACATAAGGTGAGCAGCTCACCTCTTCTGTCCTTCGAGTCAGAATTACCTGTGTAATAAGTGAAAAATAGAAACATTCACTCAAATTAAAGAAAAACATTACTATTCGATCTAAGGTAAGACAAAATAAGCTCTAGGAATATAGATACTTTCCTCTTTGTATATGTTGGAGCTAGAATGAAGCACCCTCCAACAACTGGGAAACAAGACTGCCCAGATTTACTAAACTTTAATCAGTGGTTTGTCCTTCTTCCTTCGTACAAAAACAATGCAGCATCAATATTCATAAAAAGTACAATACAAAGAAAAATACAAACACATTAGTATTAGAAGTCTTTATGTCTTTTAGTCATTAAAATTCAACAGTGCATAATTAAGGATATAAAAGATCTAAATGATAATAGGCAATACAGTCTAATTGGTACATACCAAATTCTATATACTAACAGAGAAAATCTTTTCGAAGGCTTGTGGAATATCCACAAGTCCTTAAAAATTCCCCACAGTAGAAATAATACAGACAATATTCTTTCATCATGATGCAATAAAACTAGAAATTAACAAAAAAAACCCTTGAAAATTAAAAAAACAAAATCATACAATACCTAAAAAATAACAATAAAATCAGTCTTGTGGTAGAATCCACCAACTCTCTCCCAATATCATTCTATTCTTGTTTCTGGTACAGAACCCCTGTTTTGTTTGTTTTGTGTTTGCTGAGCACAAAGCTGTCTAGCTAGAGACTACATTTCTGAGACTCCTTTGTACTGGGTATAGTCATATGAAGAATTCTAGCCTATGGGATGTGAGCAAAAGTGATGAGGGTTAATTTTTGGGTCACATCCTTTGGAAAAGAAATTGCTTGTCTCCACGGCCTCTGTTCACCCTTCCCAGAGGCTAAAATCAGACAGAATCCAGTGATGAGAGCCATCTCTGACCAAGAGGTGAGGGCAACTTTGTTGAGATGTCAGGGCCACAAGAAAAAAGGAACTTGGTCCCTAATAAGGCAAAGCCCCGTCAACCTTTGGAATATGATCAGGCAAAGACACTTCTGTCTTAATTTAAGTCACTGAATTTGGCCTGTCTTTGTCAGAGTAGCTTAGACTGAACCCTAACTAATACAGCTACTTACAAGAATACTACTGGGATATGGCTAAAACTATGCTTATAAAAAATTAACAACATTAAATATATTAATTAAGTGGGGAGAATGAAAATAAAGAAATTAAACATTCAATTCAGGAAGTCAGAAAAAGTACAAAATAAATCTAAGAAAAGCAGAAAGAATAAAAATAAAAAAGAAATTAATGAAATAAAAAGTAAAAAAGACAGAATATATATATAATAGCAGATTCACTGGAAGAAAAAAGCAATGAACTATGAAACAGATAGCCAACCTAAACGAGAAAAAGTACATAAAAATATAAAATAAGAAATATTCATAGCTATGTAAGAAATTTATCCTGAGATGACTTTTCCCAAGTAATTTTGAAAACATGAACGAAATACACAGTTTTCTAGGTAAACTTCAATTCTTTCCATGAAGTAAAACAAAATATAGAAAACTAAAACTTACCAAAACATAGCATAAATACAAAGGAAACACACAGACTAATTTCATTTAGGAATAACTTATGAATATCAATGGAAAAATCCCAAATAAAATAATTTCAAACAAATTGCAACAGTTCATTTAAGAAAAATACAGCACAACCAAGTAGAGTTGTTTTTGCAGGAATGTAAATAGTTCAAAATTAGGAAATCTATTAATATGATTTACCATAGCATATGATAAAAGAATTCATATAGACCTTGCTCACTGCTGCTGAGCAGGCAACTGACAAAATTTAGCACCTGTTCTTGAAATAAACGCTCTTTAAAACAGAAATAAATTGATAAATCATGAACATGAATATGTTTATCTCAACCCAAGAGTCAGCACTATGTTTAACAAAAAACCACTGAGAGCATCCTCCTTAGAGTCAGGTATAAGACAAGACTGTATGCTTTTACCAGTTTCTTAACTTTGTTCGGGAGGTATTCACCAATTCATTTAAACAGAAGAAAGATATCTAAAAATAAGGAAGAGATATTTGCAGATGAGATGATTTAAAGACTTAAATCATCTGAAGAAAATTATGTCAAATACTAAAGAAATTTATTAAGATGACCAGTATGACATACACCTACAAAAATCAAGAGCCTTATGTTGTAAACCTAAAACTAAAGTTAAATGTCAATAATATCTTAATTAAAAAAACCACACACACACACACAATAGCCTTTATATCCCAACAGCAGCCAGTTAAAAAACATAATAGAAGAAAATACTCCATTTATACTAACAGAAAACAAAACAACAAAATCTTCAAAATATGAAGAAACTGAACAAAATATGTATGACATGAGTGGCAAAAACTTTAAAACACTTTCAAGAAACACAAAATAAGACCAGCAGATAGACAACACCATATTCTTGGATAGGAAGACTTAAAGATGTCAACTGTCCCTGTTAATCTATAAATTTAACATGATCAGTAAAAACTTTCTTTACTGCTATACAAGTTGATTCTAATATTCATAAAGAAAAATAATGAAGAATTGCTAGCAAGATGCTGAAAAATGACAAAAACTCACCAGATATTAAATATTTTACAGTTACAATTATTAAAATGGTGGGATTCTGTACACAGAGAAAAAGATGAAAAGAAAATATAAATGCTGAGAACTAGAATTCAAATACTTATGGGAACCTAAATACATAACAATTCAATATATGAAAGAGTTGTCATTTCAAATCAGTGAGGAAAAAATGGGTTATTCATTAAAGGGTATCAGGACAAGTAGTTAACCATTTCGGAAAAAAATGATACCTAGTCACGCTTCACATCAGAATAAATTGCAAATGGATCAAAGATTTAATAAGCACATACACATGAGTACATGTACATACACAGAAGAAAGAAACCATAAAATTCTAGAGGAAAACCTAAGGAAAATTATTTAATAATATTGGAGTAGGGGAGCCTTCTTATATATGATCCAAATGTTTTTATATATATGAAATTTTAAATTAAAAAAATTTTTAATTGCTAAGGATGGCTTCTGCAACGTAAAAAGGTAGATGAACAACTAGGGAAAAATATCTGCAGCTTTATCGTAGGTAGGCAAAGGGCTCATTTCCCTAACATTAAAGAGCTTCTATAAATGAGTCAGAAAAGCCTGACATTCTAACGCAGTAAACACATTTCATGTCTCAGAGGAGACTGAGACTACATTTCATTGGCAACTGTTGTTCAAGGTCAGTAAAACACAAGGAAATCATTATGGTACATCAAGATGTCAGTCTGAAACCACACATTTTACTCATCACCACCATTCTACCAATACTCCCATAACTGTTACATCATAATTCTTGGTTAAATCAGTATTTGATGCTTTATATTATTATGCCCATGTAATATTATTACCTGCTGAGCTACTGGTATAATGTGATTACTTTTCTTGTATGACCTTTTTCTGGATTTAATCATTACCTTATATTTTTGCTTAGTTTTCTATTTCCCTCTTCCATTTCCTGTTTTCATCTTCTAAAACTCCTGTTATTTGGATACGAACATATTCTGAATTAATTCTTTAATTTTTAAAGTTTTCTTTCTTATTGACCTTTGCTTTTTTCTTTTTAAAATAAGCAAATGCATATGTAGATTCCTTTTTCTTCTATTTATACCACAAATAACAAATATACTGTGTACATTTCTGCACATTGTTGTTTTCAGTTAGCCTATCATTCTTGTTCTATATTAAAGAGCTGCTTCATTGTATGAATATACCTTAATGCATTTATCCAGTCTTCCCTATCAGTGTATGTTAAGGTTGTTTATAGAGTACTCTTACAAACAACACGATTTATCATTTCAAGCATGTATAAAAGAACACTGGTAGGATAAATTATTTTAAAGGTGTACTTGTAAACTGATGGATATTGCCTGATTTCCCTCTATTGGGAAATATATTCCCACTGGAAATGTGTCAGAGTGCCTGTTTTTCTACACTCTCTTCAATGCAGTAAATTATCAAACTTCTGTATCTATGCCAATCTGAGAGGTGAAAATTAGTATTTCACTAAATGAGGTTAGCATCTTTTCATATTTGGAAAGACCATTTACATTACTTTTTCTGAGAACACTCAGATATCCTTTGCCCAGGCTGGGCTGAAGCCCTGAACAAGCTGGCACTGCAACTCAACTGTTTCCCTGAGCTCCCTTTTCTAACTCCACCCTCTGGACAGGGGCCTTCCACTCCATATCTAATTGTTTCAGACATCCAGACCCATTCTCATTCCCATGGTCTCCATGGATCCCTTCCTTTTAAAGGCTAATCCTATTACTTAGATTCTATATCCTTTCATCTTTAGTCTCCTTGCATCATCAATTAGCTCCCTTCCTTTACGTTTTCAACCTTCTTCTCTACCTTTAAACACAATTAACCTCCCTAAATCTAACCAGGAACGCATGCAAAGCAGGACTTCCCCAAATCTTTCTTCTTTCCTCTTAATTGTGTTAACCAAATTTTCCTGATAATTCCTTTCCTCTAGGTTTCATCATTTTGCTTGGGGAATTTTACTTATTTCAAGAAATTTTATGGCTAGAAAATACAAACAAAAATAATAAAAGGGTAAATAAACCCAAAGAGCAAAAGAAAGAACAATAGAAACCATCTCTAGTACCTGAAGGAGGGAAAGTTTCTGGAGTGGTTGCTGCGGTGCTGGAATTCCCCTCCCAAGTTTCTGTTCTGGCATCTATGAACTGGTTATCTGGAAGCCACGTTCCATTTGGTGAAATTGTAGTGACTACAGAATCGGTGCTTACTATTCTTGTGGTCCCATTGTCAGAGTCTGAAGAATTGACAGTGGTTACATAGGTGGATTCCAGAGTTAGATTAGTGCTGAATGTTGGCGTCACAGAAGAAGTTACTGAAGAAGTAGGATTTGATGTTTTTGTCTCTTCTTTTACTGACTCTGCTGTGGATGCTTTAATAGATCTTGTAACGCCTACTGAAGGTGAAACTACAAACACCAAAAAAAATAAGGAAACATCACACTAAGAACATGATAGCTCAAAAGCTATGAGGCACAAAGCAACGAGTCTTAATAAGCTCTCAAACACTTGGAGACCAAAGACCAGACACACACACACACACACTCAATCACTCACACTTTTATCTAGTGCTGGGCCCTTCCTATCACCTTCAGAAGACTACGGTCTAACAGAGGAAGAAACTGATTCTTTACTTAGTTCCTCAGACTCAATATGCAAGAGTCTTAAATAGCAACTTTTTTTTTTTTTTTAACTTTTCAGGAATGAATACATGATCTCTTTATTTACTTAAAGTAGTATGTATTTGGTATATGTCATAGTATGCAGCATGGTACAAAGAACAATGCTGAGCACTCACTACAACTCAGATTTCCAAAGACATTTACTTAACCATCATTTAAGTAAAATTTTAATATTTTTTCTTTAATACTACCTTGGTCTTCAAATTTGAGCCATTAAATGTGAAAGCAAAATTCTATTCCAAATATCAGTCTTATCAAATGACAATTTACCTGTGGTTGCATTGTTGGCACTGACATGTATCAGACTACTGCCAAGTAGAACAAGAATAAACCAGGAATCCATGCTGACCTGGAAAACAGAGAGCCATGTTAGATAAGGTTCTACGTTATAGTAAATGAGTATTTTGGGCAAAATCTTCCCAGCTATTAAACGTGCACACGAGACTGATGATCTTTTGGGAGTCTGACATGCACATTTCCCCCATGAATCCAACTACCTAATTAAATCTTTATACAAATAAGACTTAGTAAGAACAAACTTTTTTGAGCAGTGATTCTTAACCTTGGCTACACTTTAGGATTACCCAAAGAACTTTAAAAAATCTCCAATCAGACTTCATCTTTGGGGGTGAGAGAGAGGTAGATGTCCTTTTAAAAGCTCTCCAGGTAATTGCTATGTGCAGCTTTAGCATCTTCAAAATGAGAAGCGTGGAAAAGGTAAATTGACTGCACGAATGTACTGTCCTTTGAAGCAAATATTACACAGCTGTCCTCAACCTTTATTCCACCTCAAACCATATCAAAGGGCTGTGGCACATTCCCATCAGTAACACAAGCTCATCCGTCCATTCAAATTTGTGCCCTAAACTAGATACTAGGGAAACAACTGGGGAGCAATACACTCATAGGCCCCTATCTTCATGCGCCCTATGGCCTAGAGGTAATTCGGTATCGTAGTGATGTCCCAAGGGAAGTAGGACAGGCCTCTCCAAAATTGGGAAAGCATAAAGTTCCCTCCATAGGGTTAGGAAACAGACTGAAAGGCTGATTATTATATATGCATGTATGTCTAGTCTTGATAAATCAGTGGGAAATGGTTTAAAGAAAATTAACTATGCATTTGGGGGTAGTTAGATTACCTCATTCCATATACTAAAATAAAACTCAGATGAGTTGGAGAATTAAATGCTTAAAAACACATTATAAAAAGGAATAAATAAATATATGAGCTCAGGATAAGGATTTTCTAAACACAGAGGCAATGTAAGAAATTTCAAGTTAAATATGGAAAACCTGACAATAGAAAAAATAAAGCCTCTAAATATAAAATAAATCAATTATAAACAATGTTCATGGATAGGAAGATTCAATATTGTCAAGCTGTCAGTTCTTCCCAATATGGTCTATAGATTCCATGCAATCTCAGTCGAAATTCTAACACGTTATTTTGTGGATAGTGATAAACTTATTCTAAAGTTTACATAGAGAGTCTATGATTATGCTACCCTGAACATGCCCGATCCTGTCTGATCTCGGAAGCTAAGCAGGGTCGGGCCTGGTTAGTACTTGGAAGGGAGACCACGTAGGAACACCAGGTGCTCCTACCAGGCATAAAGAAAGAAAAAAGTTTACATAGGCAAAAGAATGAGAATAGCGAACTCAGTACTGAAGAAGAACGAAGTTGGAGAACTAATATTATCTGACTTACTATAAAGCAATAGTAATCAAGACAGTGTGATATTGATAAAAGACCAAACAAATAGGTCAGTGGACAGAAGAAAGAGCCCAGATTCAGACCTACATACAGTTAACTGATCTCTGATAAAGGAGCAAAGGCAATACAATGGAACAAAGAAAGTCTTTTCAATAAATGGTGCTGGAACAATTGGGCATACAGTACAAAAAAAAATCTAAACACAGACCTTATACTCTTCACAAAAATTAATTAAAAATGGAATATAGTTCTAAATGTAAATGCCAAACAATAAAACCTAGAAGATAACACAGGAGAAAATCTAGATGACCTTGGGAATGGTGATGACTTTTTAGATACAACACTAAAGGCATGATCCATGAAAGAATAAGCTGGACTTCATTAAAATTAAAAACCTCTACTCTACAAAAGACAATGTCAAGAGAATGAGAAGACAAGCTACAGATTAGGAGATGTGCCTTTTTGCAAGGCACATCTGTTAAAGAACTATTAGCTAAAATATACAAAGAACTCTTAAAACTCAACAATAAGAAAACTATCAACTCAATTAAAGCATAGTCAAAAGGCCTAAACAGGTATCTCATCAAAGAAGATACACAGATGGCAAGTAAGTATATATAAAAAAAGATGTTCAACAACATATGTCATTAGGAAATTGTAAGTTAAAACAAATGAGATACCACTACACACCTACCTATCAGAATGGTCAAAATCCAAAACACTGACAATACCAAATCCTGGTGAGGATTTGGAGCAACAGGAACTTTCATTCAGTTTGGCAGTTTCTTACAAAACTAAACATACTCTTACCATAAAATCCAACAATTGTGCTCCTTGGTGATTACCCAAGAGAAGTGAAAACTTATATCCATACAAAAACATGCACACGGATGTTTACACTAGCTTTATTCATAACTGCTGAAACTTGGAAGCAACCAAGTTTTAGTAGGTGAATAAATAACCTGCAGCACATCCAGACCATTGAATATTATTCAGCTTTAAAAGGAAATGAGCTATCAAGGCATGAAGACATATGGAGGAATCTTAAATGCATATTTCTAAATGAAAGAAACCCGTCTGAAAAAGCTATGTACTATATGATACTCTTGAAAACATAAAACTATGAAGACAGAAAAAGATCAACAGTTGTGGGGTCAGGGAGGAGAAAGGGAATGGATAGATGGAGCACAGGATTTTAAGGGCAGTGAAACTATTATGTATGATAACACAATGGTGAATACATGTCATTATACATTTGTCTAAATCCACAGAATGTATAACACCGAAAGTGAACTCTAATGTAAACTATGGACTTTCGGTGACAATGATGTGTCCATGTAGGTTCATCGGCCGTTAAATGTACCACTGTGGTATAGGATGTCAATAGTGGGCGAGTTTGCACATGTTTAGGGCAGGGAGTATTTGGGAATGCTATAATTTCTGCTCAATTTTTCTGTGAACCTAAAACTGCTCTAAAAAAAGTGTTTTTTTAAAAAAGGAAAAAAACTGAGGAAATTGTCACAAATAAGACAAAAGATTAACACATGAACTTATATATCAATATGGAAAATATTAAAACCCCAATCCTGAAAAATATGAAAAATGAATTTAAACATAATTTATAGAAAAGAAAAAGCAACAGCTAATAAAGAAAAAAAGTGTTGACCATCTCCACTAATCAAAGGAATATAATAATGAGATGACATTTTTACTTTCCAAATCAGAAAAGATCAATCATAAAGTATTCAGTGCTGGTGTAGGGGTTCAGAAGAGGCTTCTCCAAAATGTACCACTTTGGCATGTAAATTATTTTGAGCTGAAGACAATTAAGACTTTGAAAGCTAAACAGAAACTTGTATCTCTCTTTTAATGAATTTAAATTAGGAGACTTGCCCACAATGAGTTATAACTGGAAATAACTTTTTTCAACCTATCTATATGGCAGGGCAAACATATACTTACTGAACATCTGCTCTTATCATCCATCCTATGAACGACCTTTCTCTTTTCTGAAGCCCAAAGACACCTTACCTCATCCTAAGCTCAGAATGTCAAAATATACCTCATTTTCTCTTTTTGTCTTTGAACCTTTTATATGGGCTCTTTGACTCTCATGTATGTGGGGTTTCCATGCATACATATGTAATTAAATTTGGCTAACTTCTCTTGTTAATGTGTCTCATGTCAATTTAATTATTAGACCAACTGAAAGAACCTAGGAGGGTGGAGGAAAGATTCTTCCTCTCTACACTAGCAAGAGTCACATGAAAAGAAGGTAAATACTGGCAAGACTGCCAACTAACCTGTAATAACAAATCCCTTCCAGAAAGATTATACAAGAACTTAAAGGTGTCCATATTGTTTTCTGATGCATTTCCATGGTTCTATTCTGAAGTAAATGTGAATAATCTGAAACTCAGAATAAAATGATATAGAGATATTCATTAACTGGAAAAGTAGAAATAATCCAAATACCCAATAGGGAAAATAGAAAAAAGTTGAAATAAGTATTATGTTGCTTTCAAGATGACATAGTGTTGCTATTTAAAATGCTATATTCACATGGACAATAGACTAGTGGCTACCAGAGGGTAGTAGGGGAGTGGGGAGGAGGGAGGCAGATGGGGAAGAAAAAATAAAATAAAAATAAAAATGGGTGAATTGTATAGTATGTGAATTATATCTCAACAAAACTGTTAAAAAAGAAAAAATGCTATATTCAAAAAAAGTTTAAGAAAATGGAACAAGCTCTTCATTTTTTTAAGTTTAAAAAACAAAACAAAACAAAACAGATCCCTTGAACTCTTCTCTAATTTCCTTTCCAATATCTCTGTCCTGTCTTTATTTTTTTCTCTATCCAACCAAGAAAACTTAGTGTCAGTTCAATCTGTCCCTTGTTAATATCCTAAATTCCTTTGCTATATTGTTTTATTACACCTACATGGGAACATCCCCACCTCCCCCCAAAAAACCAATCCTGAACGAATCCAACTGTCAGCCCTACACATGAACTGCCAAATGCTCCTTAAGGCAATCAAAGAACTCATAAGGTTGATATCAGTATTTCTGTCTCAATGGAACTTCGAATACTTTCTGCAATCTTTCTATATTTCCCTACTCGGCTCTCTCTCCAATTATCCATAGCAGTGATTTAAAAGAACCTCCTCTCCTCCCCTAGCCATCTCCTCCCACACCCTTGAGCTGTTGGTCTTGCCTTCATTTCAGAGAAAATAGAAGCCTTTGGGCTGGGACACCCTTAAATCCCAGTCGCCATATTTAAAAATTTCTTCCTTTGCTGCAATTTCTTCTAAGAATCTCAATCCATTAGAAGGAACCTTATCCCATACATCCTCTATCACCATCTCCTAGATTTAATTCCTGCCTTTTATAACTGCATTTAAACACAAAAATTTCTCAAAGAATAAAAGGAACTCCTTTGATTCTACATCAATTCTCCAGTTAGCATTCTCTCTACTCCACCTTGCAGCCAAATTTCTAGAAAGTTGTGTCCATGGCAACCTGGCTTCTTTTTCTACCATTCCACTAAAAGAACCACCTCATTTTTAAAGAATGAGCTTTTAAAAAATATTTCCAACTCATCCACAAAGGTCTAATTTCCCTAATATGTAAAGGATGCCCACAGATTAATAAAAGGGGGATCAAAAATCCAAAAGAAAAATGGACAAAAGATATGAAACAATTCACAGAAAACCAAACATTTTTCTTAAATATATGAAAAGATGCAAAACTTCACTCATAAGCAGAGAAAGCCAAATTAAAACTATACTGTAATACCATTTTTCGACTATCAGATAGAAGCAACTATTAAAAAAACTTGAACACTGCACTGGGTTGAGCAAACAGGTGCTTCATACGATCTGTAAATATTTAACAGAATTACAAAAGCCCAATCCTCTGACACAATTCTACTTGAAAACTTTATAGATACACCCATATTTTTTAAGTGACCTATGTACAAGGTTATTCAATGCAGTATTGTTTGCAATAAAAAAATACTGGTAATAAGCTAAATGTTTATCAGTAGGAGACGGAAACATGATTAAATAAGTCATGGCACATTCATTAAATGTAAACTATGCAGCTGTTGAACAGAATGAGGAGGATCTTTGGAGATTTTAGTACACAAGACAACCTTTGATTTTGACCCTAAAAATAACTTTTACAAAAAAAATAAATTAAAATTCACAGGATCGGGGAAGCCCACTGGTATTTTTTTCTCACCTCCCACACCTCCTTGTTTTTAAATCCCTCAACCTTTCTCTGATTTGTTGACAACCCATACTATTCCAAATTCATCTCTTCACACACCTCTCTCTGGGGATTTGAAAAGTTGGTTTTCGATGATGATCTAGCTTCGACATATGAAGTTAAATGGTTTGAATCTGAGGGAAAGATGCACTACCAAATGTCAGAAGGAAACCAGCCCTGCTAGCTATAGTTTGGATGATTCCAGAAACCCTGTGCACACATTCTAATAGTGGGAACAGTTCCACCTTGTCACAGGATGATTTTAGGATGAGCTGAGCTACTAACTGTGATATTTTAATATTATTTAAAAAATTAGTTTGTCTGACAGCTTCTTATAAAACTAAGTATATACCTACTTTATGTTTCTGTAATTCCATTCCTATATATTTACCCAAGAGAAATAAATCACATGTCCCCAAAAAGACTAGTACAAGAATGTTCATAATAACAAGAAACTGAAAACTCAGGTAATAATAAGAGGCTATATATGATATTTTCTCACAATGGAGTATTGCTAAGCAACAAAAAAGAAAGTTACTGATACATACAACAACATGGGTGAATCTAAAACACATTATGCTGAGTGGAAAAAAAAGCCCATGCAAGAGCGTATACAATGTATGACTACACACACACACATACACACACACACACACACACACTCTTCTAGAAAAAGCAAAACTATGGTGGCAAAAATCAGAACAATGGTAGCCTGAGAAGAAACGGAAGATTTACTGTAAAGGTAACATGAGGGTACTTCCTGGACAATAGTAACATTCTGTATCTTGACAGGGAATTGAGTTCCATGACCTAATGTATTTTTCAAAACTCACTGAATAGTAACTTAAGATTTGTGCATTCACTGTACATAAATTTTACCTCTAAAAAAGACTCTACCCATTGACAAATATTGTAAATGATACACATGTTTAAGTATTGAGAAGAAGTATACTAACACATGCAATTTACTTTGAAATACCTTAAAACAATATGAATTGATGGATGAATAAAGGGATGGATAAACAAATATGTGATAAGGCAAGTATAGTAAAATATTAATTGTAGAATCTAGGTGGTAGATATAAAATTCTCTGTTTTTATCTCTATTTGAAAATTTTTGTAATAAAAGGCTGGTAAAATAACCAGCTCAGAGAGAACTGGCATTTTTACGGTATTGAATTTTATAATCCTGGGACATAGTATTTTCTCTATTTATTCAAGTTTTTATGTTCCTCAAAGTATTACTGTATTTTTTTTTTTTGTCTTATCCATTTCTGGTGAGAACATTTAAGTTCTTAATTTCAATTATACAAGACGGTGTTATCAACTATAGTCATGTTTTACATTAGATCCCCAGACAACTTATTAAAACATTACTTTTGTTAAACAGGAGGGACACTGGTATTCCTCCCCTTCACTGCAATTAAAAAAAAGTAAAGAATGCTCATTACAAGATATACAAACAGAAGGAAATAAAGCAAAACATAAGTCTCATTCACCTCCTGCCAGTCTCATTTTCCAAAGTGATCATTAAATACTTTTTTCTATATCCTTCAGAAATTTCCTATACTATACTAGCATATACTTACACATTAAAAAATTATAAAGAGGATATTACACATACTGTCTACAGCTTGCATTTTTGCTTAAATAATAAATCCTGGGCCTCTGTCACATCAACAAATCTAGCTACCTTTCTTTTTAGTAGTTGCATACTGTTTCATTATACAGATATATCACAATTATTTTAACTCGTCTTTCTGTCTGCTTTTGCTAAGTAAGAGTTAATTATATATGGTTTCCTCCTTTATTCTACATATCAAAAGTCTGTGGACCGGTACTGGTCCATGGCCTGTTAGGAACTGGGCTGCACAGCAGGAGGTGCTCGGTGGGCAAGCGAGCGAAGCTTCTCCCCAGTGCTAGCATCACCGCCTCAGCTCCACCTCAGATCATGAGGCATTAGATTCTCATAGGAGCATTGTTCCTGGTGCCAAAAAGGTTGAGGACCACTGCTATATATCATTTTTGATTAGGCAAACAAGGTCTCAGTAAAGATAGAATTATATATTCCAGGAAAGCCAAAATAATGGAAGAAACTCAAGTTTATACACTGTTCATTTTTCAAAAAGTACTTGTGAATCATAAGCCTTTAACTGTGAATGCAGAAAACTGAGCAGGGAGGCTGTGGGAGATGAGTCATGAAGTTTGGGCAGTTCTCTAATTTACTGGACACAATGGCACACACACTGTGTTCTCTCTCCTACCCTACCACACCCAGACAAAGGGCCAATATACAGTCCTTATTTCATTACAAAATCATTTCTTACTTAAAAAAACTGTTTCCACTGCACATACATTAAAAGGCTCAGTCTGGAAAGATTAACATTCAAATAAGAGGAAAATCAAAATTCCATTAGCAGTACTTAAAAGCCCTGGGATAAATGACAATGGAAATTCTAAAAAATTATAGCTGTTGTTTTCATGATATTTGAGTGTCTAAGAACATTTTCTAAATTTTCTTATAATTCGAAATCAGCATAGTTGATTTGAGACATTCTCCAGGAATACACGTTGAGGCTCTGAATTCTGAAATGGATGATGGTGCCTCCTGGCTATTAAAATTCACACATGCTAGCCCTCCCATCTCAAAGCCCAGTTGCACTGAGCACTTTGTATGCCTCTTCTTGCTTAATCCTCCCCAACCATACAATGCTGATATTGGTATACCTTTGGGGGTGTGGGAGCTTGAACTGCAGAAACTTTGAATGTTAAATTTATAAACAATTTATTATATATGCTAACACATGTATTAGGGGTAAAATATGTAAAATATATATCCTTCACTTAAAGTGAAGGAACCATTCACAGACATACACGTTGGTTTCTGGCCAAAGACACAAATTCCCTGTTAGTGGACCCTGAGAGATAAGGTCCTGAGACATAAGCTTTCCTCACCTAAGAGCAAGGAGAGGAAGAACAAAGAAAATTGGGTGTTAAAGAGAAATTGCCCATTCCTCAGCTAGGTGTGGACAGGTGACTAAATTCTGACCAAGGAGATATAAGATAAAGTATATTATGAGATCTCTAAGAAGGTGATTTAAAAGGGACGGAGTCTTTTTTCACAGACCTCCCTCCTGTAGTCTGGAATTTAGATGTGATGATTAGAGCCGCAGCAGTAATTATAGACCCTGAAGTGACTTTGAGGATAGCAGAATAGACAGCTAGAAAGGGAATGAGTTCTCCAATGACACTGTCAAACTGCCATACTGGCCATACTTACTTTCAGATTTCATATATATGAGAAAGAAATAAACCTTATTTTATTTTCTGATATACACAACCACCCCCAATCCTGATACAGCTAGCTATAAAGACTAAGACTTGTGATGATCTAGGAATGGGAATGATGAGGGAGGTTGCTCTGGAATTCATTTTTTTCTCAGCGCTCTTGCTAGTAAGCACAGTGCTGCACACATTTGCTAAATAAAGTGTTATAAGGAATTAACGTTATGAATTCCCCACTAGCAAAGGAGAGTTCAGCTAATCTGCACATTCCCCAAAGTTTACACTTTGGCTGTGATAGCTTTCACTGAGTCCATCTATTTAAAGTTAAGTGTTCAATATTCAATACATTAGTACTGATAAAATATGATCAAGTATCAGGTATATATTATCTCAATATTCGCTTGGTTAAATCTCACAGCAACTCTACAAACTAGATACTCTTCTTTCTCCCATTTTGCAAATAAAGAAACTGAGAGATGGTCACATAGGTGGTAAATGTGGAAGTAGAATTCAAATCTAGGATTACCTGACTTTTCCTCTTATCACCATTTGGTCCTTCAGAAGCTTAAAGACTAATGAAGAAACAGAAAAATCTTCCTAATGGCAACTAAAACTAAGTGATGATGATATCCATTTTACAGATTTCTAAACAAAGGGGCAGTGATTTTTTTTTAATGTGCTCACGTTAATCAACCACTGATTTTCAGATATTCAATATATGACTGCTCAAGTATTAGTGCTGATTTTAAGTAAACTCACCTCTTCTGTAGAGATAAAGCTCTCTGAGGAAAAAAAATGTATTCAACTCTCAGCCTTATTGAGGATGTCTCTCAGGGGTGAGAGAAACAAAGAAGTGGCAGCTCGGAGTGTTAGCTCCGTCCTGGGCCTCCTCCTAGGGCAGAACCTGTTCAGGTTCTCTGATTTGAGAAAAAGGAACCTAGAATGAGGGTTCAGTTCCTTCAGCCAGTTGTTCACTCAATCAACATTTTATTATTTACATTAAGAACAAAAATTATTTTTACAACTACAATCCTTGGTTGCCTATAGCAGGTACTTGTACTAGGCATTCTCTACACTTTAACTCATTAAATCCTCATAACTGTCTTATGAGTCAGGTATTGTTTTACCAGTCTACAGATGAAGAATCTAAAGATCACAGAGGTTAAAGAATTTGCTCAAGGCCACATACCTAATAAGTAGCTATTAAGATTCAAACTTAGGGCTTTTATTTTATTTTATTTTTTAGGCAAGGCAACCCTTGGTTGACCTCACAGATTGCAAGGACCTTGTCAGTTTACAATCCCTTATTTTTCATGCCTACAGCACCTGGTCTTCCTAGCTGGTCTCCCATCCAAGTACTAACCAGGCCCAACCCTAGCTTAGCTTCTGAAATTAGATGAGACTGGACTTGTTCAGGATGGCATGGCCATACACCAAACTCAGGGCTTTTAAAATTCCAAAGCTCACATTCTTCCCTTCATGCTTTACCAGATATTGGGAATACAGAGACAGATTAGATATGTACACTGTTATCAAGTAGCTCACTAACCAGTAGTGAGGCACAAATAAACTATTTACTCAAACCCTGAATTAACACCTGCCATAAATGACGTTAGCCAATTAATACTAAGGTAAAGTGGTGAAACTGCGGACCAGAGAAGGAATTTTTCAGGGAGGTAATGCTTGAGCTGAAATGGAAGGATAACTCGAGTACTTAGCCAAGAGAAGGGTCAGAAACAATCTTTCAAGCAGAGAGTGCTTGGAAGCTTGAAAAAGCTTTTCTGGTTCTAAGAATGGCAAAGAGCTTGTTAAGGGCATCAAACAGGACCTCAATAAATATGTTAAATGAATGTGAAAACTGCAAACATGAAAGACGGGTCTGCGAGCATATGTGGAGGAAATGCAGGTGATGAGGCCAGAGGAAGTAGCAGTCAGATCACGAAGGGCCCTGTTGGCTACAACAAAAAGTTTTGACTTTCCACTGAACACAGAGAGGAACCATCAAAGGGTTTACACAAGGAGGTTGACAGGAGTGATCTAGATTTTAGAAACAGTGAGTGACAGCAGGGTGAAGGATTAAATGGTGGGTCTGAGGTTAGGGGAGCCGCTGACTGAAGCTTTCAGAAGTAATTTAGCCAATAAACCAGGAGGACCTCAGAGCAGGCCAGGAATATCTAGAAGAGACTGATAACAGAATTTATAGGGGTAGAACTGAAAACTTAATGAGATGCCAGAGGTAAAAAATACCCAGGTGTGACTTAGGTGAATCATAATGCTATAAGCAGGAGGGTGACTGCTTTGGGACATACCATGGGGAAGGTTATGAGCTGAACATGCAAAATGTACATGTTATATCTACATGGGGCAAGGGTGGGGGTGGAAGTAGGAGAAGGGGCAGAATGGC
Source organism: Pteropus medius (assembly GCF_902729225.1). Classification (NCBI taxonomy): domain Eukaryota; kingdom Metazoa; phylum Chordata; class Mammalia; order Chiroptera; family Pteropodidae; genus Pteropus; species Pteropus medius. The sequence continues at coordinate 3,881,313 of NW_024342471.1, forward strand.
AGACAGGCAATGATAGAGCAACTGCCACAGAAGCCAGGCAGTAAGCCAAAGAAAGGAAGAAGACGGTTGTAAGGGTGACAAAAGCAGCAATGGCAAGTCAGGCAAGTGACATCTGACAAGCACAGGAGGAAAGAATAGGTGGGTGTTGATGAGTAGAAAACGGATACATGCCACCAAGGGAGAGCAGGGTAGGAACAGCACACTGAATACTTGCCAGTGAGAGAAAACAGCTTAAAAACTGCTGAAGGCTTCTGAAGAAGTCCTAGAACACCAGAAATCAACTTCCATTATAGATCTTCTAGAGAAAAGCACTGTGACAGGGGGGTCTAAAATAAAAGGAAGAGGATCCCTAAAATTAGCAGGAGTCCAAGGTCCTGAAGAGCAGTTTGCTTCCACAGATGAAATCTTGTAGAGAATGAAAGAAGACAACTAAGGCTGTAAAACAGATCGTTAAATTCCACTGCCTTTAAGTTAGATCCAAGGGAAGATTCAGTTTAGGACCTGAGAGACGTGAGCTTGGAGGCAAGAAGGTCAATCAGATTACTTCAATAAACAAGCATACAAAATAGTTTGGTACAAATTTATATTGCAGATGAATTAAGAAAAAGAACAATATGGGAAAGTATTTGTTCTGCTTAAAGCACACCTTAGAATAAACTATCAGATATATAAAACCAAAGTACAATACAGGTTACATGAATAAAGTAAAAAATAAAAACAAACCAGGGACAGCTATGAAAAAGAATAGGAGGAATCCATTTACTCAATGTTAAGGCTTAGTATATAGCTACCATAATTAAGACGGTGTGATATTAGCAAAGGGATAAACATATAGATCTATGGAACAGAGAAGCAGAAACAAATCCACACAAATATGCCCAAATAATTTTTGACAAAGTTACAAAAGCAATTTAATGGAAGAAGGACAGTGTTTTGAACAAATGGTGGTGGGAAACTGGATATTCTCATGCAAAAAAATGAAGTTGGACCCCTTCCTTACACCATATATAAAAATTAACTTAAAGTGGATCAAAGACCTAAACATAAGAACTAACATTATAAAAACCCTTAGGAGAAAATATAGGAAAACAGTTTCAATGATAATGAATTAAGCAATGATTTTTTAAACATAACACCAAAAACAGTTAACAACAACAAAAAAAGGTAAGTTGGACTTCATCAAAATTAAAAACTTCTGTGTATCAAAGGATACTATCAACAGAATAAAAGGAAACCATAGATGGAAAAAAATATGTGAAAATCAACTAATTGATAAGGAATGAAAACCGGAATACATAAACTCCTACAACTCAACAACCAAAAATATCAATCCGATTTAAAAAATGGGCAAAACACTTGAATAAACATTTCTTCAAAGGATATATACAAATGGCCAATAAGCATATGAAAAGATACTCAACATCGCTAATCCTTAGGGAATTGCAAATCAAAACCATACGGAAATACTATTTATTTCGCACCCATTAAAATTAACTATTATAAAAAAAAAAACAAGTGTTAACAAGGATGTGGAGAAACTAGGACCCCTGTGCATTGCTCGTGGGAATGTAAAATGGTACAGCCACTGTGGAAAACAGTAAGGTGATTCCTCAAAAAATTACCATATGATACAACAATTCTACTTCTGAGTCTATACCCAAAAGAACTAGAAGCAAGGATTCAAACAGATATCTGTACACCAATGTTCATAATGGCACGATTCACAATAGCTAAAAGGTGGAAGCAACCTAAGTTGCTGGATGAATGGATAAACAAGATGTGGTATATACATACAGTGGAGTATTATTCAATCTTAAAAAGGAAATTCTGACACATGCTACCGCATGGATGACCCTTGAAGACATCATACTAAGTGAAATAAGCCGGTAACAAAAGGACAAATATTGTATGATTTCATTTATATGAAGTATATAGAGTAGTCAAATTCATAGAAACAGAAAGTAGAAAGGTGGGTGTCAGGGGCTTGGGGAGAGGGGAGAATGGGAGAAGTTGTTTGATGGCTATAGAATTTCAGTTTTGCAAGATGAAAATATTTTGGAGATGAACAGTGGTAATGATTACCCAACAACGTGACTAAATTTAGTGCCACAGAACTATACACTGAAAAATGGTTATAATGGTAGATGTTATATTACATATATTTAACCACAAATTTTTAAAAATATGGACTAGGAAAATCTTGCAAAGCATTTATCTGATAAGAATTGACATGCAGATATATAGAGAACTCTCAACAGTCAACAATAAGAAAATAAGTATCCCAATAAAATAATGGGCAAAAGATCTGAACAGACATTTTCGCCAAAGAAGATGTACATACGGTAAACAAACATTAAAGATGCCACTAATCATTAACCATTAGAGAAATGCAAAGTAAAACATAAGATACTATATACAAAGTAAAACATAAGATACTAAATAACTTTAACATAAAAAATTACAAGTATATAATACACAATAAAAATAAAACAAGGCCAATGATGGTTCTTTGATAAACTAACAAAATAGATAAAAAGGCACAAGTAATTTTTTATTATTGGTTATTCCTGTAATTTCAAAACAGCTTTATAACTGACATAATAAACTGAGCACATTTAAAGTGTAAAATTTATTATTTTGATGTATGTATATAGCAGTGAAACCGTTACCACAGTCAAGAAACTGTGAACATAACCATCACCTCCCCCAAAGCTTTCTTATGTCCCTATGTAATCCCCCTCTTGCTCTGCCCACTGCACTGTCCCCAAGCAACCACTGATATTTTTTGTTGCTGGAGATTAATTTGTATTTTCTAGGGTTTTATATAAGTGAAATCATGCATTATTGTATTAATCATGTGTTTCTGATGCTTTGGCATCTAGGGCCTTGCTAACCCTGGAAAGACTGCCCCTCTTGGGGTTAGCTAGTTTCTAGAAATGGTAAACTATTCACCTGCTAGTGTGCTTGTCATATGCAAATCAACCAATCCAGAACTCATACCCCAACCACCTGCTTATTGGGCTCTCACACTCTGAGACACTATCCACCTGTTCCATTTACTCCAGGGCCAAGTACTGGGCAATTAGGGACAGGCTCTAAATTCCAGAGCCGGCTGATATTATCAATAAAAAGTGGAAATAACTACAGATACAGTAAATGAAAACAGACAATTAAACGTAGGCAAATAATTTTGAAAACTTAAAAGAATGAACAAATCTCTGGAAAAACAGAACTTGAAACTAGCTCAGAAAGAAATGTAAAAAAAAAAACAAAAACAAAAAACAAAAAAACAAAAAAACAGCCCTGAATACTCTTGTACCCATTAAAAAAATTGAAGCAGAAGTTTACATTTTTCCCACAAAGAAAATATTGGGCTCAGTTGTTGAGAAAGAACGGGAATAATTTCCAACTCATCCTAAGAAGTGAGTGAAACCTGGTACTAAAGTTGGACAAAAACATTGCAAGAAAGAAAATTACAGTCTCACTTCTATTCAATAAAATATTCAAAAATCCTAAACAAAATATTAACAAATTGTACCTGGTATATAAAAAGATAATCCATGATCAATCTGAGTTTATCCAAGGTATACAAGGATGTTTTAATATAAAATCTATAACTATAATTCACCTATATCAAAGAAGAAAGATTGTATAATCATTTCAATTGATGACGGAAAAGCGCTGGATAAAAACAAATAAATTGATGATTTTTTAAAAACCCTCTTAATTAGGAACAGAAGACTTCCTTAACCTGATAAAACAATTACTATGCTGAAACAACAGCAATAACCCTACACAATTATCATCTTCAATAGGGAAACACTGAAAGCATTCCATCTAAAATCAGGAATAAGACAAACTGATCTGCTTTCACTTCTATTTAATAATGTATACGAGGTCCTAGCCTTTGCAATAAAAAAAAAGAAATTAGACCTATAAAAATTAGATAGGATAAGACTATTTGCAGGAAACATAAATGTTTATATAGGCAATCCTTAAGAACCTAGAGGCAAATTATTACAAATAAGAGAAGTTATCAAGGTAACTAAATACAGTATTTTTATTCTCTAGCGAAAATAGCCACATTTGCACTCAAGAAAGGGTCTTGTTTGTTAGGTTGAAAGAGAACAAATCATATATAAATGCTGATGACTTCCTGTGAAGTATGTAGAAAATGGCAGGAAATGCTGACATTGGACAGCCCAAAGGATCCAAATGAGATGAGGTCCATTTTTCAAGAATTCTTTTCTGGAAAAATGCTCTAAGCTGTAATGGTTTAGAGAACTTAAAAAATTAAGGTTTTGCTGGGTGAATGTAACAGAACTATTGTCAATAAGGTTAAGTACTATCAATAGCTGAATTGCCAAACCAAAGAGTCTAGCCTTGATAGGAATGGAAGGTAAATATTAAAGATAATTAAGAGAAAATAAATGACTTAAGTGACTGAAAACTCAGAAGATGTAAGGGAATATTTTACAGTGGGAACAACAGAGTAGGTAAACTGTAAGGCCCCAAGAAACTAATTTCACCAAAATTGTTTGGAAACTATTCTGATAGGCTGTAATCCTTGAAAATAAATCAATAAATATGGTTAACTCTATATAGTTATGGTTTCCTTGAGATGTAGGAATTAAATGCCAGTAAAATCCTTTACTACCCCCAGATTATGCCACAGGCAGCTTGCTTAATATCCCTACAAAATTCAGCCTTTACTTCTTTCTCTACTCCTACAGGTAAAACAAATTTCAGTATTGATTATCTTCTTTTAAAAAGTTAATCATGAGTATGTAGGTTATTTGAAGCATCCATCAACCTCTTATCCAACAGTAATTACACAAAGGTAAAATTTAAATATAAATAACTTTAACATAAACATTAAATTCTGGCCTAATAACTTGGCAAAAATTAGGCTGTATGTCATTTTATCTATTAAATACTGGTGAATACTAACATCGATGGCTATGACACTAATCAATACTGAAATCTTTTATCTGGAAGGAGGATTGTTCATATATTCAGTGTCTGCAAATAGCTCCCACTGAGCTAAACATAGTGCAGTGTGCACTCTACGAAAGAGTCCATGAGACAGGCTTTGGGGGTGGGGGAGGGTACGTTAATTCTTTCACATTGCCTGTGGAGAGTCTGGCAGCAATGAAAGCCTAGAAAACTCATGAAAGGCCCTTTTATAACCATGGTGAATGTGGAACACAAAAGCAAAGTCAGATGACCTACTTAAAGCTTTGCTTTTACTGATGAGAATTCATTCTCATTCTAGATTAGTCTCTTTCTAGAAAAAGAAAACCTTACATAATGGTTGGAAAATTAAGATACAGGGAGTATAATTTTATTAAGTTCCAATCTTCCCTCTCAAATATCAGCTCAAGACCTAGGATCTGTGGCCAAAGACAAGATTGTTGCACTGAAGTAAAGAGATTAGCTCTCATAAGGCTCTGAGAGCTAATCTCTTCTTTACTTCAGTGCAACAATGTATTCTCTGACTACTGGGCTTTGATGAAATTTAAGTTCTATAATCTATCGATCAGATCAGAAATTTGGGCTAATAATATCATGAAAGAAAATAGTTTCATAATCTCTTCCTGAATCCTATACAAAGCAAATGGATGGTAAATCTGTGTTGAAAGGTAAAGACAGCCTAAGTTCCTTCAAAGCAGAGAACTAATCATGGGCTCATTTGTTCAACTAAGTTCCTTGACATGTGCAGGTAGGGAGGTAAAGAACAGAGATGCTCCTGCCTTAGAGGAGCTCACATCTCAAGTGTTTTTTCACCTACCTTTCTCATGTTACTCAAAACATTTCAGGTTGGTCAATAAAATTCTTATCATCCAAGAGGTAAATGAATATGGTTTTTCTTCATTTTGATTCATTAACTCTTTCCTTTACATTGAAGAATAAGATGGAAAATTCCTGTCTCATTCTTCTCTTCTATGATTAATTTCCCATTTAAAAATCCTCTGATCTCTATTTGGCTAAATTAATAGATATTTACAGAATGCCTACTACACATGCCAAACTGCAAACATTTTTGAGGAATAAAGAAACTTGACATAGTCTCTCCTCAAGTGCTCCTTTCATTACTTCTAATCCCACTTCATGTGTGTCCTCTCCTTCCTCCCTTTCTTTCCCCAATTTTGCTTTGAAGGATTAGGTAACCAGTTCAAGATCACAGAGATAGATCTAGAGTCAAGATTCATCAATTCCCGGTTCACTAATTTTCTGAAGGGAAATGGGAGAAAATTGGTGGGAGGTGGGGGTATCTCCCAAATCTCAATATAGTTCTAAATCAATCTCAACTCTCCTTCCACTACCTCCCTTGGCACACATCCCACAACATCTGTTTGGTGTCATCCAGTCTTTATACTGGCAACTGCTTCTGTTTGGAAGCTTCTGCTCCCAGTTCTCTCACATCAGCTGAGTCTCAGCTTAAATGAAACTGTTTCAGTTAGTTATGATATGACCATTCTAAGCTCCTCCTGACTCCGAATATTCACTATCATAGCAGTACATTCATTGTTCTCACAGAACTTAATTATATATATTTACCTGTCAATTATAATCAAGACTCTATGCTCCATGTAGATCAAAGACCATGTCTGCTCTGCTCACAGGATCTACCTAGCACCTATCTCAGGCAGATCAATCAGTCCCTGTAGCAACTAACTCTTTCTTAAAAGAATCTCAATTCCTGAAACTAGATTAAAATGATTCAATACTCCTAGGCAAGGCCAGAAACAAATGTAAATCCTCTCTAGAAAAAGATATCATCCCAGGTCTCAAATCATTTCTATAAATAATTTTAAAGATATAATGTCTGGTCCATGAGGTGGTAACATGAGACTAGTAGAAAATGGACAAGAACAGTACCACAGTATTAAGAACTACAGCTAAGAATCGGTTATTTATATGTATATACACATATACACAAACACATATATATATGTATATATGAAATGTTATATATTATGAAATGTAATGGCAGAACTAAAACAGAAAAGGACCAAATAAAAATTATAAAACTGAAAAAATACAATGGCTGAAGTAAAGACCTTAATAGATGGATGTAAGAACAGACAAAATATAGTTGAAGAGAGAATAAAAGAAAATTAAGACAGGTCTAAAGGAAGTATCTGGAATAAGCATCGGAAGGTAAGAGGATAAAAAATACAAAAGAGAGGGTAAGAAGTATAGAAGATACAATAAGATGATCTAATCTACATATAATTTGAGTCCAAGATAAGAGGAAAGAGAGAAATAAGGCAGAATAAATAGCTGAAGAGGCAAAGGCTGAAAATTCTCCAAAACTGACAAAAGACATCAAGCCACAGATTTGAGAAGTCCTAAGAACCCCAAGCAGATAAATAAAAAGAAAATCTGCATCTAGATATATCACAGTAATACTTCTAAAAACAAAGAATTAAAAAAAAAAATTATTAAGCAGTCAGAGGGAAAAAAAGACACTGGTAGATTTTTAGAAAGATGGCTACAAAAACTCCTCCATCTCTGTACACATATCTTTTATAATGAGAATGACCAACAACACATTGAAAAGCAAAACACTGAAATCAGTTATCACTAAAACAGGACAAGAAAAGCATGTTGGCTATCATCACTATGATTTACTCATCTTCTAGAACAGGGCCAATGGTGTCAGTTGCAACTACTTAACTCTGCTGAAATCTGAATATAATATTATTCATATTCAATATAATTATATCCTTCTTCTTTTGAGTTTTCCCCAACCATTTAAAAATGTAAAACCCATTTCAAGCTCAAATGTCATACAAAAAAAAAAAAAAGCAGTAGGCTGAATATGGGAGGCAGACCATAGTTTGCTAATCCCTAATTAGTTCTAGCTAATGGGATGAGAAAACAAAACAATTATTATGGAACCTTCTCCCCTCAAAAAATCTTATTTGCAGATGAAAAATTGTGTACTTACAAAAAAATACATAGGTAAAAAACTAATGTTCCTAAACTCATGTACATAATTTAAAGCTTAAATGGGGACTTCTAGTTCAGGATAAGATGCAAGATGCATATTCTACTCTATTCCTCTCATTAATTACAACACAAAAAAATCCAGACAAAATTCATGAAGCAACTGACAGAAGATTCTGAAAAGTAGCAAAAACATGGACTGGCTAAAGATCATGGGACATGAGGACTGACCCAGCAGGAAGTTTCCTATGTTTTGCTTGGTTTGACTTCTAGTATGTCTGGCTTGAGCTCTGGAGAGGCCCACAACCCAGAAACACCAATGACCACAGACAAAAAAATGCCAAGAAAAGTGTCCTTTCTCTAGACAAAGGACCAGGGGAAGTCTAGCAAGACAAACATTTTGACCGTACCTGTCCTACAGAAAAACAACAAAAAATGTGGTACCCTTCCCTCTTTTCACCAGGCACTGTGGCACAAAAACTGTGGGCAGAGTCTGTCTTCCAACCCTGCCCTGCATTAATGAGGCAGTACCTTCCCTCAACCCCCCAAGTTGTAGCTGTGGAGAGTGTGGGTGGAGCTTCGTGTTCCATCTCTACTCTGGAATAGCAAGGTGGAGTTACAATCCCAGCTCAACTACAGAGTTGAGAGGGAATTACAGTGAGGAGGAAGTTACAGAAATAAAATAAATCCTCTAAATATGCATACAAAATCCTAGACATACCTCTGAGTGACCCACGTGTAAAAGTGACCAGAAACAACATAGCAAACAGTTTTGGAACTGAACACTGGTCTGGAACAACACCCAGATTTCAGGTTGGCCTCTTGGTAGCATACAAGTAGGGCAGACCAAAATAGCACAGAAAGACTTTGAAAACTTAACTGACTTTTGAACTATAGCCAACAAAAGTGAGCCAGGATGTGTGCTCTAAACCTAGACAGGTGGACTGCCTGTTAAATATAAACATTTAAATAGGAACCAGAATACTCAAAATGTCTAGGATGTGATCCAAAATTACTTATCATACAAGGAACCATAAACATCTCAACTACAATGAAGAAAAGGCAATTAATAGATACAAATGCAAAGACAGAGATGTTAGAATTATTTGAAAAGGATTTTAAAGCAGTTTTTATCAAAATTACCCAACAAGAAATTTTATATACTCAGAAGATATAAAAAACAGAAGACATAAAGAGTATCAAATGGAAATTTTAGAACTGAAAAATACAGTAGCTGAAATTGAAAAAAAAAAATCACTAGATGAGCTCTAAAACAAAATGGAAAGGAGAAGAAACAATCAATGACCTTAAAAACAGATCAACAGAAAATGTCCAATCTGTACAACAGATAAAGAAGAGATTAAAAAGAAATAAACAGAGCCTCTGAGTCCTGTGGGTCAATAATAAAGATCTAATATTTCTTCCACCAGAGTCCTAAGAATGACAGGGGAAAAAAATGCAGAGATAAAAAAATAATTGAAGAAATATGGCTGAAAATTTCTCAAATTTAGTTAAAGATATAAATCTTTGAACCACTAAAAAAAAACAAAACTAAAGACCAAGTCCCAAAAGCTGTTAGAAATGATACATTACTTCCAGAAGAACAATTCAAAGAATATTTTTCATCAGGAACTATGGAAGCTGCAAGGAAGTACACAGTATTTTTCAAATGCTGAAAGAAAGGATCAAGTCAAAATTCTATATAGAGTAAACATATCCTTTAGGAATGAAAGTGAAAAAAAACAATGGCAGATGAAAGAAACTAAAAAAGTGTCAGCAGCAGGCCAGCTCTGAAAGAATGGCTAAAAGAATTACTAAAGAAGGAAGTAAATGATAACAGAAAGAAATCTCTAATATCAGGAATATGGAGCAGTGGAAAGGGGGTATACACACAAGTATATATAAATGTTATACATGTATAGCATACATAAACACACATACAGTAATGAAATAATCCTCCTTGAGTTTTAAGAATTATGTTTGATGGTTGAAAGTAAAAAAGTATTGCCTTGTGGTTCTCGATATATAGAGGTAATATTTAAGATAACGGCATAATAAAGGGGAGAAGGTAAAAGGACCTAAAAGGTGGTAAGGTTTTATCTTCCAATTAAAGTGGTAAAAAGTTGATATTAGTAGTCTGCAATAAGTGTTATGTACATATATTGTAATCCCTAGAGGAATCACATAAAAAATTATACAGAGATATGCTCAAAACACTATAGATAAACCAAAATGGAATACTAGAAAATGTTCAAGCAACCCATAGGAAAACAAGAAATTGGTTGCATTTTTATACATCAATAACAAACTATCAGAAAGAGAAATTAAGAAAACAGTCCTATTTATATTTGTATTTAAAAAATAAAATACTTAAGAATAAATTTAACCAAGAAGGTAAAAGACTTATACTTGGAAAATTAAATGACATTGAAGAAAGAAATTTAAGAAGATACAGATAGAAGCATATACTATATTCATATTTAGAAAAAATTAACATCATTAAAAGGTCCATACTACCCAAAGCAAACTATAGTTTCAAATCAATCTCTATCAAAATACCAATGGCATTTTTCACAGAACTAGAACAAATAATCTGAAATTTTATATGTAACTGCAAAAGACCCTGAACAGCAACAATAATCTTGAGAAAGAAGAACGAAGTTGGAAGTATCATGGTACCTGATATCAAACTACACTACAAGGCTACAGTAAATAAAACAGCATGGTACTGGCATAAAAACAGCATGGTACTGGCATAAACACAGATCAACAGAATAGAACAGAGAGCCCAAAATAAATCCATGCCTATGGTCAATTAATCTATGACAAGCGAGGCAAGAATATACAGTCTCTTCAATAAATGGTGTTGGGAAAACTGGATCGATACATGCAAAACAAACAAACAAACAAAAAAAACCCCCACATTCTTAAACCATATACAAGAATAAATTCAAAATAGATTAAAGACTTAAATGTAAGACCCTAAACCATCAAATTCCTAGAGGAAAACAAAGGCAATAAACTCTTTGACATTGTTCTTAGTAATTTTTTTTTTAATATATCTCCTCGGACAAGAGAAACAAAAGAAAAAATAAACAAATGGAACTACATTAAATTAAAAGTTTTTGCATAGCAAAGGAAACCACCAATAAAACGAAAAAGACAACCTACTGTATGAGAGAAAGTATTTGCCAATGATACATCTGATAAAGTGTTAATAACCAAAATTTATAAAGAACTCATACAACTTAACACCAAAAATCCCAAACAATCCAATTCAAAAATGAGCAGAGGACCTGAATAGACATTTCTCTGAAGAGGATACAGATGGCCAAAAGACATATGAAAAGATGCTCAACGTCACTAATCAGAGAAATGCAAAATAAAACCACAATGAGATAACACATCATACCTGTCAGAATCAATAAATCCACAAACAAAAAGTGTTGGTGAGGATGTGAAGAAAAGGGAACCCTTGTGCACTGTTGGTGGGATTGCAAATGAGTTCCACAGCCACTATGGAAAACAGTAAGGAGATTCCTCAAAAAACTGAACAGAACCATCTTATGACCCAGCAATTCCACTTCTGGGTATTCATCCAAATAATCCAAAACACTAATTACAAAAGATATATGCTCCCTATGTTCACTGTAGCATTATTTAAAATAGCCAAGATATGGAAGCAACCTAAGTATCCATCAATATACAACTGGATAAAGAAGAGGTGGGGTAAATAAATGCAATAAAATATTACTTGGCCAGTAAAAAAGAATGAAATCTTACCATTTGCGACAACATGAATGGACCAAGAGGGCATTATGTTAAATGAAATAAGTCAGAGAAAGACAAATACCAAAATACCATATGATTTCACTTATATGTAGAATCTGTAAAAGAAAAAAAAATGAACAAACAAAACAGAAACAGATACAGAAAACAAACTGATGGTTGCCAGATGAGAGGGGACTTAGGGGCTGGGTGAAAAAGATGAAGGGATTAAGAAGTACAAATTAGCACTTACAAAATAGTCACTGGGATGTAAAGTACAGCATAAAGTACAGTATGGTACCAGGTAGGTACTAGACTTATCAGGGCAGTCACTTTGTAAATTATATAAATGTCTAAGCACTTATGCTACATATCTGAAACTAATATAATACTGAATATCAACTATAATTGGGAAAAAAAGACCTAACTATGTGCTGTCTACAAGAAATTTACTTCAAACGTAACATAACGATATAGGTAGGTTAAAAATAAATGGATTCAGTGTTTCAGAGGGAGGGATGGAGGGATGAAGAAATGGAGCAGAAAGGATTTTTTGGGTAGTGAAACTATTCTGTATGATACTGTAATGGATATACATCATTATATATTTGTCAAAATCCATAAAATGTACAATACAAAGAATGGACCCAAACATAAACTATAGACTTTAGTTAATAATAATGTATTAATACTAGTTCATTGTTGATTGTTAACAAATCTACCACATTAATGCAAAATGTTAATAATAGGAAAAATAGGGGAGGGGAGGTTTATAGAAAGTGGGTATACAGGAGCTCTGCACTTTCCCCTCAATTTTTCTGTAAAACAAAAACTGCTTAAAATTTTTCTACTAATTTTTTTCAAATGGAGGCAGGAAGACAGACCAAGCAAATACTAATCAAAAGAAAGTTCAAGTAGCTATATTAATGTCAGATAAAGTATTATTCACAGTGAGGAAAATTATAAGGAACAAAGAGAAATAACACATAATGATAAAAGGGCCAATTCACCAAGATGACATAAAAATTCTAAATGGGTGTGCACCAAAGAACAGAGCTTCCAAATACATGAAGCAAAAACTGGCAGAACTGAAAAGAGAGACAGATAAATAAAAAATTGTAGTTTGGGAGTTCAACACTCTTTCCCAATAACTGAAAAAACCACTAGATGGAAAATCAGCAAGGATACAGATGAAATGAACAACAGCATCAACCAACAAATCTAATTAATGTTTGTAGGACACTCCATCCAACAACAGATTAGACATTTTTTTTCAAGCTCCATAGAACGTTCTCCAAGATAGACCATATCTTGATTCATAAGACAAACCTTCACAACTTTACAAAAGAAGGAATATTAGTATAGATCAGCGGTTCCCAACAATCTAATGCCTGATGATCTGAGGTGGAGCTGAGGCAGTGATGCTAGCATTGGGGAGCAGCTACAAATACAGATGAAGCTTTGCTCACTTCCTGCTGTGCGGCCCAGTTCCTAACAGCCCATGGACCAGTACCAGTCCGCGGCCCGAGGCCGAGGACCCCTGCTATAGACGGTATAGACATTAAAAGGATTAGGGAATACCATGAACAACTCCACACACAGAATTCCAACAACTTAAGATAAAATGGACCGATCCTTGAAAAATCACAAAATTCCAAAACTCCTACAGCTATTAAAGAAATGCTCAGTTTCTGAAAATAAATCTTCAGGCCCAGATGGCTTTGCTGGCAAATCCCACTAAACATTCAAAGACTAAAATAACACCAATTCTACAAAATCTCCTCCACATATATAGAAGAGGAAGGAACACTTCCCCACTCTTATTTTTATACCAGCATTATCCTGATAACAAAACCAGACAGCAAACAAAAAGAAAACTACAGACCAATTTCCCACATGAAGAAACAAACAGAAATCCTCGACAAGGTATTACCAAGTCAAATGCATCAATATATAAAAAGAATAATACACCATGACCAAGTGAGGTTTATTCCAGGAATGCAAGGCTGGTTCAATTTTTTAAAAAAATTCAATGTGAATCACTGATTGAAAAAAAAAAAACACATGATCCTATCAATTGATGCAGAAAAAGAATTTGACACAATCCAACGCCCATTCATGAGAATAACTCTCAACAAAGTAGGAACAGAAGGAATCTTCCCCTACCTGATGAAAGGCACCTTAAAAAAAAATAAACAAACAAAACAAAACAAAACAAAACAAAAAAACTAGTCTGATTACTTTCCTCCTAAAATCACAAACAAGGCCAGGATATCCATTCTCACCACTTCTATTCAACATAGTACCATAAGCCCCTGCCAGTGCAATAAGGCAAGAAAAGGAAATTAAAATTTCCATATATTGGAAAGGACTAAAACTGTCCCAGTTTTGTAGCGGACATGGTAATCTATACAGAAAATCCCAAGGAATCTACCAAAAACTCTTGAATAAAAAAATCACCATGACCACCAACAAAAACCTCCTGAAGCTAGTAAATTTAGCACCGTCACAGGACATAAGGTCAACACAGAAAAATCAATGTTTCTATATAGTAGGAAACACTAACTAAAAAAACAGACTAACTGAAAAACAAACTTAAAAACATACCATTTACAATCACTCCCCAAAAAGGGGAAATGCACAGGTATAAATCTAAGAAAATATGTTAGAAACTACATGTTGAAAACTGCAAAACACGAATGATCAAATTAGACCTAAATGAATGAAAAAACATGTTGTATTCGTGTTTTGGGATGAGAGCCAACATTCAAAGGACGATAATTATAATGTTTTTAACCACAAAAAAATAAGCTACTCTTACAGCTTGGAAATAAAATTCAATGAGAGAGAACTTGATTTTAGCTTTATTTTGTGAGGACACTAACTTGGGTGGCAAAAAACTCCTCGCAGCTGTTTTTATTTCTCTTACCTTAGTTATCTGAACTGCATCATCAATCCCCACTCATTGGAATTCCATAAATACCTTTTCTTAGTTGTGCCACCTGCAACTAAAGAAGAAAACCTTTAGAAAGATAAAACTGCCCTATTTAAACACATGGATTGTTCCCGGGGAGAGCAGTACACTCTAATAAGATGTTTTATAGAGCTATGTTGAACATTCCAGAAGCCACAGAACAAGGCTCCATCTTAAATAATCAGTTCAAATCATTGATGAGGTCATGAGAACAGGATTCAATGAGAAATTTAGTCTTTCCAGTGGAGGCAAAATGGAGCACTCCTCCATTACTCTAAAACTTGGACTATTCTACTGCAAAACTGTTTATGTACCAGGGGACGTTTGGCAATGTCTAAGGATAGTTTATACTATCTCACGAGTCATATAACAAAGAATTATCCTCAAATGCCAAGGTTGAAAAACTCTGCAATGGTCAAAGACCATTAGCTAAGAGACCCAGGCCAAATTCATTAACCTCTTTTTAAGCCTCAGTTTTTTTCTCTTGAAGAAATAGTAGTCTGAATTAAAAGTTCTCTCCCATTCTAATTCTCAAGGTACTAAAATAATCATATTTATATTGAAATACCTAATTTTTAAGCATATGCAATGAGCCAGACATCATACTGTTTTAAGTATTTTACCTCATTGAACCCTCAAAATAGCCCTATAAGATAGATGCTGTCATTATTCTCATTATTCAG